>NC_046314.1:67019665-67622298 GCF_009819535.1 Lacerta agilis | reverse complement strand
ATCGTACATAACACTGGCATGGTCCATTGGGGATTTCTCCAGCATCGGCCATTTCAAATGAATGAGCAATTGTAAAAGAACTGTAGAGGAACAACAGCAACTGGCTGCAGATCTGTAACAGGGCACAGCCTTCTACATGACTACTTTGTGAACCTTTGGTAAGGGGCCTTGTTAAAGGCTAGTGTGAAGTCAAGTACCAAGTGTTATTCTGAGAGCTGCTGTGGATGCTCCCAAGAAGCAGTGCTTTTTTTCAGCCAGAACTCACCAGAACTCAGTTCTGGCACCTCTCAGGTGGGAGACATTGCCATTCTAAGAGAACGAGGTTGACTGGATATTGCTTTATAAGTCTACAGTTCTCCAGGCACAAGGAAGTTTGAGTAAGTGCTGAGTGGTATGCAATTTCCTTCTACTGTTTAATGGCTTTGGGAGGATTGTCATGGCAAAGTGTGAGAAGACTTGAAATCTGTTGTTAGGAACATTTGTCTAGATTAATATTAATAATGAAATTATATTTTATGGGTCTAGTTTGGCCAACTTAAATATCTACAGTAGAAAGGCTGGATACACATTGTTGTGATGTGTAAATAACAGCCAGTAACAAAGCAAGAATAGAAGTCTGATGTGAGAGAACAGAGATCTCTCCTGGTGCAGTCAAAAAGCGGTCGTGAGTGAGGAAGATGGCAAGGTTTGCAGATTCAGAGTAGCCTATGCGAATATTCTGGCCCGTATGGTTTATTTTACTTCATTTAATGAATTTTATATGCTGCTTACTCAACCAAGAAGACATCTAGGAGAGTTTTCAAAAGACTATAAAAATTATGATTAAAAATACCAATAAAAAGGAAACCTTAAAAACAAGTTGCATAAATAAAGATAACAGTACAATCAGGATTTTTAAAACAATTATACTTGCATGTTAAAATTGCATGCTAAAATTACATGCCTAGGTAGGTTTGCTGAAAGAAAAAGGTTTTAGCGGCCACGGAAGGCAATACAGCTATCTGTTTTGTTTAATCTAACCTAACCTAACATTGCCCTTTTCCGCTGGGTCCATTTCAGTGATCCTGTATTCCCTGCTCTTATAAATCTGCTTCCACATGATATACAACCACATGAAAATAGAACCAGAATCATACCTTGCATTTGGTTGAATTACAGTGTCAGCATGTGGTGGAGAATGAGGAATTATGGGTGGCAACAGCTTGAAAATATTTCTGCTCCAAGTTTTATTTCTCAGTGTCAATTATAATCAGTTGCTCTATTTTATTTTATTTTTCAACAAGAAGGTAGGAGGAATGTAGAAAGATACAACCAATATAGTGCAGGATCCAAGGTTATCTCAGCTGGCAGCAGATGAGGTTGACACAGAACATTCAGAGATTAAAAGGGGGGGGGAAGGTTAAAAAAGACCAGCTGGCTTGGTAACATATTGCTGTTCAGTGAATGTTGCTACTAAATTGAAAAACAGGTTCAATCTGCAGGTTTCCAAGAAGCTACAGACAGGAATGCATGCTAAATGTGGGAGCTTCAGCAAAGAATGAGCAGACATGAACTGTGGAATGCTGTAGCTGCTGTTAGCAGCTGTTGATCTGCTTTCAGGGGCAGCAGTTAAGGGCAGCTGTAACATACACAGTTCCGGAGGAAAGAATGAATTAAATCAAAATATACTGCCTGCTTGGGCCCTGGACACGCGTTAGCTTGGCCACTCCTTCCTGTGCCACCAGCTTAATGTTTTCTAGGCAATGGTACTCTAACTGAAAACGGTTCCACACCATGATTTAGGGCAGTGCTTCTCCAACGTGGGTCCCCAGCTGTTCTTGCACTACAACTCCTGTCATCCCTGGCGAGCAGGACCAGTGGTCTGGGGACCCAAGTTAGAGAATCACTGATTTAAGGTATGTTAGTGGGCTTATATAAACTCAGATGAAAACACTGATTTTTAAAACAAGCCTTTGGTACTATAGTATTCAAAACCTATCCTAGGCAATTGCTTCTTTTTGACATTGATGTTCTCCTGACTTCATTGCAAATTATCTCTAAATTCTCCTCATGATTAGATCTGTCTGGATTCACTATTCTTATCCACATTTTTGGCATGTTAGGTGTAATGCCTGCTTTTCAAAGTGGGCTGTTTATGGAATCTTTCTTTCTTTTTGCTTTTCTGTAAAACAGCTGTTCGGTTCCTTGTAACACTGTGTGACTAGCAATTTGAATGCCATTATTTATGCTTCTCATCTGTGCTGTCCTGGCTGGATGAAGGGCTCAGACTCTGATTATGTTATCTGCAAAAAACTTTAATGCTCAGATCAGTACAGTACATAAGCAAGGCAAGGGTCAAAGGCACATCTGGTGCAAGGCATATGCATAACTAGGGCTGGCCCGTCCATGAGGCAGACTGAGGCAGCCGTCTCATGTAGCAGAATCCCAAGGGGTAGGAGGTATATAAGTGGTAATACTGTACGTGAAAAGCAGTAGGCATCTTAAATCATATAATGATTTGTTTAACTCATTCTGTGCCCACATTTTAATGGGTGTGAACGACCTCCTCCTGCGATATAGTTCCACATAGATAATCTGTTGAACTCCTCCACTGCCAGCACCCCAAGCAATCAGATGGGGATATGTTGTTCAGCTTTTTGGTTATGAGGAGATTAACCATGCTACAAATTGTTTCAGACCTTTGTATGCATAACAAAACCATTCTCTGCCGTTTGACAAATATACAGTCTCACTTCAGGGATGTATTAGCGTGGAACTTTAGCTGGCTTTCATTCAAAGACCTACCATGCAGGTTCACGTGATTCTTCATTTCAATACCAGGAGCTGCTCCAAGTGTAATGAGTCCATAGCACTGCCCTTGGTGCTGAAGTGTAAGGAGAAACCTAAAAAATGCAGAAATCTACAGTAACACTCTTACATTCATGGGATCGCCTGGATTGCACAATATATGACAGAGACAGCCAGATGATCTGTTATATACAATGGAGAGGGTCAAGTAAGATTAATATTCCCGCCTCCCCTATTTCTTTACTTAACCAATATTTTTTTCTTCTTCTGCGATTTTACATGGATTTTCTTGGCATCTCAATGTGTCCTTGTGACTTCTACATTTTTCCCTGTGGCTGTTTTTCAGAGGCTGTGCACTGAATGATGGGAGATAGGTGGGAGTCAGGAGGAGATGGAAATGCATCCTTCTTTTTCCTTTGCTTTGAATTCTTCTAACATAAGCAAACTGCTTTTCAGTGGGGAGAAAAATGTGCTTTTTTGTTGGTATTATTCTTTTGAACAGCTGAAATGGTCTGAGTAGTCCCTCAGGGTTTCCGTGAACACAGTTGTGATTTCGTCAACAAAGGAAAAATAGCAAAGTGAATGCTATGTTTTTACTTGCTGTGCCTGGATTTATGTAGTGCTGGAGCAGCTGCTGCTTCTCTCTTTCCCCACCCCCCAACAGTTCTCCGCTTTCTGAGTATTATGGAGCGGTGAAACTCTCCCAATGTCTTCTTAAAAGAGCAGAGCCATTTAAAAATAATCCAGTGGAGCTTTGCTTATTATTAGTGTGAAACTGCACACTATGAAGAGTTGGCATGATATCCGGAAAAGGGGGATGGAGTGGACAGCAAGATGAGAAAACGCTGCTTCTTTTTATTCCCCTGCATTTGGTCAAGCAGATCTACTGTTTAGGCATTTGGATTTTTGAAGTTGCTCTTCTTTGGGATATAATGGGGTTTAAACTAACAGTGAGGTTTAGGCAATAACAGATTGAAAACAATGATTGGTTGGCTGCTTCTTTCAACTTGTTCTTTTTGATTTAAAAGGGAGCTCTCCATTCCATTTCATCGGTGTTCCTGCAGGAGATGTGGTCCAAAACTTCATCAGAGGGTCAGTCTCTCTCATTGGTGGTAGTCTCAGGGTGTGGCTTCTAGACTGGTTTGAAAACCAGGGTCCCACTTTCCCACACAGCAAGCTGTTATGAGTTTGTATCAATAGAAAACGCTGTGGGAAGAAGTGCTTCCTTCTGTCTGTCCCGAATCTCCCACCATTCAACTCCATTGGATGACTCTGGGGGCACTTCTAGACTGTCACTGTTTGTAGGGGAGGTTGGATTTGATCACATACCTGCAAATTCCAGCTGTGCAATTAAAGCTGATTTGGAGCTTTTGCAGAAGTCCACTTCCCTGAAATATCAAGCTCTTTGCCATTACGAAAGCAGTGGGGAAATGCAGTGGAAAGTGTGGGATAACACCTGTTTGATGTGACATCATATACTCCCCCCACAGACAAATCAGGATGAATGCTCAATAAACAGGTTGTCCAGAAGCAACTTAAGTATTATGTAAGAGAGAGAACACAAAAATCTCTATCCATTTTCTCCACACCATGCATAATTTTGTATGCCTTTATTTTGCCCCCCCATTATGAGCTCCCCCCTCCCTAAACTAAAAGAACCCCAAATGTTGTAACATTTTCTCATGGGGAGCTACATCAACAGGAGCTGCTCCTAATCATTTTAAAGATTCCCATCATAAAACTATTCCTAACTTGCGTTGTTGTAGGGAAGGTATACCAGTGTCCTAAAGAAGAGCAAAGATGCCAGTCTGCTTGAAAAAGTACTAAGCACACAAGCAATTCATTGTGTAGTCTTTGCCATTTCAGCCCTTATGTTAATAATAGTGTGATACTTAAGCTTTCAAAAACCTGCCAGCAGACAGACTTTCAGCTCAAGTGACATTTATATTAAAGCAATGAAAAACAACAAGAAGTGTATTCTCCATCAAAGAGCACAGTGTGTCTCTGCTGTAAAATGTATCAAGTTTGCTTCATAAAATGATGGATGAGTCTTAAAGATATGAGTCATCTAGAAATAAAAGGATTCTGTACATGTTGAAAATCAAAAGGGTTACATAGCGACCTGCATTCCTACTGCAATATGAATAGCAAAACCTGACTGCTGTTTAAAAGTACAAGAAAATGTTTTGAACAGGAATTTAGTTTCACCGGCCCAACATAAATTTAGGCAAATAATCCATCACCTTCAAAGAATTTTTTTTTTGTAATTTGAAATATTCTTTTTTGACCATTAGTTGGTTCAGAGAAGATACTATTTCACTTACTCTGTGTTCCTTTAAAAACAATGATGCTAGCCAAAGCTTAATCCTAATCAAAAAGGCAGGATTACAATAGATTACAAGATGTTACAAGGAGCCAAATCAGCCTTATGTATATTATTCTAAAAAGCTTTAGTATACTTTGAAGATGTATTCTCTTTTATTCCAGTGTAAGTACAGTCCATATCCAAAACCATCTGCCAGTTTGTCTCATCTCAGTATAAAAATCCCTGCTATGGGATATATACTGGCAAAGCAGGATTTAATGATGATAGGAGTTGTAGCACAAAACAACTGGAGGGCATCAGGTCGAGGAAGATTGATCTAGGAGAATGGGATACTTACACTTGGCTCGGCTTAATCAATGTTATATGTCCACTTGAGAAAGTAGCATGTGGAATTGGGGGTGATGTATTTCAAGCATTTTTTCTGGGAAATATCCCCCCCCCCCAATAGTTTACTTAAAGGCATGTCATCATTGTTTATGTAGTCATGTAGTATGCCCTACCAAGCTTATAAGGATTTTCACACACATTTTCACCTACCAGTAATCAGAAATCTGGAGCAGGAGAGGAAGGCAAAAATTTCCCTCTTCACTTGGAAGAGTGATGCAGATGTTAAGCTGACCATGAAACTACATTCACTTTGTGGTAATTTGCCAAATGGTAGATTGGTAGACAGAGTTCACCTAGATTTGTGCCTAGGTGGTGGTGACAGATTCTTGCAAACAATGCAAATTAACCCCAAGAGGAACAGTAGAGTCCGAAAGTTCAGTTCTTCTTGGAGGCTGATTTATATATTTGACATTAGCTCATCTCATTCTCAAAGCTTAATGGGTTAAATCCAGTTCTGCCTCTTAGATGTCAGAAGGTTTTTTGATCCAGTATTGGGGGGGGGGGGGAGGAAGGAAATTATTTTTGCTATTCTCACTTTCTCAACCTGCCTCCCATGTTACATCTAACAGTGTTAGAGGGGGAAGGAGTTGTCTCTGGAGAAGATGAGAGGGCACAGGGGAAGGAAAAAATCAGTGATAATTACTTCCCCCACTTCCCACTTGTAATGGATCAATGAGCCTTCCATATGTGACAGGACACAACAGGATACAACCAAGTATGGATAGCAATGCCTGATAATGTTCTAATTCATTATGTCTGTTGATTGTGTTCTAAACCATAGACTTTAATCTCAATCTATATATACAAAAATGGCTCAGCTGGGACAGTCAATTCCTAGCTTACTAAACCATCACTTAGCAACCAGTAATGAGCAACAGGGCTGTATGCTCCCTCCTCACCACTGTGCTCACCGCCTTCCTTCCTTAATGCTACACCCCAGTTTAATTAAACCACAGTTAACTGTTATGTCCAAAGCAGGGAACTGTTTTAATGTCAGTTTACTAACCAGGATCTCAAACCAACTTCAAACTGTTACTCATTTCTGAGCATAACAGCTCGCTGCACTTTAATTAAACTAGGATATAATCACAGAGGGAGGGAAGAAATGAGGAGAAGGGTGAAGAGGAAGTGCACCATTTCATTCTTCCATCATTCATTCAAGGCAGCTAAACTATGGTTTAGCAAGATGGGAGTTTTTAACTAAAAATAGTCCATGCAGGCAGCAAAAGAAAGGCTGTAAGGTGTGATAGATACATTTTTCCTTGATATCTGAAAAGCCAGCTACATGTTTCTACATGTATGTCAAGCTCAGTAGTGCAAGTACAGTGACAAGAGCAGGTGAAGGGATTAGTTACTATTTTTCCTATTCTCAGCCCCTCAAATACATTTTTGAAGTATCTCATGTGTGCAGCAGGTGTTCTTAGTTGTATACTGAAGCTCCCAGGATTTCTTTCAAATATAAGTTCAGAGAGGGATCAGAGTGTTAAATCAACCAGAAAAGGATGCCTGCTGTTCATAGACTTTTTAAAAAACAAAAAAGCAGTTCAGATGTGTGTTTTATTAAATATATATTGCTTCAAATAAGCCATCATTACATTATTAAAGAAATAACTAACTACACTTCACTTCACATTGGAAACAGTACTTATATGGGCTATATATAGAGGACAATTTAGAAAGAACAATTTAGAAAGCCAGTTGTATAATATCACAATACAAGCATTAAATCAATCCATAGTTAACATATAACAGATACATTCATCACTGGCAACTGAAAGGTTTTGCATTTCCTTGGAAAATAAGTTGGCTTTGGGTTCAAACTTCCAGTCAGGAGGGGGTTCTATAATCTAGGTAACACCATCCAGTATTTGTTTCCATGATGATCTAATCTTGATGTTTGCTTTGCTGCTCACATTTGACTTGTAAACAGTTTCCTTAGGAGGGCAGTGATGTCAATCTACAAACCCTGAAGACACTCTCCCCCTTTATGTACCCTTCTGTCAGTTAAGGTTTACATCAGACCGGGTTCCTTGTTCCCTTCTTGTAGAAAGTCACAAACTGAGCAGGTAGTGGGACCTTCTTATTAAATTCCCCAGAGTTTCACCAGAGAAACAACAATGGACATTTCTGATAGTCTTTAAAAAGGGTTGTAAGTCTTACAACTTCAAGATGATATTGGGAGTTGAGTTGGGTTTTTTTTATTGTGGTTGTTCCTTACATGGGTAGGGAACCTGGCTCTCCACATGTTGACAGACTTCAACTCACATCAAAGCCCAGCCAGCATGGCCTCAGTGATCAGGGATGACAGAAGTTGTAGTCCTAAAACAATTGGAGAGCCACAGTTCCCCCTTTCTTGTTCATTGGACATTCTATTGAGTATGAAACTTTATTAGTTGCATTTGTTTTACTTTGTTGTGAGGTGTGAGCATGATAGGGCAGGCTAGAGATATTTCACATAAGGAGTCTTATCTCGGTCACTTGTATGCCCTCCTGGCACAAGGGCATGGTGAAAATCATTAGATCCTCATGATGGACTGCTGAAGTACTTCCATGTGGTTGGATTTAATTCAGCTTGCTCTTGTGCATCTGCCTAACATGAATTCCACACAGTGGTAAGAAAGTGTAGAAACAGAAACAGAACTGGCCCGTGCTGCAGAATAATGAAATAGTGGGAACAGATTGAACAGTTTTCCTAAACTGAGAATTAAATTTTAACAGCCCCTAGCTTGGTAACTTAAGCATGCTTACTTAGAAATAAGTTTCAGTTAAATCAGCAAGGCTTATATCCAAGTAAATGTGCTTGGGACTGATGTGCCAGAGTCTTATGCCAGTGGCATAATAGCTGGGACAGAAGCAAAACCCAAGACAACTCTGAAATAATTGGAAAACAAGTTTAAATATGCAAAATTATACTTCTGTTTTTAGCTTTTAATTGCAGTGTATAAACACAGCATTTTCTGGGGAAAGCAAGCAGAGCTCAAATAATGCTGCAACCATCTTGCCTGTACTCCATATGGATCCACAGAGGCAGGCCTTACAGCTGTATATAGCTGGCTCAGCTGTTTTAATTTTATATTTGTTAGCTTGCAGTCAATTTTTAGGGGAAGATTACTCACATCTGTTTCACACAGAGACGATATAATGGACTGGCACTAATCCCCACTTGCAAGAGGCTCGCTGCTTTTAGCCAGATCTAGCAGCATTGGCCTTAGGTAATTTGCGGCTCTTCACAAAAAAGGTGAATAGCCATTCTTTTTTCAGTCTTCAGTTGCCTGAACAATAATCATTCACTAAATATTACGGCCATAGGTGAATGTTAGTGCAGTCCAGAATCTGTCCCTGAGAGCTACTATTATGACACTTTGTATGAATAATAACCGCATTGGTAGTTATACTCCTTGGGATAAAAATGATAAGTCAGAAACAAATTTCTCCCTGTAGTGCAGTCTGCCACAACAAGGTGCAATATTGAGCTTTTATACTTCACTTTCAAACATCCTGCATTTTTCTTTCTCCCTGTTGTTGTTTTTTTAAAGACAAAGGTGGCTGGCGCATGCTTTATCCAAGATAAATTCAAATTGCAGTGTTAGTGGCTGTTTTAATTTCTCCATACTTCTCTTCTGCACCCAGATTAATTTGTGCCTATTAAGCAGTTAGTGGGTGATAGTCTACCCTTGCAGTTGGAAATATTGAGGTTAATCCAGCTAAAGTTAATTGTCACTGTGTCCTGCTGAAGCCGGCCAATCACAACTATTTCGATTCCTACTCCTTTTATTCGGACTGCCAGCAGGGCTGAACCTACCATTAGGCAGAGTGAAGCAATTACCTTGGGCAATAGATGTTGGGAAGCAGAACCCCACTAAACTAGCCTGCTTCCCTCAGGTGCTGTGGAAGATGCTATCCCATTGCCAGCATCAAAGTAACACCCAGTCATGTGGAGTGGGGAGGGGGGTCCTTTGACTCAGGCAGCACTGTCTGCCAGAACTATCTTTAATACTGATTCTTTTGTCTGTGAAATTACAGTCTTCCTAAATGTCTAGCAGCGTTTGGCCTACTCAAACACACCAAACCATGAGTTGCCTTCTGAAAATTGCAATACTGTCTTTAAGTAATAAAAACTGAATACAGTAATACAATACAAATCAGATTAAGCTACAGCATCAGGCTGCTAATAATCATAAGAATTAAAACAATTTTCTGCTGTTTATCTGATGATTCCAATCCACATCCTCTAAATCTGCTAAGAGACTTCCAGCAGTTTATCTCATTATAAGACTTTGATAGACTTCCGGTCCTGTGCACATTTAGGTATCTGCTTCTCCCTGGATATGAGCTTCCAATATCATAATGTTGTTTTGTTTTTTGTTTTAATTAAATACCTTTTTGAGTCACAAAAAATGTGTGTTGTCTTCCCCCCGCAAAAAAGTAAAGTCTTTTCCCCCATTTGATGTGAGACATAATAGAGAGTAAAATGGGGAAGAAGAAGGAGGAGGGGTGAAAGAAAGGGGAGAGGGGATTGTGGTGGCAATATCTAGAATGTTTGTGGGGTTTTATGCTAGTGTCAGTTGTGTAGGTTCTCTATTCATTTATTTTATGTATGTATGTATGTATGTATGTATACACATACACATATATTCTTCTTCTTTGGCGATCACTCATAGCCAAGTAAGTTTGTCTTCCATAAACACAGTTTTAACAATGAGTCCGTAAGTGACTGTGGAGGCCAATTCTGGATCCACACGTCCTTCCACAGTGGGGACATTGGTTTCCGGGTGGGAGTTGATCACGGTGAGGATTTGCCAAGCGTGCCTTCCTCTTAGCACGTTTCTCCCTTGTGTCCTGAGTTTGAGTGTTCTCAAAGCCCATGACACTTTTGGTAAAGGCTGTTCTCCAACTGGAGCACTCGCAGGCCAGTGTTTCCCAGTTGTTAGTGTTTATACTACATTTTTTAAGATTTGCCTTGAGACAGTCTTTAAACCTCTTTTGTTGACCATCAGCATTACACTTTCCATTTTTAATTTTGGAATAGAGTAGTTGCTTTGGAAGACGATCACCAGGCATCCGCACAAGATGACCAGTCCAACGAAGTTGATGTTGAAGAATCATTGCTTTAACACTGGTGATCTTTGCTTCTTCCAGTACACTGATATTAGTTCGCCTGTTTTCCCAAGTGATGTGTAAAAATTTTCAGAGACACCGTTGATGGAATCTTTCAAGGAGTTGGAGATGGTGTTTATACGTGGTCCATGTTTCACAAGCATAGAGTAAGGTTGGTAGTACAGTAGCTTTGTAAACAAGCATTTTGGTTTCCCTGCAAATGTCCCGTTCCTCAAACACTCTGCACTTCAATCAGGAGAAAGCCGCACTTGCAGAGCTCAGGCGATGCTGGATTTCGGCATCAATGTTGGCCCCTGTGGAAAGATAACTGCCTAGGTAGGAGAAGTGATTGACATTTTCCAATGTTACACCATTGAGTTGGATTTGTGGCGCTGCAGAGGGGTTATTTTGTACTTGTTGGTGCAGCACTTTGGTTTTTTGGATGTTGAGTGATAGGCCAAGCTTTTTATAAGCTTCTGCAAAGATATTTAGGATGGTTTGGAGGTCATCCTCTGAGCATGCGCACACTACGTTGTCATCAGCATACTGAAGCTCTATGATGGAAGTTACGGTAACCTTACTCTTTGCTTTCAGCCTGCTCAGTTTGAAGAGCTTTCCATCTGTTTTATATATTATTTCTACTCCGGTGGGGAGTTTCCCTTCGACAAAGTGTAGGATCATGGCAATGAAAATAATAAATAGAGTTGGGGCAATAACACAACCATGTCTAACACCTGATCCCTCTCTCTCTCTCTCTCTCTCTCTCTCTCTCTCTCTCTCTCTCTCTCTGTATACACATACACATATATATGTATACATACACTTACACACATACATACATATTTCTTGGTAGTGAGAGAGGTGGAGGCAGGGCGTGGTTGGTTACCTTTAGTTGGCTGCAATGATGTTTGTTTGGGGGGGGGGTTGTTGGGTCAAGTCAGTCATACTGATTCAAATAATGTTTGTCTCAAGGAGGATTAGGATCCCAACTTGATCTCCATCTTGGATTACAATTTGATTGGGAAAAGAATGTCAAATTGCTTCTCAAGCCAGCCCCATTTCCTTTAAATTTAATTTACCATGTTGGCATATAGTGACAAGCAGCTACAACAAGATGGAAGTGGGGGGGGAGGTCTAAGGAGTCTGCAACCTCAAAAACCTCTGGTGTGTGGATGGTGGAGAATGAATGAATGATACATACACAGACACACAGGAGCGGAAAACTCTCAGTGCATAGGATTGGACTATCAGAGTGAAATTGAGGGTGCTAAGGAATGCAAATGCAGTACTATGGGAAAGGGATTAAAAAGTAATTTTTAGTGTGTTTTTAAAATAAATTTTTATTAAAAGTTTTCAACATAAAATACAGTAAAAGCTAAACTAATCTGGGAAAAAGAAAAAAGCAAGAAGAAGAAATGGAAGAAAATAAAGAAGAAGAAAGAGAAGGAAAAAAGAGAAAGTAAATACAAACTCCTCTATCACAATTCTATCTTAGCCTTTATTCCACACACAGAAGAGTGAACTCTCCCAGCTCTCACCTGGGAGCTTCACCCTCTTCCCCAGCCTCCCACCTTGGGAGATCCTCTCTACCCTGCCCTTCACACAGGACCCTTCATCTTCCATCCATCACCTTCCTGTGAGTATCTTCATTAATCCAAAATAGAGAACCGCTGGTGCAGCTACAAATTCTGTTGCCATTCAATATCACATGCCAATGAAACAACATGGTGGACTTTGATTATGTATTCTTTTCACACGGGTACAGACTGACCTTGAAGCTTGATAGGACAGCATTCCAGGAAGGTTAATTTAAATCACTTTATTTCACTGTAGCCAGCTTGGCACAGCTTAAATAGCACCGACAGCATTACAGAAATATAGAAATATGGCTTTGGCCCAATTAGCTAGCACATTATTATTTATGGACTTACCTAGTGCCATTTACAGGATATGAGTGTGCTGGGCAATAAAAAAAGTTGGCTGTAATTACAATGCACTCTGAGATAAAAAGTGCCAGCCCATTAAAGGTTAAATCACTGAGACACTTAGGCATTACCTTATTTGCTTGATGATCACTGGGACTATATTAATATGTGATGCTAGATGTTTCTTCTTCCTTACAGTTAGGTACTATGTAGTTCTTTTTTATTGTTGCTTTTTCTGTTCCTATTTTAAGAAAAGCATGTTCCACAAGTTATAGAATTAAGGATTTCTTCATACAGATTTAATATGCTTTCGACAAAGAGAGAAGGTTAGATCTTACAAGTGCTGCAAGGTGCCTAACACATTACATTGTGGGACCTTGTCAACCAGAGCTTTCCAAACTTTTCATGTTGGTGACACACTTTTTTAGACATGCATCATTTTGTGACACGGTAATTCAGTTTTACTCAGTAAACCAAACCCTTTCCAGCCAGAAAGAGAGCGGGGAGCATTCATGCGACACACCTACACACTGCAGCCAACACAACTAACGTGTCGTGAAACACAGTTTGGAAAGCTCTATGGTAAATCATCATTCATTGTTAAGCGCCCAGTCCAAACATGAACTAAAAAAAAAAAAAATAGGAGCAAAAATAGGTATTACAGTACCACAACTCTTTAATGGTGTTTGCATGCAAAGTTAATTTTCTATTTTTTCCTGTTAACCTAATGGAAGTAAAACATTAAAAAACTGAAACTCTAGGTTAATAACTAGGTTGGCCATGCCCACTTTTCTAAAAATAAGGTCTGCTGGCCCTCCTGAATTCTGCCCGCCTCCCTTGCTGGCAATAGCTGCTTGGTGCTACTGCCAATGATCCAATTAAGACAGTGTATGTGCAGACCGATGAAGAGTTTCTATGTTGGGGGCTGGGATTATATATATATGGGGAGTTTGAGGTGGATGGTGTACTGTGTTAGATGAGGTGACGGAGAGTTTCACATTCTTTCTATTCTTATTATAAGCTTTGGCAAATAGTGCTGTTTCCAGGGGCATGGTAGGGTGTTGTTGTTTTTTAAAGCTGTCTACCCCTCCCCCCAAAATGTTGGGCTTTCTTCTCTGCCTTTCCTGACACCTCTGAATACTCCATTCATGTTCCCCTGTTTTAGTTCATGAATAATTTTGTGCCTGCCATCAGCTGTCCTACTGCTGAGCTTCCTACTCAAGCTTTCCTACTTCCTGGAACCACTTCTATTTTCCACTACAGATCTTCCTGTTAGCCTCCTCTGATCATTTTTATCCAAGCAAAACAGACCTGTCATTTATCTCACAGAAGGCTGTTCATGAATACTACTATTGCCCATTTTATATTTTCTAACAGTTAGAATTAGAAAGTGATTTCTCCAAAGGACCCCATGCAGAGTTTCATGATCAAGTAGGGTTTAAAATGCAGGTCTCAAAAATTCAAAGTCCAACTCCTTACCCTTTATATCACAGTCCGTCTCTGCTCATTGTTCCTCTGTATTCATGTGTTCAGAAAGTATCATCACAATTGCTTGCTTGAGTTTTATTTATTACCAGCATTCAGAGGAATCAGAGTGCTAACATTTCTCCACTCTGTGACTTCCTATAATTCAGAGCATTCTGAGTTTTCCCCAACTGTTTCACCAGCATCTCATCTCATGCATCTCAAGCGGAAAGACAGGGTCAAATGTATGCCTCTAATATTTTCTTCCAAAATCTTTCCATTACATCTGGCCTATCATCCTTTCCATTACATCAGGATATAAAAGAGTGCTTCACTGAAGCTGTGAACAATTCCTGCCTGTTTCATTTATATTTGAAAGTTAGATAACTTGTTCCCTTCTGTATTTGCTTCTAGTGTTTAACTAGGACGACCTTCTTCTTTTTCTAATGTTCTGGATGGACAGGCATCTTTCTCCTAATTTGTCCAAAACTGCTTCTGTGAAAATAACCTCTTTCATCCATTAGAATGTTAAGCCTAATTAATTTAGACAAAAGCAAGATATGTAGCTACTTAACCTGTTAATATGCTTTTAGTGAATGAGAGAAAATTATATAATCATTAGGAAGGTATATTTTTAAACATTTAAAGATGAAGACAGAATGTACCCTAAATATAGATTTTTGAAAAGCAGGGACAGAGGTAGTTTGCAGAGAGGAAGTAACAGGAATGCTTCCAAATCTTTTCCTTTATTTTCCCTTACTATTTTTTCTTCTTAGCAAAATTAGGAAAAAGAACACGTTTTTGTTTTTGTTTTTGTTTTTAAAAACTTCCCCTCCATGTCGTATTGGTGAATAGTGTTTCTAACTTCTACCTTCATGCTCAGATGATAAATTGAGTAAAAAGCATGCAACTGTGTTTGCTCAGATTTTTTATTTATTTAATAAGGTTGGCAAACTGTTTTTTGTTTCATTGGAGTGTAGCAAGTAAAGGTGTGTTTTATTTCTTTGTACTTTAGGATCCCCGACCCCCCCCCCCCGGAAACCTTCCCAGAGATATTGAACAGCTTGCTGGTCTGGATAATGTTGAAGGACCCCTAGTTTGATTGGTGATGGGGCTAAAGAGCACAATGGGTTAATAATGGGTTCTCCTGCTGGTGTCTCCCCCCCCCCCTGTTGCTGCTGCCAGCATTTGGGGCAGAGGAACCAGCATCCTTATGTGGGGTTGTGGGGCTATAGCCCAGGGAGCCACCAAAGCAGGGGTGCCTCCTATTGCAAGAGGTGTGGGGATGAAGCCCATGGCAACGTTCACACACGTGTATGAAACTGCATTGCATCCTGTGGCGTACTCCTTGGATATACTTGAATCTGGCCTCTTCTCAATGTTTGGCCCAATTAATTCCAGCCACATGTCAGTGTTCTTCAGGTCTCACCTAGAGCAAGGGTGGTTAGATGCCCTCTTGCAAAAATTGACATCATACCCCACGGCGACCATTAATCCCAAGGTCTCAATTAGCTAGCTTCACCATTGCTTTTGTTAATTCTTCCTAGGCCCTGCAATTGTTCACCCAGTGGCATAAGTGGTTGGTTGTCTACTTTTTCGGCCAACACACCTTTCTGTGCAATGCCGCACTGTTGGTGTGAAGCTTTCAGATTCACTGCCTTATCTTGTTCCTGCCTTGCTCCCTGGCCTCCCTGAATAGTAGGGATGGAGAACCTGTGTCCCTTCAGCATTGCCAAGGGTAATTCATAATGGGAGTTGTATTCCAATGACACCTGGAGGACCACATACGCATAGTCCTGCTGCATAGTGTATGCATGCATAGGCTTTCCTTGCCAGCTTGTGTTACCTATTCTTCTCTGGCACATCTTACCTCTTTGGGCTCTTAACCTAACATTAGGCCATCCTCCAGAATACAACAGATGCTCCTTCTGGCAATGGCAGAATTAGACTGAGGCCCATCCCTCCTCCATCACGCCAGATCCCAGACGCTTTTATTCTTCCCCAGCTTGGACCCACAGGGAGAAAAGCAGCACTAGCTATGCTTTGGTGAGTCTTTCCCCCACAGTTCTCTATCCTAGATCACACTATAATGTGACAGTTGCTGGAAGTCAACCCAGTTACTGCTGAAATCTCTTGTGACAGCTATTTAACACCTAATCAAGTGCTAAGCTGATAAATAATGCATTTCTTGGCATCATTCAGACCTTAATAAACATTGTAAAGAGTTTAGAGTTCCCAGCTTGTCTTTACAACTTTGCACCATTGCAAGTCCTGTTAGCTTTAAGTCAGTTGTTGATAAAATAGTTTATTCTTTCAAGAAGGATCAGGCATAATCAAGTATAAGCAGTCTGCTGGCTGTGATAAGCAGCCGGCATATTGCAAAAGCATTATTAACAAAATAAAATCGTAAGAGTCATATAAAGCAATTATATAAAATGTGGATGTTGCCCAGAGAAAACAGCTAACTGTTTCCAAAGAAGATCAGAAGTATTTTCTTACCACATAAGCTTCTAATACATAAATTGCATACTCAGGCAGCTCAAACTAGTCTTGTTTTGCCAGGCAGCTGCTACACCAAGCAAATGCCAGTGTGACTGAAACTCCTTTTGGCTTTCTTCAAAATTTATCCACTGTTTCCCCAAGCACGTGTCACTAAATTTGCTTCAAATGTTACTTCAGATAGAATTTTTTGGCTTATTAAGTATGTACCACTAGGGATGGGTGAATTTGTCAATTCAGTTCCCCACATTTCCATAACAGTTTGTGATTTTTAAAAAAAGAAAAAAAGTCCTCAAAAAATGCAACAGTATTTTAGTGCAAATTTCCCTTGGGCTGCCGTAGCCATATCAGTGAAGGTGGCCAAGTGAGGGACGGACAAACAAATAGATTGACAGATGAGCAAGAAACATAGAGGGACCAATGTGTAAACATGCAAGAAACAAACCGGGGTGAGGGCTTATATTTGTGGGGGGGGGGGAGAAGGGAGGATGTTTGTGTGTAAAAAAAGTTGAAAGTATAATAGAAAAAGAAAATTAAACATTTTTTTACAAAGAATTTAAGGTTAAAAATGAAAGTGGGGGCAAAATGTTATAAATAGAGTAAGAGTGGGAGTTCAAATTGAAAAGGCAAGGATAAATAATGAATTTAACTTGAAAAGGTGAAGTTAAAGACTTAAAATTAACTTTAAAAATCAGTTAAAATTTATTTTATTTTTTCAAAAAGGAAAAAAGTTAAAGGGGTAAGAAGAAACAAAACCAAAAAACCCCTTTATTTATATATTGTAATAAGACTCATTTTTTAAAACAAACAAACAAACAAAACCTTAATAGTTGAGCTGTCTCACAGTAATGGTTTAAAAATGGTGATGATGATGATGTGAAGACAAGGGAGCTTGAAGAATGATGATCTGACACATTAGACTCCCTCCACTCCCGAGTTCTTATATGTCCCTGTGTTGAGTAAACTCAGATTAATAAATACACAGTAGTGTAGAGAATATTAACAGCAAAAAGGCTACCGTTGGTTTGCAGCTTCTGAGAAATGGGTGGGGCTATAAGAGAAGAACCTATCAGCCATTTTAGAGTTCACCAACAGAAAATATTTAAAATGGGGCATTAAAACAGAACAAACAGCCATGAGGACAGATCCACCCGCCCCATTTTTACAGTCACTTTTCCCCTGCCCCTGATTAGACCCAGAAAAGATTGGTTCTAATAGCATAAATGTACATGTTTCAATCTGCAGCTCTTGACAAGCTTCTTTCATCATGATGTTGAGAAATCCTGCTATGCCAAAGCTGTGTCTCTGCTGAATAAACTGCTAATTGTGTTGAACTGTGTAGTTTGTGTTGTGGTCCTCAGGAGACCAGGCTAAAATCAACAACCTCATTTTTCATTAGTGACCTAAGCTACTATGGGAATGCAGTTCTGAAGAACAGAAAGCTGTAATGCTTGAACAGCACAGTGCAGTAGCCGGCCATTTCCCCATCTCTTTCATTTTCCCAATATTATTTTTGTGCATTCCTCAAAGAAATTGCTAACTGTGCTCAAAGAAATATTTCTGTTATTTTTTTTTAAAAAAAAAACAGAGTAAAAACAAAAATTTTACTTCAAAAAAAGAAAATCAAGAGCTTGGCATTAAAGAAATGCCAAAACTCTAGTGCTGATTCCATGAAACACAATGAGTATTTAATTTCCTTCAATGGGGTTAATTAAATAGGGTTGGATTGGTATTTTGGTATCCATCCTTGGTTGAAACATTGTCCTTCATTTTCCCCTGTTAGCTTTTGGAGGAGATTTTTTGGAGGAGGTACTATAAAATGAAATTTAAAAATGGGAGAATTAAATTAAGTATTTTTTAAAAAAAAATTAATGTGCTCATTGTGCTCTAGCAGTGTGATTCCTCTGGTTTCATTCCCCCGCCCCCCTTTTGTGGCTTGCTATAAGTTCAGTCTTTGAATGAGACGGGGGGTATTTTGATTCTGGCACACATACATTGTACATGCAGGGATGTTTGAGAAAGTATTCATTTATTCTGGTATGAACTAACTAGATCCACAGTCCTAGGCTCATGTGCATATTAGAACTTACTTATCCACTAACACTCATCAGACATTTTAGTGATGAACATATGAAACGACCATCAACAATGGCTTTGGCAGACTTGCCCTCCAGACGGGCAAGGCAGACCCCTGGACCAGTGTGTGATGAGCATCAGGACATACAGCAACCTCTGTGGTAATGGAAACATTGCTCAACCGATCAACATGTGTAGGGCATCCTTCGAAGTATTGTAGATTGCACCGCTGGTGGGATATGTTGGTATCTAGGGAGCAGGCCTAGCTCATTCATTCACAGTAGCCACTTTGCCAGTCCAGAATGCCTGAAAAGAGCTACCGGTACTGGCTTTTGCACTTTGTGAATGTTCCAAAGTTTTGTTTTTTTGTTTAAAAACTCTGTCAGAATGTGCAGTTTGAGAGAAAATGTGTTTAAACACAAGTATTTTCATCATTTTAAAATATATATATTTTTGGTGTGCCTGTTTTTTAAACACCCATGATTTTATGGGTGACCACTAATAGTGCTTCCATATATGATCTCAGGTATTGGCTTGGGATGTACAGGACAAAAAGATATTTAAGGTATCCTGGACCTAAACCTTTGCCTTTGGTGAATGTACTGCTATCTGAATACTGCCATCCTAGAGACGCTTCTGTATGTACAAGTCCACCATACCATTCTTAACAGGTTCAGCATGATGGGTTAAGTCCATGTATTTTAGTAGGAGAGTTAAGCATATGCTTAAACCTCACATTGAAATCAGTTGCTTAATTTTAGCAAGGTGGTCCCTTTTATATGACCACAGTATTTTTGTTTAAGCATATAGACTGCAACTGAGCATAGTGTTTAATGTGCTTACATGTATTGAAATTACTTACATTGATTTTAACAGATGCAAATTGGAGCCACAGGATATGAAAAAGAACTGAAGTAAGAGGTTTTAGGACCAATATCAATCAATGCTTGATTGCTTAACCTGTATGTGTTAGGTAAAAAGCAGCAATGCCATTTTTCTGTTTTGATCCTAAATTTCAGTTGGGAGTACATTTGCAGTTAAAAAATGCATCCTAGAAATGTTTTGTTAGAATAAATCCCCCACAGCAGTTTGTGTGTGTGTGTGTGTGTGTGTGTGTACACATACACATATATATTCCCCTTGTACCTTTTAACAGTGTCCTAGACAAACTAAAATAGACATATAAATGGAAAGTGAAGAGGATTTCCAGGCAAAGGAACCAGTATGCATTATTCATCAGCTGCTTCCTCTTCTGATGTTTTGCTATTTCCTTTCTTCCTTAGCAGAATAAAGAATATTAGAAGTGGTATCCACACTGCCATTTTTGCTTTTGTAGCTTCAGTACTGCAACAGGAAATCTTTCAGTGAGGGTGGAGTCACAGTGAGTTAAGAAAATAACAAATGCTGGGCATTCAGAAGCAAACATTTATGATACCCAAACAGATTTAAGCTCTGCAGTCTTTTTCTCTGTTTGCACAGAGACCCTTGGACATTCATAGGCATCCGGGATAACTTTTATCCTGTGTTATTGGAGCATAACAAGAAGACTATTTGCTAAAACACAGCTCAGTATGAGATTTTTTTTATTTCTTAACTTGAGGATGGGTCGGGGAGAATCACAACTCTGATCTGAATAAAAGAGACTTCCTGGTTCAACTTCTGGGCTTTAGCTAAAATTTACGTTTTCTAGATTGTGCCTGTTCTTTTTGTTTCTGTTTCCACATGTTCTGTCCATAACCTTATAGAGCAATTTTGCATGAGTAGGTATATGATAATTTATTCATATAGAAAGAAGAAACACATAACAGAAACAACAGTTTCAGTTTCAAATATCAGATGCCAGGGATAGATTAATGAGAAAATTAGAATCTTGAATTTAAGAGAGAGGACTGGTGACCCTGCCTCTAAATTCGGATTTATCAATCTGTTTTGCCTCCATTGTGCTATCCCTTCCCATCCATTCCACTTCAACCCTTCCCCCAAGTTGAAAGGTGTCGCTTTTGGTGGTCACAAAAATAGTCAAGTGAATCCTAATGCCCCAGACTGAGCATCTCACAGGCTCACAGCAAAAAGCTGTAAAGTGATGCACAGAGAACCAATGCATTATTTAAATGGCTAAATATTATGCTAAATATTAACATTTATATTTGTAATATTAATACAGTTTTCCATCCTCCTGGCTTAAGAAGTGAAGTGATCATTGTTATGGCAAACAGAAAAGTCACATCTCCTTCCTGCCTTATCAGTCCTTTTTGGACCCAGCCTGATTCACAGATTGTGTTGAAGTCAAAACCAGGTACCAGGCTTGTTTTCAATTTTGATACCATTGACCATGGTATCTTTATGAGCAATGGGTATTAGTGAGATGGGTATTGAGGCATTTGTTTTATAGTGTTTCCAATCTCCAGGGTTGGTTTCGGAGAACAGCCACTTTTAAATTCATTTACAACCAGTCAGACTGCATTATTTGCTAGTTATTTTCTTCCTTGAGAGTACTTAGCTATATCTCTTGATGGCTGACTGAAAGGGGTGAAACTAGGCCTCCCTTAGCACTATTGAGCTGTCAGGCATCCAACACAGCTTGGGTTCTGGCTATCTCATCCAGGTTGCTCCCTGGTCAACCAGAAGCTTCAGTGGTTGCTTTCCAGTTCTTGCAAAAATATGCCAACATGCTGGTCCTCTGAAACTACTTGCTTATTAACCATGATGCCCCAAATACCTTCTGGGGTGTTATTTATAATTATTCTATCTACTTCTTCCCTTTGAATCCTTATTTTGTTAAGATCATATGTATTTTCTCTTTTTATTCCTCTTTAGCTTTCTCAGTCAGATACAGAACAATTTTATCATGTCATAAAGTAGTTTCCCCATATCTGGGGGACCTGTTGTTGGGTTCTCAACTCCCATTAGCCAAAGCCAGCATTTCCTAATAGAAATGATAGGATCTGCAATCCAAGAACATCTGGAGAGCATCAAGTTGAGGAAAGCTGTCATACAGAGATACTGGAAACTTCACTATGAGTACATTTTACATAATGGGGGAATGAGGAGGGGGAGAGAAGCTGATAACATATTTTTTCTTCTAGGTAAATAATTAATTTTTTACAAGATAAGGAAATCATGGGATTTTTAACTGGTTCAGAAGAACAAGAAAAATCCTGCTGGCATAACCCATCACTGGCAACCTTGCCAAAGTCAGCATCTGGAATCCAAATATCAACTGTGCCTTTGGATTTCTCCATCCCCCTTTTTTGAGCAGCAGAATAGGATGTCATGACTAATTGAAAATAGATACTCATAGCAGCAAGCGCATCTGATCAGTTATGGTGTGAGCCAAGCAGGTTGCCTTGAGCAGGCTAAGACAAGAGCTTGGCTCTTGGAACTTCACAGCTGCCTCTTTACCGAGTTCCCTGTTACTCACCTGGGGTCTTGCAGAAAAATGCACAAATGTTCAGGTGATCTGTTTTCTTAGCATTTATACTGATTTGTTTGTACAAAGTTCATGGAAAGCTAGACAACACTGGGTATTTATTCAGCATTCAGTTTGGTTTGTTTGCAGGGAAGTCAGATGCTGCTGCACCCCACACTTCCCAGTGCCTTTTCCTGTCTCTCCCCTTATGACAAAAACCCCCTTCTTTGGGGAAGGAAGGCTTCTTGCATAAGAACTGCGAATCAACTTTAATTCCCCAACCTGAATTTTGCTGGCTTGTGATTGAAACCCATCTGAAAATAGTGATAGCCTGGAAGCACACTTAGCTTTGCTTTAAAGTCCAGCTCTCAACTTTGCTGTGAGCACAAGCGTGACAAAATATTGAAAAGCACTTTGCATGTGAAATTGCTGCCAGTTCCAGGCTTTAAGTGGCCCTTGGGCAAACTTCTCTCTGTGGATCCCACTTCTTGAGGGAACACACCTCATCCACATCCCACTGCCCATTTATTTGCTTCTCCCAGAGGGAGAAGAAGGCAAGGTGTGCAAACATCATTTCTCCTTCTATGAATAGTTCTCATTGCTTGAAGAAGGCATATTATAAACAGGCAGTGATCACAGTGAGAAGGAAGAAGGCCACAGAGCTCCAGTTATTGGCCATGGTGCAGGCTCCCTGGTGGGACTTGGACCTCAATGATATGTGAATGACCCCTGATGAAAAGCAAGCTGAGATATTTGCTGTTTCTTAGCTTCTTTAAATATGCTTCTATCAATTTACATGCATAATAAGCTTATTAGTATCTGAAGAATAATAAGCTTATTGGTATCTGAAGAAGTGTGCATGCACACGAAAGCTCATACCGAGAACAAACTTAGTTGGTCTCTAAGGTGCTACTGGAAGGATTTTGTTATTTTTTATTTTGTTTTGACTATGGCAGACCAACACGGCTAGTTACCTGTAACTGAAGCTTATTAGAAACATCCTGATTCAAGTTGAATCACACTAATGTCTCTTCCTCCCTTGAATACAATACTGTATATGTCCTAAATACACCACAAAAATATAAATGTAAATATAAACATCCCACAGAAACTCTAAAAAAATCTCTTCTCTATGTATATGCTTAATAATAGGTGTTTTTTAAATAGAAATCTCCCATTATAACCACATATAATAAGTTCCAATCCCCATTATTCCCAGTTTTTTCATAATATTCTTCTTCCTGGATATTTCCTGATTTATCTGCTGATCGCTTCATGAAATACAAATCACTGCTGTTTTCTGATAGTTGTTTTTTTAGACAGGTTCTTCAGTTAACTTCAGCAGCATCCTTTAAATGTTTGGGCTGAATGTTGAGGAAAGAAAGAGAACAGGGAATAATTGAATTATCTGACATTAACTTCATGTTCTGTCAACTCTGAGGAGCAGAGGTAATATGCATTAAAAGTATAGCGAGGTTAAAATATTTCACAAACCCATGATGTTTGATTTCAGGTTCTTTGGTGAATTGCATTTTTCTTTTTAAAAAATAAAACAGCACAATGTCTTTTGGACATTAGCCCCATCTAGAGGTAGAATTTAATGTTTCTGTCAACTTCAGTGCTTGGGAATACCATTGTACTAATGGGAGAAATAGTATCCAAAAACACTGAAAGGCTTCTGGCTATGGTGAGATGCTTTATTTTAAAATTGATATAGAGTTCTTGTTTCTTTAACAACTCTGTCTGATGGAAGCTCCACAGGTGCCGTTTGCTCATCCTTAAGGGACTAGAAACCCTGTTTATTTTGGATTCTTATCAACCTAATGAATACTACCCCTCCCTCACAAACTAAACAAACAAACAAACAAACAAAGAAGGGTCTACTTTAAGGAGTCACATTGCCTGGACACATCATATTGGAATTGTAAAACACAGTAAGATTACTAGAAACTCAACTACAGTGGTACCTCGGGTTACAGACGCTTCAGGTTACGGACTCCGCTAACCCAGAAATAGTACCTCGGGTTAAGAACTTTGCTTCAGGATGAGAACAGAAATCACGCAGCAGCAGCAGCGTGGTGGCGGGAGGCCCCATTAGCTAAAGTGGTATCTCAGGTTAATAACAGTTGCAGGTTAAGAACAGACCTCTGGAACGAATTAAGTTCTTAACCCGAGGTACCACTGTATACACAAATAAAGACACTCACGGGACTGAAATAGACCTCATAATGTTTATTAAAAATTATTCATTTTGGATTTAAGAATATTGAACAAATATATTACAACAATTGAAGGATGCACATTAATGAAATTTTGAATAGTATTATTCCATAGTATTAAGTACACATAGAATGTAAACATGACAAATGCGTAAATATAAATAAAATATAGAGAAACCAGAAGAAAGAGGGAGGGAAGTACAAATTAATTTAGAGTTAAAGTATTAAGGTTAAAAGAAATAAGGTATGTATTATGATGGTGAAATTTGGAAAATCTGTAAAACCAATAAAGATCCTTTAAAAAAAATTACTAGAAACTCAAGCACAGATGTGCCTATATGTGAAAGTTAGACCCAACCCTTCCTTTTCACCTTTGCTGCTCACTTAGGGTTGTCAGGTAACAGTGCTACAGTGAAAGTGGAACCAACAACTTTCCCTTGGCCTTTCAGCCCCTCTGTTTCAGCTCTGTTTTAAGTATATGAAACTGAAGAAAGTGGCTACATTGGCACAGAAGTTCAGGAAATTGCCTTAACCTGAGGTTTCATACTTTAGTTGCATGAATTTGTAAGCACCTTATTTATTTATTTCAAACTGTGCACACACATGTATAATGCCCAGATCAAGGGAAGTAGTAGTACCACTCTATTCTGCCTTGGTCAGACCCTACCTGGATTACTGTGTCCAGTTCTGGGTACCATGGTTTAAGAACGATATTGACAAGCTGGAACATGTGCAGAGAGAGACCAAGAAAACAAAGCATATGGAAACCAAGTCTTGTGGAGAATGTTTGAGGGAGTTGGATATGCTTAGCTTGGAGAAGAGAAGACTGAGAGGTGATATGATAGCCATCTTCAAAAGTCAAAAGGGCTGTTAGATGGAAGATGGAGCAAACTTGTTTTCTGGTACTTCAGAGGGTAGGACTTGAGCCGTGGATTGAAATTGCAAGAAAGGAGATTCTGATTAAACATTAGGAAGAATTTTCTGGCAGTGAGAGCTGTTCAACAGAGGAAGGGACTCTCTTAGAAGGTGGTGGACTCTCCTTCACTGAAGCTTTTTAAACAGAGGTTGCATGGCCATCTATCAGGGATTATTTAGCTGTGTTGGAGGGAGTTAGACTAGATAGCCCTTGGAATCTTATCCAGCTCTTCAATTATTTGATTCTATTAAATGATTTTTTCACCTTTGTGTTTGAAAAGAAAACTATCTGGTGAATGTGTGCCCAAAATGCCCACATGCAAAATATCCACATACCCTCTGGACCAAATTTTAAAATACAGAACAAATCAATGAATACTTTTCAGGCTTTAGAATCCTAGTATGCAGAAAAACCTACTCATATTGGCTATATACAATATATATAATGATATAGATTATGTGCACAGCCACCTTGAAGAGGCATAGCCTTCACACAATGCTTGTCCCCAAAGAATGTTTGCATGGTGTTCTGAACATCTTTTTGACATCAGGAAGTTGGAACATGTGCTTGCTTGTTGACACATGTCTTGAATACTGTGGGAGGACACTTGAATTGCCATCCACATGTTACTGTGTACATGATTTGTGTCTGCTACAAAGTTTAACCATGCTTGTAGCGATCTCATCATTTTTAAATTCTTACCTCCTAAATAACCAGCAGAAAAGGGGCTAGTTGTATCTATCTGAACACTTTAAAAAAAATAATCTAGTAAACATTTGAATGTTCCCAAGTGTGTTCTATTCTGCTGAGACTGCTAGTGCTGCTGTTTCGTATCTAGAGGTCTTGTGTTTTACATAATGATTTGTTGTTGTAGTATTTTGTGTTCTAACACATTAGGAGTCAGCTTGGGGGAGGAGGTGACCTGATAGGATGCTGATGAACGATCTCGTGTGAGAAAAAGCAATGCTTGAAATTAACCACAGCCCTAAAAGATACTTCCAGAGTGTTTCTAGTACACCCCATTGGAGTAGCCAATATACAGGTATAGCCTTCTATATGTTGTTGGGCTTCAGTTCCCATCAGCCTCAGTCAATATGGCCAATGGTCAGGGATGGTGGGAGCTGTAGTCCAACAATAACTGGTGGGGGGGGGCACCAGCTTGGCTGCACTGCCTCTTGTTTCGTATTCTTTCCAAAGGAATGGTGAATGTTGCAGTTCTGACCTTACAGGTCTTTTTCAAAGTGATGTGAGAAGCAGCTCCCTGCTTGACACTAGAATTGAGGACATTCCAAAGCTGACACCTTTGTTATAATGACACAAGGGAGAGGGAAAAAGGCTATTCTAATAAAACCCATCAAGCTGAGATTCATATGGGCTGCCTCTCTCCTGCTCTGTTCCCATGACATAGTCAAACTGACAGTTCAGAGCTCTGTCCTGCTTGCTTTGTGTCTGATATACATTCACTATGAAGCACAGGGGACAAAAGTAAAACCTCTAGCTTCTGGCTGTCAGAATGATAGAAGCAGAAAAGCGTGGCAGCCTAAGGGTAAGGAGAGAGAGAGAGCGCAAGAGAGAGAGAGCAGGAAAACAAATGCAAATTGAGATTAGCTGTTTTTGAGATATGTTTTTAACACTGGTTATCCTGATGTACTTGATTTGGTTGGGGGGGGGCAGTGTCACATGAGAAAAGGTGGCGCCTTCCTATAGAAGAACACTATGCTTTCTAACAGCTGATAAGTTTGCAGGTGGGGGTTGAGGTCACTTGTAAGGAATTATGAAAACTTAAATAATATACAGCATAGAGAATTTGGATGTTACCTCTTCAATGGTCAGTCATAATACCTTTGACTAGCGATGCCCATAAGGGATTGCCAATCCTTATGCAGCCAAATGGCAACACACACACACACACACACACACACACACACACACTTGGGGGAAACCAGAGGTTGCAGAAATAGAAGGAGAATAATCCCCCCTGAGTTCAGCATGGCATAAATTCTGGCATGTCTGTTTAATAGAAAAACAAGGTGACTTACAATCAAATAGCAGTGCAAAAAGCAGCAGAAAAACAATGCAAATAATTCTCAGCAATAAAACAGAACTTTAATAATCACATGATCAACTCAGGTCACTTAGTGCTTTTCTACATAAAAAGAGTTCCTAAAAACTGGCTATGCTGGAGGGTTTCTTGGGAAAGGAAATTGCATTAAACTGGGACAATCAGTGAACTGCTCTGTCCCTTTGTCACTCTAGTGCAGTGCTTCCCAGTTAGCTAAGTATTGCAGACCCCCAGTTTTACAAAACTCAAGCCATGGACCCTACTTTTAATATTTTTCATATTGCTATGGTAGCTTTTGTTATGTGAATAGTGCCACGGACCCCCTGGGTGGGTTACGTGGAACCCCTGGGGTCCTCAGATCACCACCGGGGAACCACTGCTCTAGTGTAGCACTCTAAGATTGAATATAAAAACCCAGGAAGGTTCACCCAGGGTCTGGCACATGGGAGCTGTCCAAGGTTTGTATGTCGCAGTCTATATAGTTTAAAAAACAAATAGGGATTATTTTAATTCTCATGTGAACATGAGTAATGTGCATTTTCACTACTTGTGTGTATGTGTGTGTAAAAGAGTAGTGCAGCAGCCTGTTTGGCAGTTTCTGCTGCGCTCGAGTCTACATCACTGTCGTATTAGTCTAAGCAGAATGGAGCAGATTGTTTATTTTGGTTCAGCTGTGCTTCAGGCTGTAACATCAGATGTAGCTCCTACAGTGACGAATTCTAATTGCAGTGTCACAGATTAAACAAGGGCACAAAGGAGCCCCGCAAGCCTTTTTGCCCTCGTGGGAAGGAATGGATTCTGTCGCTTTCTGTTTGCTAAAATTATTGTTGGTTGCATGACCCTGTGTGTAAACAGTCAAAAAAGAGCCTGGGTTTCCATATGCAAAGCACTGATTCTTCAATCCTCAGAAATACGTTATTCCCCCCCCCCCTCACAATCCCTACCCCCTGGGTAAGCCTCTATATCCTTTAGATTAAATTTTATCAGAACTGCTGCATGGCATAACATGATGCATTGGTTGTTCTGTATAAAATTGTTACCATATTGCTAAAAATTTATGTGATTTCTAATTACCTTTAAATATCAGCTAACAGCTGAAAGTTTAATAATTCCATCATTAAAATTAAAACAAAGTGGAGGATTTATTTTTTAAATTGCACTTGTTCATGCTCACCCTGTTGACATAACTGAAGGTGTTTTCTTCTCGCTGAAGAAAAGGTTTGCCAGTTCTAACAACCACAGATAGGCTGTCTGCCTTAGAAATATCTATGACTCGTAACGTGAGTGACCTTTTACTATAAAACTTGTCTGTATAAATAACTAGAGTAAACATGAAGGGAAATGCTTTCAAGGTCTAGGCAGCAGGTTTTTTAGAGGGGGAGCCTTGGCTGAGATTCCATTTAGTGCCCCTCAGAAGCAAACATACAGTATTAACTGTGAAGGAAGAACTATGGTCCTGTTCAGCAGACCGGGTTTACGCAAGTGGATTGTACTCGGCTATAGTATTCCTTTCTCTCCGGGGATTTAAGCAGACTAGTTCCGTGCAGGTCTGCAAACTCTGACATTAATCAATGCATTGTTTTAGGCATGGGGAAACCTGCCACAGCTTCTGTTGGTTTCCTGTTCCCAATCCAAAGCACTTTCCAAAAGTAGTGGAAGGAGTAATTGGCAGAAATTGCCTCCTCTCCAGTAGCAGCACATGTAGTAGGCTGGAACCATAGAGCTGATCTCCTGACACTGGAATTGCTGCTGCCTACTCAGATAGGCATGGGGTGGAGCAGCAGAGAGCTTGGTGCCAAGCAGGTGCAGTAATGGGAGCCCCAGACTGGCAGCAGTGCTCCTGCTGGTGCACCTGCATGGTCCCAATGTTGCTTCTGGCCCATGTCAGTCAACAGGGATACTGATGTTGGGAGGACAGCTTCACGGTTCTGCCCCATAACATACGGTACTACTGTCCCTATCCTCTACCGTTAGTAGATGCCTCCACTGGATCAAAAGCCCTTCTGTGAGTGCAAAAGCACCCATACTACAACATGATACCTACTGATGTCATAGATCAGTGCTTCAGGCTAACACTTTAAACAGCTCATTGGAACACTTCATATTGTGAACATGTTGTGATTTTGTAAACTAAAATTAAATAGGCAGAACCAAGACCGTGCGTCATATCAGTGGCCAGAAGTCTGTGCTATTGGAAAGGTCCCATTTCACAGTAAAGTTACTAAAAATGTGCACGCTAATAGTGGCCTTCCATATCTGTTTCTGGTGAGGAACATGGAACTGAATAAATTACCAAGCATGGTCAAAGTTTTTCATATTTGGTGGGAATACAGAGATGTAAAAAACAAAAACAAAAAACAGCCACAAAACAGGACATATTTTTTTGTTAAACTAATGTGGGTGCTGTTGGGGACAGATACAGAAAATTCCCCAACCCTTGGATGGCCTAGTCCAGTGGTGGTGAACCTATGGCACACGTGCCAGACTTGGCACACAGAGCCCTCACTGCTGACACACGCGCCATCGGCCCATCTGCGCTGCTGTTGTTGTTTTTTCCCCAGGCTGCAGCTTGCGTCCACTGTTGAAACCCGGAACCTACCTTCCCCCCCTTCTTTTCTGGTCACCGGAGATTGTGTTCAGCGATTGGTATGTTTTTCAATTTGCTGCGTCAGTAGCTGTTTCTGATTGGGTGTAACAGCTTTCGTTTTTTAACCATTATTGTGCTGGGGTTTTTTTGGCGCTTTGGCAGACGATGATGTCAGTGCTGCATGTTAGTTCCAGCGAAAGTATTATTCATCATTTATTTCTGTTCTCTCCCCCCGCAAAAGCTCAGCAGCTTTGGGGCACCCCCCAAAAAAGCAAAGCAACTTTTGTGCGACCTACCCCCAAAAGCTCCAAAACTTTGGTCGGTCAGCAGCTCCAACCCCCAAAAAACTCAACAACTTTGGGGAGCTCCCCCCCAAAAAAAACCCTCAGTGAAAAGCTCAACAACTCTGGGCACTTTGCAATAAATAAGTGGGTTTTGGTTTGCAGTTTGGGCACTCGGTCTCTAAAAGGTTCGCCACCACTGGCCTAGTCCCTTTTCCTTTCATTCCTGCCCCCGCCTTTTATGTTGCAGAAAACTTCCTGGCTGGATTACAAAAAAAGAAACTGCAGGTGACTAGGTTGCTCTTTCTTTCTACAGTGTGTCTGCTGGAATGATGATACGTCATTATTTAGCATAATTCCAGATGCATTGCTGGGGGGAAGGATAGCAGCTCAGGCTGATCAACATTGTTCCAACAGATGCATTGCTGGGCAAAATGGAAGGCTATTTGGCCATCACAATCAGCTACTTTAATCAGCTTCAAATGGCTGGGGAAATTTCTGTGAAAATAAATAAATAGCAACAAAACAACAAGAAAGACAAGTAAGAAATGGATAGGAAAAGTTTCTGTAGTTCCACCTTTACTGGTAACCCCGCCCCCATACTTTGACTATTTAAAAACTTTCCCCTAACCTCTGAGAATTTTAATGAAGAATGCTATTTCACAGGTTGTAGGTGGGGCTGTAAAAGTCATATTTGCATGTCATATTTGATAGCAATTAATTCTTTCATGGCAGCTTGCACAACTGCTTGCACAACTGCTTGCTTATTATGGTAAAGTTATGTTTGATTTCACTCCATGCCATGGGAATATATATGTTCCTCAAGTTAATATAAAAGCTCAAGTGCTAGTGTCTATGCTGCAGTGCTGTAACTATTGTTTTTGACTAGGGATGGGATTTTCTGAAAATCTCAGTGTCAAACCTATCTGCACAGATGTCTTCTAATTCTTAGCTTGCTACTTAATCTAGACAAGAAATGAGGTTTTTTTTACCAGTTCCTCTAAAATTATGAACTGTTTTTATTTATTGCTTGCAGTATTACACATATAATACTATAAGCCAGAGGTTTTCAACCTTTTTGGGTCCATGGCTCCCTTGACCAACTACATTCCTTTTGTGACACCTCTGTGGGACTCAAGACTACAGTTATGTCACCTCTTGCCTGCTGAGCCAGCAGCCCCTTTTCGAACACCCTCCCTTATGGAGCGTTTCCTCAGCCTCCTCTCCTCTCCTCTCCCCTCTCCTTGGGAGTCCTCTGGGCAGCTACAGCTGCCACCCCTGGTCTTTTGAGTTGCACCCCTCAAGCCCCAAAGAGATGTGCCTCCTCACACTGCCCCACAGGGGCCCGAGAAGCACCCCCTGGCCAACCCCAGAAACACCATTCACCAGAGGAGCTTGTAGCCAGGGCTGCTGCAACAAACAGCTATGCAAGCCTTTGGGAGGCAGAGACGCGAGAGGACATCAGAGGAAGGGAGGGAAAGAAAGAGGAACAAAGGCCAGTGTTGCCCACTGCACCCCTGACTATCATTCAAGGCACCCCAGTGTGCCAGGGCACACTGGTTGAAAACCACTGCTATAAGCATTTATATTCCAGGTTTCCTAAAGAAACTAGCACATAAACGGAAACATACAACAATGCATAAAACTGTTTAGAAAGATTTATGTATTAATACTTACAGAGTTGTGCTGCAGAAACTTAGTACTACAAGGGGTTTGACTCTTTTATATGTATTATGTGTATATGTGTGTGTGTGTGTGTGTGTGTTTGCATACAATTTTGCAATCTTTATTTTTAAAGGCAGCAACCAAGCAATTTTGACAAAAGCGGGGACTTAAATTCTGTGTATAAATCCCTTTACAACTGATTCCTCCTCCATTCCTAGTTTTGATTTTGATTTACTATAAATAGATATCTTACCAACAGCCTTCAAGCTTTTTTAGCTTGTTTTTATCTATCTTTCTGTGATTCTCTAGTACTGTAATATAAATAGTTTGTATTTTAGACACTTGTATGGATTCCCCCCTTTAAGTACTCTTTTTAGGCCCACAAACAATAAATAAATACATTTCCCCACACCGAAATGACTAAAATAGTTCAGACACCCTCCCAGTGACTCTTTTTTTGATGGTCTTGTCTTGCCAACAAATTTGAGTTCTGTCTTTGTAAGAACATTCCCTAATGCAAGACAACACAAAGAACTGATGACTTATTGTAAGCAGTAGAGATTGTGGAGAATAGCATGGCCAGGGGCACAGCAAAGCTGATAGAAGGTATATATATATATATATATATATATATATATATATATATATATATATATATATATATATATGTCAATTGGAGCTACATTCAGCACATATGACATTGTGCCCCAATTATGGTAGAATTGCTTGTTGAAGTATTTCACTGCCAATTGCAGATATATACATATGGAGAGAAACCATGTTTTATTACGGGTACTTCCATTTTAGAGTGCTTTGTATTTGTAAAGAGCTTTCCAATCACTCTTTAAAGAGAGACACAAATGCTCCCCTTCAGATAGTAGATGTCACTATTTTCCCCTGTTTTTGTGATGCCCTGTAGAATGGAGTGTTGTTGAAAATTCTGTTATCAATTGAAGGGACCCCCCTAAACCCTAGAAATTAATAAACAAGATTTTGATTATTTGGGATGTGAAGGGAGAAACACAAGCTGCAGAGGAATTCCTGAGCTAACCCATGCAAAAAAACGATCTGGCCAAGGTAGGGCCATTAAGAAACAATACATGGACATTGAGAGCCATTGACAATGCAAGAGAACTGACCTTCCCCCTTTGCCCTGATGTGTGAACAGAGACTGGGGGTTTGGAAGATAGCCAGGCTAACTGGGTGTCCATTTTGGTTAGGGCTGGCTGAGAGAGATGCCTTGAACTCCATGGCTGCCTGCACTGCTGTGGGGGAGGGGGCAAGCCCCTCTTGAAATGACCATGCTGTAAGATCTGGACTCCCTCCATGCAGACTGAAGATGTAAATAGGTGAATAAACCATATTTCTTAAAGCTATGACAGTCTCCGCTGTGTCTCAATTCCCCAAAGGAACACAGACCCTGGGTGAGTGCCTTGAACCCCCTGAGATTGCTCGGCAGAGAGTGGGGTGGCACCCAACTTTTGTAGCAATGCTTTTGTTCAAGATGTTAGGGACCCAGGAGGCTTGAAAGAGTACATAAAATGAAGCATTTGTGATTCTTAAATTTTAGAGTTTACCATTCTGCTTTACAGAAAATATTTCTTTTATTGCTTGCCTGAAGTTATTAAAATTGGGGAAAATGTCTTTAAAAGAAACACATCAACAAGCAAACTGTCAGCTGACAAGTCTGGGTAGAGGTGTTTGGTTTTTTTAAGCTGTTGTGTTCCCAGAGTGTGGGATACAGATATTTCTACACTTCTGTCACTTCATGTTTGACTTTAAAAGTAATATGTGAGGCAGAATTGGAGGGTGTGTAAACAGCTGACATGTCATATGTACTTGGTGATGTGTCCTGAATACTAACAGTTTTGCTTCAAGTAGGAGAACACTTCAATCTCCCAGGACATTCTATAAAAGATCTCAAAGTAGCTGTCTTAATACAAAGAAATTTCAGAAATAGACTGGAAAGAGAAGTGGCTGAATTGCAACTAATCACCAAACTTAAAACCATGGAGAAACCTGGTTTGAACAAAGACATTGGATTCTTATCTCATTATACATAACAAAGCTATCTTTAGCCATCTCACCCCTTGCCTTTCCCTGCAAGACTAATTGCAGCCATTTAGAGTCGCCAACAGGTTTTCCACACTTATCAGCCTATCACCCATTCCCACCACCCTTCTGAGTAATACCCCTCCCCACTCCCCCACTATATTTAAGGATCTGGTGACTTCTGTTTCAGTGTATCTGAAGAAGTGTGCATGCACACGAAAGCTCATACCAGGAACAAACTCAGTTGGTCTCTAAGGTGCTACTAGAAAGAATTTTCGATTTAGTTTTGCTTCTAATCTGATAAGCCTCACCCCTCATTCCATGGCCATCTGTAGTGAGGCCAGCTCACAGAGACAAGGTCCTTTCCTTAAGAGCGCTGGAACCCCATCTTGGTGCAGTTTATAAAACCTGTGCTGCTTCGGTGCTCAAACAATTGCATGTGGTTTGGTGATTTAATATGTTTGAAGGCTACTGCTGCTTGATAATAAGAGACAGAGGAAATGCCATTGACTTCTCACAAGTTTTAATAGACCTAGCTACCTTTTGAAAAAGGGAGGCAGTCTGCTTCCTTCTTACAGCACCTCACAGAACTGAGAAGAGATGTAAATTCTCAAGCATCTGCACCATAATTTTAGAAGTTTGGCCAACTGGGTTCCTTAGCTGCATCCCTGCTTAGAGAGCATGGGGTGGGAGTGGAAATGGACCTGGGCCACAACTGCCCTTCCTACGTGGATTCCTGAGGTCCTTTCATTGTGGCAGTTCTGAGCCTTAAACATTGTCTCCCTGGGTTTTTAAGTCCCTTTTAGCGAGAGGTTGTTTTCTTTTTCTCAGTTCAGTAGGAAGTGAAGTACACTAGAGGACGACATTGTTTCACTTGGCAGTGATGGATTTAGCTGCCACATCAGCAAATTAGCCAAAGTGGGATGGGCAGGATCAGGCTGTATAAATAAAGTGAGGTTTTCTGTCAGGCACCAGAACAAAATTTCTTTAAAGGTTTTATAAGGCTGACCACTCTTACTGGAAAAACTTCTAATAGTTGGTTTATCAGTCCCCCCATGGCCACTTCTTTCTTTTAACAACAACAACAAAAATGTCGTTCAAACATAACTAGATGTGAAGTAGTCTTGTGTTCATTTGTGGAAGGACCATAGCTAAGTGGTGGAGCATCTGCTTATGTTCAGAGACCCCAAGCTTAATCCCTGGCATCTCCACATAGAGCTGGGAATGTCTCCTGTTCAAAACTTGGGGAGCCACTGCCAGTCATTGGAGGCAATACTGAGTTGGATGGACCAATGGTCTGGCTTTGTATGTTATGTTCCTCTTCCTAATGCATGTGTAGGGACATCTGGGAGCAAAGGTTCAAGGATACATTGTGGAACTGGAGGCAAAGGGGGATAGAAGCTCAACACTTCTCCAATGTTCCCAAAACCTTTGATCGTTTTCAGTAAAATAAGATAAAAAGAGAGGATGCCCCAGCTTAACTCTAATGTTCTTAAAAGGGTAGAGTTTGAAATACAGCATACTTTTTTCTGCCTTTCAAAAGATAAATTTAGGTTTTTCAAGGGACAGTCGTATTCCAAAAGTAATGACTAAATGTCATCTACGTTTTAAAATAAAAATATTAAGTCTACTAATTTATTTAAGAAAGCGAAATTGGTTCCCATCCTTCAAGAAATAGGTTTAGAAATAATAAGGCCAAATTTATTTGCGTTCCATTTTCGTTTCAAAGGTGATAATTATAAACCATGTTTTATTGCAAATCAAACTGGTAAGAAATATGCATTTCATTTAGCATCACCTACCAATGTAAATATAATTAAGCTTAATGAACTGTTGTTGCACCTCATGCTCCAGAGATTTTAAAACAAATGTAAATGCCAAGAACCAAATATTTTATATTTTGAGATCAAAGAAATGTCCTTTTATTTCCATTTTTAAAATGAATGAATTAACATTTAACAATTAATTAACATTTTAAAAGGTTTGCTTCATTTTAAGCTCCTACCCTCAGGTTGAACTAACCTGGGGGCACAATAAAAAAACAATTAAGCCCTTGTAGGTCCCATTGATTTCAGTAGTAAATATGCAGTGCAATCCTATGCAGTTTTACTCAGTCATAAGTCCTATTGCATTCAATAAGGCTTACGCTTTAGCAAGTTTGTTTGTTTTTTAGAATTCCAGCTGTAAGCAAGTACTTAACTCTCTTGCTTTGAAATCAGTCTAACTTCCAAGTACTTAATTTTGGTTGGATGGCAAGAATATTGCATCACTGTCAGAGTCTGTTCTATTGGATAGAACCAGAGCCAGCTTTCACCTGAAGGAAAGAGGGATATGTCTTCCCATCTATCTCTAGCAGACACTGGATCTATTCATGCACATTGACCAGCCCCACCCCTGGATTCCCTGGCTGCAAATGTTCATGCTGCATGTGCACATTCCAAGGGTCAGTGCTAGGCAACATACACGATGCTAGGAGGAGGGGGCTACCTGGCAAAGCCACACTCACACATTGCTTTTACACTTGAGTATAACTTCTGAACAGAGCTACTCTATTGTGTGTGCAGGACTGAAGTGTCATACCTTTATCCTGGCTCTGGAAGTATGCCTCTTTTGTGGTTTTCAATTAACCACAGTGTAAATTGGCACATTTCTCCAAATGAGCATTACCTGTTTCTTACAAGAGTTTATTTCATTGCTGGCCTATGATGTGACTGCTCATTTTTAACTGCACATGGTAACCACAGCCAGCTGAATTAAAAGAGAGAGAACTCTCAAGAGGAAATAACATAAAAAGTGCCATTAAGAAGTACTTCTTACATTTTCTGCAGTTTCTCTCTCCCCAGCGCAGGGCCATTGGCCAGAGAAGATGGGAGATGTAATTCATCACCATCTGGAGGGCCAAAGGCTGTGCACTCCCGGGCTAGGAATACCTGGATTCACATTCTCATGCTGTGCTGAAGCTCACACAATTGCCAGGGGGCAGTCACACTCAGTTGCTAAACTAGTTCACTTGAGTGGTAAGGATAAAAATGGGAGGGACCATCTGCTATGTTGCTCCTATGAGCTCTTTGAAAATGGGCATCTAGCTCACAGTAGCCCACCAGCTCCCACATCTTGATCCTAATGTTTTGGTGCTCAGCATTGAGACTGGGAGCTAAAAAACATAGTCTGCTAGGGTGGTGATGATCTTTTAAGAATGTTCTCTATGTGCGTCTCCTTATGTGTATGTGTGAGAGAGAGGGGGGAGGGCGGGAGGGAGGGAGGGAGAATTGTGTGCCTGCAGGAGTGGTGAGTGTGCACTTTGTGGTCTGCATGCGGGAAAAGCATGTGCATACTACATGTCTGATGTCTCTCTGTGCACACATACCATTGGCCATGTTCACTACCAGCATGTGTCTCTCGGGGGGGGGGGGGTGACTGACCATCAATACAGCTGCCAGGTTGAAAAAAGTTAAGCCACCCCTGCTTTAGAAGATCACTGAACTATAATGTTATCAATAATGTGGGTAATCCAACCATAGTAAAGCCAATTGATTTCAATGGTGGGCTTATGTGCTGTCCTCTTGAAAATCCATAGCATCCTTAACATTATCTGGATCATTCCCCAATCCCTGGCATATTTATGTTGTCTTTCCACCACTACCACTCTCCACTGTAGCTTGAATGGAAACTTGATGTCTTTGTGAAGTATCTGTTCTGAATCAAGCTGATTTTCTACTGAAAATAGAAGAGGGGTAATGGAAGAGTTTAAAAGTATTTCATTCAAAACACTTTTAGTTATGTGAAGGCATCTCGGGGCATAGAAATATTTTATCTAGAAGGTCTTGAGATGGGAGCTACAATGATAATAGTAGTTCTATAACTTTTTATAGGCCACAAGGGGTGTTCTGTGGGTGATGGTTGGCAACTTATCTGATCTTTGGAAGCAACTGAACTATTGAAGCCATGCCTAAAGTTTGTCTGTAAAAGACAAAGAGCCAGTATCTGCTTTGGTAAAACTTCTCCAAGGAACAGGGCAGTTACATAATTCACCTTGCCTTTCAGTTAAAAGATAAAGTTTCATCCACACATTTCTGCTGCTGTGAAAATCCTTGGAATCCAAGGGCTTAACTACACAGTGAATGCAAATGTATGTAATAAAACCCTGATGAATGCTTCTTCTATTGTTAGTAGTAGCTATGGGTGGGAACAGTTTGCAGTGGACATGCTTAACCCTGGCCTTGGCCACCACTTCCCCACTTCCAACCTCTGCACCATGCTGCTTTACTCTCTGTAGGCTTCCAGTTACAGGTGGGTAGCCGTGTTGGTCTGCCATAGTCAAAACAAAATCGAAAATTCTTTCTAGTAGCACCTTAGAGACCAACTGAGTTTGTTCCTGGTATGAGCTTTCGTGTGCATGCACACTTCTTCAGATACACGGCAGACATGTAGGCTTCCAGACATGTTTAACACCCTCCAACATTTTTCCAATGAAAATAGGGACCTGCAAAGGAAAAGTGGGACATTGCAGGATCAAATCAGAAATAAGAATGGCTTCTCTAAATCAGGGATGTCCCTGGAAAATAGGGACACTTGGAGGGTCTGTCATGCTGAAATTTTCTCTTGCATACAACAAAGTTACAGGGCTCTGTCTTCTTTTGTATATTGTCACAGTTTGTGCCATATATTTGTAACTGGAGTCCCATGTGTTTTTATTACCTATCACAGGCATGTGAAAAGGAAAGGCTGGTCAGATATAACTTGAATGGTGAGCTGGTAATTCATTCCCTATCCTCTGAACAGATGTACATAAGCAAAATGTATTTCCCCCCTTTTAAAAACAGCACTGTAAGTGAATGTAGGTTAGCTTACAGCTGTTCTGAGCTGTTCATCATCTTCCATTTATGAAGATGTGTCAGATGGTATGAGGCCAAACTCACAAAATGAATACTATTTTAAGCAGAACATCTCACAGTTGTGTATTTTGTCAGATGTGCAATTTTACAGATTTAGGCTGTGTTCTTTGGTTTGCTTACCCTGAAGTAATCCCAGTGAAGTAAATAGGATTATTTTGGAGAATGGCTTTTCAGGATTCCTCTATGAGATAGCAATGGAAAAGGCAGGGACATTAAGTCTATGATTTTGAAACACTCCATCTGTGTGGAATATGGCTGCTATTTTGAGAAATTCACTGAGCATTTGGTTCCTGTGTTGTATGAAACTGATTTAGACATTCATAAATAGAGCAGATGAAGTCTTCATGAGACTATACTGCTTTAGAATACATGTGGGAATTCATCTTTGCAGTGGCAGGGTCCACTGGTTGTTGAAGATGCACCTGTTTACCAAAGGCATCCCCTTGATCTCATGTTTCCTGTTTAAATTATTGTGCGGTTTTAATGTGATTTTTATTGTATATTTTAGTAATGAACATTATATTTTAATGTTTTCATGCAATTGTTGTATTGTGTATTTTTTTTTTTAATTATCCTGTCCTTAGCACTGTGCAATTAGTTTTCATGTTTTGTAAGCTCCTTAGAAGCTATCTGGGCATTAACCAGTATATAAATAAATATTTTATATTATGTTTCTAATTGTTAAAATCATAGGTTAAACTCTTATGGTTATGGGAAAGAGAGCTAAGAGGTAATTCCTTTCAGTGCAAGTATGAGAAAACTGTAGTGTTCAGATGTTGTTATGGTCTGGAATGCTGGGAGTTGTAGTCCACACACTAGCTAATCTTGCTTTAATGGCAGTAAATTTGCACAGATAGTGTCTGGCCTGGTCCAAAGGGGGGCACTGGGTGTTTAAGTGAAAGCTGCCTTCAGGTATCACTGAGTAATGATAAAGAATGAAGTTGCGCTATACAGTATAATCAATTGCCATGATCATGTAAATTGCTGTGGTAGAAATAAAATTTTAACTTTTGCTATTGCTACACCAGCCTTTCTTCTCTATCAAGGAAGAAAGAATGAATCATCTGTTGAATGTTTATCATATATCCGATTTGGTGGTGATAAATGTGATTTTGAGGTTAACAAATGTGATTTTGGGGTTATATGTGTGAACATAGCGTCCTTGATTTTCTGGAGTTTGGGTGTATTTGTTCATTTGCAGATTTATTTCCAGTGATGTGTCTCATCTTGAAAAATGCTTACTAACCTCCTGTGGATGTTAACAGATAAAATTGTTTTGGAAGAGTATAGAGATCCTCCAAAATTGAAAACGATTTTATGGTGCTTATATGGAAAGCTTTTGAAGCTAGGAGAAGATTGCTAAAACCAATAAAAAATACGTTAATGGGAAACTCTTGGGCATTTTATAATAAATATAGCCCTCTTGGGCGAAGGATGAGCAGCAGCACATTTATTTATTCCACAGCAACAGACTCTATATGTCTATTTCTGCCTCACTGAATGTAATCCTTGAGAGTCAACCATATAGACATATCCCTCTTTTTTATTATTATTTGGTTAAGATATTTGATAGAGGGGTGAGAAAAATCCAATCGTCACCTACAAATAACCCCAGGGATTTTCACAGGTTCAATCACGCCCCCCCCCCCCGCCTTTACAAATATCTGCAGGCTTTAGCTACTTCTGAAGCATTTCAGAATAGTGATGTCAACTTGCTGATTTTTAATGTGACATTCTCTTTAACCTCAGATTGCTTGGTCTCTCTTGCCACCCCACCCCCACCCCTTCACTGAAACTGAAGGTAATGGACTAACAGGCGAGCAAGCTAACCCAAGGCTTTCATAAGCAGGCAGTGAAATATGTAGCTTTGCAATCCTCTATTGTGTCTGCAGGTAATTCCATATGCTAAAAAGCTTCTTGCATTCCTAGCTACTGGACTGTCTCTCAATACATTAATAACACCTGTCACGAGATTTTGAGATATACTCAAACAATTTATTTCCCAGTGGGGCTCTTATCTAAACAAGATCAGTCTTCATATCTTTCTCCGTTTAGCCAGGATTCTGTAGCAGCAGCGTATTATCCATGGCTTGCTGTTCCTCAGCTGAGGGCCAGGGCTGGGTGAGGAAGGATGTACAAAATTATAATACCTCCAACCACAGCTTCTTTTTAATTGATTTCCCATCAGGTCCATACTGATAATATAAAGCGACGGGGAGGAAACACGGGTATTCAGTTTTACCTCTCCCCTTTTCTTTGCCAAGGTACAACAGTAGTTTTAGTAGTAGGGGTAATGGACAGTCAGGGGGTCTCAGGTTCTGTGTCAGATTCCCCTGAAAATGATACAAATTTGCTTTCGAAAAACTAAAACAGAAGTAGTGTGTGTATTTCATAAGAAGCTTCTTTATACCACCCTTGCATCATCTAGCTCTGTATTGTCAGCACTGACTGGAAGCATCTCTCCAGGGCTTCTGATAAGGTCTTTTCCTGCCCTTGCCTGGAGATTCTTTGCAAATAATTGTCTGTCATCAAAGAAAACCACAAGATGGGATGAAGGCCCTGTGTCAAAACTTGGCTATATATGTGTATCTGCTCCACTTACAGTCAACTTGAGATGGAAAGAAGAAGTGAGGCTGCAATCCTAACCTCACTTACCTGGGACAGAAGTATGCCCCATTGAATTCAATAGGACCTACTTCTGAGTAGACATGATTTCAGCCTAAATGTGTTTGAGGGCATAGCTGAAAGAAGAAGAAGAAGAGTTTGGATTTGATATCCCGCTTTTCACTACCCAAAGGAGTCTCAAAGCAGCTAACATTCTCCTTTCTCTTCCTCCCCCACAACAAACACTCTGTGAGGTGAGTGGGGCTGAGAGACTTCAGAGAAGTGTGACTAGCCCAAAGTCACCCAGCAGCTGCATGTGGAGGAGCAGAGACACGAACCTGGTCCCCCAGATTACGAGTCTACCACTCTTAACCACTACACCACACTGGTGTAGTGTTTTGAACTGTTGGCAGAGTTATAACGGGGCCCTGCCTGTGCTTGATTAAAACCCACAAGTATATAGTGCTGTTCTCATGCAGTCCTCAACCTGTGTGCTTGGAAGGCATCCCCACTGAGTTTAATGGCATCTGCTCCCAATAAGTGAATGCAGCAGGATTGCAGCCTCGGTTCTTCAGGGACAAGCATCAACTACAGTTTCAGAGATCTGCTGAGTATTCTGTCTGCTGCCTGGCTCTTTTTTTATATAAATCAGAACAGCAAGTGGTCAACTAAATAAGGATTAGTAGTGGGGAGGTTTTATTTAATTCAGTTTGTAAGCTGCTTTATTCTGCGAAAATCCCTTAAAACACTGAGATTATATTTTTAATGGTACCAACACACTACCTTGAAATCTACAGTGTATGAGGCTTTTAAAGGATATTTTGAAAGAAGATTATGCACTGAATATTTCCCTTCACCATAGCTTTAAAGTAGATGGCTTTCTGCAAAGAATCCTGGGAACTGTAGTTCGCCCCTAACAGAGCTACAAGTTCCAGCATCTTTTTGTTCCCCCAGGGAGGAAAGACATGCTTTAGATGTATAGTTGGAATGAGACTGTTGTGTTCCACTTGTGCAGCAGTTCATTCATCCTAAGGCTAATTATTGTGGAAGGTGGGGAGATAGCAGCATCTCGGCAGCATGTCCCTTTACATGTGCTTATTATCATTATAATGATTCTCTAGAAAGAGCTTTTGATGGCCTTAATTCCATATACCGTATTGGCCTGAATATAAGCCTCACTTTCCCCCCAAATTCTGACCGTGAAAAGTTAAAGTACGGCATAAATTCGCAACCTTACAAAAATTGGCTTTTACGATGTGACTGCTGAAACAGACATATGGTAAAACAGAATGGGTGTGAGTGCTTGCAGAATTTTAAGGGAGCAGCTTATGTTCAGGTGTCGTCTTTTTTTCTTGTTCCTCCTTGAATTTTAAAGGTGCGGCTTATATTTGGGCCAATACAGTAATTCTGCTCAGGTTGAATTATGCATCGCAAAACTGTTTTTGGAATTATGGCATAATATCACCACTGAGTCTGTGGTTTATGTCCCCTCTCCAATCCTCAGAAACATGTAGGGTGTTATTGATGGAGACTGAATTACATATTGGTGTTCTTTCTCCCCCCCCCCCCGCTACCCTCCAGTCCTTGCTATTAAGTTATTCACCCCTCGCCTCTCTGTGCAGTTTGTCTTAATTTAATTACAGTCCTAAAAATCAGTGTCATCATGTCTTGTGGTAATCCTGTACAGCCATTGGTAAGCCTCATCCTCGGTGCTAGCATGCTGATGCAGCAGATCTCAGAGGTCTTGGGATTTAAGTCCTCTCTAGGCAGATGTTGTGTCTGTATATGTTCCATATGAAGCATGGAAGACTGCTAACATGAAGCAAAGCTACATAGGAATAGCATGGCATAATAAAGGCAAACTTCTTTATCCTTTCCCCCCTTTCCTTTTAGGAGCCCCGTGTTGGTATTCCAGTGCATACATCACCATGTCATTTGCCTGGACTGTTTTCATTTATACTGTGTCACTATGCTGAACAATCGCCAGTTTGTCCATGACCCTGACCTTGGCTACTCCCTCCCATGTGTGGGTAAGTCATCCAGTATTTTCCCCCTCTCATATTACTTGGCTTAAATAGTAGGAAGGAATTACTAGCTCAAATAACAAATATCTGTCACTCATTTTTTAAAAAATAATAATCATGGAATAATGATTTATCTTAGTTTTTGCTTCTTTTGGTAGACTGCCTATTGGTTTCAGAAAAACTCCTCTAGTCCTGTTCTGCCTTTGCAGTGCTATATCTTGGTTCTAAAGGGCATTTCTTTTATAAGCATATGCATACATATTTTTTCCCATTAGTATTTCATCATCATCAAGTGTTAAATGATGATAGCTATAAACGGGGGGGGGGGGGGATAGAAAAGAAAAGCTGAATGACCTCCACGTGTCTTCTTTAGAGTCAAATAAGTTGTTAACTTCATTGGCCTATCTTCAACAGCTAATAGGAAAAGTATGTAACAGGAATTTCAAATAACCTTCCTGGCTGGTGAAGTTATCTCTGTTAATTACCACTGTGTTGAGTGCATGGCAGATCACCCGCAGCATTTGTTAGGTTGAGTATCCTTTCTGCTTGACTAGAGAGAAAAACAGGTTGATTCTTACACGCTGAACAACAAAAATTGCAAAACAGCTAGTTTTCTTTCTTGCTCTCAGGTGTCAAATTTGCTGGCAGTACTATGCTTTTGTGGCACATTGAGCATTGCAATCCAAATAATTAATGCTGGATGAGCCACTTCTGGCAATGGATTTCTATCCTGTTCCTTAGAAGTATTGGATCCAGGAGAGGTGTAATGTTTTCTGTTTATTTTCATTATCTCCACTCATGTTAGTAATGGCCATGGTTGAATTTCGAGGCAGGCTCAGTCTAACATTTATCAGAAGAGTTCCCACCTTAGGCATCAGCTTCCAGGAAGACACATGTGCAGTTCATCAAATTCCAATTATTTAGTAGTTATCCTATTTTAACCACTGCAGCAGAGGAGACATCATTGGGATTTTCTTCCCTACGCTAAGTTTCAAGTTGACACTACTATTAAAATGGTTTGGGACTCAATGGGATATTACTTCATGACATTAAAGAGTCAATGCATTGCACTTTTAATTGAAATGTTTTAGTTCTGGTCTTTTTGCTCTGTTTAGTTGACTACTACTTTGGGACAATAGATTTCTCGATAAAGATATCAGTATTCATTTATTGGATTTATTGACATAGTCCAGCAATCTATGGATTTTCCCCCCTTATGTTTTATTGTCAGCTTGTTAAGTAGTAATTTAGCCTCTCAGTCCATGCATATCATCTGCTGTGGGTTTAACTAGATGTGACACTGAGTTCCAGGACACTTTCCACCATTTAAAAAGGAATAAAGAAAAACAGTCTTATAGGTTTGTGATTGAAAGTCTCTGGTGAAGCAACTGCTTACCCTACTTTTCCTCCTGAAGTTTGTTTGCTAGAAATACTGCCCTACCCCTGTTTTGCCCATCTTCAGAATAAAATATATGGGGACCTCATATTTTTTTCTCTGCAGGCACAAAACTAGACAGCTGTGTGGATATTTTGTGTGGACAAGCAACAGAAGGGGAAAGAGTTAAGCCCACTCTGCTACTCTTCTGTTCCTGTCTGAATTTTTCAATTGCTGCTTTCCTTTAAAAAAGCAAACGTGTAGTTGACACAATAGATTGATCCTTACAAAAGTAGCTGGGACTAATTTATCTTTTTGCTTCCACATGGCTTCTTTTGTGGGATATATAAACCAATATCTTTCTAAAGAGCGTATGTCAAAATGCACCATTGTTAACATTACGGAGCAGCAGGGGGAAGCTGAAGATAGACCCAACAGAACTGATTGTTCCATAGTGAATACGTTTCATTTCCGTTACTTCTGAGTAGCTGAATATAGGGTTGTATTGTAAGTCAATAAAAAACCCCTAAAATTAGTTTGTTATTCATACTTGTTGTTGTTGTTTGTATACTGCCCTATACCTGCAGGTCTCAGGGTATACTTGTATCTTACTCCTTAGAAACACCGACACCATGGTTGTTGTTGAAATTTATATACCACCCTTCATTTGAGGGTCACAGGGCAGTTTACAGTAAAAAAATGCAACAGTTTTCTTGTATTCTGGACATTACTTTATATATTTGTTTGAATTAAAAATGGGGTTACTTCGGCTCCAGTCAAGCCACTGCTAAGTCTTATTGGTGTCACTGAGGTAAGTCCCGGAAATGCTAAAAAATAATGTTCGTCCATTCCCTTCGGTGCATATGGGTGCAAATACAGGAGGCAAACTAGCAGCTTTGTTTAGTTTGCTTAAATGTTAAAATTAACACTGTTCATTCTGGTGTTGCTATTTTGGGGAAATTATATAACATCATTATCATAGCCAGCGGTTTCCATTAACATTTGACTCTCTGCTTTTGATGCTATCAGGGGAATGATCAGATCTTGCTGGAGACACACGGTCATGGGAAAAAGAAAGTACACCCTCTTTGAATTCTGTGGTTTTACATGTAGCAATCATTTGTTCCTTAGCAAGTCTTAAACTTAGGTAAATACAACCTCAGATGAACAATGACATATGACATATGATTTATTTAGCAGAAATAAAGCCAAGATGGACAAATCATGTCTGAAAAAACTAAGTACACCCTTACTGCTTCCATAGGAATTAATAGGCTAAGTAGTGGACAGGGGCTGCTATTCAAATGCCCTTGCTTAATTGATCATCAGCAAGTGTGCCCAGCTCTATAAAAGCCAAAGTTTCAGCAGTTTGCTGGTCTGGAGCATTCAGGTGTGTTTTAACACAATTCCAAGGAGGAAAGATGACACAATGCTCTTAGAGAAGCAAGTGCTGCTGCTCATGAAACTGGGAAGGGTTCTAGGCCACCTCCAGCCAATTTTAAGTCCATCATTCTACAGTGAGAAAGATTATTCAGAAGTGGGAAACATTCAAGACATTTGCCAATCTTCTCAGGAGTGGACATCCCAGCAAATTCACCCCAAGGTCAGACAGTGCAATGCTTGGAGAAATTGAAAAAAACCCACCAAGTTATATCTCAGGCTCTACAGGCCTCAGTTAGCATGCCAAATGTTAAAGTTCATGACAGTACAATGAGGAAAAAGACTGAACAAGTATGGTTTGTTTTGAAGGGTTTCCAGGAGAAAGCTTCATCTCTCTAAAAAGAACATGGCAGCACGGCTTTGGTTTGCAAAGTTGCATGCATCTGAACAAAACACAAGAATTCTGGAACAACGTCCTTTGGACAGAATGAGACCAAAGTGGAGATGTTTGGCCATAATGCACAACACCACTTTTAGCAAAAACCAAACACAGCATATCAGCACAATCACCTCATACCAGCTGTCAGGCACAGTGGTGGAGGGGTGAAGATTTGGGCGTGTTTTGCAGCCACAGGACCTGGGAACCTTGCAGTCATTGAGTCGGCCATGAACTCCTCTCTATACCAAACTATTCTATAGTCAAATGTGTGGCCATCTGCCCAACAGCTTAAGCTTGACCAAAATTGGGTCATGCAACAGGACAAGGATCCCAAGCACACCAGCAAATCTACAACAGAATGACTGAAAAAGAACAGAATCAATGTGTTTCAATGGCCCATTCAAAATCCAGACCTCAACCCAATTGAAATGCTGTGTGGGACCTTAGAGAGCTGTGCGTAAACATATGCCAGCAAACCCCAATGAACTGAAGCAACATTATAAAGAAGAATGGGCCAAAATTCCTCCACAACAATGTGAAAGATGGATAAAGTCCTACAGAAAACAATTACTTCATGTTATTGCTGCTAAAAGTGGTTCTACAAGCTATTGAATCATAGGGTGTCCTTAGTTTTTCACACATGACTTTTCAATTTTGGCTTTATTTCTGTTAAATAAATCATGACACAGTGTAATATGCTATGTGTTATTGTTAATCTGAGGTTGTATTTACCTAATTTTAAGACCTGCTAAAGAACAGATGATTGTTATTATGTCTTCATATGTAAAACCACTGAATTCAAGGAGGGCGTACTTTCTTTTCCCCATGACTGTATATATATCTGGATAAATCTAGAGGTCAAAAACCCTACAGGAAAATAACAGTATTTACTTCATTGGATCACTGTAACTGAGAACAGAGATGTGTTTCATAGATGCATAGTAATTTGAGCATGAAATATGCAGTGAAAAATGTATTTTGTACAAATAGCGTTTTTCAAATCAATTTTGTAATTCATGTGCCTTAATGGCAGGGTCATTACACATAGGGTGCTTCCAGACATGGATGATTTAGTAGCACACAGTCATTTCGGTTCTGCTTTAAGATGGAAATGGAATAGCAACTCTTTTTCCAGACTTCTACAATCTGTCACCAAGTGGACATACCTCTTTCCTCTGCTCCAAATGTGAGGGGAGTGGAGTAATTTTCATTGGGACCACTATGTTTATTTATTTCATAAAGTTTATACACCAATCAAAGCAGTTTCCCCCATTATGTGTGGAGAAAATGTAGAATGTTCCCCCTTGCTGCGTTTCCAAGCATGATTCTGTCACCCATTAGCTTCAGTTTAGGGAGGAACAGGAAAATGGATATAAAGATAATGATGATATTTGGAAGAGGAAGGATTAAAGTGATTTAGCTGATTCTTAGAAATGAAATACATCATAGAGAACATTTATTTATTCTCTTTATAAAGCAATGATTGGCCAAACAACCTGTTGAACAGCTGTGTGAAAAAAATGACACTTACAGAAAGAAAGCTGAACAGAGGGGAAATGCTGTGATCACTGTGTCATGCAGATGCCCTATTAAAAGTGAGTGGGGGGGGGGGACATGGCTGTTCCACAGTAGATGTCCCCTTTGGAAGCAACCATAGATCAGAGGCCAGAGAACAAATATTTCTCATATTATTTCAGATTAATATGTGAATACTAGGTTTCCCAATCTACTTTCCCTCACTATGTGCACATTGCTCTGCCCCTTCTCACTGTTGGCCTCCCTTGCTCCGGCTTTCATTGTTTCCGGGGCCTTTTGGCTGCCATTGGCTGAAGACCCTCTGCCTGCTCCACTATTTGTGACATTAGGACAGCTGAAGCAATGATTGCCAGAGGCTTCAGTATCACCACAAATCCCTTATGGTGAATGTAATGTGGTGGGTGGGTGCGTATGTGTGCTCCATAACTCGCATACCTGAATGAGGAGATCTGTTACAATCTGATAAATTGCCTAGAAAAATACTACCTGGTGTAGGGTTGTTTTCTATAGATAGTATAGCAAGTTTTGTTTAGAATTTATGAGGACATAAGATGCTGCTTTATACTTACTGTATTATCCTTCTAGCCTATTATTGTCTACTCTGACTGGCAGAGGCTTTCCATGGTATCAAGCTATCTGACTCTGTTGATGTGTGATACCAGGACTGAAGCCACAATCTTCCACATGCAAAGCATTATTCTAGCACTGAGTGATGGGCCCTCCCCACTCTTTCGGAAGGATAAAATTCATTAGACAACGTCTAATCATGTCAATTCAGAATTCAATTCAGATGTCAGGGCTTCTATTTGCTGGAACACCAATATTTTACAATAGCTGGTCTGATTATTTAAGACAAAGCTATGATTTAAACCCATTCTGTGTGTAGATACTGAGACTTTGCACCTAGGAGCAAAACCCACTATAGAATAGTTTCTCTCATCTTATGGTAACTAAACTTTATCCCATTTCTCTTTATGGTGTCTTGAATTAATGAGTCTTCATGCATAGACATTTCCATGAGTACTGACCTCTAAATATCTTTGAAATAATTAATAAGGTGCTTAGAGGGATAGGCTTGCATATGCATGAAAGCACATTTATGGTTATTTAGCTAGTAGAAAGGGCACTGAAATTTCATCTGAAAAAAATGACACTTACAGAAAGCCACACAGCGTATTTTAACATGAACCCTACCACTTTCCATTAAAAAGGGGTGGGGGAAGGATGATAACAATGTGGGGTTATAGCCCACAAGGGAGTATAAACATGTCATGGAGTAGGAATGCCAAGAGAAGAATGGTGAGGCTAAGAATTGCAAGCTTTTACATTGCTGCAAGCATTTTGCAAAAATGGCTCTACGTCCATTTACTCCTGAAGAGTTCATCATATTTTGTGACATATTCTAAAGTGATCTGAGAAAAAGAAGCTATTCCCATCAGAACTGTAAAATGCTTTTTGTATCTTGAGGTAATCTCTATATTATCACAGATAAATAAAGTTACCTCTAGTTGCTGTTGTGACTATTATTAAAAATTGTGAGAGGGGCGGCACAAACACTTCTTTAAGAGCAATATAAGAACACTACTGGGAATTGGTTCCAATGTGAGTATCCTGTAATGGCAAGTTATAATTGGTGGTGGGTTCTCAATCCCCTGGTCTCTGCTAACAGGAGCTGTCTTTGTCTGGATTCAGTCCAATAATTGCCATCCACATTTTTTCACCATCATACCTCATATATTTGGCAGTCTCACTGCCAGAAGAACTGAGAGGTAAAGTAGCCTGAGCTGATAGGATATAGCAAAGCCAATGAAGGAAAGTGGAAATTAAAACGTGTGGTGCCACATACAGTTCCTAATGCATGACACTGCATTCCCATAGCAGAAAACAGTCAGTCATCAATAAGTTTGCAGCTGAGTCAATACATTGCTGAACCCATAGCTGAGTAACCTTAACTCTTCAACCTTTGTATTTAAACCATTGGTACACACTCCTCATCTATATAACTGTTCAGGATTAAATGAATGCAGAAGGGTTTTTAGCTTTCTTCCTGACATATTTCCCATTCTTTCCAGTGTTCTGGGTGTGAGGGTTGATTCTTACCCAGCCAAAATGACACCAGTCACACACAAGAGGGAAGTATGAGCATGTTTGGGAGAAACAAGAGCTTTGCAGAAATACCAAAAAGTGGGCAAAATCCTCACAAAACAGCTGAAACAGAACTGTGCATGTGTCAAAATCTGTGTGTGACTATCTCCTTTCATCCAAACAAAATTAAATCGGCAATAATGATCCCCTGGTTTCTCAGTGCATCCCTCCTTAGATTGGGTATTTGGGCCATTCCATGAAAAATGAGCCTGATAAGAATGCTAGATGAGTGCTGGACTTTGGTGAGGAAGATTCCAAACGTGCAGTCTAACCATTTTTTTTAAAAGCTAAAGACAAAAGAAGTTTATTTTATGGACCTTCTTTTCAAAAGTCCACCCACGTAGTCTTCACAGAAGTGTTCAAGTTAAATGTTTTCTGATGATTTTCCCACCCGTGACAGCATTTTTTCCTTAATTTTGTATCGTTAAATTTCTTAAACTTAATTCCTGATTGCATAGTTGTAACCAATAAACATTGATTTAAATAGATATGCTGAGTTTATCATTGATTCACCTCCCAACTCGCAGAGTTTTTCCATAAATCAAACTTATCTCAAGCTCCATGTCCTTTTTTTGTCCCACCCGTGACAACACTTTTAACATTTAATAAAATTGTCAGAAATATCCATAAAATAATAAAAAAATAGTAAAATGTTCAGCATCTTATTAAGAACATAGTTTAAATTTATAAAGTTACCGGGGGGGGGGGCTGTTAAATATCTGGCATAGCAAAATGCATGGATAATAGGCTGTTTCATTAGATAAGGCACAGGCTATGGTATATGCAGGCCTGGTTTATATGCTCATTTTAAAAAGATATTTATAATCACGAAGGCCCTAGTAATTCTTCTGTGATTCATGTTCTCTTGAATATGCTTCAATATGATGAAACAGAAAATGTTCAGTAGTATAAATCCAGAGTTTATCTGTTTTTCAGCACATGGACAAGAACACTAGACTAGACTGGAAATAATTTAAATGGTCATACTGTCCATTTTGCATTAGTGGGGTTTTTTTAAAAAAAAAAGGGGGGGGAGGAAGAAGTTTTTAATGACATAAATATTTTTTACATCATTTTATTTAAGACAGCTTAAATAATGGACATTGTGGGAAACATAAAAGCAGAAGGAAAATATGCTTAGAGAAGAAGCAGCTATTAATGAGCAAATTCGCCCAATGTAGTAACTACATTTTCTTGAATTTATTTTGTTCACTTACTTGCAATGATATACAGTACTAAATTGGTTCACACTGATAAAAAGCGAAGAAAAGCACAGTTTTGAGGGTAATGAATCAAACTAGTTTTATTTGCCTATAGAATGCTGTTTACAGCTCATCTAAAATGGCAGTTGCTGGCAAATTACCGGTAAAACAAGTGAATAAAAGAGAGATTTCTACCCCCACCCATGTCACCACATTTGTGTTTTCTCACCCCCCTGCCCCAAAACAGTAAGAGTGGTGGGCAAAAAATGGCATGGACATTTCAGTGGTGACACTTCTTAATGGAACTCCCCCCCCCATAGGATGGGTCTTTGGCTCCCTTTTTATATCATTTTAAATGGGCCTTAAAAACTTACGTCTTTCAGTCTGCTTTCAGTTGCTGACACCCATCTGTTTTTGTTTTTTTAAAAAATATTATTGTTCTGGGTTTTATCCTTACTGGTCTCAATCAGGATGTTTTTATGCTATTTTATTTAATGTTTTAAATGTGTTTAATAATTCACATGGTTTTATGACTGTTTACATTGTATTTATATTGGTTTGGTTATGTTTTATGTAAACCACTTTGTAGAAGCTTAGAAGCTTTAACCAGGTGAGTGCGATGTTAATACTTAAATAAATGATATACACAACCATAAAAAGTCATCCATTCAGACTCAGGTTTTAATTTGCCTTCTTTAATTTGCTGGCTTTTAATGAAGGTGTTTTTATGTACAGTTAAATTATCATCTCCATTTTCTAAGTTAAGGTGAGCTCCTGGAAATTTATTTATTTAAATGAAGGCATCTAATCTTCCCTCTATTAGAATTCCTAATGGCTCATATGTGAGAGGTTTCCATAAGCAGGAATAGTGTTCAGCTGGGAAAACCATCACCAGGTGCTTTTAGTTATAACTTGTCTCCAGTAGACAAACTCCAGAGACCATTTGGGCTATGTGCATAGGCTTTTAAGCCTTCAATTAATATTCCTAGACTTACTTTTTGAGCCTTGGTCTTTCGCATGGCATCGTTGCCACATCTCAGAACTGATGAAGAATGTTCTCCTTTGACTATGAGTTGACTTTAATTAAATTTCTGTGTCTGGAAAGTGAAAATCTAATTTTCTTTTTGACATTTTCTATATTACTACTTAGACAAAATTATGAAAATAATTAATCCCTGTGAAGCAGACAGCAGCATTATAAGAGGTACAAAAATATTGCATATAAATAATACCACTAATCACCAATCTGTTATAATTTATTGATGTAAGTGCTTATTACAAATCTTAAATCAAATTTGTTCTTGATGTAGAGAATCTGCCAAACTACTGCAAAAAGTAGTTGGATATCAGTGAATGATTTTACAGCTACTTTTAATCATTTTTACGCCTGTAAAAAATCAGTTTATGTGACCGTTTCCCATCTTCTTCCAAAATATAAGCAAATATGATTGATGAGTTGTCCCAGATAACATTGAGAAAACATTTGAATGCTCACTTTCAACTTTCTGTTTCAAATGCTGTCCAAGCTAGAAGAGGATGGGAATGTTAACAGCATATATTTATGAAGCTAACATATACTGAGGTAGATCATCAATACTTCTAGCCCAGATTTCTTAACTCTTGCTGGCAACAGAACTCAAAGGTTCTGGTTACGAGACTTTCCCAGATTATGAGCAAATATATGTACACAAATTGAAACCAAGAAACTTTGTATACTTAGTTATACCACTGAGCTATAGCCCTTCACCCCATGTTATCAAGCAGCGCATGATAACATCTGCAAAGTATCTCAAAGTATCTGCACCTAATTTTTTTTTGCTTTAGCCCTAAACCAAAATTATTGCACGTAGATATAATGTGACATAAAATAACTTTGGGGGTCACCTCTTTGCTCACAAACCAGCCTGCACATTAAGTCCATCTTAGAGGCCATTTTCATAGACACTGAGGATCATCTAGTTCAACCCCCGCAATGCTGAAATCTCAATTAGAGCCTACATGGCAAATGGCCATCTAATTTCTGCTTGTAGGGACGCGGGTGGCGCTGTGGGTTAAACCACTGAGCCTAGGGCTTGCCAATCAGAAAGTCAGCAGTTCGAATCCCCACGATGGGGTGAGCTCCTGTTGCTCGGTTCCAGCTCCTGCCCACCTATCAGTTTGAAAGCACGTCAAAGTGCAAGTAGATAAATAGGTACCGCTCCAGTGGAAAGGTAAACGGTGTTTCCATGCGCTGCTCTGGTTCGCCAGAAGCAGCTTAGTCATGCTAGCCACATGACCTGGAAGCTGTACGCCGGCTCCCTCGGCCAATAAAGCGAGATGAGTGCTGCAACCCCAGAGTCGTCCATGACTGGACCTAACGGTCAGGTGTCCCTTTACCTTTACATTCTGCTTTAAAACCTCCAAGGAAGGAGAGTCTACCACCTCTCATGGGAGTCTGTTCCACTGTCATAAAGTTCTTACTGTCAGAAAGTTATTTCTGATGTTTAGTTGGAATCTCTCTCTTGGAACTTGAATCTATTGGTTCTCCAGAGCAAGAGAAAACAAGCCTGCTCAATTTCCCATGTGACAGCCAATTAAATATTTGAAGTTAGCTATCATATCTCGTCTCAGTCCTCTTATCCAGGCTGTTGTTGTTTAGTCGTTTAGTCGTGTCTGACTCTTCGTGACCCCATGGACCAGAGCATGCCAGGCACTCCTGTCTTCCACTGCCTCCCGCAGTTTGGTCAAATTCATGTTAGTAGCTTTGAGAACACTGTCCAACCATCTTGACCTCTGTCGTCCCCTTCTCCTTGTGCCCGCAATCTTTCCCAGCATCAGGGCCTTTTCCAGGGAGTCTTCTCTTCTCATGAGGTAACCAAAGTATTGGAGCTTCAGCTTCAGGACCTGTCCTTCCAGTGAGCACTCAGGGCTGATTTCCTTCAGAATGGATAGGTTTGATCTTCTTGCAGTCCATGGGACTCTCAAGAGTCTCCACCAGCACCATAATTCAAAAGCATCAATTCTTCCTTATCAAGGCTAAACATACTCAATTCCCTCAGCCATTCCTCATAAGGCTTGGTTTCCAGACCGTCAGTCATCTTGGTCACCCTCCTCTGCACATGTTCCACCTTGTCAATATCTTTGTTAAATTGTGGCAGAATAGAGTGGTACCATTACTTCCCTTGATCAGGACACTGTTGACTCTTGTCAACTCTTGTTGAAGCTTGTGGTCTACTAAGAGCCCTAGATACTTTTTATATTTACTACTGGCAAGCCAGGTATCCCCCATCTTATATTTGTGCAGCTGGTTATTCCTGCCTCAGTGTAAGACCTGACATTTGTTTCTATTGACATTCATTCTGTTAGTATTGGCCCATTTCTCCAATCTGTTAAGGTCATATTGAATGCTGATTCTGTCTTCAGCAGCATTCCAGTTTGGTGTCGTCTGCAAATATGATGAGCACCCCCTGAAATATCTGCATCCAAGTTGTTTATAAAGATGTTGAACCACAACAGGTTTTCTGTTGAAGGTACTAGCCAGGGAAAGGGTCCTTTGGGTTGTGGCATACTACCTTCAGAACACTGTTTTCAGGAAAGCAATCCAGTTGCCAAATCTCATGTCTTTTTTTTAGTGCTGGAACAAATAGTGCAGTAGTGGTGTTTTTGACATGCAAAATACAGCCAACTAAAATGAATACCACATAACAGCACAACAAGATCACTAATTAAGAGAAAAGTGGGAAAGATCCTCACTGATTGCAGTTCTTGGTGTGCTTGGTTGTGGGAAGAAATGTATGCACCTGTATTTGATTTGAATTAGAATTGGATCAAAAATGTGAAATGCTTCCACCCACATAGGAGGTAAATGGGACCCATAGCACTTTCCTTGTTTGCTGCATCCTGGTTGAATTGGTTTTATTTCGCTGTTATGATTTTATGCTCTTACTGTTTTGCTTTTTTATTGTTTATATGTGATTTAATTGTTTGTTTCTGATTTGTTAGCTGCTCTGGGAGCAGAAATACTGAGGAATGAGACATATTTCCTCCATACCCAGTAAACAAATAAACTATGCATATTGGTTGTATTGATAGTGCTCCATGCACTGGTCTTTGTACCATGCTGCTTCTGTTTCAGTATGTTGAAGGGAAAAGCAGTACTGGCTTCAGATCAGGGCATATATGGCTCCGTCCCTGGAAGAGCACTGCAGCCCCTAGTGGAGAAATGTTCACATTGCATACACATGCACGACAAATGTTTTGAAATAAAAAAGCATGTAGAAAGACAAATCTCATTGATATTAACTTCCTAAAGAGATACATATTCAAGGGTTCAAATGAGAAGCTATATCTTTCCACTTACTTCATACTGATTTATGAGTGTCACAGCCATTAGCCCACTATTTAAGTACCTTAGAAAGTCTCTTTCTTAATTTCCAGTTCAGCAAGTACTCAAGTTCATGAGTGGCTCTGTTGAATATGCCTAAGTGTGTTTCAGAAGCAGAGCAGACAATAAGAGACTGAAAAAAATGGATCATTGTCATTCCATGGGTACCAAAATGCCCCCTTAGTAAGTGGAAGGGGGAAAAGGAGAAAAAAGACAGCAATGAAATGAATTTATTTGAAACTAGGGTGTTTGTGTGTGTGTGAGCACGTGTGCGCACGTGTTTTCAACAGCGTGAAGAAAGACATCAGAATTTGGAACAGAATTGTTGACAGGCATTTGATGGAACATAACATAACATAACATAACATAACATAACATAACATAACATAACATAACATAACATAACATAACATAACATAACATAATAATATAAGGGTCCAAATTAAATGCACCTCCAGCAACAGGGGAGATGCTTCTGATGGGACAATTCCACATCACTAGGAAGTATCCAAATGAATGAGTAAGCTACATTCACCATTCTAATTTAGAACATGAACATACTTCAATCAACAGAACCTGCACTGTTAACAGTGCCACATAATACCCAATATCATTTTAACTTTTGAGAAGAATTAAATTATTGCTGTTAATTTTTCCTAGTGATAATTTTCTTGTTTTATTTTGAAGTTGTCTTTAAAAACAACAACCAGTCAAGCAGTGTACAAAATGTTATGAAGTAAATAAAATAGGACAGAATGACATATTGTTTTACTTGAATCCAGTGGTAACTCAGCATCTTCCTTAGATTAACTTGAAGTGCCTGATGTTTATCACCTTGAAATTGGCTCTGTGTGACATTCTTTAGATGCTGCTTTCTCTTCTTTCTTTAGACATACCGGTATTCTGGCTCTGGCTGTTGTTTGATACGCAGATAAGTGGATACATTAATGCCTTGCATTTCCGCTATTTATGCATCCACTCTATTTTCCAAAGCAGAATCCTCACAGGGAAGATGTGCATGGAGCTTACACATCTCCCCTAAATTAGTAGCACCTTAGAGACCAACTAAGTTTGTTCTGGGTATAAGCTTTCGTGTGTATCTGAAGAAGTGTGCATGCGCACAAAATCTTATACCCAGAACAAACTTGGTTGAAATTTTTATGTGCCTGATATTGAAACTTTTATGAGACTTGCACTTTTAACATTTCAATTCACAAGATTATTCAAAATGATCCCCATGCTAAAACATTTTATTTTGTATTTGAGAAACATTGCCTTACTTATTACTGCAATTTAAAGTAAATTTAGCAGTTTCAAGTTTGGGGCTTTTCATTTTTTCCTACAAGACATGTGTTTTTTGAAAATTGAAGTTACCAATCTTGGGGGGGGGGAATAGGTGCAAATACTTAGTCTTGCCTAAGGTGCAAAATAGTTGGATTTTGTTGGTCATGTTCCATTGTCCCAAGTAACATCATGCTGGAGTAAGGATTGGTATTATGGGAGTTTATTTAGTAACAAGTGCTAGCAGAGAGACAGTTTTTGCTAGGTATACTGAAATGAGACTTTAAGGTAAATAATAAGCATTTTAGTAGGGCAGGGGAGGGAATCCTACTTAATCATATATTTTAACTGCTTAAAGCTATTCCAGTCTCTTGAGGAAATTGTGGCTCTTGTAACAGCACCTAATTATTTTTTTCTAAAGAAGACCAACTACACAAATAGCAATTATTTTAAAGCTTTCCGTAAAGGTATTTCTCACCCTCAAAAAAAAATCTTTTTAAATTTTAAGAAGAAAGGTATTTCCAGGTCTATAAAGCACAACAGAACAGGAAGGATGATGTTGAGCATCTGAATTTGCAGTTGTCACTCATGGAAAATACTGTGTCTCAGTTTCAAAACGGTGATTATGTGGTGGGGTAGTTTTTGAAATACTTCCTAGTGGTTTGTAAAGGCAGAAGTATTGGGAAAAGCATCCATGAGGAGTGTCAGTAGTTCAGTTTTTAGAAGTGCTATTGAAGGACACAAACAGATATTAGTTATTACAAATAAAACCCTTTCCTAATGGTCCTTTAGCACTCTCACACACATATATATACATACATACACACACACACACACACACACACAGAGAGAGAGAGAGAGAGAGAGAGAGAGAGAGAGAGTAGATAGATAGATAGATAGATAGATAGATAGACAGACAGACAGACAGACATATATACTATATATGTAGTATATAGAGTGTGTGTGTGTGTGTGTGTGTGTGTGTGTGTGTGTGTGTGTGTGTATTAGACACAGGTGGCGCTGTGGGTTAAACCACAGAGGCTAGGGCTTGCTGATCAGAAGGTCGGCGGTTTGAATCCCCATGACGGGGTGAGCTCCCGTTGCTCGGTCCCTGCTCCTGCCAATCTAGCAGTTCAAAAACACATCAAAGTGCATGTAGATAAATATGTACTGCTCCAGTGGGAAGGTAAACGGTGTTTCTGTGCGCTGCTCTGGTTCACCAGAAGCGGCTTAGTCATGCTGGCCACATGACCTGGAAGCTGTCTGCGGACAAACGGCGGATCCCTCGGCCTATAGAGCGAGATGAGCACCGCAACCCCAGAGTCGTCCGCGACTGGACCTAATGGTCAGGGGTCCTTTTACCTTTACCTATAGTAGTCAGCATGCCACATCTTCCTCCTCTACAAATGGTCATTTTCCTTTGGCAAGGATCATTTGCATAACCCCTCAAGTGTACGAAGTCCTTGGCTATTAACAGATATATTATCTCCCTCACAAATTATTCAACGCAGTCATAAGAAATCCTGATGTATTCTGTGATATGGTGTCTCACAAAGCACAGCTGTTCTTTGTGAAAAGATCAAATTAAGAGATTTTGAAGCAATTTGATTTCTGATTATATGTGCCCCTGTTGTAGAGATGTGGATGCCCATTTTTTTTTAAAGAATACAGCATTTCTAAGGTATGGTCTTACCAAAAGAAGGTATTTTGGAAATGAATGGAGGGGTGTGCGTTAGATACTGATTCAACAGCCAGGTGAAAAGCTCTCTATAGTTTTTAAAAGCATGATTTAAAGTGTTGCAGATCTGCTGCTGTTTAAACACTACTTGCTTTGGGCCCCAGTTGAAGTTTACATTGAGTAGAACATTTAAATTGGGATTAGTAGGGCATCCCTTAGGTCATGTCAGGTTTAAAGCCCCACAGAGTGCAGCATTAGTGCCTCAAATGGGTGAGTGGGTTTTGGAGCACCAACAAGAGTAAGAGAGAGCATGGTTGTTGGGAAGCCATTCAAAGTCAGGCACTACAAAACGCAGTTCAATCCAAGTGGCCAGCTGTTAGGGCAAAGGATACTGGCAGATATATTCATAAGCTAATAATAAAAAATTATTATTTGATTACTACTTGCCAGTTTATGTCTTTGATTTATTTTTCCTTGCATCTTCCTTGCATCTGCTTTTGGATCAATCAGGCTTGGGAATATGTTACTGCAGGAAAGTGAAAAGAAACGGGATGAACCCATTGGATTCACAAATAAACTTGCTATGCTGTAGAATACATTCAGAGTAGATCATTATACTAGTAGGTTTTGAAACAGTTGTGTAAGGGTACTTATCACTGAATATTCAGGGGTTTGGTGTTCACCACTCATATAAGTGCACCTGCAAAGAGTAAAAATCAGGTAACACACTTAATAACATTGAGAAGATGACATGGAGAATCCCCGTTATCTGCTAAACATGGAGTACACCAACTGTCAAAAGCCCAATATTAACAAAACTTACTGAACTTCTCTGTTGTTGTTGTTCAGTCGTTCAGTCGTGTCCGACTCTTCGTGACCCCATGGACCAGAGTACGCCAGGCACGCCTATCCTTCACTGCCTCTCGCAGTTTGGCCAAACTCATGTTAGTAGCTTCAAGAACACTGTCCAACCATCTCATCCTCTGTCGTCCCCTTCTCCTTGTGCCCTCCATCTTTCCCAACATCAGGGTCTTTTCTAGGGAGTCTTCTCTTCTCATGAGGTGGCCAAAGTACTGGAGCCTCAACTTCAGGATCTGTCCTTCTAGTGAGTACTCAGGGCTGATTTCTTTGAGAATGGATAGGTTTTATCTTCTTGCAGTCCACGGGACTCTCAAGAGTCTCCTCCAGCACCATAATTCAAAAGCATCAATTCTACGGCGATCAGCCTTCTTTATGGTCCAGCTCTCACTTCCGTACATTACTACTGGGAAAACCATAGCTTTAACTATACGGACCTTTGTCGGCAAGGTGATGTCTTTGCTTTTTAAGATGCTGTCTAGGTTTAAGCAGTATGTGGACCGAGAACTCCCAGAAGTGCAAGCTGGATTTCGAAGGGGCAGAGGAACCAGAGACCAAATTGCAAACATGCGCTGGATTATGGAGAAAGCCAGAGAGTTCCAGAAAAACATCTACTTCTGCTTCATTGATTATGCAAAAGCATTTGACTGTGTTGACCACAGCAAACTATGGCAAGTTCTTAAAGAAATAGGAGTGCCGGATCACCTCATTTGCCTCCTGAGAAATCTCTATGGGGGACAAGAAGCTACAGTTAGAACTGGATATGAAACAACTGATTGGTTCAAAATTGGGAAAGGAGTACGACAAGGCTGTATATTGTCTCCCTGCTTATTTAACTTATATGCAGAATACATCATGCGAAAGGCTGGACTGGATGAATTAAGATTGCCGGAAAAAATATCAACAACCTCAGATATGCTGATGATACTACCTTGATGGCAGAAAGTGAGGAAGAATTGAAGAACCTTTTAATGAGGGTGAAAGAAGAGAGCGCAAAATATGGTCTGAAGCTCAACATCAAAAAAACTAAGATCATGGCCACTGGTCCCATCACCTCCTGGCAAATAGAAGGGGAAGAAATGGAGGCAGTGAGAGATTTCACTTTCTTGGGTTCCATGATCACTGCAGATGGTGACAGCAGTCACGAAATCAGAAGATGCCTGCTTCTTGGGAGAAAAGCAATGACAAACCTAGACAGCATCTTAAAAAGCAAAGACATCACATTATGTTAAATACTCCGTGTTCTCTATTTTCATAACTGCAACTCATTTTACCCTGAATAGCAACTGATGCAGTGAGATGCAATTGCATTAATGCCTCAGTGACCTATCATAACAGTTGCTGCATAGATGTTACGATTTTATGCTAGATCCTGCTGCATTATGACAGTCATGATTGGTTTATTGATGACTCCATTAATTTAGTTGAAAGGACAGACGTTTCAGTATTGATTTTCTAAGATATTCATGTATAGGTTTGGCAGGTCAAAAATATCATCTTGTCCAATTTACAGCTCTTTGGAATCAGCAGCCTTTCCAGACTTATTAGCTTTACCTATTATTAGGGGATAAAACTCAATTAGCACTTCCAGTCTATCCTACGAAAAGAAATTTCCCCAAGGTATAGATGTGTTGCTTAATAATTCGCCTAGCCATTTATATCCTGTCTATAGTCAGTATGTGAAAGCTTTGGGAATATTTAAGTAATACAAAGAGAATCAGATTGCACTTCACATTTCTCAACAAGTCAATATACAAATGCTTGGCTGTCCTTTTGAAATTTGGTCAGTGTTGTTGAACTATTGTTCTCATTAATCATTGGTTGCTTTTAAAGTGAAGTCAAACTTTTATATTATGTATAGTGAAAAGTACATCAGATGGAAAGAACAGTGTGTTTTAGGGTGGTTGTGTTTTTTTTGTTTAAAAAAGAAGAACATTGGCCATTTTAAATCTTTTAAAATAATGACATTGAAAGAAACCAATGACACTGTTGACCACTCCACTGTGTGTCATTAAGAATAAAATATATTGGAAAGGTATGTAAGTGTCAAAATGTGACATGAATTTGACCCATATGTGTATGGTATATTACATAAGCATGCTCACCTGGTAGCCAGAAATGGATGGGACAACAGCACTATGCAGATATTCCATCTATACACTATAGATGGACACTATACACTGGTGAGGGTCAAGATCAGGCTTGTTAGCCATCTCTCTCTCTCTCTCTCTCTCTCTCTCTCTCTCTCTCTCTCTCTCCCTCTCTCTCCGCTTAACCCTCGCAATTTGAAGGTCCCTTTGATAAGAGCTTGTATGCGTATAGCATATCACATGTGAGTGCTACAAAATTGGTATGTATTGAGATGAAAGTGTAAAATGCAGACAAGCCATTAAACATGTGGATGCTGCAGACAACATGGAGTCATTAACCAAGTAGGTATGACCCGAAGTGGGTCCCACCACTGAAGAAGGTCTACATCGATTGTGTGCTTTAACTTCATGTTAAATCCAGGTTTGCTGGATTTATAGTGGCTAGTGATCATGTCTCCCCCAGTTTAGATTGGTAAATGTACTGCTAGCGACACTATACTAAAGAAAAAGCAATAGTGAGTGAGAGACAGCCAAGCTTGTTCTCATTGTGAGGTACCCAAAACTGACTTTGGTTGGATTGCTCTGTTAAGAGTTTTAAACTAGCTTAACAATTTAAAACGTTTCACCTTTCAGAGTCAATAAAGTTTTGGAAGGTGTGGCATCATTTGTGCTCAGCTGACCTTGACAAGAGAGTAATAATTTTTTTTAAAAAAAAAAATGGGGTCCTCTTGAAACCCATTGTTGTGCTGATATTCTTGAGAATGGTGACAATTGCAACAGACACTGACATTCCAGTGCGAATTCCAGAAGAAAAGCACATGTTGCTAAAATTTACTATCTGAAACTTTGTCACATTTTCCCAGTGGATCTTTTTCCTATTCCACAAACTGAACAGCTTAGTCACTGATCAACTTCTGACAGTAGTTGAGTAAACCACCATACTTTTTTTTTTACCAAGACAAGTTGGATACACCTTTCACACTCAGAGTAGATTTAGTGATGTTGACTAAATCACTTTCAGAGAAAAGGAGAGGGAAATTGTGCATTGCATGCTTCCCAAATACATACAAATTGTTTTTATTAGCATAAAGCTTTTATAGCACTCTCCAGATATTACTGAGTGAGGTTTCATTTGCACATATAAGCAAAATCTCCACATGATGCTGTACTGTCACTACTAAGGAATATGTCACAACTGAATTCTTCAAGCATCCCTGGCTGTCAGAGATTAGAGCTTTCCATTGGCAGCCTGGAATTATACACTTGCTAGTTGCTAGTTAGCAGAATGACTATATACCGGTACTTTTTGAAATAAGTTGTAAAGTGTGGTTGCTGATATTGTAGGAATTTATGATTGTGGAGATCCTTGCAACAATGCTGGAAACTGGATTCAGATGGCCTTAGTTATCCTTGCAGCTCAACACATTAATAAATTTTTGATAGACGCTTTTCGTTTGTTAGAAGAATAGAGTCAAGGAAATATACTGGTGAATGCAGTGGGGTTTCCACTAGGTAGTATATTAGTGGAATAAGCCCTATGTAAGGTAATAAGCCCTCTTGGGTTAATAAAAAATGTATTTCACCCAGTGCACAAGGCTGAACTGTGTTTATGTGAGACAGATTAACAAAGTGTTTCTGTCTTGTGTAATAATTTACACTGTGGCAAAAGGAATGTCATTAGCTCCAGTGGAGCTGCTCCGGGTTTTGCCTTGCGCAAGTGATCATTTGCATAGCACGCAAGACAGCAATCTCTGTTCCTGCACAAGCCTTTTAAAATGAATGTGGGTTTTACAGGATCAGTAATGGAGTACTGTGTTATTTCTGTAGATTCCATTTTAACATGGAAATACATCAGATATGAAAAGGACCTCCAGTTACAGGCATAGTTAAAGTTTTCTATTCTGTATCATTTAAAACACACTATTAATTTGCTTTGCATCCTATTGTCACAGGAGAGCACCACCAAATTCCATTAAGTTCTGCTATTTTGCACAGTAAATAGCCATGAAAATGCCATGGTACTTAGTACAAATCCTTTGTCCCTTGCTAACACCTTCTATTACAACCGTCTAATTACTGTGTTCAGCAGTAACCTTTGGGGACTTCCATAGGTAATTAGAACTCCAGAGCTTTCCCACAATAATCCAGTAAGGACCTTTAACTAGAAAGGATTATGTGATACTAATATTTTCACAACCACACGTTCTCCACAGTTAATCGTTTCAATTAATATTTGGCAGCAATGCCAAAATTCACTAAGGTACATGCACACTCTATTCTCAGGGAAGTTTTGAGATAAATGAGTTGCAGTTATAGCCATTGAAAGAATTCCTTGCGGGAGGGAGGCAATCTTTTTTAAATGCAACATCTCATTTGTGTCTAGGGAACCTTCTCTATTTATAATCAACTTTTTGCTGCAGTAGTTAGAAAAGTGCTTAGTAAGTATTTAGCTGTCATCAAGGTGCATGTACTGAAAAGTCTGCCTAGTTATGTTTTCACTGATTCAAAATAGAAAAGAAAAAGACTCATATTCATGATGGTGTTTCTTAAAATGTTGTTGGCCTATTATGTTTATAAATTCCATCCCTCTTTATTGTCTGCCTTCATTCCCTGTGTGCTTATTGATTCCCTGTAATCCAGCATTTTTCAGAATTCAGAAATGTCTGCAGATTTAAATTCCCCTTATTTACGATCTGCATAAACTCATTTGAGTTTCAACAGGTTTCTGTGACTTGAATTTCCTATTTCATTTGTTTGTGCAGAACTGATGAAATGCTTCAACGTATCAATTCTGTAATCTCAAAGAAAGTGTGTATATGATATATTTTTCTTTGGTCTTAGAAGCATAATCATTTTTTTCCTTAGGTAATGCCGTATGTCTAAACTTGATAATTGCTTAATTCCATCCTGGCACATATATCTATAACATATATCTATAACCATGTCATTTGTTCATTGTCTTCTGCCTCATATACTGCCTGATTATAATTCTGTTTTATCTGAAATAGTAACTGGGCTGGGGGAGGCATTTTAGAAGGGCTCATTCAGCATGTAGATTAAGAAAAGCATGCCATTTTCTTTGCATGAAACCGTAGATAGGGATAATATCCAATATCCATTTATCATAATATGCAACCTTTGATTAAATATCTTTTTTAGTGCAACTGTATGAGTGACGTTTTGCTTTGTGGCAGATTACGGAAATTAGAAAGAACTTTAGCACAAAATAAAGTCATTTTGTTATATGCTTATTAAATTAAAGAGAAATCCAATCTGGAACTTACACTAATTAATGTAAAATAGGTGCTATTGAACTCCACAGTATTTCCAAATCATTGTTCAAAGTGCAATATTTCTCTGAAATTTAAACACATCATAAATTGCCCCAATTTCTGCCAGTTAGCGCAACAGCTCAGTTTCTTTGAAGATTCACAGTGAGATAATTTTTTAAATGTTTCTCTGAAGGGGAGGCATGAGACTCTCAAAATGCTTATCTTCTTTTTTCATTTAATGACAAAATATGTCTCAATTAGATTACATGGCAAAACTTCTGAGTCCATAAGATGATCATTATAAAATTGTAATGAGAATAGGTTTATCACTGTCTTTCCACTAGTCTCGATTTTTGAAGCACAGCTTAAAATACTCCACTTAATTCAGAGATACCTGTAACTGATGAAAACAGTTCCATGATGAAAGTAAGGTGGCAGCAATGTAAGGATATAAGCAAATAGGTGAAATAAAAGAACATAAATAGTGTGGGCAGAGCAGTTGTTTCGTCATACAGGGTCACTACCGTGCAAAGAAGTGGATTTAGGCAACTTAATTGTCTCTGTGTGCTGCACTATGTAGCTGCATTGCCAGATCTACAGATTTTGCCATTGGGGGTCAGAAGGCTGCACTGCTGCTCCCTATCCCTGATTATGACACCTCCTTGTACTAGGAACTCAAGTTCCTCTTGTCTCAACAAAAGTGTTATCCCACACTTACCAGTGCATTTCCCCTTCACTTTCCCTATCAGAAAAAAATCTGATCTTTTGGCGAAATCATGTTTGTTGCACAAGACCTTTCAATAAACTTCAGTTGTGCAACCTGAATTTGCTGGTATACAACTGAATTTCAATTGAAAATAGAGGCAGTCCGGAAGCACCAGTCCTTAGTTTCAGGTTGATATACAAAGGCAAATTTCAAACAATCCCCCATTTTAAATTGCAGAGTCCATTTTAGGGCAAGCAGGTTGCTTACAAAGTTTAGCTCTTTCATTCTCAGCCCCACTCTAGCTTTCTACTATAGCTTTACCAGTGTCAGATTTACGTATAAGCTAAACAAGCTATAGCTTAGGGCCCCACTCTATTGGGCCCCTCCCAAAAAAATTAAAGAAAAAAATATATATTTCCAAAATATAAGATAAAAAACAAACAAAATAAAATAAAACCTACATACAGCAACTGTGTTTTGTGTTTGTGTAGGCTCCTATGATGTAAGTAATGGGCCCCACATGTAGCATATATTCAACACAAAAAAACAGTGACAATTTGTTGTTGACAAAGGACAGCTGGACATATAAAGGGCCCTATTACCTTTAGTAGCTTAGGGCCTCAACAAACCTAAATCCGGCCCTGAGCTTTAATTAAGACAGTGGTGGCCAAAAGTTGGCCCTCCAGCTGTTTTGGGACCACAATTCCCACCATCCCTGACGACTGGTCCTGTTAGCTAGGGATGATGGGAGTTGTAGTCCAAAAACATCTGGAGGCCCAAGTTTGGCTACCACTGACTTAAGATATTTACAAGAGATACAGGAATGAATAGTGGCATTTTGTAGAACAGCAATCCAGTGTACCATTTCATTATTATTCTCTCTCAATTACTTTACTGTATTTGGGAAAGCAGCACTCAAACTTCACACACACCATTCTAGGTTAGTCAAAACCTCTTCAGTTACAATTTCTTTGCGATCATAAAATGAGTGCCAGTTTGTTCCCAGGATGGGCAAACCTCTCAGGCAGAACTTGTACTCTGCTTGGGGGGCAAGATAGGAGAAGCTGTTGTTTGAAGGTGCTCCAATGTTTTTCAAGGGCTAAATAAACTCCTTTCTAGACACAGCTTTGTGAAATTTGCTAAGCTCAATGAATTCTATTCTTTTACCCTCTGCATGCTGTTTTGTTGCTTTCAGAAGTACAGAGTAAGAGAATTGGCAGCTGCTCAATGAAATTACTGTTGAGCTCACATCAAATGGAGAAATTGCAAATCAGCACATCCAAGGAGATGTCATTGTTTTTCAGCTAACTAGTGAAAATCTGAATTCATCCTGTCTGACTAGATTAAGAAGGCTGCACCTTAATTTTACTTCCATAAACTTTTCTGCCAAAATTCACAGAATTTGTATCTGAAGAAGTGTGCATGCACACGAAAGCTCATACCAGGAACAAACTCAGTTGGTCTCTAAGGTGCTACTAGAAAGAATTTTCGATTTTGTTTTGACTATGGCAGACCAACACGGCTACCCACCTGTAACTAGAATTTGTAGGGTTAGGTCCACCCAAAGTTTCAGGGGTTTCCTTCCTTTAAACTCAACAAAAGTGAGAGTCAACAAGAGTGAGAGTTGAGGAAATATACCTCTATATTTAACTGGATCGCAGCCTTAACTGACAATCCACAAAGCATGCAGTATCTGGGTTTTATGTTTTTTTTTTGTTTTTTTTAAATCTCAGTACTAAGTGCAGGGGACTCTTGATTTTCATCAAGGTTACAGTTTGCAGGGAGGTATAATTTAATCCTTCCTTCCCAAGCTTTGATTCCATTGAGAACCATCAATCTCTAAACACACACAAAGAGAGAGCGCTATGAGGCTTAGGGGAAAATACTTTTTTCCCTAAACTTCATGCTGAGGTTCCAGTGAAAATTAGGGGGCTCTGCATTTAATACTAATTTTTTATTCAAAAAAAACAGAGATGAGGCTGCACAGTATGCGTTTAACATCATCTGCACCAGCTAGATTTACCATACTTGATCATTAATGACAAAGTGTGGTTACATTGGGGAAGGAGACTGCTCCAAATTGTGCTATGGTAGTACATTTCCAACTATGTGTGTATTGAAGTCAAATAATCAAGGATCATATCAGATTTAGACAGGAGAAATAAACCCATGTAATTCTCCAATTGTTAACTTGCACTTAGATTTTTTAAACTTAGCAAGCCATTTGTGTAAATAATTTATTATGGCACCATACACCTGGATTTTTATTCTAACCACAATGTTTATTTCATCTAAAATGGAGCAGCGAATAGAGGTGTGATAGACTGAGGTGCCTATTCGAAATATATTGCCAATTTGTTGATCTAGGTGGTAACTAATTTTAGGATAGCACAAGGCATTATGCTAGCAAATACATCCTTTCTAATCATGTGTCAGCTGATTGAGGCTAATGTGGGGAAGATTCACAATGGAAGGAGAAGCTTAACCCTTCCTATGCCTGCCAGTTATTCTCAGCATATACCTTTGTAATAATTTTCCATTGCAGTTCAACTTCTTTCCATTTTGGAAACAAAAATGGTTATAGCATGATAGCATTTGCAAGGGAGCATCAGCAGGCAAAGTAAGAGTTAAGCACACACATATCCCCCTGCCATTTTCCCCCCTACAAATTCCTCATCCCCTGAATTGTGTTTTGATGGGAACACAGGTTGAGAGCACCTTATTCCCCCTGAAACATCCATTTAAGCCCTTTGTTCTCTCAGTTAATCACAGCACCACACAAGAAATTCATGCTCAATATCTTTAAAAAACCTGATAATGAAAGATTAAATTTCAGCTTCTCATCAGAGCATTTGGAACAGGGTGGTACAAGAAATTTTGTGGTCTTCAGAAATGTTTCCCCCCCCCTTTTTGAAACATTTTATTATAATTTAGCTACGAGAAACAATGTTTTATGAAAATTTTCAAATAATTGTGCCTATCATTTAAATACAAGTTTGCAGCGTGTACTTTTAAATATATATTCCATAGCTTAATGAAGGCTCATATATATATGGGTTTTTATCATGTTCTGAACCTCCATAGCCTACAAACCAGAAAAACTATTTTATGTTAGACAAAGTGATTGGTCTTCAGTTCCTTTGTTTCTTTTTCTTTGAACGACAATCTGATAACTTATTTTCATGAGCAAGATTATAAAAGAAAGGCAAACCAGAAAGAAATATATTTTAAAAGTTATTTTCTTTCAATACAAGCATTGCGTTTCTTTTGAAATGAGGCATTTTTCTTCTTTTTGCTTGAAGTTTGAAAGGCATGTGAGAGTTGCTTTATCTCACACACACACACACACACACACACACTGAAAACAATTTTGGATATGGATGCTCTTTTATTTCCCCAATTTATTCCCCAAATGGAATGGAATGAGCTTTGTATCTTCTCAGTTAATGCCCCCAGCTAAAAAAGCTCCTCTGACATAGAGCTTCCTATTTGACTGCACTTGCCCTTTCAGGTCACTGGAGGTGGGAATGCTATTTGTGGAAACAGATCCATTTATTCCAAATATATACGAAGAAGCTTGCCTCTGGCCACATTAATTCATCATCCACCTTGACACAAAGTAAAAATAATAATAAGAGTTGTCTGATATGAACTTTTGAGTTTCTCCTGTAAATCATTTGGGTAACAAATGTTGATAGGCAGGGCAATCCTGTGCCATTCTTATGCTGAGAGATTATTATTTATTTATTTATTTATTTATTTATTTGTACCCCGCCCATCTGGCTGGGTCTTCCCAGCCACTCTGGGCGGCTTCCAACAAAGATTAAAAATACATTAAAATGTCACACATTAAAAACTTCCCTAAACAGGGCTGCCTTCAGATGTCTTCTAAATGTCAGGTAGTTGTTTATCTCTTTGACATCTGATGGGAGGGCGTTCCACAGGGTGGGTACCACTACCCAGAAGGCCCTCTGCCTGGTTCCCTGTAGCTTTGCTTCTTGCAGTGAGGGAACTGCCAGAAGGCCCTCAATGCTGGACCTCAGTGTCTGGGCAGAACAGTGGGGGTGGAGATGCTCCTTCAGGTATACTGGGCTGAGGCCATTTAGGGCCGTTTAGGGAATGGAGGGGTTTAAATAAATCCATGAAGGATAAGGCTACCAGTGGCTATTGGTTATGATAGCTGTGTACTGCATCCAGTATTGGAGGCAATATGCCTCTCAATACCATTTGCTGGGTAACACAAGTGAGAAGCCAGCCCCAACTGGCTGGCCAGTGTAAAAACAGGATGCTGCACTTGATAGGCCTTTGTTCAGATCCAGTAGAGTTCTTCATATGTTCTTGATCCAGAACCTAACCAACTTCCCATCTTGAACTACATCTTCAACTGGACCACACCTGGAATTCTGTATCCAGTTCTGCGCATCACAGTTTAAGAAGTATATTGACAAAGTGGAAGGTGTGCAGAGAAGGGCAACCAAGATGATCAAGGGTCTGGAAACCAAGCCTTATGAGGAATGGTTGATGGAGTTGGGTATGTTTAGCCTGGAAAAGAGGAGGCTGAGAGGAGAAATGATGTTCATCTCCAAATATCTAAAGGGCTGTCACACAGAAGATGGAGCATTTATCTTTGAAACAGCCCTGTGAGGTAGGCCACAGTAAGTTAATTTATGTACATAAGTAGCAGGGAATCCTGTTAACATCCCTGCTCTTCAGTGTATAAACAGTTCAGGTGATATGTCTCAAATTTTATATAACATCCTCCATTTGGATTGGTTAACTGCATGAATTAACTGTTCTTACAAGGGTATTCATAAATCTGCTGAAAATAATTAGCTTTCGTGTGGTGCTAAATATGCTTGCATATGCAAATAGGCAATGTTATTCCGAGAGAAACAGCAATGCAATGTGACAAATACTTTATTTTTCAGATTCAGGTAATGTTAACAAAGCAGTTAAAACGCTTTGAAAACACTGTTTTTTTCCTGTCTTCTAGCAAGGAAAATAAGAGCGTTCCCTCTTCTCTTCTATTTCCAATGAGTTTTATCCCCATTGTTCCTAAAGAAAATTGACGGATGCCACAATATGGCTCATAGCAATGTGTCTTGTTTGCAAGCATGTGGGGGGAATCAGCAGTAGCAAAATAGCACCTTTCCTCACTCGGGACATATGTTTTTCAAACTGCTTCCATTTTTCATCCTATCACTCTTGGCAAGCAAAGATATTTATCCTGTCATGTAAACTGGCCACAGGAAGTAGATCAGTGTAGTAAACTGGGGAGCTTACAGCATCATTCAAGTGATTAAATGGATTTTGCAGCATCTCTTCCTCCCACATGTCCCCGCTCCCAATCATCCTTATCTTCAGGATTAGATTCCATATTAGAAGTCAAGATAAGTATGCTTTTAGCTTGCTGAGGCTTCACACTTTTCAGTACACAAGGGCACCACACCGTGCTTGGGTGACTTCAGAATGATTCAGACTTTTTCATATAGTAAATTAAATCAACAAAAATAGTTTTGGTAATGGTTAGAGCATAGGAGGGGTTGGAATTCTCTCCTTAACTACCAGCCTTGTACACACTGAGGTGCATTCAAGGAACTATGCTACAGATCTCCAGATATTGCTTGTTGGACGTTGATTTCATTTTGAACACGGATTAGAAAATGGAAATAGAAAAACAGATGTAGAGGAATATTTAAGGTCCCAGGTGAATAAAGGGTAAATGAAGGCTGGCAGGAAATAGAAATATATTTTATTGCAAAATATACATACAAAAAACATACAATATATAGGATACTAGTTTTATGGTTATTAATTTTATTTCTAAACCACCCTTCATTGGACAGTCACAGGGTGATCAGTACAGTGGTACCTCAGGTTATGAATTTAATTTGTTCTGGAGGTCTGTTCTTAACCTGAAACTGTTCTTAACCTGAGGTGCGCTTTCGCTAATGGGGCCTCCCGTTGCTGCTGCTGTACCGTCGGCACACAATTTCCGTTTTCATCCTGGGGCAAAGTTCACAACCCGAGGTAACTACTTCCAGGTTGGCAGAGTTTGTAACCCTAAGCGTTTGTAACCCGAGGTACCACTGTATATACAAAAAAATATGAACACACACAATATTAAAATATCATAAAAGATATTGTGCGGTAACTTGCTATGAACTAGAGTTGTGAAATTAATTAGCCATGTTCCTTGTAATTTCAGATTTTCTGAATTGGGCCTTTAACATTGTCTAACATGATTTCTCCATACTATTTCTGCATCCTATATAAGCTGTTCATAAGCAATAGGCAGGACTGATGGCAATGGTCAGCATCAACACCTGGCGATGTTAGGCAGAGTCCAGGCTCCAGCACCCTGTCATGGTCCCTTGATGATGCCAACCTTGGATCACCCCTTTATTATTTCTTATTTCTGCCCAGGCACTCTGAGCAGCGCAAGGCAGCTGGATCTAGCCACTCTTTTGAGTCACTGCAATCAGGGACAGTGTGTCCCATTTTGCTGCTTGAGGCAAAACAGGAATTGCCATGCTGCCGCCTGCCCTTCTGCCTCCGGTGGAGAGGTGGCACTGGCATCAGCTCTGATTTCATGTTATATCTGGCTGATTTTGGCGGCCTCATCCCACCTACATAATGGCTGTGCTGGCCCTGATGACAATCCTGCTGACCTACAATTCTGTCTCTCTAAGATGCTGTGGAGAGTTAAAAGGGTGGCTAGACCCAGCTGTCCAGTGCTGCTTGGAGCATGGCCACCAAGTTAAGCCCACCAGACACTGGATGTTTTGCCCACAGCCCCCTGAAACCTGGAGCCAACCCCATCTGTACGTCCATAATTTGGTAGGACTCAACAACTGCCCAGAAACCCGAGACGCAAAGTTTTAAGTTTTCAAAAGCAAGTTTCTACATCACGGTCACACAGATATGGCCCAGGCAGCTCCTGAAAGAATATGGTGCAATCTCTAGCGCTGTAATCTGCTTCTATGGAAGAATATCCTGGGGACCATAAGTAATCTGCTCTGAAGTCTTCAGACACAAAGCGGGTTATGCATGTAACAGGTAGTGTCTGCAAATGTCCCATGGATTTTCTGTACCCTGTGGATAAGGGTGAGCTAATAGACACAGCAAACTTTGATTCTTGAGTAGAGGTTAGCAGTTATGGGATAATAGGTCAGTCTTCTTATTGATCATAGAAAGAACTGGTTAACTAACAGGAAGCAGAGATGATTGGACAGTTCCTGCAAGTGTAAACAATGGTCTTCTCCAAGGATTTGTATTTGGACCAGATGCTTTTAACCTGTTCATAAATGGCATGGAGTTGGGGGTGAGCAGTGAAGTAGCCACAATGTCTGCTTCCCACCATATTTAGTTCCTGAAACTGGTGACATGGTATCATCGCATTGTGCATTTCCCTGAAACGTGTATTTTTTGTTATTTAAATAGCAACTATGGAGGTAGAGCAATCAAGACTGGGACTATACTACATTGGTCCCAACGAACAGTTTTCATTGGTTCTGTAAAAAGAAATAGTAGATTATGGTGCTTCCTGGTAAATCCTAGTGATCAAGCTACTATACCATGTATGTCTTGAAATACCCCATCCGTTCATTTTACTGTGGATATACTTGAAATAGAACAGGCTTTTCAGAATCCTAAATTAAATGAGAAGTTCTTTTTTAAAAAAAACCAACTAAAATTCATATCAGCTCCTCTGGAGAGCTGTGCAATTTGAATTTTTGTAATAGTTTGAATAGCATAAGTAATCCACAATTTATTCATTCATAGTTTATTAATTTCCAGTTCATTAGTGCAGAGCTCATAATGTGTGAATGTGAAATTAACTCTCAAGCCTGGTGGTAGGAAATCTACTCAATCAATGAAACATTTCTATTGACATAAGTAAAGTTTCTCATGAGGAAATGGAATATTGACAAAGGGTAGATGATCCACTGAAGCTGCACAAACAAATGTTAGATGATTCCCACTGAAGCGTCTGCCAGTGGTGAATCTGCTGACACTCTGTTTTAGAGGCTTTTAACTGTAGAACCATTACTACTACAGTTTTGCTGGTAGCAATGATTCAAAATGGTGCTGCCATGTGGGCATAAGACATCTTTTGTCTGTATCAAACTATCTCCAGCAATGACTGTGTTGCAGATCAAACCCCAAGAGTTGTAAATCTGTAACTCTTTGTTGACTACATAGGTAATATTTTTGACCTCGCAAACTGTTATCATTTGGGCATCCTCTTTTTGGCAGTGTTAGACATAAGATTGCGCTAGACTTGAGGGCTGCAAGAAGGGGTTTATGGAAATGTAGATATACTGTATGAGAAATTTATATATACCAGTGAAATTGTGGCCCTCGTTTAAAGGAATTGTTTCTGAAGAGCTTCAAGAGTGCATACATATCAAAACATAGACGTGCAGTTCCATGCGTTCTCCCAGCACAATATAATTCCATGAATTTACAGCAGTGTTTTAATTCAACCAGACTTTAAGGTATTGTTTAGTATAGCTGACATTCAAGGGGTGGGGGAAGAATGAACATTAGACACATATAAAACAAGCTCAGCCATAAGTAACTTTAGTATATGTAGAGCATATGGAGTTACACCAGTGCTGCTTACTCTATTCCGCTATGGATTTACCAAGTTGTTACCACATGCAGCTACTAAAATGTTTGAAAGATTCAAATCTCTTGGAATATTGTGGGGGGCCTCCTCCTCTGGAGGTTAGATGGGCTTCTGAGTAAAGAATTGGTCTAGAACAGCCTTCCCTCAACCTGGTGCCCTCCAAGTGTTGCTGTTGTTGCTCAGCTCCCACTACCCCACCAGGTCTTGTTTGTGGGCTTCCCCTAGGCATCTGGTTGGACACTACAAGAACAGAATGTTGGACCAGATGAGCCTTTGGCTGATCCAGCAGGACTTTCCTTATGTTCATCCCTGACTATTGGCATTGCAGGCTCAGGAGGATGGGAGTTGAGGTTGAAGACTGCTGTAGAAGATGATCCATAGGATGTCTGTCACTGTTATTATTCTGTTAATTAGTTGTTTATTTCCTGTGAGAACAAGCTTTTGCTCTGTTTCACTGACTGGCAGAACTTTAATGTTAAGATGTTTCTCGTATTTTTGCTCCTTTGGACACTCAGCATGTGCTTTTCAGTAAGAACACGCTCATCTTTTGGTGTCATGTAATATCAGCTACAGTGCAAGCAGTGTAGCTGATACTACAAGATGCTTCCCTTAGTATCAGAGAGCGGGATCAAGCCCTTAGTTGATGGTTCTGGACAGAAACTCACTGCTGATTCATAATGCCGCATCTTACTGTCAACACAGACTAGAATTTTATTATCCACAATGCCAAAGGCTATATACTCCTTTCTGTTCCTTGTTTGTTGAACCTTTTGCTTTAGTGTACTTTAGTATAAGCTGATAAATATCATTTTATGAAAGCTTTGTGTTTTCAATTATCATCCAGTGTCCCTCCCACACGCACACATATCCACACCAAAACTTCAGTAAACAAAGCATTGAGCACTAATAATGATTTCAATTATATGCATTCTTTCTCTTGTTCTCCCTCACACATATTTTTACACCAAATCTAAATGACAGACAAAATATCTACCAGTAATACTATAGCCATGCATCTTTTTCTCAAGCATTTTTAAATTCAAACTAGCATTTTATGTGCTGGTGAAAATATGTAAACCTGGGTAGCCTTTGCAAGCCCAGTCACCTGGATACAGAAATTCAGCAGCAGAACTCAGCTCATGTAATGAAGCTTTCCTGCTGCACCCTTTGGAAAGCCACTCTGGAGTCTAGTATCTTTGGAAAGTAAATATAAAATCTGTGCATATGTACATGAAATATTGGCAGCAAATCTCAAGTATGAATTTATGTATGTATGTATGTATGTATGTATGTATAGGCAGGAAGGTAAACGGCATTTCCGTCGGCTCTGGTTTCCGTCACAGTGTTCCGTTGCACCAGAAGCGGTTTGGTCATGCTCGCCACATGACCCAGAAAGCTGTCTGTGGACAAATGCCAGCTCCCTTGGCCTGAAGCAAGATGAGTGCTGCAACCCTATAGTCACCTTTGACTGGACTTAACCATCCAGGGGTCCTTTACCTTTTTTTAGTATAGGCATGGTTAGGGGGTGGCATATGGGACCTGAGCCCTGAGTATTTTGTTTTGGGATTTCGATAACTTACTTGTTCCTCTATCCTTTTAAAAACTTTTTTTTCTTGCTTTGCCTGAAGGACAACTGAGTGCACCGCAAACCATGGCACTGGGGAGACCTCATTCACCTGCTGCCTTAATTTGCAGGGTGCCCAAGCCAGACACAGAATACAATACCAAGAAAACCTTGTTTTCTCCTCATAACATACACTAAGCCCTAACAGCAAATCATTTTTCCTCCTAAAAACTCACCTGAATTTCCATCTCTACTTAGAAATTAGCATATGCAAATTCCATGCAAATGTGTGTCATAGACCTGTGTCCTTAGTCTTCTATATACTAAGCACCACCCCTGTTTCCAGCTCGCCCTTTCCACCTCCCTTCTGTCCTCTTCCATTCTGTCATATAAGAGCAAAAAGCTATTGATTTTCTAGTCAGTGTCATTATCTGAAATGCAGTGCATGCCAATTGTTGTTTTGTTTCAGTCTCTCTGACAAAAGCTGTTCTTAAGCAAGAGCAATATGGCAAATGAAATTAGTAATATGCAATGAATAGCTGTGTGGAGTGGGAGGGACAGGGAACGAGATCTTCTCTTAAGCTGAAAGGACACTTGGCATGTCTATTCCTCTGCATTTCCTTCCTGACAGTATGAGCTGTAAAAAGTTTTGTCTCCCTAGCATGCCATTGCTTTATTCATCAGCCCGAGTTGAATACCATCCTTGTGAAAAAGAAATGCACAGGTTTTTGAGATTCCAGCCTGTAAAATCATCAAATGTGTGAGCGTATATAGGCAAGCAAGGGCTTGAACGGTTGTAGTGGTGGTGTTTTAAGAAGGCAATTCGTTCACTACTTAACCCTGATGAGTAAGCACCTGAAATAACCAAGGGTGCAATGGTACATATTCAGTCATAAGGTACTGATCTCAGCAGAAGAGATTCTGCTTGAACCAGAAATGCTTAAAAAGGATTAAAGATTTTTCCTAGAATATGTAAGCATTTCTGATTTAAAAAAATGAGTGATTTTGGTTATTAACTTATTCATAATTAAATCCTTATATATCCATTTTGCCCTCTTTAAACCTACTGCCCCCTTATTCAGAAAAGCTCCTTTCGCCTCTTTTCATCCTGCCTCTGTTATTCATAATGGATAATATTTAATGGTTTGATGGATGCTGTATGCCAGATAAAGGTCAGGCGCTTAGGCTCTCATATGCATCATAAGCACTCCCTCTTCTGTCGTAGGAGAGGCAGTGCAGTCCTTTTGGGGAAGGTCCAAGGACTGAACAATGCCAGGGTCACTGAGATCTCAGATCTCCTCCTCCTCCTCTCCCTAAACTCACCCGCTCCCTTTCACCAATCTTTTCTTTGACATGAGAAAATAGGCCCGTAATTTTGTGAGGATTGAGGTTGGCCAGGCTGTGCTGACAGCTTTGTATGCTATGTGGCCATGTGCCATTTCCATCTACAACTGTGTCTTACACTGTTGGCTCTGCTGGATAAAGAGAACATTGTGTCTCTTGGAAGTGCTGCTGGCTCGTCCCCTGCTCTCCGTGTGAGAAAAGGAAATGTTCTGTCTATTCATGACTTAGCAACGGTTGGCAAAAATGATGTCATATCCATGGCACACACACACACACACACACACACACACACACAGCAAAAGATCAGTTTCTAGACAGGGTTTTGCACACTGCACTCTGGGAGGGCCACAGTAGAATTCAGAAACTTTAAAGCTCTATTCCGAGCAGAATATAAGCCCGCTTTGTTTTTGTTTTTCCCATGCTGGGAACAAACGAGGATTGTTCAGCACTTGCAAATGCAGCCACTCTTTGATAGGCTTCCCTTGAAAATATTATGTGGGGTTTTCGAACCATCTCTTTGCTGTATAAATACTATAAGTGTTAAAGACATGCCATTACACACTGAGTGAATTACCTGAGTTCCTGATCACTGAATTTAGTACATGTTACATTGCTGTAAAGCAAAGTGTTTATTTGTGGGTGGGTGTGGGAATACAGGTTTCTAGGTTTTAATGAGCAATTTCATAGTGGTGGTGTTTCAATATTGCAGAATTGCTTAGGGTTTTCCTTTCCTCAGTCAGTAATTTTCCTGCAGTAGAAGCTGCTCTTAAGTTATTGACTGGAGTCTTAAGAACATAGGAAGCTGGCCTTATTATAAGTCCATCTAGCTCAGTATTGTCTACACTGACAGTGGTTCTCCAGGATTACCAGGGGTTGAACCTAGGGCCTTCTGTATGTAAACTGATGCTGTACCGCTGAGTTTCGGGCTTTCTCCAATACCATGTTGAGTGGACTTAGTTACACAAGTATGCAGGCCCTAAATCAAAGATGGACAATCTGAGCTGCATGCAGCCCTTGACCTTATTCTGTGTGCTCCCCCCACTATAAAAGACAGTGGTTGCATTCTGGAGAAACACACATGAACTCAGATGCTCAGTCTTAGAGTGCAGTGGCTAGAGTGTCAATCAGAAAGATGCTTTTGCCAATACCTCTGTGATTAGTCTGCTGAGGTCACCATTTAGATGTGTGTCTTTCTGGAACGTGACCACTGGAGATTAAGGAAAGGAGCAGAAGAGGAGCTCTGAGGGAGGGATGTGATGGTCATGGTAGGCTGAACTGGTGTCCTCCTTCTCCTGCTTCCATAGGACAGAAGGCGGAGCAGGCAAAGGTGTCTGCAGACATCAGGTGTGTGAGCATATGAGCACACTTGCATGGCAAAGGTGAACCATTTGTCCCCTTATTTTTGCATTTGGGGTTTCAAATAGTCATAACTCTTCTTTGTAGGTGTTTCAAGGGAAGGCTTGCTACCCTGAAGAGTCTCAAAATGCCTGTTGAAATGTGCAATTTGTCACATTTCTCCTTCTCCTTCTATGGCTCAGAAAACACTGTGAACATGGAGTTCTTCAGACTTGCCTTCTGGTCTGTGTGGATTTAGACAGCACTTCATACAAGACAGGGCTGCTCACCAGTGAGTCCTGTAATTTGTCTGCTCGTTTAAAACGTTTGCACACTGTCCTTCAGTTTAAACAACTCCCAGGACAGCTCATAACAATAACAAAAACTATATCAAATATTGTAAAATTCAATAGCTAAAGATTAAAACAGCAGAGGCAGAAAACTGATCAGAGAAAGCAATAAAAGGTTGGTTTAAAAAACCAGCTACGGTGACATGCTGGAAGGCCTGGGCAAACAATAAAAGAGTTGCCTGATTGATGCTGGAGAGATAGTAAGCTTGGTGCCAGGCAAGTCTCCCTGGGGAAGTCATTCCATATACAGCTGAAAAGGCTGATAACTGCTCACCTCAGTTCAAGAGGCTGGTGGATTCAATGGAGAGCCTCTGAAGATGATCATAACATTCAGTCAAGGTCAAGTAGGACATGGTAGCCCCTTTGATACCAGGGTCGAAGCCAGTTTAGGCATTTAATGGTAAGTACCAGCATCTTGAATTGTGCTAAAATGTATTCCCTTTGGGCCAGCCCTGGAAAATAGACTAACACCTCTGTTTTTAACTGACTTTTAAGTGTTGGAGAAGTCCTTAAAAGTACAAATTGAATACATTTCAGTAGTCTCATCTGGAGACTACCAAAGCATGGATAACTGCAAATAGGCTAGTTCTGTCCAGAAGGGCTTGTGGTTTGCATATTGGCCTTAGCTGAAATACACAGTCAGAAAATATCCTTATTAGGGCCAGCCAAAATGCAATTGTGACCCAAGTGGTAAGGGTAGAAATGTGCAGCTATCATCTGGACAACAGCTGCACTGCATCCACTGTACCTGGATGGGACAGCACACAACAGTGATGAAGTTGGGGCTGTATGCACATACAGGTGGAACTAATTCAGTAGCCCCCACTGGCATGCATTTGGAGGCCTGATCTTGCAGTCTCTCTGGTCTTCCCCATCCCTGTCCAGGTAAGCTTCAGTGATGCTGGTGCCGGAAGAGTGTCTCTGCCTCTGTGCCCCACCTGATGGGCCAATACTGCCAAAATGTCACAATATAATGAGTATGTGCTTGAGTTGTTCAGAACCCACATACTGGTTGGTACATGCACACACACAGATGCCTGAAAAAGCCTTTGCATGCATATAGGTTCACTGGGTTGAATCCACAGTCTTTAGCATGTTTTTCCGGGCACTTCTGAGCATATTTTCTAGTTATGAAACTGTTTGAAAACACATTACTTTTTTTGTATTTATACAACTGTAACAACATTGCTCTTTACTACATTGGGGTTCAATAATTCATTGTATAGATTCTAGAGAAAATAACAGTAAGATTCAAATTTTAGTTCTGCATTATAGAGGGGGAAATGCATTCACTAGCTCCATTAGGAGACGAACATTAAACATTTGTGCAGCTGGCACATTGCTAGCTGCTGTGCCAACAATGCAAAAGCCAAAATGAGGTGCAATATGCTTATTGTGGCTGGATGCTAATGAGCTAACAGTTTCTATCATTGCTTAATGCAGTGTAGTAATGGTATGTGTGGTCATTATAAATAAGATGGAGCAGTGAGACATATGGGTAGAATATGGAATGACTCGCCTATGCATAATTTGAAGGGCATTTTACCTGGCTGCGGTGCTGCATGTCTACAGATCTAGTATATCGCAGTAAGCGTTTGAAATGAAATTGCAACTGACAACCAACATTGCAAGATGTCACTTGCCTCTGAAAGAATGCCTCTGTTGCTCGTTGAGCTAATCCATCCCATTACAGTTGTGCTTGTGGTAGGCAGAGGTCTTAATTATATCTAATAAGTCAGGGTGTTTATCCTCCACAGGTACACATAAAGGGAAATATCCAGTTTTGGAAGCCCATTTGTGCAACACCCATTCCGCTAACAAGAGTTGCATTCTTGGCCTTGCACAACAGTCAAATCCTTGAACTTGGAGAAGATGTGGGACAACACCTAGTGCAACTGCTATTATTATTCTACTTGATGGGAGTTAAGCTTGTGCTAACATTATATTGGATCTCACCCATACAATTTTAATCATTTGGACTGGAATATCTATTTTAAAATATTATTCAATATGACTGGAAAGACCGGTACTTCTAGCTCAAAGGCTAACATTTCAAGCATGTTGGAATACACTCGGATTATCATTTGCATGAATTCCTAAAATAGGGACAGGGATAAGATAAGTAATTTGTACTGATCACATTTCTGGATCAGCTAGATTGTTTTACTGTCACTTTTGTGAAAAAGCTTGCTTTTATCTGGATCCATCTTGCTTGCCATCATTCTTTGTTTTCATGCATACGTAAGTTTACAGTGGAATGAAATTGAAAACAGTCAGATTAGTAAGTTTTTATCATACATTTTCCAGATCGGTTTTTCAGTGAGTGTGCCTTGGCTGTAAGCAGATCTGTGGTTTTAATTCATTTGGATACAAATGTGTCCTTTTTTAGGCTTCATATTTGGCACAAAAGGGGAGGGGATAGAATATCCAAAAAGATATTTGTGGTTTCATTTTCCTACGGCATCGGTTTTCTTCAACTGCATTTGAGCAAACTGAGCAGAAAAAGTTCCTGAGTGTGAACTGCTTAGATGATAATTGCTGGCTATTCATTTTTGGTGTAAAACAGGTTTATTTGTTTTGCTTCACAATAACTTTTAAAACTTACACTTATAATAGCCTTACTTCTATTCAGCACAAGGTTTATGTCTTTTATGAAAAGTATGCATGTGAGTGCATGTGTTTTGTCTTCAGTATGGGTCCACGGGGAACTGACCTTCCTGTGATTTTACTACTCTGCTGCAGTCCAATATCCTGTCAGCTTTTAGCAATGATTTTCTTACGGAGGGAGGGGGGAAGGGGAATGATCGTCTATAAGAACAGTGCAGCACCACAAGTGCATAAGCCTATCAGCAAAGCCCATATTATTTGGAATAGGACTGCCTTTCAATGCCATCAAGATTTGATCTTCATTTCCCTCCTCCAGCAGTTCCTAATATATTCAATTATTCATTTTCGGCAGTGTACTCAGGCTTGATTATTTAAATATATTTCTCATGACTTCCAATTGAATGAGGGCAGAAAGAGAATTGTACGGAAAGAGAGCTACCAGAGAAGGCTTTTTATATGCCATGAAATGAAAGCACCTTCCTTGTTTCTGTAATGCTACAATAATATTTTACATATTACTTTGGTCTTTCAATTTTTAGTGGTGCCCTGTGTGAGGCCAAAATTTGACACCCCTCTCCCCTTACTTTCCATTCTGCTCAATTCACTATGTCATAGTTGTGATGCCCTGCAGGCACCCAGGCTTGGCACCCAGTGCAACAGAACCAGTTGTGCTGCTGTAAAGCCACCACTGAATTCAGAGGGGTCCACTGAATGCAAAAGGACTTAGCTCAGAGTAGATATTAGTAGGATTATGCTGTCTCATACTTGCCATATCCCAAAGCCACTGAGTTTGAAAGACTTTGTCTCAAATGCATGTTTCTGGGAGGTGCACTAAAGTATTAGATTTGAATTCTTTTCAATAAAAGCATATGTGAATTTTCGTTTTGGAAGTAACATACCGGTAGGTCACCAAATATTAAGCATTGCTCCATTCATTTCAGTGCTGGATTGTAGCCTTGCCCTTGCAATTTTAACTCAGTAAGGTACATGTGGGCCTCTGCAAGGCTGCCATTTCACTTTACTTTTAGAGAATGTGTGCAGTGTAATTCTGCATATGCAGCACCCATAAATGTATGAGTGTGAGTGGGGAGCCCTACTTCCATGGAGGCTGTGTGCATCTCAGAGCCCATGTTTGTGTGATTCAAATGCCTGCTGGAATGTGGTTTCTGTAAGGAATGATAACACAACTTCATATATACTTGGTCAAACCAAGTTGTCATCTCAAATATCTTTCTTAATAACAGGTGTAAGAATAATGAGTTTTGGCCTTGAAGCTGCCATCTCTAGAAGCCTGTTATTTAAAAACATGTGTCTAGTGCATTTGTTAGAGTAGATAAGTAATTTTTTTTTAAAAAAAAAGCTCACTTGTGAAAAGTTCTGAAAGCACTGAAGTATCTAATAATGCATCTGGTGCTTTTAAAAAGGAGATGTTTGTTGGGGTTGACATTGCTTTTTGCTTTTGTTTGTTTAAAGAAGATCAGATGCAAATGAGGTTCCTTATTTTTTTACTCACCATTGTTCAGTTAGCCTATAGATACTGCCATTTTCTTGGTTTTCAGTTTGGTATTATACATTGATAACAGTGGGGCAAGCAGTTCATAATCCATTTTGTCTGTATAATTGAGAGCTCACCTCTTTATTTAGAAAACCGTGAAATACAAAGTAAGCATTAGCTAATATTTCATCTGTTACTAGTATTGTGAATAAATATTCATTATGGAGGGTTTTTTATACTATTTTAACTGATTGTAGCCAACAAAATGAGTTGCAGTGAAAGTGGGCTGTTAAAAAATGTTCTGTGATTTTATTGCTTGATAACGTACTTTAAAATAATATGCCACCTCAAGATCGATGTAGCAAGTCAGATGTAATTTTTTAAATAAATGAATAGTAGGCACCCGCCTGGGCAACATGTTCTGGATCTCTCCATCCATGATATATCTGGCAGGTTTCAAAAACACAGATGGCTTGGCATGTGGTGTGGTGGGTGCACTGTGCATGGTGGACCCATTGAAAGAAATAGTTTTCCATGTTTTCATGGATGTATCTTTTCACAGAGTGGGTGAAATGGAACAATAATGGCTGCATGTGTTGCTCTCTCTGATTATCTGGTGTCTACCTTCTTTTCATTTGCAGCTACAAATAGGATGGAGGAAAAATTCGATTTTGTTTGCATTACAATGAGAAACAACCTAATTTGCACTTCTCAAACTAATATGCAAACCAAAATGCCGCCATCCTCCTAAAATTCGCATTGCTCTGAATTTTGCTATACACTATGTAGAAACATGCATACATAAGGGGAAGATGAGCATAAAAACCCATTAATTAGTGGAAATAACATACAGAAATGCCAAATATTATGCACATTAGTAAAAACTGGATGTAAAAATTGTTTACTAAGATAAATTCATACTAAAATGCTGACAAAATTTCATGAGAATGTTTTTTTAAAAGCCAGATTGCTGCAGAATTATAGAGAACTGAATTTAAGTCTTTAAAAATGACAGATTTGTGTCTCCTTAAATACTCATTTTTCATTTCAAATTAGTAAATTTCAGTATAGTATTAATTGCGTCTACCAAGCTATAATACTTTATTAAATACCTGGCACATCCATATATCTTTTAAGAAATCTGAAAGAATCAGAGTAACAGTCTGCTGACCCATTTTCTTTTACACTCAGGCAATTCAACTGAATTAGTCGGTAAGTAGAAAAACATTTAGAGAGGTGGATGGGGATTTTGTTCCATAAATCCTACTCATATTAATTCTTGTGTGCTGTGCTGCAGCTGCTAGTCTTAAGTGCCTGAAAGACCTGGTATTCTTATGAAATCTCAAAAGCTAATTGTAGTGGTAAGTAACCCTTTAGGAGGCTAAAAAGCAAAGGTTATAGGAAAAAGCAAACGCTATAAGAAATCATACTCATGCTTTCTACCTGTTTCTCCACGATCACTCTCAGACTGTGAACCTGACTTTTGAAAGGGAGTGCTACCTTATCCAAAACTGACTTGAAACCTTGTCAGTAACAGTATTTCCTAACAGAAGCAGAGGTGCCAGCTTACGGGGCTGATGGGGGGCGGCAATGTCGCATGTGTGACATCCCAGTGTCCCACGTGTGCTGTCGGGATACTGGGAGGAGCCAAGGGCAGAGCCGACCACATGACTTCAGTGACTGGTGGCTCTTCCTCTGCCTCCTCCTGGAACCGCCACCAGTGGGAAACTGCCTTGACCCTCCTTCCCCTCCATGGCAGGAGGAGGAGTATAAGGAGTCGGCCACTGGAGCTGCATCACAGTTGGCTCTGCGCTTTGCCTCCATGTTTTTGGAACATTGAGGTAGCCTAGCCCCAACCCCAAAATATGGGGGTGGCACGCTGGAGCTGGTGCCCCTGAGCACATCTATCTTGTCTGGATTACATTTCACTTTGTTCGTTCACATCTAGTTCATTGCTCATCTCAAATAATGGTTGAGGAGTTACGAGGAGAAAGATGGAAGTCACTTTAGGGTGCTTTGTATGCAGGGGAGGCTGCTCAAAAGGAGGATGGAGGAGGCATGGGCACAAGGGTTAAGGTGAAAAAGGTGCATTGTGGGTCTGCGGAATAGAAGTGTGAAGTGGCTTCAGAAATGGGGTTGGGGAGGGGGAAAGTGAGCTTAGTTATTGCATGGGGTGGGAAGAAGCTGCTCCAGGGGAATAATTGCAGGAGGTTGGTGAGTGGAGTGAGCATTGGCAGAGCCATGGGTGCGGGGGGGGGGGTATGCTGAGAATGCAAGACTTTCATATACATTGGTTTCTAATTAAAACTCTGGACATTTAAGAAGTTGTTCTGAAATACGATATAGACTCAGAAGTAAGAGTTGTACTGTGCTATAAAAAGAAGGGGACGACAGAGGATGAGATGGATGGACAGTGTTCTCGAAGCGACTGGCATGAGTTTAGCCAAATTGCAGGAGGCAGTGGAGGATAGGGGTGCCTGGCGTGCTCTGGTCTATGGGGTCACGAAGAGTCGGACACGACTGAACAACTGAACAACAACAACAACAACAACAATAAAAATAGTGTAAAATGACAGGGAACAATGTTAAACAGAAGTGGGGGAAATGCACTACAAAGAGCAACTGGAAAAGTGATAGTAAATGATGAAACTATAGGAACAATTGCTGCTGAATTGGTCAGGCCATTCATCTCTGCATGATACTTGATTGTGTCATAGTTTAACTCAGTGGAATAAATCTTCTGTGTATACATGAAATTGCATTGGCAGACACTGTATCTGTCACAATAGCATTTTTCAGACACGGTCATGCTTGTTTCTTGTTTGATGTGTTCTTTTCCCATTACTTTATTAGCCATTTTGAGATCTTCATGTCACTACCAGCACATTACTTTTGTGTGACACTATCCAGATAATTTCCAGAGTTCTCGTGAGGGATAACAGAGGGAGAATTGTATCTTGCAAAAGGCCAATATACCATTTATCCTGTTTTTCTTTAAAAACAACTATAAAAATAGGAGTTACCAAAGGAAAGTACATTTTGTTAATACCCGATTGAACTGAGTTACACAGCTCACATCAGAAAATGTTTCTGTTGTTGTTAAAAACTTTCAGTTTACAAAGAATATCAGGAAATAATGAAAAGGCTAGAGTCCTATACACACTTACCTGGGAGCAGGTGCCACTGAGTATAGAAGGACTTACTTTTGAATATAGCAGGTGTAGCCAAAATGATGCCCTCCAGATGCTGTTCATCATCATCCGGTGGTCCATCATTACAGACCATTGGCCATGCTAACAGACTGGACAACCACAGGGCACCATGTTGGCTACCTCCAATGTATAGGATGTATAGGGCTGGCCTGTCAATCTAAGTTATTCATGCACCAGTATCACTAAATCATACCTTTATTTAAACATCCGAAAAAAACAATGCCAATCAGCAAGTGGGGGAGAGTTTTAATCTTGGCCCCGAGTCTCTTCTGCATTTCTTTGTTAGTTTTTAAGCCACTGGCATCAACTTTTTGTTTTTAATTTGTATAGTGTTATTCTGTATCAAGTACCATAAATACTGCTAAGCGCTTTGGAGAGGGGGTGATTTGCAGTCAAGGGAGGTTAAGAGGTTAACATTGCTGTGCATGTGATTTGGGAGGCAGGAAGGAAGCAGATGGGGGGGTTCATGGGGAAAGCTATTGGCTGAAAAAGGTTTAAGCAATGTGACAGGCCTCTACAACATGGGAGTTGGAGGCTCATCAGCATCTGGAGGGCTAGAGATGTTTTTGCTCATTATTTTGTGTACTTATGTGCAAGACACCACTTATCTATTGACAGTAACAAAGTAGGTTTATTGTCTGAATAAGGGTCGCTCACTTCAAATGAAGTCCATGTCAGCCTTCCGCCAGTGTGGAAGGATCCTTGATATTGGAGGCCCAGTTCCCAGCCATTGTTCAAGAGCATACAAATTTTTAGTCTGATCAATGCCACCAACAAGAGCAAAAGGCAACTTTTGTGGACAAATAAGGGTTCATAAGATACTGGATTTTTGTACATTTTAGTCAATGACTATATGTAGTCTATGGCACTGGGCATCTTTGCATGGTCCTCGAAAACATCCATCTATCCTCTTCCCAAAAGCTAGTAACCTAGAACTGTATAAACTGACATCTCTGTGTGTAGGCAGGCCACCATACATAATCACATACATGCCTTACCATGTGTGGCTGACAATGTCCACTGTTGTCGGTCACTGAATTTTCCACTGAATTGTCTTTGCAATGGCAAACAAGGATTATTCCATAACAAATAAGTAGTCTCTGCCCCAGATTCAGGTGCTCTCTTGTCACTTTCACTACATTAATTGCATGCAAAATTATTGACTCTAAATGAGCAAACCTCTGAGCAATGGTAGAATACTAAGCTTGGATAAAGGACAAATAGCAGGCTAATCCTTTGATGCAAGAACATGCTGATCACATCATCTGATAATCTTCTTCCAACTCTGTTATTGGGCAGCAGCATTTCCTGAGCCTATAGCAGTGATTATTGAGCTAACCAGATTTCATTTTATGATTGTCTGAACTGTTTACATCAGAGTGCCATTGAATATCAGTTGACATTTCAGGGGCTGTTCCACAGCCCCCCACCCAGCACGCAAAAAATGAATAAAACATTATAAAAATCCAAGACTCATTAGTTTCCTGACCCTTATTACCACCTTCCAAACATTATCCTTCCCTTGGCCTTAGCTCATTTGCCTGATTCAGTGTCTCACATTGTGCTTGCACTTCACTGCTAGCCTTTCTTCCTAGAACTGGTCAGTCCTTTGGCCATATTGCCACACTGGAGTAGGGAGTTCCCTTTTTTGGTTAGGCTCTGATTCATCACTTGCTCCTTCCCTGAGATGACACACACACACACACACACACACACACACACATACACATTGAACGGTTGGCACCAGATTGCTAGCCAAAGCAGGAGGAGTAATGGCCTAGGAAATCATTTGTCTATCAGTATGGGATTTGATGGATTAATGTATGTCAGATTCTCAAAAATTATTTGCATGTATACAGCACTTTGGGGTGTTGCATGCATTCAAGGAGAGAATGAATATTCCTCATTGAATGCTTACAAGCAGAATTGGGTTGAGGAGAGCCATGATACATCTTGCTGACACATCCTCACTCTGATGCTGTCAGCCACTGCTGCTGCCTGTCTCTGTCCCAAGGCCAAGACACTTATTTCTGAACCAAGAAAGGCAGAGGAGAGATTGTAGTGGCAACTGAAGGCATTTCAGGTCATGGTGGAGTGATTTTCCTAGTAGTTACTGGGATTTCCTAGAATACCCAGCAATAAACTGATAATTTTTTTCTACCAAGAAGGCCCAGTGCCAACAGTTTTCTACCGGGATTTCTTAACAGAAAATATACTCTGCAAAGACCTAGGGCACCTACAACTTCCAACTTCTTCTTTTTTACCTACCTTAGTCCCAAGGTTTGGTTCTTGTCCTTGGAGCAGGGGAAGGCAGCTGCAGTTGTATGAAAATTTATGCGTACCCTCAACTTTATGCATGTTCACTTGGAATGCACATAAAAGTTTCAACTACTTTCAGGGCAAGTTACAGGTGGGTAGCCGTGTTGGTCTGCCATAGTCAAAACAAAATCGAAAATTCTTTCTAGTAGCACCTTAGAGACCAACTGAGTTTGTTCCTGGTATGAGCTTTCGTGTGCATGCACACTTCTTCAGATACCATCTGAAGAAGTGTGCATGCACACGAAAGCTCATACCAGGAACAAACTCAGTTGGTCTCTAAGGTGCTACTAGAAAGAATTTTCGATTTTGTTTCAGGGCAAGGAGAGGGATGCTTGTGCATCCCTGCTCTTAGTGTTCAAAGAACTTCACATACATTATTTCAGTCATCCTTACAACAACTTTGTAAGGTATGTCAGTGATATTATCCCCATGTTGCAAGAGCTGAATCTGTAAATAAAATTGCTTGGCTAAGGCCACCTAGTAAATTCAAAGTTGAGGCAAGCGTGGGACCAAGGACTACTCTTCCTTACAGATTTTTGTTGTGTTATGAAGGTTATAATTTTTTCTTCCAAAATTGGGGCCAAACACATGAACCATACATATGCCAAATACCTTAAACTGGAAATAGTTTTTCAATTAGAAAATGGCAAGACATTGATTTACAGTAATTGTTTAAGTGTTTAATTAAACAGCATACTCAATTTAAATTAAAGAGCATACTCCATTTAAAGGTCACGGCAAATTGAGTTTTTCTAGATAATGGTCTCTTGGAGTGTTTATGGAAACAACTATTGATAGGGGTGACTTAAAAGATTAAAAAGGGAAGCACAGCTGGCTGAGTTTATTGTTCATGCCAATTTAGGTTTCATCTACTCCTAAGAGAGAGATAACTCTGTTTCTCATATGTACTCCAAAATGTTTCAACTGTCTTCTCCCTCAGAACTGGAAATGCTCGCTGTTTGTAATCTGAAATAAACAAACCCGTGAGCTGATTGTTGGGCTTGTTTGTAGGAGACAAACCATGAGTTCAGGTTTGGATAACATGTGAAGCCAAACTATGGCTTAGCACAAACTTGAGTGTTCTTTGTTAGGTCCATGGAGTCACTGCACTTTTCCAGACAAACCATGAGCTGTAAACTCAAGAGCAAACTAGTTACAGCTAATGGTTTGTCTGGAGCAAGACAAACCATGAGCCCAGGTTTGAACAGTATACTGCAGGCATGGGCAAACTCGGCCCTCCAGATGTTTTGGGACTACAACTCCCATCATCCCTAGCTAACAGGACCAGTGGTCAGGGATGATAGGAATTGTAGTCTCAAAAATCTGGAGGGCTGAGTTAGCCTATGCCTGGTATACTGAGCCAAACCATTGCTTAGCTCACAGCGTTGCAGCAGCAGCAGCAGGACCAGAGGTGGAAGAAAGTGGTTGTAATCTCCTCCATGTGAGCCTGCACATTTCATGTTATTTGCTTAGCATTACATGCCAACCAAAAAGGGTGGAATAATTGTGGTTAAAAGGTTTGCCATGCGTCCAGATTTTCCTGGACATTTTAGCGATTTTTGCTTGGACAATGCTTCCGACTGCAGTATGTATGGGAAGTACTATATTTACATTTTTACTAACTCTTGAATGTATGTGTTGGGTAACTATTCTTCATTTGTCTCTGGAGTGGGTGAATGCACTCAACATGGTTATTAGAGCTGAATTGCATAAGGAATGATAAAACATTTACCCATTTATTTTGTACTGTTATTCAAGAGTACAAAAGAATAAAGAATAGAGAAATGATTATTATGTAAAAGTACAAAAGACTATAATGAAGAAATGATTACAAAGAATTCTAATATGACTTGGCTACTCAGTGTGATCATTATGTTCAGTAGGTATTGAGTTCAATTTATGATCATTATATTCAATAAATAATTACTTTTACTGACAACAAAACTAGCACATTTCCTCTAACCAGCAATTCCTAGCTTTCTTTAATATATTGACCACTGAGTCCCCATTACTCTGCACTTCTTTATACTTCTCTGGATTCTATACACTGAGAGAACAATAAAATTATTTTAAAAATTTATGGGAACAATTTGGAATAATCAGATTAGCATCAATGATAAAGGATGATTAAAGTTAATATCATTAATCCCAGTTGTTCCCATAATCTTCTATTTTAGTTGTTTGTTTGTTTATTTATTTTACTTTATTGTCACTGCCTGTATCTGATCTTAGTCATGGACAATATTCAGTTTTTCAGCATTAGTTATAGGGGTACTTTGAATACACTCCCATGTTTCACCAAATTTAACAAATACATCGGTGGGTGACTTGCATACAAAAAGATGCACAGTCTCCTGATATGAGGACAGGCTACATGTCTTCCCTTGAGGGGAGCTGCAAAACTTCTATTAATTCAGTAGCCCAGCACATCCTGTTTCCCCTGAATCTCTGTCACAATCCTTGTCAAAAGCCAAGGTACTTTGATTTGCAAAAGTGAGGAGGAAAGAAGGAATGATTCTAGACTGAAATGTTCTCAAATGCTTCTCTAAATTTCACTAAAGTGATTTCTCCTGCCTTCAGTCCCCAAAAAACCTTGCAGATGGTAAAGTGGGCAGTGTGTTTGATTGCTATTAGGTGTTATTTTGTTTTAGATGTATAGGATTGGGTGTGATTTATAACTCACAAATCCAGTCAAATATAACCCTGACTCCCTCATAATCAACAGTCAAGGGCTTTTAGTTATTAAACAGCATATTCTACATCTATTAGCTGTCATTTAGAATGAAGAATTCAGTAAATGAAAGAGATTGGAAGGTCTTTTGTGACCTTTATTGCATTTCTACTGTAGACAAAGGAACATTTCATGTCTCAAACTGCAAATATTCTGACATGGTTGTGATCCTGACTAGTGTGTTTTATAGGATGCTCAAGGTAACACCACTCAGTTCTCTCTGTGTGTGTTTTTGCTTACTGTCTATTGAGGGTGTCCTTCACAGAAATGCAAGGACCTTTAAAGTGATTTCCAGGCTTTCAATCCTCCTCTATCAGCTGCTTAGTGCCTCAGGCTCATCTAACTGTGATATATGGTAAATATTTTCCCTGGCAGGGAAAGGGCTCAGCGCTATTTCTGTGCATTGATTGAACACATTAGGCTAATATTTATCCATTTGAAACCTGGAGATTTAGCAGTACATCAATTAATAGTTAGGCACCGATTATACAGAGTAATTATACATGAGAATATCAAAGAATATTAAGCCTCTGGTGGAGGAACCATCATAAATGGTTTAATGGTGATTAAATCTGGGAAAGCTGGAGTAGTTCATGCTTCTTATTAAATTTAAGCAGGCACATGACTCCCTCTGCATTGCAAATAAATAGGTGTTCCAACATCAATCCATCAGTTCAGTGACATATAGAAACCTTGAGAGTGGCCTCCTAATTCCTCGATACAGTCAATTTTGTGTGCTGCTGTTTTCTATGCATCAGGTAAACTACTGCATCAGAGGGGGGGGTAGAATAGCTGACTACATCCCTTTTAATTTTTGTGTCATTAGTTCATCAAATGTTTGCCTCAATCCTGAGATAATCCTAAAAGTGCTTTTCAGCATAGTATCTACTCACTCTCTCCTGGGGGTTATACAGCATTTGTGGCCTAGTGCCTCTCCCACGACCATCTGCTGTGGGTCTTGCTTCCGGTGATCAACGGGGAACAAATTTCCCTCTTCCACCAGTTGCTGAAAATCAATTTTGACATCCGTGATTCATCCAATCATGAACGAGCAGGGGTGTTTGGCCACAGAAGGGGGTGGGTCTGTGGCTGACTCAAATAAGTGTTCATTCAGGTCCGCTCCCAGGGTTTAAAAGCTGGCATACCCTCCACTTAAGATGGCAGTCAGCTAGCATGCTCCCTCCCCCCCCCTCTATTCATAGTTTATAAGGTGTTGCTTTGCAATTGTGTTGTACCTTTATGGACCTTGCAATGGTTGCCGTGGTTGGGGCCAGGTGGGAATTTCTGCCATCAGGCAAATTGGGCCTGTCTGTGGGTTTCACCTTCCACATAGCAATCATGACAACTTTGGTGGATATTGCATTGGGTCAGTTCCTAGTCATTGGTGGAGAGAGTGTTGGGAGCCTCTGCTTCCCCTTCCAGGCTGATGGGGTATCCCATTAAAGGGATCCTGGGGGGGAGATACTTCTGTCCTGAAGCCCATGTGGGGACTGGGGGCCATAGCCCTTCATGACACAGCAAGACTGTGGGAGTTGCCCCCACTTGATCTATGTCATGAGTCAACCCCAGATTCAGCCTTGGCCCCCAGTGTTTCTCCAATAGGTGGGCTGGAGGTGATATTGGCTAACCCAAACCCATGCCAAACTCACTGACATCTGTAATCAATAAAGTTGTGGCCTAATTTTAACCCATAAAATGTTATCTGTGGTTTTTTGTTTTACTGAGCTGTCCTGATGGGGTGGATTCATGGCACCTGGGCATGCATTTCTTCCATTATCCTACCAAAATGGTTGTTAAGGTCGTATCTGCAATAGAGTTTCCCTCCACATCAAGCCAGTATTTAGATACAATTGAGGGAAATCAAGATTAGTATCTGCCTAGAATGCACAACCTTTGTCAGGATTCCACAAAAGCACTCACCAGTCCTGGTGAGTATCCCTTCCTTCCTTTCTGAATCAAGGACATGATAAAGACTCATAAAGTCTGTGCTCAGGTGGTGTTGAGAAGCAAGAAGCAATTCACTCTGAAGGAAAGTTGGAGGCAGAGTGCCAATTATTTTATATTTGCTAACGGGAGATAGTAGGACTCCAGAGTGAAGACAAAGTGGAGGGGAAGGGGCGTGCTGGGCTCTTCTTTTGAGCTGCAGGTCACTGAACTATAACACTTGAGACTCTAACATATCAAACTGCTAACCTAAAAAACTAAATGCCAAAAAAATGGTCTTGGACAGGGAATTAAAATGGGGATCTTATTGAACAAAGTAAACATTGTTCCCCACATTTTGGGAAATTGTGGCTGACCCAAATAAAGATTTTATCAATTGGAACAATGCTGTTGATACATTTATAATAATTGACAGAGGTGGGATCAGCCTTTAAAATTTGAAAGGGAACAAGTCCCACAATGCCATGAAATATATCTGATGTATCTGATACTATTTCAGGGCTGCAGAAATATTATAGGCCTACAGCTGTCTGGTTATGTGGGACTTGGTAATCCAGAGAACTATTGTCTCTGGCTCTGTCCACCTTTGACTCTAGCTCCACCTACCACTGACTTTTGAGCCCTGACAAATTTCCCACAAGGAAATTCAGCCGTCCACAGAAAAAGGTTGCCTAGCCCTGCAATAGGCAGTGCAGACAATTGCTTGGATTTCCACCAAGCAATCCTGTAGGCTTCTCCCATTCCAAACTTTTGGGGCAACATAGACTGAAGAAAATACAACCCACTGCCCTCCTGATACAGTACCACCCCCCTTTCTTTGGCCTTATACATGTGCGTGGATCAAACATGTCTATTAACAGGAGCAGGGGAGGGAGAACTTCAATTGCAAACTATAGCTCACGAAGGATGCACAATTCCACTTTGCTCCCTTCACATGACAAGATTGGGGGGTGGAGGTGGGAAGCTAAATTATTTTATTTTTTTTTTTTTTGCCTAGAGCACAAAATAGCTTGACCTAGTTCTGCCTGTATGACATGTACTGCAATTCAAATGCACCCCACAATTAACTGCCCTGCAATCTGCATTGACCTAGTGTATGTCAACAGCACAGCAGTGGCACAGAGCAATGCAAAGCATGAGGCCAGAGTGTGCGTCCTACAACTTTCCAGTTTAAACAGGACCATGGTGCTGTTCTCTCAACTTAGTCAAACAGAGGGGCCCCCAGGTTTGAGGAAACCAGAGCAAGGCTCAGGGAGCCTCACATCACATTCAGGATGGTAGAAGTAGGAGGGTCCCCTTTTCTTTCTTTCCCTGCCCCCCAAACAAAAGAAATTGTTCCCTGTTGGGAACAGACCCTTTATCTGTCATTCAACATTTCTCATGTATGTTGTCAGTGTATTGCCTCCAGTTTGCTTATCAAAACCTTTTTTAAAGAAGATGTTAAGCAAAAGGTGGCACTTGATAGGAACAGATTAATCTATCAGTTTGGGTTTCCCCTCAGACCTTAATATCACCACCTTGATATTTCATAATATCATCTATGAGTATGGAAAAACTTTTATAAATAAACAAATAATAGCAACACAAGTAGGTAAAAAGGGGCTGAAGCAATCATGGGGTGCGGTGAAGGAGCATTCAGTGTCCACAGGGCTATGTTACACTTACTGTATGGACAGAATATTGTAAGTTTCACAGACCCAGGGGCGGTGCATCCCATTTTGCCACTTGAGGAGATATGGGAAGTGCTGCGTTGCTGCTGCTGCCGCCTTTCGCCACTTGTGCCACCCGCTCTGGTGGAGAAGCAGAACTGGCACCAGTGCTGATTTTGGGTGAGATCTTGTGCACTGCGCAAGCTCTCACACAATCTCGGCAAGATTTGACCAGGAATCTGTGCTGTTGCCACCAGCAGGGCATCACCACCTTGGGGCTTCCACTGCCTAAGGCAGTTGCGTCATCATGCCTAACAGCTGTGTCAGCCCCTCTATACACCAAATAAAGCTCCAGGACAGAAATGTGAGAAGTCAACTGCATTTCCACTTGTAGTTCACAGCGAAAGAGCAGTGAACTACAAGAGGTGCCATCTTCTTGAGAGAATGGAGGGGGCCCGTGCATGAATGCTTTTTTGGAGGGGTGAAACTGTTGTGATATTATTACAAGCCGAGCTGCAAATGCCTCAGCAGCGAGGCTCACATGACTGTGTCTGTTTTATTCTGTGGGAAAGCCGCTAGTTCTACCAGCTTTCCCACACACGTGTTGTTTTGTACTTTGCTGTTGTACTTTACTTTCAGTTCTGGCTCGAGAGATGCTGGACGCTTTTATGCTCAGCTCTGACTATCTGAGCTGGCACGCAGAGACATACTCTGCATTTTATCTGCAATAAAGTAGTTTTAGCCTTAATGGCTTGTGTGTGTTGTTCTTCACGCTGAAGAGCAATCGCATATTATCTGCGTGCTCCTGGACTCGAGTAGCCAGGAGGGCACACAGGCTTTGTCCCTACCTGGGGGTCAGTCTCCCAACTTGCCCCCGCGGGTCGCTTCATAACAGAAACTGCCTTAGCCCCTAGGGCCTAGGGGTTGGTGCACCTGCCAGGTGGCGTGCATGTGGAAGCAGCTGTGCTGGAACTTCCTTTGATATTATCTCTCAGCACTTCCTCCTCCAGAAGAGGCTACATAGTGCTTGATTCTAGAAAAGCTCAAAGTGGTTGTACTTTCGGCTGTGAACCTGCATCCAGTTACTTGTACATAATTCTCAGTTGTGTACAGATAAGTTACAATTGGTTTTTTGTAATCTTCTTTGAGGTTCATAGTGGTTTTTTGTTTTGTTTTGTGTTTTACAATCAAGCAGTATGTAAAATTTATTTAAATAAATAAATAAATAAATAACTCCCACTGATGGTGGTATTGTATCATTACTTATGGAATTGGACATGTGCATAAATTCACATTAGGGACAGGTTCCCTTTATATGCAACAAGAAATGCAATTATGCAAGTGTTCTGGGTGTGGAAAGAGTTGTTTGGTGCTGAGACTGATCTAAAATTAAAAAGCCAAAATGGAGAAATGTTCAACAGATCCTATGCAAAAAGAAATGAACACTCTTAGGAAGAAGAGATTGGCTTTTCTTTTGCAGGAAAACATGATCATTTGCCATGGCTATTTACTTTGGTTTAATGTAAACTTCCATCACATAGCCATCCTTGTAATACATATAAACACCCAGAAGTCGAAAGTATATAACCAAAGTAAACACAGCATTAGAGAGCGGCTGAACCAGAGTAAGTAGTAAAGCAAATAAGCTTTTGGATTGATCTTCCATTTATATGCAGCTTGAATCTATATATTTGTTATTAATTGTTGTGCTTTCCTTTAAACAACAGTTGTTAAAAACAGATTTGCTAGAGCATCTGGAGCAGGAAAGGAGCAATTCTTTCATTAGCACTAGTACACCTCTGCCTCTTTAGTCAGAAGCAGAAAGCGACATAATTATGCCACTGTATACCCAGCAAAGGCAACACATTCCAGTGTGAGGGAATAAACCAATTTTTAAGAGAATGTCCATCTGTAGCTGAGCCCTGCAGTCAGAACATTCATAAGAAGGGAGAGAGACTCTTTACACCATGAATAACATACAAACTGTATTTTAAAACAATGTTTTAATTACAGTTGTCACTGTGCAGCAAGAAAGCTGTCACCACCCAGAGGCATGAAATCACATAATTTGACAATGACAGGTAGGAAGCCAGATGTAAGAGACTGTAAACAAATTCTGAGCCTGTTTTAACAGGTGAAAGAAGAAAAAACAGCAACAACCTGAAAGCTAAAAATTTAAGCAGGATGCTGAATATTTAAATAGTGAACTTTCTCTAGTGATTGATTAATCAACATTAAGTTAGTGTGGAAGGTTTATAATGTTTTATATTCTGCAATTGTACGGCTGGCATCATAAATCAATGCCCTTTCTAGCATTACCATCCCTATCAGGCAGTACTTGAGTAGCATGCATAGTAATTAACTTTGTTTTAAAATATATTTCACAGACAATGAATATTTCCCCAAGTTTTTAACTGATTAGAAGGGTTGGGGAACCTATGGCCCTTCAGATGTTATTGAACTACATGTCCCATGGGCCCCAGCCAGCATGGCCAATGCACCATGCTAAACTGTGTTTCAGCAGCCTCCCAGTGAAGGCTATAATATGTGAAGCAATCTTCATAATGTGGATAGTGAGCTACAGACAAAAGTCATCATTTGGTGGAGGTGCTTAAGCAACAGAGCTATAGTCATGTTCGATCCAAGGTGCAGAAACCAAATTGCCGTGTACATAAAAAATTGTCCTAATGCTTAAATCATAAAAAATGCTTCCCAGAACAAGATGACAAAGCCAGTTGGGTAATTGTGAGCTATGTTGGGCCATTGAGCCCTGAATGCTTCCAGTTCCCATAATCCTCTGATTTCTGGTGATGAATTTTATGTTTCACAATGGCTTCTAACACCAAAGTTAATCATCTGGATGAAGATACAGAATACAGTATAAATGACGGATGGGCCTTCTGCTTAGAAAAAAGAATTCATTTTTCACTGCTTAATTGTAGTAAGTGCCTGACATTGTGGGGTATTGGGCCAGGGTACGAAATTCATTATGGGCTATGACAGTGCAGCTTAGGCTGCTCAGAATAGTATTTATATGGCCTAAAATACAACTTTACAGAATGATTAAATGTTTATTCGTTGCATTACACACACACACACACACACACACACACACACAGTTTAGCTAAATGTAAAGCTAGTAGGAGAAAGTTGCAAGGTAAGTTTCAACTTCTTGAATATTTGAGGTTCTAAGCATTGCTTGAAATACTTTCATGACATGTAGCATCTTCAAAATATGAAATAGATTGTCTTCATGAGATATGTACAAAGAACCAACTATATGGATCGGCTGCTGCCTATATATGATTGCAAGTGATCTCCTTAGCAGCAACCTGTTTGTTGCTGCAGCCAGGCCTAACAAATTGATTGGCATTGTGGCTGCGTGGACTTCTGAGCCCCCTCCACTTAGGGGTGGCACCATCAGTGTGGTGTAGTGGTTAAGAGCGGTAGACTCATAATCTGGTGAACCTGGTTTGCGTCTCTGCTCCTCCACATGCAGCTACTGGGTAACCTTGAGCTAGTCACACTTCTCTCAGCCCCACTCACCTCACAGAGTGTTTGTTGTGGGGGAGGAAGGGAAAGGAGACTCCTTCAGGTAGTGATAAAGCAGGATATCAAATCCAAACTCATCATCACAGTAGTTGTCATCATTTGGGAGAAAATGGGTGTCTAGACTACCCTGTGTATTCAGTCCTGATATTATTAATACTCAATGGGGGCAAAATATGTGCTTGGGCTTATATTGTTGTGGGAACAGCAGAACAAACTGGTGCATTCCAGTGCTTTGGGAACTATTTATTGTTACAAAACACATGGAAAATCCAAAACATAAACTGACTATCTTAACTTGGTTTGGGGGCCTAGCTCCTCCTGCACCCTTTAGTTGATGCAGCAGCAGCCAACTTCTGAAAGCAGTGCCTATTTTACTGAATTGTGTGCTGTGAAACTGCTTGAGCTCAGTGGTATAAGCCTGAAGCATGCTATTGCTGCTGAAAAATTCTCTAAAACACGACAGGGTTCAATCCAAGTACCCCCTTTTCATTCCTCACAGATTGGCACTGTGGTAGTGCTCCCTATAATTTGTGGGGTGGGGAATGAAACACTAGACTAAGGCTAGTAGTTTTGCACATACAATCAGGCATTAAAATGGCTGGCCAAAAAAGCATCCACATAGAATCTCTAGTGAGTTGCAGGTGGGAAATCTCAAACTCCACTAAATCACAGCAAAGCACTCGAGAAAACACCAATGCACTTCAGCTACTAAGGTTAAATAGCCTTTTGAACACTTGCAATGTGGCTGGTAAAAATACCTTAGCACAAAGCCTTTTTACAAGGTGGCCTTTGTTTAATAACTATAATTCTTTGACATTACATTTTACGACATTTCATTTAAAAGAAGAAAATGTTCTGCTTGTTCTGTACCCGCTAACAATGCAGTGAAAGGAAAATATTGCCATATCTCATCAAGAAGCCACATGCCTCTACAACCTGCTGCAGCCAAATGAAATGGTCTGATTCAATTAGCCATCCAATAGAAATATTTTCAATGGCTTAGAAGAAGGCAATTGCAAGGGATTTGAAGGGGCTAGGCTCAATATGGCCCCTTGGAAGTGTCCAGTAGCTCTACCTGGTAATGAATTACAGAAGAAAGAAACATGAAAAGGCCAAACCTGTTTTATCTTTGATGGGCATTTTTTTTCTAAGCAAATTGCTTGGGAATGGGATCCAGTTTGGGGTATTAGTGAGGAGCAAAGGGTTAACATCTTCTACCCTCCCCCAAATGCCAGGGCTAAATCAGTGTTCAAAACTCCCATTATTCTAGGCCCATTTTGCGACACAGAATTTCATTAGTGCGAGCAGTTTTTGAGCTTTATGCGCAGCACTGCGCCTAAGATTTCAGCTTAAAACTGCAGAGTAGAAGGAAAGGAGGACCTTTTTCTGCCTCCCCACTTCCAGCTACTCTCTGAAGACTGGAGAAGAGACTGTCTTAAGAATATTGGGAGGGGGGAGACAGGGGAAGGACTAGACCATGTAAAAATGAACATAATGTTTCAGCTGCAGTTCATTCATTTTCAACATTGTATTCTTGTTATAAAAAAGTGAGCCTAGACGTTCCATTGTTGCACCCATAACCTAGGTTTAAGGTGCCATTTAGCTCCTTTCATATCTCAGTTTCTTACACTGGGCTCGATTAGACCTCCATACTGGTGATTTGTGTTTTTAAATTTGCACATATTTTGAATTTTTACAGATAGGGAGCTAAAATTTACACTAGTCAGCCCTGCTGTGTTCATTGTTTTCATCAAGGGTTGGCTATCTGGGTTTTTAAAAAAATGTCTCACCACTTCATGTTATGTTTTTATTGAACATTCTTGTTGTTCTTATTCCTTTACATTCATGTGAATATTCACTGTCTGGCAAGCACAAGGTGATTTGATTTCCTCTTCATCCTAAGAAACACTGCGGCATTTTAAATATATCTTGCAATGTTGAAAACCTTGCAAATCACAGTAATCCTTCCCTTTGTTTCCCCTTGATGATGAATATCCTTTTGAGAGACAAAGTGACTCCACCTTGCACTCAAGTCTAATGACTTCTGAGATTCTAAATTAGCCACATGATTTTTAATGCATACTGTTGCATTCTACAGCATGTTCATTGCATTAATCAAAATGTCCCCCTATTCCCATCAGTGAAGGGCATCATCTCATTTAGACACTTACGGGAATAGCCTCTTGAGGACCAGTTTATGTGTCCTCCTCTGCACTGACAAACCAGAAATTCTCCCAGGGACTTGTTACCTATAAACGCTTGTTAAAGCATCTTAGAGGTAGAATAGTGAACATTCATTCCAGTGTTTTTCTGGTTCAGCTACACTCTCTCTAGCTTTCTGTTTCAAGACATTTCTAGAAAACAATGCTTTTGATTCTTCTGTTTTAAGAGTAACATTGGAGTTGGTACCTTTCTAAAGAACAGTCACCAGAAAGCATGTATCAGTGATTGTTTGCAGACATAACTTGCACTGATGTATTAGTTGTATGCCTTGTTATGACAACTGTTATGAAGTGTGCAGTTTGCACACAGACTTGCAGTTCTCACATGCAACTCTGACGCCTCATTTTGAAATCTTTTGACATCAAGACCTGAGCACGTCCCAAATTTGTGGAGCCAAAGTATATTACCAATTATCATTCAAGCAGTTCATTATAATGAAAGAGAATTAGCATATTGTTTAAAAAGATATTAAACAGAATCAAGTGACACAAATTTTCACAAACAGCACACTACCAATAGCCTGGTTTTAAGAGTTAACACTACTCATTCAACTGATCAGTTGTAAAAAGATGCATAGAAATACATAGTAACATTGATCAGGGAGAAAGAGTTGTGTGGGAGAGATGCTGGCTGGAAGAGGGAGATTTGACTGAAGGTGGGTGGCATCAGCACAGTGGATGCTGACTTGGGCCAATTGCTTTAGAAAGATAAGGGAGGTTGTCAAAGGAAGAAGGAAGTCTGATCCTTCTTTCACATGCCCTTGTCACTGATGCTCATTTCCCCCCACTCATGTACACCTTCACCCACAAAGAGGGCAAGCAGCACCTGTTGTCTCCTCTGACTTCTCTGTGACGCAGAAAAGAATGGAGTCTTATGAGTTTTATTAAACTATATATTCTTGTACCGTGGTGTATCAAAACCAAAACATTTTAGAAAATAAGATCATTGGAACATTTGCCAATCTCATTATTTTAGCAGTCATGAAAGTAGGGTCATGAAACATGGTATTCCCATTTTGTTATGCATTCTACATACACATGCATGCGCACTGAGAGATCTTCAGAGTTTTACTGCTTCCTATATTCATAACTTAAGTACAGTTCTGTATTGTTTTGACCTTTTCATGATTCCATGATTTGATTGACTGGCTACTCCCGTTTCTCCCCCTGTTTACAGCCTCACTAACCTGTGGGGAAAGAAGAGAAATGGTCAGCCAATGAAAATGCAGAATACTGAAAAGATCAAAGCAGTAAAACATGCTGCAGTCTTTCATAGGATATATTAGTCATTAACATTTTGCTATCACACCATAAAATATAATTTTTCTACATGCAGCTAAAGAATATCATGGAAGTTGAAAGATACATCACGTTGAAGAATAAATTTGGTTCACTTATGTGGATATACAAATTCAAAACTTAGCAAATATTATATTGGTTGTTAATTGCCACTTAAATACAAAATAACAATATAACTTAAGCCCCTGCACTTGCAATGACATCCTGTAAAACTGCCCTTGCTCTTTGCTGCTGTGGTTAGATCCAGTGTGCCATAGACTCTTGTGTTAGCTTTCAGTGCAAGCTGCTCTCATATATCCTAGGCAAGTTACCAATGCAGTGTACAATTAATTAAACCATTTGTCACTAAAATGTAGATTACTTTGTAGGAAAGCCTGTCACTTCTCTTTGAACAAGTAATATTTAGGGCATTTACATGTTATACACAGGGTGCTTGAAGTGCCCGCAAGACACTTTATGTGCCATGATTAAAACAGTAAGCGCTGTCACCAAGGAAACAAAGACCTGAAGCTATTCACAAGCGGCCTTCATAGGCGAATAACAAATGTATAGGCTGGGATAATAAGAAGTTATAATATTTGCAAATAGGATAATAATGTATGTAATGAAACCTGTAATTTAATAACTCCAGCTTGTAAAGATGCCAGGACTCTCAGCACCGCATTACTTGCTGTTCTGTGGTAGTGACCGTGGCTCATGGGCAATGATGTGGAATGGCAAGAATGAATCTTCTTCATCAGCCAGTCACTCAGTTATATGGTCTCATGTCGCTTGCTATGCAGCTCTGCCTTTTGCCCTTCATTGTGCATTATGCCGCTCATGCATCCTCCCATAGTATTCTATTTGTTTTCCTCTCTTTGCTGCTGGTGACCTTCTTCATCCACTGTTCCAATGCCAAAGTGCCTTAAAGGAACTGCAAAGTGTTCAACAGAACATTTTGAAAAACTGAACACGCGTTTATGCAAGAAAATAGTTTAGCAGAGGTTGGGGGGGGGGAAACCTATGGGCCTTAAATGTGCAGGAGTCACATATATAAGGATTGAAGGTTGCATCCAACTAAATGGGCTTAAGATAGTCGTCAGTACTCTGAATATGACTGAGTTAAATACAACCCTGAGTAACCAACTCCTGGGAAATCCTCCATCCCCAATACAAGCAGAACTGGGGACTGGCAGTGGTTATGCTGTGTGCATTTCATCCACTTTTTCTTAACAACAACAATGGACTCCATGTCGTGTTGCTAGCTGCTTTGTAAATGTCCTGGCCGCAGCACAATAGAGTCTTAGGCACACTTAATTCTGTATAGTGGTACCTTGGTTTCCAAACGCCTTGCTTCCCAAACACCAAAAACCCGGAACATTTTTCAGAAGCCGAACATCTGATGTGGTTGTTGGCTATTGTTTCTGGGGTGCCTTCACCAATCAGAAGCCGTGCCTTGGTTTCCGAACATTTCGGAAGTCAAACAGACTGCTGGAACTGATTTAGTTTGAGAACCAAGGTACCACTGAACTGGATTTTAGTGCCTGTGTACATAGCTCCTATTTTACTGTGTGTGGAAGTCAGTTGCTGTTCAGAAGGAAAGAAAAAAGTTATCCTCTGCACATACATAGAGCTCTCTGCAGCAGGGAAACTGGGAGGGCAAATAGACACATCAGTCTGTTTCCGGTCCATGTCAAATCATGTGCTCATTCATAAGTCGGCTCTGACGGATTTCCACATTAATCTGGACATACACCAAAACACAAAAATTGCATTCTTTTTAATGGTATAATAATAATAATAATAATAATAATAATAATAATAATAATAATACACATTTCTGAACACATTTTATATTAAATTTGCATTTTTTCTATGCATTTTAACAATAAATGGCCATTTATATAGAATAGTTTTGGGGGTTTTTTTGTTTTTTGTTTAGTCAAGAATTGTATTGAAAAATTTGGAGGCATGTGAAAATGAAAGGATAATGGTGTTCTGGGCCACGTATTAGTCCAGGAAGTCTGACTCAGGTTATTTCACTTAAAAATGCAGGCTGAACCCTGCCACCCTTGCAATTGGTTGTGACAGGATAACACCGCCTGCTGTGTTTATTGAGTGGGCTTTTCTTTAGCACTTTCCTCTCTACCTGTTAAATCACATAATCAGTGGATGACACACATAAAGTGGTTATTGGCAATTGCTTAGCAAAGTTTATTGGGCCAATTTTGAAATTGTAAAAGAAGGCACAGAAACTTTTTATTTTGATGTAAGGTTTTAAAAAATAATGTTTTATGTAGTGTTGACCTCAGTGCGTTTTATTATAATTGTCTTTAAAATATGTGACATGTCTCATAGTCAAATTTTAACAAGGATGCTATAATGTGCCAGGTTAGAGTTTATTTTCTATCTCTGATACATTCCATTTCCCAGTCTACATTGCCGTATGTAGTTTTGTCCTAATTCTTGTTAAGGTTGCATGATACTTCATAGTTAAACAGCTCCCCACAGGAATTAATCAGGCTCTGCAAGAATTTGACCTGTGACTTTGTGTGCTCTTATTCTGTGAGGTTGATGTAGCATATGCATAAAAATAATTTAAGTTCAAGAAAACCAATTAAATTCCAACTGTTGCGCACTGTTGCTGACAATTATTTTGCCCACAATGTTAGAATCCAAATAGCAAATACCAGTTTGAAATGTTCTCTAGTAATTACCATGAATGCGAAATTTTGTCATATTGTTTTGAGGATATTATGTTGTCTTATATATGTATATAGCTTTAATTCTATTAATGTGTAATTGTATTTTAATGATTGCTTTTGCTATTTTCTTAAAAGTTCTTGTTTTTATCTGTAAGCCACTCTGAGTCCCATCAGGGAAATAGGCAGGGTATAAATACATTACTACTACTACTACTACTACTACTACCCCCCAGATTGCGCCCCTAGAGGGTAAGTGTATAAATATGGTATCCCCTGTCCCCACTATCAGTATGTTCAGTAATAATTTATTTAGAATTTCCAATGGATTGAAGTAACACATGGGGACAATGTAATACAGTGGTACCTCTGGTTAAGAACTTAATTCGTTCCGGAGGTCCGTTCTTAACCTGAAACTGTTCTTAACCTGAGGTACCACTTTAGCTAATGGGACCTCCCGCTGCTGCTGTGCCGGCGCCGCACGATTTCTGTTCTCATCCTGAAGCAAAGTTTTTAACCCGAGGTACTATTTCTGGGTTAGCGGAGTCTGTAACATGAGCGTCTGTGAACCGAGGTACCATTGTAGCTGCAAATATGATGTCTCTGGCTGACCCTGTGCTAAAAGAGACTGTATTATATTGACCTCTGGAACTTTGAAAATTGTATAGTAAAGTTAAAGAGCAAATGGGGATGGTGAAATGGTACGTTTAGCCACTTTTGTAAATTCCAGATGTTGGCACCGTTCAGATTTGGTGGAGATATAAATATGATACAAATAATATCATTAGATTGATATATATACCTGAGCCCCTTCTAGCTACCCCTCATAGATGTGTCTAATGTTCTGATCTGCATCTCTGGAACATATATTTTTTCATGGAGAAACACAGTCATTAATTTTGTCTTTTAAAGTGATCAGTGGCATGTTTATAATAGGAAATTCTCTGTGTTACAGAGAATGGATTCCTAATTGACATAAAATGGTGATGATTGAGATGTGTGGTCCTTCTGTAAAGTCTCTTTAGGGAAATTCAGTCAATTTTATTCTGTTTGGTTTGCATCTATAAAAATCAGATCACTTAGCAGTCAAGTTGTATTTTACAAATACAACAAGGAAAAAGATAACATGAAATAAAGTTACTTACAGTGAATGTTATGTACTAAGCTGAATCCTAGAACAATGGGATCCAGAATGAATCCTAGAACAATGGGATCCGCAGGAGCCACCCAATCCAGCTCCAGGTGGAAGTGAATCAGCGACCTGATTGGCCTGCAGGAGCAGCCAATCAGGCTCCTGGATGAAGTGAATCAGCAACCTGATTGGCCGCAGGAGCAGCCAATCAGGCTTCTGGAGGAAGTGAATACACAACCTGATTGGCCTACAGGAGCATCCTGGAATCAGCCAATCATGTGAGGCCCATTGTGTAAATAATGTAAATATAGCAGACGTTTTGGGGAAAGATTCATTCTTTGCTACTACGAGCTGAATAAAGAGCATGAAATTCACACTCGACTCTGAGTATATTTCAGTGAGCCAGTTTGAACTATCACATCTTGGCTAATAGGTCAATATATGAAAGGGCTCCCCCCCGCCCCCACCCCATACTTGCATCTCCTCCCTTCACATGAACCAAGTTTAAACCAGGAAACTTGACCATGGTTTCCTGTTTCACCTGAACCTGACAACCATGGTGGCCAGCTTTGAAATAAGCAAGGATATTAAGCCAACTTAAAACCATGGTTTAATATCCTGGCTTGTTTCAAATCTGTTCACCATAACTACCCAATTCAAAAAACCCAAGAAACTATGGTTAGTTTGAGGCTTCCTCATTTGTGTGCTTGCACTGCAAAGAGAGGTGCAGAGGAGCTGCATGCCCAGATAAAAGACCCATTCATATCTGCTGAGAACATTTGAACATAGCCAGTATTTGCACAAGTGCTCAAAAGTCTTCATGGAAAATCCTGTAAAGCAGTGTGCATGTGTGAATGTACGTGTTCTTTTATGCCAGTCTTCTATAAACTTGCCTTCTAAGTAAGCTCAGTCCTCAACCTGTGACCCTTTCTGCCCCATTGGAGATGGAAATTTACCACTACACTGAGCAGCGCAATGTCTGCTCAGCCTCAATTTATGTCCCATTTGCAGATCCGCACCACTACCACCAACTTCCATTCTGTTGTTATTTCACTGTTCCATTATGCCTTTGGTTCTGCTCTACTTGCCTTCCTGCAAGAAAGGAGAATTTCAGAATGCTGATAATGGATTTAGTGCATGCACCCACAAGAAAGCAAGCAAAGAAACAAAAAAGATCCCACTCTAAGAAGAAGAAATGTTTATTCCAAGGAGGGGGAGTTGTCCCAGCAAAGAGCAAATTTTTAAAAGGAAACATAAAAATAATAATAAATACTCCACTCCTGGAAATGAAGAAAATTTCATTATATATATATATATAATTCAAAAGTCTCTTTTAAAACATATATTTGGGGAAAACTGGCTCTTTTAAAATAATAACAAGAAAGAACCATTTTTTACAATATTTTAGAGTGTTGTGCACTCCTATAAAAATGCAAAAATTAGAAAACCTCGTTTTTCTTCTGAGTAATCATACTTTATCCATGAATAGTTAAATAAAACATTTTTGTTCCTTTAAATTTTGTTTTAATTGCTCTTAACAGGTCTTTAAAATTATTTAATTAAAAAGTAATATTATGTCTTTGTTTTTACACCCACTGGATAACACCAGCTAATGAACAGGAGGTGGATTTTGATCATGGGCCACTCTAACTCTAACATGTGCATAGGCCACTCTAACTTTCAGATTGAAGTGTGGAGGTTAGGTATAGGGAAAGATGTCTGAATACTGGGAAATGGCTATGTTGCAGCCAGCTCTGGGTCTTTTAGGATTCCTTTGTGATACACCTGTTTCAAACATGTTGACTTCATTCATACTTTACATTTTAAGGATTACACTTAACTTAAATAAACACCTAAAAAAAACCTTGTAAATGTGTGAAGAGGAACCTGTAGAGTTTGCAGACTTGCAGAAATTGCTTTAGTTTCCTCCTGATACTAAGGGTTTCTGCCCAGGCTTGGCAGCTGAAAACTTACAGAATAGAAGCTGGGAATTCTGGAGAGCGAAACCAGGTGGTGCCTTAAGGTCAGTGCTTTTTTCGGGGGCGGACGGGGCGGACGCAGGGAGATGCATGCCCGTAAACATTTTGTGAATCTTTGTACTTTTATCCATTTACTGTATTTATTTTCCTCAATTTGAACTATAAAATGGTGATTTTCTTGAGTCAAAATGAGAGTACCCCTAAACATTTTTTAAGCACTTCTTAAGGTACTAAATGCTTGTATGCTATTATCAGTGCTTACACCCTGTCTCCAAATTCTGACTCTAGCGGACTTAGATTAACCTGCAGTTGCTTCATTTCCAAGGCACACATCCCATTTTTCAAATGGCAACCTTGAAATTAATTTATTAAGAATTAGGAGTCAAGTGATCATTATTATGTATACTGCATACAGCCCAGTCTATCAAATTTTACACTTCCATCAAAGGTCTGGCAAATGCAAACCCCTCATATCACATAAGTACCAGAGCATCAGAACTTTGGCTTTGCCCACTGTTTGCATAAATGTTAACAACAAAGGCAATCTATGCTGTGCGCCAAAAAATATCATAACCATTATAATTAAAAAGCCTGACCTTTATAAAAATTCCTTGGTACATGCGCTTGCAATTTCTTCTTCTAAAGTGCAAACTCTCCAGCTGTTATTGTTATTAGGGCATGTTTTCCCCTGATTAACTTTTCAAGGATAATTTCTAGTTTTAAGTGATTAACTTTGTTACCCTGTTTAAGTCACTTGGCTGGATTCATGGTAATTTTATTTGAAGCTGAGACAAAGAAAAGTGATCCTTTATTAAGATTTGAGGTTATAATGTGCAGTAATTGGCTAGAAATGCCAATTAATGGAATGGCAGTCATGAATTTTGATGTCAGCCTTTTTCCGGATTCAGTTATATGCAGGAAGGGTATTCTACTTCTGAAAATACAACTTTCACTAGTTGTTATGACTAAGTGGTGCAATTACCTGGCTTTCATGGATGACTGGCTTGAGCTATCACTCTGAAATGTGGTGTTGTGTGGAAACTAATTTTGTAAGCTGAAGTTTGCTTCATCTTTAAGGGTATGAAAGGCTACCCAAACACCCTTCACCTGCATGTTATTCTCCCTTCCTAAAAGTTGCCCGTCCTTTGGTTTTCAATAATGCTAATTTGCAAATTGCTTGCAAGTTGTTCTGTCATTTTGACTGTCCTCCAGAACCTCACTCAAAATGTCTCCATTCTGTCTCAAAAGGCAAGTTAATACAATCATGAAAGGCAAAATGTGTTGCACGCTTTCCTCCATTGTTGGGGTAGCCAACATGATGGAATTTACAGTGGTGCCTTGGTTCCTGAACTCAATCCATTCTGGAAGTCCGTTTGACTTCCAAAACATTCACAAACCAAGGCATGGCTTCTGATTGGCTGATTCGCCCTGGAAACAATGCCAACAGCCAAAACAGACGTTCAGCTTCCAAAAAACGTTCGCAAACCGGAACACTTAGTTCCGGGTTTGCAACGTTTCGGAGCCGATTTGTTCAGGGGCCAAGCCGTTCAGGAACCAAGGTACCATTGTATATGTTGTTAGACACCAGCTCCCATCAACCCCAGCCAGTATGAGCAAAGCTCAGGGATGATGGGAGTTGTAGTCCAGAAACATATGGAGGCCACTGGTCCTCACCCTCCATTCAGCAGTCATGGGACCTGCAGAATGTGTGCATGCCCCTCCATCCAGTTCCAATTTAATCAAAGCCTCACAGTAGAGATGGTGGACAAATCTGTTTGTTTCCAGTCTGTGTCAATTTTGCACGTAAAGGGCATGTCACTAGGAATAGTTCACTTGTGCGCATGACTCAGTCATATTTATATGAAAGAGAATGAATAGAATAAAATCATAGTCCATCTGGTTCCAACGTGGTATTTCATGAGCTGGAAAGTGGGGGAAACACTCAACAGGCCTGGGGCAGATTGTTCATTGTATCTGAAAGTGCCTTGTTTTGAAAAGGCTTGGGCAAGGTTGCTCTTCTGAGAAGTGGGGCAGAGCAATTCCTGGAGTGTTCACCTGTTGTGTAATCCTCTCACCTCAAGCAACACCTAGCACATTATGATGGTGGTGACATAAATGAATTTAGTGTAACTGTTCTCTCCTGGTTTGTATTGGAGATTGTGTCTTGGCATTTGTGATAAAAATGCATAATGAAATAGAATCCAGCATGTGAAAAGCATCTCAGTACTATGATCTGCAGCCCAGAAAGATGCCAAAATGAGTGATTAATTTTGCTATAATCAATTACCAGAAATGCTGTTCATAGGGAATTTATTAAATAGAAATTAAATAATGGAGGGGCTTCACTTACCATTCATATGATAAGCCAGACCTCAAGGCTAAAGGCAGAATCTTGACAAATAGGGAGAACATAATGATAGATGTTGACAGCTAGGATACATTTTATAATGGATCTTTTGCCATTTTGATTTGGGGCTGTTTACTACTTAGATTTGAAACTAGCAAGAGAGATGGTTTATTCAGTGCCTTTTATTTCTGTAAGCTGAAATACAGCTCTACAGTTTTGGTTACATTTTTATGCAGGATAATGGTGCCTAAAAGAATAAGAAATCAGAATATGCATTTGGGGTACGCACTCCAGTGCTTGATATATTATTTTGAATTATATTATTTTGAATTAAAAATAATAGTTATATTGGACTTGAAAGCAAAAGAGGACCTAAGGCATGTAATAGGAATGAAAACCATAGGAGTGAAACACTGTATTTGTTAAAGAATGTTGTTTAAATTCTAACTTTCTCATCTGAATGCAAGAACCCAAACAGATAATCACAATAATTCTGTATTGTAGTTCAGCAAAACAAAGATTAGAAAGGCTTACTTCAGAAAAACATAGTAACTGAGCCATTTTACATTTTTCTCTGTTACACAGTGGAATCCTAAATGCTGGACAACTTGCCTTTACAATAGATCTCTGCAGGAATGATTTACCTATGCAAAATCTACATAGGCAACTTCAGTTTCTCTATTTTTGCATAGAATTGATGGGGGACAACAGAATGCAAAAATATCCTGGCCATTATTGATACTGGATTCCATAATTCTTAAAGGAACGTTTAAAAATTCTTACTGTAATTACTAGCAGTCCTCTGTTGAATCTGCACAGAGCATCTTGTGCAAATCCTGCACAAATCTGAAGGATCATCAGGTAGGGCTTAGACAATATGCATAATGTGCACAAATACATTCCTTGCAAGGAGTGAGATGCAAGTCTGCAATTCATTAACTGAACTATAACAGGGCAAAGGTGTGAGGCTGCTAAAGAAAAAAAATGGACCCTGTTGTATTGTGCAAATTGAATGTAATTTCATATATTTATTCTCTTTCTAAGACTTTTGTTTTAAGTAATATGTTGTTGTTGTTGTTGTTGTTGTTGTTGTTGTTGTTGTTGTTGATACTGTTCCATGTTGAACAATGCCATTCAGGCATAAAATGGTTAAAAATCTGCATAGTTTTGAGTTGTACTGATCCTAATTTGTGGTTAAAGATGAGCTCTAAAGTTTTGTTGTCAGTTTTTCATCTGGAGGAACCACAGGGGTAATAAAAACCTGAGAAAACAATGAGGAGCAGGGAACCTAAGTGCTTATTGATATGATTGTGTCCCTGTAACTCACAAAACATTTTAAATTCTTCAGGTGTACGGAAACATTGTGGGTTTTATTGTTCAATTAAGTTATACTTTTTATACATTATTTTTGCCTTTAAATAAAATGAACCGAAATGCTGAAAAAATAAACCAGAAAATGGGATCAAATATAATATATAAGACGTGCAAGAGACATGTCCCTGATCAAATGTGGTTAGAATTTGAACAAATAAACAAAGCAGACTTATTTGCTGAGGGAGTTTGGAAGATTGAAAAGCATTAGGTAAGCACCTCATCTAGAAGTTAATATCTGATCGTGGATGCTATAAAAAGTTGCTTGCATCAGCAGTTCAAACATTTAAAAACCTTTAATATCTATACAGGTTTTAAAGCTATCTTGCGTTTCATTATTCCACCCCCTAACACCGCCTTTCAGTCCCGCTTATAGCTGTTATAAACTGGAGTTCTTCATTTTCAGCTGAGCTGTTTAATTGTCTGGATTACCATGTAGGTTCCAGTTGTTTCTATTAAATTTATTTAAGGTTCTACATAGCCATCGATTCAGCTCACTGTTTACAGATGATTGATAAAACAGCCTCCAAGCTAATTGACAAAAGGCTCCTTGATATAAGTAGAAAATGCCAGCACTGGCTAGCTGACATTAATTGATTTATTGGTAGACACTAAATAGGCATTCTTACACAAATTTTGCAAGGGGGTTGTTGTTGTTCAGTCGTTCAGTCGTATCCGACTCTTCGTGACCCCATGGACCAGAGCACGCCAGGCACGCCTATCCTTCACTGCCTCCCGCAGTTTGGCCAAACTCATGTTAGTAGCTTCGAGAACACTGTCCAACCATCTCATCCTCTGTCGTCCCCTTCTCCTTGTGCCCTCCATCTTTCCCAACATCAGGGTCTTTTCTAGGGAGTCTTCTCTTCTCATGAGGTGGCCAAAGTACTGGAGCCTCAACTTCAGGATCTGTCCTTCTAGTGAGCACTCAGGGCTGATTTCTTTGAGAATGGATAGGTTTGATCTTCTTGCAGTCCATGGGACTCTCAAGAGTCTCCTCCAGCACCATAATTCAAAAGCATCAATTCTTCGGCGATCAGCCTTCTTTATGGTCCAGCTCTCACTTCCATACATTACTACTGGGAAAACCATAGCTTTAACTATACGGACCTTTGTCGGCAAGGTGATGTCTTTGCTTTTTAAGATGTTGTCTAGGTTTGTCATTGCTTTTCTCCCAAGAAGCAGGCGTCTTCTAATTTCGTGACTGCTGTCACCATCTGCAGTGATCATGGAACCCAAGAAAGTGAAATCTCTCACTGCCTCCATTTCTTCCCCTTCTATTTGCCAGGAGGTGATGGGACCAGTGGCCATGATCTTAGTTTTTTTGATGTTGAGCTTCAGACCATATTTAGCGCTCTCCTCTTTCACCCTCATTAAAAGGTTCTTTAATTCCTCCTCACTTTCTGCCATCAGGGTAGTATCATCAGCATATCTGAGGTTGTTGATATTTTTTATGGCAATCTTAATTCCGGTTTGGGATTCATCCAGTCCAGCCTTTCGCATGATGAATTCTGCATATAAGTTGCAAGGGGGTACCTCTTATTAAACCAACATCACTTGATAAAAAATTAATTGCATAAATTGAGACTTGAACAAGTGTTATGACAGCCATGGGCAAAGTGCTCTCCTTCTGCAGTTGGCACATAGTTATGCTATGGAATTAACTACCACAAGGCGATTGCCAACTTGGACAGCTTTTAAGGGGTTGATTAGACAGATCCAATGGTGGATATGGCTATTATTGGCTACCTCCAGTATCAAAAACAATCTTCCTCTGAATATCAGCTTCTGGGAGCCAAGAGAGAGAGTGCTGCTGTGCTCATGTGCTCTTTGTAGGATTCCTATAGGGGTCTCATTGGCTTCTCCATGGACAGAATGTTGGACTAGACAGGACTTTGGTTCAATCCAGTGGGGCGCTTCTTATGTTCTTCCTCTGAAAATCAAATAAGACAGGCCTGAAAATTGCTCCAGCAGTCAGAAAATGCAGGCTGAGCCTTAACTAGGACTGCAGCATCTTCTGGGTTGCTATCTTCACCACGAGCGAGTATTTATCAAATGACAAGAGTGGGATGTGTGCAGACATCAGAAGAAAACAGCCCTCTTTCAAGTATTATTCAACATTCTTTTTCTCAAGTCTGCCTCCATTCTTATCTGAAGAAAAATGCATTAATGAAGCTACTGAATTTTTCTCTCTCCAAAGAAGACAGAAGCAGGAAATTGGCAATTGGGTACATGAATATTTAGTTCCGAGCTATCTTTCAGTTTTGGCTTCTCTTTTGAGTATTTGAGTATTCACATTTTAATGATTCAGCCATGAGATTAAAAAGTATGTTTTAGAGACCAAATACAGTATGACCAGTGCTTGACATTCAAAATGCATCATAGCCAGACACTGGAAAGACCTGTCAGGAGTAAACATGGACCAATGGTACCAAGTAGTATGGGAAACAGCCCTTCTAGAAAAACTAACCAGTAACCTGAAACTGACTTGGGGACAAAAAGAAGAAGACACCTTCACCCCGGTATGTTTCCCTTTCATCACACACACAGCCCAACAAGACAATGACAAAAATCTACCGACAGCATACAAATCAATAAGGCTAACCGGATCCAAAACACCCACCAACCCCACTCACACAGGAAACCAAAGATCACCATAGCCAACCACAAATGAACAATCACACCCTACGCCAACCCTGACATCTCTCACCGCCAAAGAAACACAAGCGAACAACAGAGAACCTACACAATCAATGCTGACACCAAACCCTACATATATCAAGGAAAATAGAAACATTGTCACCCCACCTCATCCATCCCACCCATCCCACCCACCTCCTTTACCCCTTTCCTCCCTAATGTCTCAACAGCCAAATCTGATTTGTAAAAATGTTACATGGAAAAAATACGAGAGAGACATTGCACACACTTTTGTAAATCAATAAAATCTTTAATAAAAAAAAATCCAGAATGCAGAATTGGGGGGGGATGGGAAATCCCATTTAAGTTCTAGTATAATATTTGGCAATACGTTTTCAGTAAGTATGTTTACGTGGCACTTCATTCCACTGAGCTCAATGGGACTTACTCTCAGCTAAGTGTGCACAGGATTGCAGTGCTAGTAATGTTTTTTTAATAAAAAAATTAAAAAGACTATTTATGAATTTAAGTAATATTTTAAAATCCTCCTCCCTCAATTAATGAATGATTGTTTGTCTCGGCCACTGAGATAATTTCTTGAGCCCCAGTTATTCTATTGGCAGTCCATTACTATGTCTAAACCCCACCATGTTATGTATTTAGTGACAACTGAAAACGGGAAGCTTTTAAATAAATAATACTCCAAGGAAATATTTTGGATCAAAGCTATCTTCAAAACTTTCCATATCCCATGCCCATCGCTTGAAAGTGCGTTTCAGAATTGGAGCACTGAGAGACAGCACATATAGCAGATAGAATTAGAATTACAGTATTTTTGTATTGCAGGGGGTTGGGTCAAATGACCCTTGGGGGTCCCTTCCAACTCTACAATTATAAGCTTCTATGAACTGTTGTGCAGATGTATAATATGACAAAATATGATAATATTGCAGCAATTTTATAGGCATCTGCCATTGTTTTACTATAGCTTACTAAGGGTTCTCTCAAACTATGAAGCTGAAGTGGTCCACAGAATCCTTATTTTCACTGCATGCAGAAGACGATCTCCTTGGCAAATAACAGTCTCCTTGTAGAAAGGCTGACCCCACTACACATGCTTGAAGCAACTTAGATGTAGACTTTAGAAGTGGAGCCAGTAGGTGTAATTTCAGCCAGCCCCGCTGCCTGGTTGCTGTTCAGGCATCTGTCTCTGTATGAGCTGCCTCCATTGAGATGTCATGTTTGAGGTGATGTGAGTTCCCCCCATCCTTTTCCTTTATCTTATCTTTCCCTTATCTGCTAGCCTCAGCCAAACATAGAGTTAAGGATGCTTAAGCCTACCGAAACCCATGGGTTTAAGTGCACTTAACTCCACACTGAATTGTAGTCTCTGTCCGTATTAGCTTGCAATCCACAAAAGCCAAAAGGATAGTGCCAAAGTGGGGGGAAGCCATTTGTTTCCCTAGAATCTTCATAGGAATATACCCTTTTCCTGCTGTAAGTAAAAAAAAAATCTGAAATTATATATGATCCATTGAATAGGAAATAGTCGTTGCTGGTGCTGTGACAAAAATGAAGCAGACTTCTTCCACATGTTGTGGGCATTCCTCTTTCTCAAACCCAGATTTTGGGTGGCTTTTGTATGGCATTTAGAGAGGTTGTATACAGCACTGCTGTTCCACTCATGCAACAGACTTCTGCCCAACAGAACTCCCCCTGCCCTTGCTCACCTGCAGCCACCCATGCACCTTCAAAATCTCCTGCTCAGGAGGATTGGAGGGCCCCCTCTAGAGCAGTTTTGGGGGGTACCTGAGGAGGAGAGAGGAAGGAGAAATCCCATTGTACAAGCAGTGTTATTCTTGCACAGCATTGGATACAACCCAATGTTTCTCTTCATTTTCATCCTTTAAAAAAATTAGAGATTTTTTTAGGTTACAAAAGTATGTGCATTGGTTCTTTCTCAGGTTGTAAAGTCTTTTCTGTAGATCAGTTGCATTTGATGTGAGACATTAGTGTTGTATACAGTAAGAGGTTGGGGGAGATGGGGGGGGTAGTATAACTTTCATTCTGTGTCAGTGTCCCTTGGGTAGGTTCTTTCTATTCATTTGTTACTTTTCCTTGGCAGTGAGAGTTGTTGGTTTTTTTTGGGGGGGGGGGGGTCCAGAGCATGGTTGATTGTTTGTGTGGGTGGGTGGGTGGTGGGTTGTTGGGTCAAGTTAGCCATATTGATTTGTATGCTTTTGGTGGGTTCTTGTTGTCCTGTTGGGCTGTGTATAAATAAATTTCATTTTTTTTTTAAATAGGGGGAAAATGTACTATAAAATCATACTGTAAAGGGGCTCCTTAAAACCCTGTTAATGACCCATGCATTTCCAGTTGTGATGGATAACATGCTTTCCCTACAGTAGTGCCATTAGGGCAGGACTTTGGGGCAAATATCCAGGGCCCCACTCTGCAGCATGAGAAGGGGGGGAACCAAATGCAGAAGGGTTGGTCTACTAAATATTGAAGTGAGTGAAGTTATATACATTACGATCTAAGGAGCCCTTACCCCCAGGAAGACCATTAAGCTCAGAGTCCAAAATTACCTCACTGGACCACTTTTCCTTTGGAGTTCAGTACAGAATGAGGTTCAGCAAACTTTCAGTTATTTTCCAAAAAAACCAAGAGAATAGCTTAGTTTATTCCAAGCACAATTCTGAACTCAGTATATTATGAACAAAATCACTGGGAGCACAGTGGGGTCTGAGTTGGATCTGCCAACCCTTCCTTGAGCCTCCAGACTCACCCACCTAGATGCTGTTGCAGCATCAGTGGTTTGTCATGAACACAGAAGGGGAGATGAAGGTCTGTAGTTCAGTGGTAGGGCCCTTGCTTTATGAGCAGAGGGTTCTTAGTTCAATCCTCATTGTCATAAGGTATGGCTAGGAAAGACATCAACTGAAACCTTAGAGAACCACTGTCATTCAGTGCAGACCAGCAGTCTGACTCTGTATATGGCAGCTTCCTATCCAACCTTTGGATTTGTTAGCCATCTGGAGAACATTTGTGCTGAAGGATGAAGTCATCATTGTTTAAATCAGCAGAATGACCAACACATGCTATAGGATGGTAGATGCCAACAAAAGCTTTTTTTGTGGGATGGGTAGAAACTGACTCTTGACATCCCCCTTCCCCAGAACAAGTAAGTACTGCCAAAGCTGGTAACCCAAAGCAAGAGACACCCTCTCCCAATGCAGAAACACGTGTGCATGCAACCCAGCGCTTCAACAAGGATCTCTGGATCAGGGTCACGGCCCCAATATATTAAAAGTTCATTCACAACTTGCTCTCCTAAACCTATTCATGACAATGTCTCTCAGTGGTGAAACTTCGTGGAATTTAAACAAAACCTTTTACATGTTTAAAACAGCAAGTAAGTGAATGAATTCACGGATACATGCTTAGGCAGCATTTTCTGACAGAGGCAGCAATAATAGCTCTTGCACAAATCTACTTTGAAATATCCTTGGATATTCTATTTCCACAATAAAGAGCAACACGAGAAAATAAATTATTGATCAAGAACCACCGCTGTCATCTTGAAATTCAGATTACAGCCATATGCAGCATTTTTATTCTCCTTTTATCACACCGAAACAATTCAAGGCTGAGCCATAAGGACAACCTTGCCTGCTGGTTGCCACACAGGTCTTCAGAAAGTTGCTCTGCTGCTTTGAAAGAAGGGAGCATTTGGGTTAAACTGAAAGGGAGTTTTCGCTACGGGGAAAACGGGGAGCAGACTTCATTACCCCAAACAAATATTTCCCTTCTTGTTTCAGACTAATATAGATAAATTGGTATTAATATTTTGATTTCATAGAACCGTAGAGTTGGAAAGTGCAATGAGGGTTATCTAGTCCAACCCCCTGCAGTGCAGGAATCTTTTTGCCAAACGTGGGGCAATGCTGTACCAACTGAGCTATCCCTCAAGCTTGATTTGATTTATTATATTTCCATACTGTTTTTCATTCAAATGACCCTCAAAGCTGCTTACAAACAATAAATAACAATAACAATAACATGATAGAACGTAATAGAACATCACAAATACAACATAAATCATATAGAATAATTCACAAATCATTCTGTGCTGCTATTTCATGCTCCCTGATCACTAATATTGCACTAATACTAAATTGTAATAAATGTATATACAGATCCATAAAATTATAGTGAAATGGAACATTAATGTTCCCCCTGTGGGACATACATGAGTGATGTAATTATGTGCCTGGTAACCTCACATGACGCGTTACAGGGGAGATGACTGCCCCCCTCCGATACCTGCCCCCCTTCAATACTACCACATCCAGGGTGTGTGTGTGTGTGTGTGTATCTCACTGGTCCAGGAGGTGTGGAAAAGGAACATTCTGGACAGTAATGTACCACATTTGTGTGACTCTATTTTCCAGACATAGCAGCAGATTCCTTCCTATGACATGCAGGTGCAGATATATACCCTGGCTGTATTCAAACATCACACTACCCCGTTGTTTTGAACATGATGAAAATTTGCCACAACTAGCCTTGGACTCTCACTCTCTCTCTTCACCACTTTTCCTCTGGCCACGAGAAGTTTTTGCTTGAATTCTCTATTAATCACATTTTGGTGTTTTGTCCACAACAAATTGACTTGTTGCTTGTCCAGCTCATCTCTGTCATGAGCTCTGTCTCATAGCCCATTTCAACAAATGTTTGGTGCCACACACTTCTATTTTTTTTTCATTCTAAACTGGAATGTGCAGATTTATGCAAATCTATTAATCCATAGAATTTCTTTAATTAAATCCATGGAATTTCTTTAATTAAATGGCACCCCTAATATGTATGTATTCCACTTCTATGGCACCCTTTCATGGGTTTCTCAGTGGTCTCCCACCTACCTTTACTGATTCAGGTCTGCACTCACTTAACTTCAGTAGCTCTGAAGTGTCGGTGCTCCTTCACCATTCACAAAGTCCCAGGTAGTTAACTTTTGGATATGTAGCTTGGAGTGTTGTCTCAGAGACCCCTTTGCCTGCTGGAAAAGGTTCCATCTTTCCTAAGCAAATGCTCTTAGCTTCTCTTAAAAAGTGGAAAGGACAGCAAGGTTTCTTTTTGCATGTGTAAGTTATCAGCTAGTATTTTATTAATCGTAGCTCATAACATGTTTGCTTTTCTTATTAGTTTTCTCTTTGAGTAAGAGGAATAAAATAAAAATCACTCTTCTTGTATGTTCTTGTCCTTGACAGTTTAATCACAGAAATGCATTTCAGCCTTTTGACATTTATTTATGGTAATGCAATTGATTTGGATTATGTAACCTCCCAATGAAAACCCAGGGAGCTAATGTTCTTTCTGAATTTATACTTAGTAAATTTAAGTGGATGAAGGGGGGGGGAGTTATTGGCAAAGCACAGAGACATTCAAGCATATGTCTTGCAAAACTCCATCCTATCTTTATTTAAGGATGCAGAATCCCATTTCCTGTTGAAGATGGTCATGGTCTGTTAGTGCTTCTAGGTGGTCTCCTGTTGTTGCAGCTCCTGCTTGTTTCAGATAAGAAATTATACTATGTGTGGGGGTGGCCTTTTCAAGAAATTCTTAGTTAAAGTGTAAGGTAAGATAAAAACAAGCATGCCTACTCAGAGACTTCAAAACATAGCTATTTACCTCACAAGGCTCTGCATCCTTCAAAAACATTTGTTGAATCTCTTTGCATTTTGAGTTTAGCCACTTATTTTTCTGATAAAGTTAGCATGAGAAGTCATGGCATAATTTGCCTTCTGATTGAGTGTAATTTGATTTTTTTCCTCTCTAGTGATGGTTCAATAAAAAAACAGAACACCTGTAGGATTTTATTTGATACTGAATTCATCCTTCTGTGAGTTTAAATGCCCCGTCTAAAAAAGACAATTGTTCCAGAGCTCATCAGAATGATTTATGGCACTGTAGCTAAAAAGGTTGTGCCAGATATGAATGTGTACATTAATTACATATTTGTCCTTCAGCACAGCCTGTGGAGCTACTGTTGGAACACAGGTTTCAGATGATCCCAAGAGAGATTTGTATCTAGCAAGCATTTTTAACATTTCAAAAGGAGTGGGGTTAACTTGTGAGATGACCTCTAGGTAAAGAAAATAAAACCGGAGGGGGGAATTCAGTTTTCTCATCGATACTGAGAGTTTGCCCGCCTGTATTAGGAAAGGGGTTTTGAAGCTTGAAGCTTTGGCAGTGAAGTAGCTCAGACTGAGGTCTTATATAAGAGTTGGAGGCTCATCCCCTTGAGCAGGACAAGTGTTGCATACACTTCCCCTCCTCCTGAATGGCATCATTTACAGCTAGCCTGGCACTTTTCTGGAAGCCCTGGGACTCCTACCTGGTACACTGTTATGTTCTGTTTCTGTGGTGCTAGAGGTGACCGTGTGGAGCACAACAGATCCAAGAGCTGTCCAGGAACCCAAGCACCTGTTTTTGAGACCTCTAGTATTGGGACAGGGATTTCTGTATCCTGTGGCCCTTTGGGTTCATTGCCAGTGTGCATATATGACGATGGGTCCTGCTAACAAATTCTCTCCTTCCAAATTTCTCCCCAGATGATGTGGTTCCAAATTACCCATTTCTCATCACAAAGTGGCACCAATACCATAGTTATATGTCATTATTTCAGACCGCATATCCAGATTTGAAAAAGATTGCCACAGTTTACTCTTATCACAGCTTTTCCTTTGTTTGTAGCAAAATCCAGCACATCTCAAGCTTTCCTCTTTTGAGATTTCGTGTCCAATTTTTTACTTGCAAAAAGTATTTGGCTATTAGATCTTTGGCTTTTCATACAGAAGTAAACCACCTACTATTTTAGAATGTGCATTATCAGGTTTTTTTTAAAAAAAAAGTAGAAATCAAATTTACCATTTGCTTCATAGGTTAGGAAGAACACTTCTACTCTGTCATTCAGACAGAACCATAATATACATTTATTTAACAACTGTTTTTAAAGAAAAACTTTCTGTGACAAATTGATATTCACCATAGCTTGGTTTAATAGCATGTTATTTTGTTGTGTGATTGGGACTATAATTAGATATTATGGTTTATGTATATCTAGGAGTGGTGTGCCTACACAATTTACACATGTGTATGGTCACCTAAGAACCCTAGGAGCGGCTTTTCTGCTTCATTTCTGTGAGTCCATATCAGCTATACAGCTCTAGATCAGCTTGCTTCAAAGAGAGAATCTACAGCCTTGCATTCATTGTGCAGCACAGTCCAGATGTGTCTGCTACTTCCATGTAGTATTCTCAGAAGCTCTTAACAGTCTTTGTTAAAAAGTCCATTGTGCTAATTTGTTTGATTAATTTTGAAAGAACCTGGCCAGTCTTCTCCATTACTTTAATGCTACTAATTTTCAACAGATGTTTTAAATAGGAAATGTTGCTAAGGGGACTATTGCCAGAATTGCAATGGTCTCATAAAAGCTGGATTTTAGTTACAATAGTTTTAATGGCATGGAAGCTTTGTTATGGGCAGTTGTGCCTGATTTATCTCCCACTTGCCAACCCTCCCAACTTGTAAGTACTTAAGACAGTGCCTCGGTGTCCCTGAAAACATTGCAGAATTCTTTAACCAAAATATGTGCCAATAAAATATACACTTATGTGAACAACCCCAATGTCTCTCTCCCTCTTGTGTTGACCCCTTACTCACTGCAGCCAAGAAAGACATGAGAGATTTTGACCTTGCACTCTGTTCACAACTCTGCTGGACAGTTGGCTGAAGAGTTTAATGGCACATTTCAAATTGGCTTGCAATTTCCTCTAAGTGCTGAAATAAAATAGAATATTAGCTCAAAATAACTTTACAATAAGGTTGCTGTTTTGTGGGACACTACTGCAAGCGAAGCTGGAGGCTTTGAAGTGTATTTGATAACTCTCATGGACTAGCATAGCAAATGGCATGCTAGGGATGTGTTAGCCCTATTCCAGGGTGTGTGAGCATGCCAGCTTCATTCCCACCCCATCCCTCTCACTTTCCATGAGTACAAAGGCAACTGTCTGAAATAGCACTCATGGAAAATCAGAGTTGTGTGTTGGGCAGGGCAAGGAGTGCAAGGGACTTCCTTGCTGCAGGCAGTCCCCTTTAAGATGAGACTGAGACTAATGGGGCAGAGCTGTGTGCTTGTGCCCACTCCCTACTCCCATGTGTTTGCTTAACATAGATACAGTGGACCCTCTGGATATGGATTTAATTCATTCCAGGGGTCTGTGCGCACCCTGAAAAATCTGTAACCAGAGGCACCGCTTCTGCGCATGCACATGGCACAATAGAGCGCTTCTGCGCATGTGCGCGGCACACAGAGTGGCGAAACCTGGAAAAATACTTCTAAGTTTGCCACTTTCACACCCCGAAGATTACGTATCCAGAGAGGTACGTAACCCGAGGTTCCACTGTAATGAGTTAAAGGCACAGTTTAATCCCATAACATGGCTTTCAGCTGATTTACAGCACAATTATATACCAGTTTACTCCAATGTAAGTCCCACTGAGTTCAGTGTGGTTTAGTCCCAGGTTAGCATGTTTAGGATTGCAGCATTAGGGGATTAGAGGACAATCACACACTGATGTTGGAAGATTCTTAATAACTCTTTTTTGCGGGGGTGGTGACTAATAATTTATAACACTGGTGAACCTACCTAGTAGCAAGCTCCATTACATCCTCATTCTGCTGTACAGCAGAGCTTTTCCAGGTCGGATAGGGCTTTTTATGGTCGGACCTGAAGGAGGTGACAGAACCAACAGTAGCTCGTTGTGACTTGACTCCTGGGACCTTGACTCCCCTGTTATAGCAGATGAATTTTGAGATCTGCCCAAAGCACTGTGTAGTCCTGTTATGTTGGATGAGTTTCAGTTAGCAAGGCTCAAGGATGTGGACAAGGTGCTTGGATCAGTCAGGGCAACCACTTGAGTCTTGGACCCTTGCTTCTCTTGGCTGATAAAAACCAGCAGGAGCAGCTTCTGGGCCAGGGAGGTGATTGATGCCTCCTTGAAAGAGGGGGGTGGTCCCTTCCTGCTTGAAGGAGGCAGTGGTAAAACTTCTCAAGAAATCCTCTCTGGATTCTGAAAATCTATGTAATTACTGACCAGTAGCCAATCTTCCCTTCTTAGGCAAGGTTTTTGAGCAAGTGGTTGCAGACCAGATCCAGGCGTTCTTGGAGGAAACTGATATTCTAGATTCATTTCAATCAAGGGTTAGGCCCGGTTTAGGCACAGAACCAGCTTTGGTTGCCCAGTATAATGACCTCTGTTGGGAAGGGGTGGAATGTGTCCTTGTTAATTCTCCTCAACCTCTCACTGACTTTCAATAACATCGACTATGGAACAGCTGTCCACGTTAGGGGTGGGTGGCACCATTTTCTATTGGTTCGTTCTCTCCTCCATGAGAGGTCTGGAGTGCAGCAACATGAGAGCGGACCTTTTCTGTGGTGGCTCCTCGTTTGTGGAATGCTCTCTCCATGGATGCACACCTGGTGCCTTCATTACATATCTTTACACATCAGGCAAAAGCATCCCCATTCTCCCAGACCCTTGTCTAATTAAACAATATATTGCCTTTTAAACTGTGGCTGGTGGCATTATTTTTTTGTTTGTTTCCTACGATGTTATGCATTTTTGTATTTTTATATTGGAAACCTCCCTGAGATCCTCGGATGAGGGGCGGTATAGCAATTTAATAAGTAAGTAAATATTCCCAATGAAGTTTTACTAAGTGGAACCACTTTATAATCTATGCCTTGGAGGCAGTAAGGCTTTGATAAAGGACAGAAACCCTTTAAAGGTTGCTGATAGTGCAAATGGTATGGCAAGCAACTGGTTGCTAAGTCCAAATGCCAGGAACTTTTAGAGTTGCCCAGAGGGAGAATTTCAGCCAGTGTCTAATTTCTAAAGACAACGTTAGTCAAATCCTCTCATTTTTATAACCCACCCTTCACTGAGTCATTAGGAATCATCCCTTTACTATCTGAACTGGCAGCTCTACTGAGCTGATTGTATTAAACTTACCATGTTGAACCAAACGTCTTGTGGCTGAAGCACAACGTAGTTACATAATGCCAAAAAATCAGCTACATGAATTGGCCTTTGTCGTTTGGAAAGTTCCCACATCAGCACCACCACCCACTAGGGATGTGTTCAGCATGGGAACTTGGCATGCTGTTTTTAATAATATCAGCTGGCCTTATGTGAAAAAACATCAAAAGAACCTGGCTGGATCAGGCCAATAGCCACTGTACTCTGTCAGTCTGGGCTCATGGTAGCTACCCTGATGCCTATCAGAAGCCCAAAAGCAGGACCTGAGTAGAACAGCAGGTAGCTCCATGCTCAAATTATGCCAAAGCATTCCATTCTATTTCTTTCCAAGGTCACTTGACCAATTTGTGGTGCAGTGGCTAGAGTTTCAGACTAGGACCTGGGAGACTGGAGTTCAAATCCCCACTCAGCCTTGGGCCAGTCACTGGTTAGACAGTCCCTCACACAGTTGTTGTGGTGATTGAATGAAGAGGCAGAGAACCATGTACATCACCTTGAGCTTCTTGGAGGAAAAGTGGGATATAAATACAATAAATAAATAAATAAATAAATAAATAAATAAATAAATAAATACCCGCCTTGCCAGTTTCCTATGCTGCTGCAGAAATGCCTCAGTGCAAGAGCTATGTGGGCAGGGCAGATGGCACAGTTTCTTCCTACAAGAGGTCTGTTAAGCCTCCAAGAACAAAGAAGTCAGCTAGAAAACAAGCCAATAGAAAAAGGGCAGCTGTGGGTCCTTTACAAAAATAGTAAAAACATTTTACTGTGCCTGAGTTTTCCAGAATACCTAGTCATAAAAAATAATTAGATAGTGCTGAAAACCTGAAAGTGGTATGATGGGCTATACACTCCAGTATTCTAGCCTGACTCAGTAGAAGGCAGCTTCTTTTATTTATAGTTTATATTGTCAGTGGGTGCTCAGGTGCAAAACAAAATGTTATTATTCTTATTCTGAAATGGGACTTTTCCAGAGAATATTATTATTTGGTTGCGATTAAGCATTCTGCAGTTTCCCTCACTTTAGGTTTCATCTATATTAATGAAGAGAATCTGTTAAAAAGAAAGGAAAAAACCCAAAACATTTCCCTTCTAGGCTCCTAAAAACTTTCATAGTGCTTTTTCATAGACCAAAAAAAATTACGATTTTGAATTCAGACCCAATTTTGCTCTGTTCTAAGTTGCATTAAATTCTTGTGCTGCAACTCAATCACATTTAGAATAGGTTTAGTTTTTGTACATATAATTCATGGGATCATAGAACTGTAGAGTTGGAAGGGACCCCAAGGGTCATCTAGTCCAACCCCCTGCAATGCAGGAATCTCAGCTAAAGCATTCATAACAGATGGCCACCCAACCTCTGCTTAAAAACCTCCAATGAAGGAGAGTCCATAACCTCCTAAGAGAGTCTGTTCCACTGTCTAACAGTTCTTACCATCAGAAGGTTCTTCCTGATGTTTAATCGGAATCTCCTTTCTTGTAACTTGAAGCCATTGGTTCAAATCCTGCCTTCCAGAGCAGGTGAAAACAAGCTTGTTCCCTTTTCCGTGTGACAGCCATATTTGAAGATGGCTATCATATCTCCTCTCTGTATCCTCTTTTCCAGGCTAGACATATGCAGCTCCTTCAACTGTTCCTCATATATATATGCATTTCAAAAACATTGCAGATTTGTCTTCATTTCACCATCCTAGTCTTACTGCTACCATGCTTATGGCTATAAATCAGGATATCCTTGTTGACTATATCTTTTGATGATTTTTTTAAAGGTCTACCTAAGATTTTCACCTTAATGAGCTAGGATGACAAAAATGTCTGGAATAATTGCAAATCATGTGAGAAAACTTTTTACCACCCTGAATTGGGTTACATTTCAGTTTATTTGACTATTCCCTTTCTTTTATCTTAGAAGACGTTAATAATAGAAAAACCTGCTCTACCTTCGGTGTTCCATTTATCATTTTATATAATTTTATCATGTTCCCCCGTCTCAGTTTTTAAGATAAATAGTTCCAATATTCACTTACACCACAAAGAACTCACAACCCACCTACTCTCAGCAACTAGAAACATCATAACCAGACACTGGAGAGACCTGTCAGGACTAAGCATGGACCAATGGTAGCAAGTAGTATGGGAAACAGCCCTACTAGAAAAACTAACCAGTAACCTCAAACTGACACGGGGACAAATAGAAGAAGACGCCTTCACCCCAGTATGGTTCCCCTTCATCACACACACAGTCCAACAAGACAATGACAAAAATCTACCAACAGCATACAAATCAATATGGCTAACCTGATCAAAAACACTCATCCACCCCACTCACACAGGAAACCAAAGACCACCACAGCCAACCACAAATGAACAATCACACCCTACGCCAACCCCCGACCTCTCTCACCACCAAAGGAGCACAAGCGAACAAAAAAGAACCTGCACAAACAATGCTGACACAAAACCCTACATATACTAAGTTAAACAAAAACATCGTAACCCCACCCCACCCATCTCCCCACCCCACCCACTTTCCGCCTTTTCTTCCTAATGTCTCAATAAGAGAGAGACATGACACACACCTTCGTAAATCAAGAAAAGCTTTAATAAAAAATATTTTAAAAAATAGTTCCAATATTTTCTGTCTCTTTATAAAAGAGCATTCCACGCATTTACCTGGTACTCATTTTTATCAGCATTCAACCCTCTTATACATTTTGTCTCTCCCCAACCTAAATAAAGGCATGAGACAGAGAGGTGGGTATAAGACCTACAAGTTCATTAATTGTAAAGGATCATAATGTGCATCAAAATATAACAATAAAAATATCAATACCAACCCTCTTGCCTCCTGTTGAACAATGCTACCCTGGGTCTGCAATGGGTCAAAGCTAAAACAGCTCTTGATAGGAGTCTTTCATCACCTGCTGAACCCAAGGGCATACTGAGGGGGCACTTGGCTGTTCAACCCCCTCCCCCCCCCAGCATTTGTTGAGTTCAAACCTCAAGAGGCCTGGCTGCCTGGAGCCCACAAGTAGTAAGAGTTGCATAACTATCTAGATATGTCTTTACACTGTCTATGGCGCTGTGGCCTAAACCAGGTGGCGATGTGGTCTAAACCACTGAACCTCTTGGGCTTGCCGATCAGAAGGTTGGCGGTTCAAATCCGTGTGACGGGGTGAGCTCCTGTTACCCTGTCCCAGCTCCTGCCAACCTAGCAGTTCGAAAGCATGCCAGTGCAAGTAGATAAATAGGTACTGCTGCAGCGGGAAAGTAAACGGTTTTTCCATGCACTCTGGTTTCTGTAACAGTGTTCTGTTGCAACAGAAGTGGTTTAGTCCTGCTGGCCACATAGGAAAGCTGTCTGTGGACAAAACTCCAACTCCTTCAGTCTGAAAGCAAGATGAGCGCCACAACCCCATAGTCACCTTTGACTGGACTTAACCATCCACGGGTCCTTTACCTTACTGAGAGGTACAGTGGTCGTCAGGTTGGTGCAGTGCAAATGCACTGGTGGAGCCAATTTAGCACTCCTTTTAGCACATTTGCAATGCCCTCATCTCACTGCAGCTGCACGCCTCCTCCTCTCTATCCTGGTATGCTGCCGTGACCCAGATGGCCAAAGGTTAGGTGTCAGGAGCCCGTCTTCACTGTCTGCTGCTACCTGCTGTTTGTGGTGAGGGAAGGATTTCTAGTCATTGAGACATGTTTGAAATATGCCACAACTTCGAGTATCTTAACAGTGTGGAATAGGCAAAAGAAAGGGTAACCCAGGGGCCAATCTGGACTGCTACCCAAACATTCTTCCTCACATTCCCTAATATTGATTGGTTACACCCACATTGATATACTGGGGCTGTGTGTGCAAGATGCTGTGTTGTTGCTGTAGAAGTGAAGGGGGGGTGGTGCTGTCTTATAAAGGCCCACACAACCCACCAGATATGCCAGATGGACCTGACCCCAAAATACTAATGTGTCCCACATCACACACACCCATTGCAGCTGCAAGTGAGGAAGTGCAAATCTGACCTGCTCCTAGCAATGAGGATTATTATACATGACTGGAACTGAACTCAAATACTTTACTTACATGCTGGCATTCTAAGATTTCTGCACCATTCTGGGTGGTACTGAAGAATACTGATATACTGGATCTCAAAGGATGGGACAACCATTACGGTTGGCACTCGTATCTATGCTTTAATAAGGTAAAAGCCCACAGAGGATTCTTAAATGTAATACAAAAACCCCTATTCCGAGTTTGGGAAAGATATAAAAATCTCTTGGAACCTAAAACACCATGGTGGCTCTCACCATTAGAAGCCATCTTGGTAAAGAAAAGGGATATGGAGGGGAAATGGGCAACCTATAGAGATTTGTTGAAAGAAGAAGAGGGTCAACTTGAATTTAAATGCTCGAGGAATTTTGACAGTTATGCACAGATTGCTTTCAGTACCATCAATTAAATGGGGTGTTTAAATCAGACATTAAATCAGTTTCCAAAAAGAAATCTCAGTAATTGAAAAAGAATTACTACAAAATAATAGGAAATTGTTGTCAAAGACTTATAAAGTATTATTGGATTGGGAGTTAAAATACAAGGAGATAAAAGAGGCAATGGTAAAATGGGCAATGGGTTTTGGTTACCCAATACAGATGGAACACTGGGAAAGGTTCTGGCAAAAGGATTTCAAGTTCACGGCATGTTACACAATTAAAGAGAATTATTTAAAAATGTTATATAGGTGGTATACGACCCCTCATGAACTGGCAAAAAATTATAAATCGAAATTGAACAAATGCTGGAGGTGTAACAATGAGGAGGGAACAATGTTACATATGTGGTGGGGTGTAACAAAATTAAAAATTTCTGGAACTCTGTTTACGATGAATTGAAGAAAATGCTTAAAATCTCATTGGGGGGGGGACCAGAAACATTCCTCCTGGGAATTATGAATATCAACATCCCCGAGCAAAAAAAGGATGTATTTTTATATGCTACAACAGCGGTGAGAATGGTAATAGCAAAGAACTGGAAACAGGATAGAATTCCAATTCCCACCACCCTTCTGAGTAATACCCCTCCCTACTCTCTCACTATATTTAAGGGTCTGGTGACTTCCGTTTCAGTGTATCTGAAGAAGTGTGCATGCACACGAAAGCTCATACCAAGAATAAACTTAGTTGGTCTCTAAGGTGCTACTGGAAGGAATTTTTTATTTTGTTTTGTTTTGACTATGGCAGACCAACACGGCTACCTACATGTAACTGGAACTCAAATTTTGTGAATGATGTCGGTAATTAGAGGCCAACCCACACAAAAAGCCAAAAAAGATTGGCTATGTGTAAGAGATTACATGAAAAAACATTGTTCTCAAACTATATCCTGGTTATGTTTTGACTAAATCTTGTAAAGAGTATAATGGAAAGAGAAAGAATTGGGAGAATTAAATGAAATAAAGAATAATGAACACAGTAAGAAAAAGATCTGTAAAAAGAAAGCTGCAGTGAGGTGGTGGGAAGTCACGGTTGGAAAAAGATTTGTATGGGAAGATGTATAATGTTTTAAGTCAAGAATTTATGCTGTAGAGAAATCAAGAATATATGTATATGTACAATTTATACCCAATAAAAGATAACTTACTTTCAAATATTTCTGCACCATTCTCTGCCTTATGACTCACTCTTAATAGCATTGTTTGTGTTTTGTTCTATTTCATATTAACAGTCTGCATCTTTCATTACATTCTGTGCAAGACATTTTTCACCTACAAATGTACAGCTATAATTAGCATGTGCAGAAGCCTATCTGTGTTGCTTGCTTTGACATGGTTTGTTTTGGCTTTTCAATGTCCTTAGATGATCATTCGTTTGTTTATAGCTTGCAGTAACACACCCATGAAGTGTTGGCCAGAGGCAGGACAATTCATTTTATAGCACTTTGGATATTGTGTGTGAAGAAGCATTGATCAAACAGGGACTATCTGAACAGCACTCCTTGTGGCATGGGAGAGCAGTGTCTTAGCACATAATTCCATGCTCTTACACAATCTACCAAGCTGTGTTACTGCACTGCATGCATGAACGACCCATTTCCCTCTCCGTCCCCCAATCAATATCAAATGCAGAACTGAAATTTATGCACATGTCGGCATAATTTCATGACCAATTTATGCACATGTCGGCATAATTTCATGACCACTTATGCTTGTGGTAAACACTGATCAACATGTCCTAACCTGGTTATGTATGTGCACCCTCATTTGCAACTTGTAGCCAACCTGTTTCGACTCACTAGGCAGAGCAGTAAAATATTACAAATTATTATTTCTCTTCTGAGAGCAAATCTATCACTGTACCCCACTCACAGCCAAGAAATAGTGTTAAGTGGCACATAAATTTGCAGGTGATGACTGGCTTTACTAATGGGCTTGGTTCCATTGGCTAAACACCTCATGTCATTAGAGAATAAGAGTGCTTTCCATAACCTAAAGTGTCTTGAATCAATTCCAGGTAATGTCTAAAATGCAAAGCCATTTATCATATCACTAATGATATGTATCCAATTTGCTGAAGTCCTATTCACAGCCATTTACTATACTATGTTTCGCCTCCCCAAACAAAAATAAGAACCAAACTAGTGCACTTTGTTTATCTAATTCAGGGACGTAAATTGTATGCAAAGTACTTCCATAAAACCAACACCCTCATTTTAGTGTTACCTGCAAAATTGCTGTATAAAACAGATCATTTTTCTTTCCGTTTTCCGTTTTCCTTTAGTACCTATTTGATTTTTCTCATTTTTCTCCATTCTCCTTGTGAGTCATCTTTACAACCATCCTGTTAAATACCTGCTGTCTTTAACAAATACTTGATTTCAATAGCATTTCATCTACAGCTATTATTTGCAAAGGATTTAGAATATCCAATGAATTTCTTTTACATGGGTTAAAATTAACATAATTTTCATCGTGAAATTTATCAAACTTATTGTTATTTATTTATTAAAACACCTACTATTTCAAGAAAGCTCTCTCAGACTGCTGCTTCAGTGCCACTTTGATTTTTTTGAAATTCTTCCTCAGGACATTTCCGCAACCAAACAGGGATCATGTAGCAAATACAATGATATCATGGTTCTGCATTAAAAATATATATTGCAACTTCCCCCATGTATGTGTCCTTAATGGTCCCAAAGAGTTATATTTGCCAACAGACTGCTTGGTGCGTGTGGGGGAGGGGAGCAACTAAGAAGGACCATGACATTGTTCAGTACTGTAAATATGGAATGACTGTCTGAGTTCTGGTGTATGGAAAATGTCTCAGATTGGGGGACACACAGAGAATAGCAATATTATTGTAATTATTCATATAAACTGCAGTGATTCTTTTCATGAACATAAAACTGTTTCATGAACAAAAACCACAATAAATTGTGTTTGAATCCTGGAAAGACAGAGACTCTTTGGGTAGGTTGTTCCAATGTCTGGGAGATAAGCAAGTTACCTGTTCTGGATGGGGCTCCCATTCCTCTGAAGTAGCAGGTGTGTAGCTTGGAGATACATCTGTCACTAGAGGCCCAAGTGTCCTCTGTGGTTCTTTTATCAGCACTGGGAGGAATTCAACATCTGTCTGTTCTGATCATTCCATCAGTGCAAGCATTTTGGCTTGCCAGGCATAACAATTCCCCTTCTTCCCATGCACGCTGTTCCAGGGGTTCTTCAGACCCTTGAACTAATTTGGGATGGGGCACACAGGGGGGACAAGAGAAGGGAAAACTGTGTTGCACAAGTGGAAGTCCTTGTGCAGGGCTTCCACTGATGGGACTCATTTGAATCCCATCCTCTGTCTTATTTGCCAGCTGCAACCGTACCTGTACAAGGATAGCCTGACCACTGCATTCCATGCATTGACCAACAACATGTGACACAATTGTTGGAACATCTGCACTGGCGGTCCTTCTACTACTAAGCCAGAGCCAAGGTCCTTGTATTAATATACAAAGCCCTGAACTGCTTAGGTCCAATGAACCTTAGGAACTACCGAAACCCTTATATCCCAGATCAATCACTGAGATCATCTTCAGTAGTGTCATTGGTTGCCCCCTGAGTTAACAGTGCTCTGAAAGCAACAAGAAACCATCATCTCAGTCCTGTGGAAAGTTCTGACGATAAAGCTTCAGCAGGCACCTTCTGTTTCACCCTTTAAACACCCACTGAAAACTTTTCTATGCTGCCAAGCTAATGCAGGCAATTAAGAAAACATCTTTCTATAATGCTTAGTTGATGTTATTTGATTGTAAATTGTTATGTGTTGTTATTATTATTACTACTAATACTACAACTACTACTACTACTACTACGGTGTATATATAGATATAGTTGTAAACCACTCTGATTTTTTAAAGACATAGTGGTATATAAATATGTTTTTTATGAATAAGCAAATATACATTTGAAGATTTATTCTGAGAAGTAGGTTGTGACTTTGTTATGACTGTGAATGTTAGAGTTGGCTATAGCTGTTTATTCTATTCTGACAGTGGATTTTGTTTCTTCCTGCTGGTGTCCCCAAACCAAATTACTGTAACTAATGCACCACAAAATACTGGAAGCAATAAAGAAAAATCCACGCAGGCAAAAATATTAACATTTTAAAGTACCCTTCTTAAGCAGCAAGTGGAGGGGGAAATTTGCATGAATTCTTCTTCTTTTTTTAATGAAAGACTGGCAAGGTTTCTGGATTGGCATCGAGGGGGGTGGGTTATAATGCTGGCATTGGGCAGCAGAGGCATGATAAACCACAATAGAAATGTGTTGCTTTGTTGGAAACAAATTTAGCTATTGCTACTTGCTGATGGTCTCCATTGCTACTGGTAATTATTACTTGGATTTTGCTCAGAGAAGCCAGAGGCTAAATTGGAATATCTGGATAAAGGCAGGATGCCATTTCTTTTTGTTTGGTAGCAACAGACTTCCCCCCATCTTTCTTGAGGCAGTTTGTGGCTGATTCAAAAAGAAGTAGAGGCTTGTTGAGGCATTAGGAGAATAATAGATGCAGGCTATGCCATCATTTTAGAATGTATATGCAATCATAACAATAACAGATGAGAAAAGAACTTTTCTTCCCAATGCATACAGCAGAGGAATAATGTTACTGCATACACAAGAATATGATAGAAAATGCAGCAAACATTGGGACTATTTGATTTGGATTTGTTGCTGCTGTTGTTTTCTAGCCAATTCAATTTGGCCTGAATTCACTCCCCCCCCCCACCTCAATTACAGCATTTGTCTGTATCAGATTATGATGAGAGGTAATGTCAATATAATTTGTTTGGATCCATTAAATAAGAGAATTACCAAATCTGATTTATGCACGCCGCTTCTGGAATCCACCACATCTTAATATCCATTGGTCTCTGCGATAGAAAAGAACATGGGTTGTCAGGATTTTGGCCATTTCTTTTTCCTGTTAAATTTTGAGTATTTACAGACGCTGCTGCAGTAAAGTCTGCTGCAGAGGAGATGCCAGGCACTTGGTAATTGTAGTAAGATGCAAATGAGGGAGAAATTGCCGCAGATTTGAAGATGTTTACACACACACACACACACACACACACACACACACTGCTAAGGCAGCCTGTTCAGAGGCTTCTGAATATGCTCTAGCATTATGAATTGTATCTGCCTCCCCCCTATCCTTCCTACTTGCTTTCTATACCACACAATGCTATTTTGGTGACAACATCTACATGCTGAAGCAGGTTTATCTAACATAAAATTATGTTAATGCTTTAGAGAGTGTTCAACATTTCAAGAAGGAAATTCCTTTGTTTGATAGTTGGCTGTACCATCTCCATCCACCCTAAGCAAAGCAAACATTTCTGCTGGCTGCAAATAATTATGTGCTCCTGGTAATGTTTGCCCTGCCCCTTAAAAAAAATAACCCTGGCCTGTTTTCATGAATAGCACTAGGTGGCTGGTATCAACCATTTTAATTTCTCATAATACCCCGGATATAACATAGTTTGCGGCATTGCTGGAAATTAAATGGCAGATCAGGTCACTTGGGGCTGCTTGAAATGCACCAGGTGCTACTCTCAGGTAAGGCAACCAGATCCTACCAATAATAGAGGGGGGTGTCCACCAGAGGACACTTTGCTGAGGACCCCTACAAAGCTTGAGTCAGTTCTGCCAATTATGCTAACGTGGGGAGAATGTGGAACATGGAAATCTTAAGCAAAGTTGATGTTGAGGTAAAGCTGAGCATGGTCAAAACAATGAACATTCCTAACTTGCAACATTCTTGTGACCTGATGTAATCATATGATCTATTTTGAGCTATTGTTGTTGGACGTTCTCTTGATCTGGCAGATTTCCCTAGAGTTCCCTCCATGGCCCAGAATGGTAATGACTGCCTGACACCTATCCCCACTCAGATGCCCTTTTCAGGAGCCCTAAATCAGGACCAGTTGTGGATTCTTGATATTCTGCATTCAGTATTAATTGTGCATGCATCAATCTTCATACACTTTTATATGTATTTTTCCAGCACTTAAATGTGTGTCAGTAGACATATGTAGCTGGATGAATTTGAGTGGAGAAACTACAAAGAGAAGTGGTTAGGAATGGTTTGTAAGCCCCACCTCTTGTCTGAGGTTTTTTCATGAGATGGGATTCTGTGTCAGATTCTGTGCATTCAAACTGTTACTCATTTATGGTTGACTGGAATGAGTTTCCATCTGGTCCGGTAGTTAACCCTTGCTCAACGTCGCAGAGCAATTGTGCATGACATCATTTTCCTTTGCACATGCCTATAATTATCACCTCTAAAGCAAAGTATGAAACTTCAGCTTGTACTTAAAATCATTTCTCAAAGTAGAGATTGGAAAATATCTTTAATTACACATAGTGAAGGTAGGTTGTGAATGCTGTTTTAATCTTCTGGATGGCTCTGAGGATTAAAATTAGATTTATGCATTTGCATAATAAAAGTAATGTTGTGAAAGAAAGCAGTTTGAGTGTGCGAGAGATAATTGCATTTGTGCGAGTTGCCTTGGGGCAGCCCTTATTGGATTGAGCTCAGCACTAGATATTACACTGCTGAAGCAGTTTGCATTTTTATGTAGCTGTGCAATAGAATTTAGATTTTATGCACAATTAGGCATGTATTGATGTATAGTATGTAGGCTTAGGCAATAAAACAGAGTGTGACTCTCCAGGGTAGGTTTTTGTTTTTGTTTTTGTTTTTTGCTTAGAGAGGGAGGGGGAGGGAAAAGAATTGGAGAAACCCAGTCACACTTCCCAAAGAGGATTCAGTGGGGTAATTGTAGCGCTGTGTGGGCAGCAGTCCAGGTGCTTGCAGCATCAATATTCTGTGGTGCATGGCCTCCTACTTCCTTGCAGTCTCCTGCTAAGGGTTTTCAGGTACAGACAATGAAGGTGCATTGCAACTTTTTGACTGTGCAGATCCCATTGCCGCTAATCCTATCACTCGCCTCTCTGGTGTGTACCAAACTGAATCCACATTGGACTGTTTACCCTAACATGCCTAATTTGCCATAGTCAAAACAAAATTAAAAATTAAAAAAAAAATCCTTCCAGTAGCACGTTAGAGACCAACTAAGTTTGTTCTTGGCACAAGCTTTCGTGTGCATGCACACTTCTTCTGTGTATCTGAAGAAGTGTGCATGCACATGAAAGCTCATACTAAGAACAAACTTAGCTGGTTTCTAAGGTGCTACTGAAAAGAATTTTTTTATTTTGTTATTTTGTTATGCCTAATTAAAGGTACAGTTGCATCATTCTGAGTTTCATATATTTTTGGGTGATGGTGTCATAATGAGTAGCACTTTATGGAACACTTTAGTGTGTTCAAACCTCTTCATATACATTAACTCATTAACCTGTGCAACAAACCTTTAAGTCAATTTAACCCTGTATTGCAGGTGGTGCATGTGTGCTTCCAAGTTCCTGTGTGCTTCCTTTCTTGACTCAATCCCAAGCAACCTCTGTGTAGTGTAGCTTCCACATACCTAGTCTTTTGTACATGGTTACTTAATGATCTAACTCTAACTCATTTGGAGGATCAGATCAGGCTGTGAGAGTCCAGAGGCAGATGTTGGAACAATGCAGGCATCTGACACTTTTGTGGCACATGCGGAGCAAGCTTTTATGTATTTACTCCAAAGGAAATTCTACTTTGTCTATTGGGGCTTACTCCCTAGGAAGTGTGCTTTGGATTGTGGCCTTAGACTTGTAATGGTGCTAATATAACACCTATATAAAATTCATGCAATTGGTAGTCCCAACACATAATACATTTTTCTGGTAGGTCTTTTGCTCTTTATGGAATTCCAGAATAGGTCCCCAGGTGTTCTGTTCTTGCATGCCGAGTTAAACCCAGCAAATAATTAATTGCATGCTTTTAGATGTGAGCCAATCTACACTTTGATGCATGAAAGAATGATTGTGGTTTGTTTTTTTTTTTTTGCTTTCTGCTAGGAGTAAGATCATTAATTGCATCAGGATCTCATTCTGAGAACAAAGAAGGGACACTGGAAAATGCTGACGTGTCCCACAGTTTGCTTGGGTAGAAAGGAGAGATTATAGAGGGAATAAGCACTGAGTAATAATAGAACTGAAGAGAAGAAGCAGGAACAGTCTACAATAAACAAGTTTTATGTTATTATTTGAAAGCCTTCCAAACTATGTTTGCAAATACTTTCTGTTATGACAGGAAGAAAATTGTGAATATTTAAGGCTAACAGTTGTTGTTTTTAAGCTGCTCTATTATGCAAGTTTTGAGGAGCAAAGTTTTCCCAGGATCATGACATCTCAGTGGGCTCTTCCTTTCTCATGCAGCCCCATTCCCCCGTTCTGAAAATCTCTCCAGACAGGTGCACCGACTCTAGGGGGATGGAGGCTTCTTGCCCCCCTTGATACTTGTTTTAAGGGGGCTGGGCCCCTCAGTCTTCAGGCAGACAGGCATGTGTTGCATGTGCATAACATGTGCCGCAGGTCTAGTGGCCGGCTCCTCCAGTGCGTTCAGCCTCAACATCACACATACACACATGCACGCCATAACCCCCTCCCCCTCCCAATCTTGGGGGGCAACTTAGCGCCTCTGACTCCAGAGTCCAGACTAGTCTGGAAACGGAAGGGAGAATCAGCAAAAAATGTTTTCTCCTTTAAAAAACAACAACTAACCTCTGCTGGAATCAAAGGCTCTTTTGTTCACAAAATGGCACTTTTAGATCCAACCTGTTGTTGTAGGGTTGCCATATCTTGAAGAGCAAAAAAGAAGGCAGCATGAGCCACTGCTAGGCTGAGTCAAGGAAACAGACGGGCGGGCACAGGCGGGCGGGGCCGCCGCACCTGTGTGCCTCTTTCCCCAGCTTGAGTTGGTAGCAGCCATGGTGTGCAGAGCGCCTATGCGCCTCTTTCTGAAGCTTGGGCTGGCTATGGCGTGCAAAGCAGCCTGAGCTCAAGCAGCTGCCAGTCCGAATGAAGGCAGAACCCCAGCTCCTACCTGATTTTTGCTACGGCACTTCCGCTTCTGGAGCACAACGTCCCGTCCCCCAGGAAAAACAACACCCCCCCAAAACCCACCCCCAACCCCAGACATTTCCTTTAAAATGTAAAATCCGCCCGGATTGGCATGTTGGCCCCCCCAAAGAGGACATGTCTGGGTTTTCCTGGACGTATGGCAACCCTATTACACAGTAATTGTTTTCAGATTATAACTTGTTCTGGGTTTCAGGTTGAGACAGTACAAATACCTGAATATCATCAAATAAAAAAGGGTTTACACATACGGGGGGGAAATTGTGGCAATTTAATTCAGGTTTCAAATCTTCAAATCAATTTCTTGAAAATCTTTTACTTTCTTGAAGAACTGATGTATTGTTCCTGGAAGACCATATAGAAATAACTACTATAATTTCATACATGAGTTTAAAATAGACATTTTCTGGGGGATAACTGAACTCCTGTTCAAGTATCACTGTCCTCTCTTCAAAACCCCTTAAAACCCACTTGATCTGTCTAGGATAACAGCTGTTAAAATGACGCTGCAGATAATAGCACAGTCAAAAAGCACTTGTATATAAAACTGTATCAATGTGCAACTTTTTCACAGTTTATATATATCAGACCTTTCTCTTTGGTCAGGAAATTTCTCTGTTAATGCAGTGCTGGAGTTCACTCAGTCACTATGCATATGAAACCATTTTTTGATCTACCAGTATTTCTCAGTTGCAATGGTAAATCCAGCCCATCCAGCACCCCTAGTGTATGCAATTATGAATATAAAACACATGTGTTTTATATATTTCAAAATGTGTATACCAGTAGGCGTTGCATGCTGTTAATAACAGATTACATTAAATATGATGGATTTGCAAAAATGGTAATATTTTAAGAGGTTTTTTTAAGTACATAGTGTGTTATCATCTGATATTTCTGTTGCAGTTGTTTTCATCTGTCAATAAGTAATCACATAATTATATGTATTGAAAAACAGCTACTTTCACTTGTCAAACATTTGCTCATAAATCCCAATCTCAACCCCCCACAGGCTGATTTTTTTTTTTTTTTTTTAAGGCTGGGTAGTGATGTGTGACAACAGTCCTGGTATTTTATGTACTTCAACTCACAAATCTTAGTAAAAATATGCATTTAACTTTTTGAGAGAGTTGAAATGGAAGTTTTAAATTGGGACATAAAATATTCACTTTAGGGTTTTATAGGAAATTAACTACCATTTAGTCTGCTCATAACCGGACATTCCTGAGTCTTTTGTGTCCAGAAGTCCAGTTGAAATGAAGGCCTGATTAAATGCAACCTTGTAAATTTCTTTGCTATAATAAAATCTTCCATGGCCAAGCTAATGTTAATAATTTGTAAGGGAAGATAATAAGTGCTACCTAGACCTAAGTAATGATTTCCTAAGTATGGCTATAAATCAACAGGAGTGGAAGTTGGTGTGGTCTCATAGGAAGGAGAACTTATGTCGAATAATTCATACCTTTATTAGTAATCTGCTAAAAGAGTTGCACGATGGGCTACCATAACACCTCACATGCACACAGTTTTATTATACCCAGTGATTTGTGTTACTCTCTTTTCTGCAGTCTAGGCAAATCTCAAGGAGACCTTGGCAGCACAGAGCTAGTCTATGAATAGGCCTGTGTGCAGAAAATGAAATGGAATCCTAGTGTTGTTTTTAAAAAAGAGAAAATTAGCAAGGCAGGGATTTACAGACAGCTGACTTCTTGACTAGAAGTGAAGTGCTTGTTCTGGTTTCCTTTTATCACCTGCTCTCAGCTCCCTCTTTCTATGACAACAGCAGTTATCCATAAATTACACATCAAAAACACCCCATCTGGATACTCCAAGAACCATGCAACTTGCCACAGGTTAGTATTTGTATGGTTAGACATGTTCTGCTCCAAGTACCGGTAGCTTAACAACTGCTACTCCCTTTTCCTTTATGTTTTTTTTTTTTTTAAATTTTAAAAGTCCTTTATTGTTCCATTAAAATGTAATTACATACAAGCATGTGCATATACAAATACACTCTCACACATACCTAAGAAATAATGAAATAAATCTTACATATCTTAGTTGACTAGAAAAAAGCAAAAAGAAAAGAGGAAAAAGATGTAAAATTAAAGAAAAAAGAAAGAGAACAAGAGAAGAAGAAAAAAGAAAAGAAAAAGAAAAAAAGGAAAAGAAGGGCAAAGAAAAAGTAGAAAGGCAGAGAGAAGAAGAGAAAGAGAAATAGAGAGAAGAAAAAAGGAAAACAAAAAAAGAAAGAAAAGGATCTTCAGAGAGGAAGATCAGGACCAGATAAGTCATCAAAAAGAAAAACCTTTACCAATACTTTCTACATATACTTCCGCTGCTTTTACAACGGTTCATACATCTAGTATAATACTTATTATATCTGTCATTTTTTACATTTTTACCGCTTTATAAACAAGTACAAATTAAATACAAATACAAATAAACCTCAGTTTTTTTAAACCATATTTCGTCCTATTATTCTAAACACAACCAAAATCTTCCACTTACTTCTTGTTTATTCAGATAGTCATTAAGGTACTTCCATTGATTTTTAACCATATCTCTTGATTTCCCTCTGATAGCATCTGTTAGCTTCGCTAGTTCCAGATATTCTGTCATTTTACTCAGCCACTCTCCCTTTGATGGTATTTGATTCCCTTTCCAATATTTAGCTATAAGGGTTCTTGCGGCTGTTGTCGCATAAAGCAGGATGTTTATTCTATCTTTTGGAATTTCATTGTTCAATATTCCTAATAGATATAGTTCAGCTTTTTTAACAAATGATATTTTAATCAGCTTTTTAACTTCTTCATGGATCATATTCCAGAAAATTTTAATTTCGGGACAGGTCCACCACATATGAAATAGCGTTCCAATTTGATCTTCACATCTCCAACATTTATTGTTTCCAGATTTATTTATCTTGGCTATTCTTACTGGAGGCAGGTACCATCTGTGATGTACTTTCATAAAGTTTTCTTTTATTTGGTAGGAGGCCGTAAAATTGATATTTTTTGTCCAAAATTGTTTCCACTTTCCATACTCGATTTCATGGCCTATATCTTGCTCCCATTTTATCATATTTCTGTTTTTACTTTCTGACTCCAATAATCCTATACTTAATATTCTGTATACTTTAGATAGCATTTTCTGTTTGCATGTTATAACCTCATCCAATTTGGTATCCTTATTTCCAAAACCTCTGTTCTTTAAGTCTTTTTCAAATACTGCTCTTAACTGAATATATTCTAACCAACTTACCCCTATGGTTCTTAAATCTTCATATTTTTTAAGTTTTGGAATTTCTTTTATTTCCTCTACTAATTCTTTATATGTGAGCCATTTCCTTTTGGTCATATTTTTAAATGTTGCCGTGGCTTCCACCGGTGATGTCCACCATGAGGTTTTTTGCATCATTCTCCCTTTAGTTCTTTCCCATATTTCCAGCAAGGCTTTCCTTACCAAATGGTTATTGAACCTTTTGTGCATCTTTAGTTTTTCATAGAATAGGTACCCATGCCATCCATATAGCTTGTCCCATCCTTCCAGTTCTAACAATTCTTTATTCTCTAATGTTATCCAGTCCTTAAGCCACATCCAGCCTGCTGCGTCATAATATGTTATCAAATCTGGAACCCCGAAGCCACCTACTTCCTTAGCACTAGTCATAATCTCCTGCTTTATCCTCGCTTTTCTCCCCATCCAGATAAAATTTGCGAGATCTTTTTGACAGTTCTTTAAATATCTGGTTCCGATTATTACAGGTGCTGTTTGAAAAAGAAACAGAATTTTTGGGAGTATCACCATTTTTGTCATAGATACTCGACCGAGCAGGGATAAATTTAATTTCTCCCATTTTTTCAATAATTCTTTAACTTCCTTCCATAATCTAACATAATTGTCTTTAAATAAGTTGGTGTTCTTATTGGATATCCACAATCCTAGATATTTTGCTTTGGATTCGATTTTTAATCCTGTTATATCTTCCAGTCTTTTTTTTTCCTTATCCCCCATGTTTTTCGTTAGTAATTTGGATTTTTCTTTATTTAATTTGAAGCCTGAACTCTTCCCATATTCATTAATTTTCTCCAGTGTTTCCTGTATGCTCTCTAATGGGGACTCTACTGTAATGATCACGTCGTCCGCGTAAGCTTTCACTTTATAATTATGGTTCCCAATAGTTATCCCTTTAATTTCTCTGTTTTCTCTTAGAGTAACTAGAAAAATTTCCAACGTTATTATAAATAACAGTGGGGATAAAGGACAACCTTGCCTGACTCCTCTTTCAATATCAAAACTTTCTGTGAGATCATTATTTATAATTAATCTTGCGTTCTGTTTATTATATATAGCTTTAATTCCATTCATAATTTTTTCTCCTATCTCCCACTTTTCCAAATTTCTCAGCATAAATTTCCAGGAAACACTGTCAAAAGCTTTCTCTGCGTCCACCAATAACATTGCAACTTTTTTGCTGGGGTTTAGTTCAGCATATTCCCAAATGTCAATTATTGCTCTTGTATTGTCTTTAATTTGTCTTTCAGGAAGAAAGCCTGCTTGGTCTTGCCCTATAACTCTCATTAATACTCTCTTCAACCTGTTAGCCACTATTCCTGTGAATATTTTATAATCAATATTTAATAATGATATTGGTCTGTAATTCTTTGTTGAGTTCAAATCTGCACCTTGCTTAGGGAGTAGTGTTATCAAAGCTTCCTGCCACGATTTGGGAGTTTTTCCTTTTTCCAAGATTACATCAAAGATGACCTTTAATTTGGGTATTACTATCTCCTTAAATTTTTTATAGTATATTACCGGTATCCCGTCTGGGCCTGGGGATTTTCCGATTTTTAGATTATTTATTACCTCCTCAAGCTCTTCTGTTCTAATTCTTGCATTTAACATGTTATACTCTTCCTCTCTAATGTCTGGTAATTTTTTTCCGTTTAGATAGTTATGTATTTCACTTTCTTCCTCTCCTTTATCCTCATATAGGTTTTTGTAGTATCTCCAGAAGCTCATTTTAATTTGTTCGGAGTCTGTTAATTCCCTTTCCCCTTCTACTATTTTATTTATCACTCTGTCTACCTGTCTTTCTTTAGTCAACCATGCCAACATTCTGCCCGGCTTATTTGCCTGCTCAAAATACCTCTGTTTAGTCCATAAGATCTTCTTTTCTACTTCTTTGTTTATCATATTTGATAGATGAGATTGTAAATTTTTTATACTTAATCTTAATTCTTCATTTTTTGGGTTTTTGACCAATTCCGTTTCTTTGTCTCTTATTTGTTTGCTCATTTCCATGAAATTATTGTTATTTTTTTTCCTAATTTCCTTCATTTGTTGGATGCCATACCCCCTCATATACGCTTTACTGGTATCCCAGATCACCATATTGTCCATTGCTTGATTTTCATTTAATACAAAAAATTCTTTAAGTGCCTCTTTTGCTTTATTTGCTCTTTCCTCCTCCTTCCATAGATCTTCATTCATCCTCCATCTCCCTCTTGTACATTTCTTAAATTTCATATATACTGTCACAGGGTTATGATCAGAGATGGATTTGTTTTGTATTTCTGTTTTATCCACACTCAACATTAATTTTTTTGAGGCCCATATAGCGTCAATCCTTCCTCCGGATTTGTGCACTTCAGAATAATGGGTGATATCTTTCGTATTTGGGTTTTTGGTCCTCCAAATGTCATATAAATTTAAATTTGTAACCAGATTGAAAAAGGATAAAGGGAGTTTGCCCGAGTTAGACTCTTTCCCCCTATCTGTTCTATCCAAATCAATAGAAACCACCCCATTTTGATCTCCCATGAAGATAATCTCTTCCCCTATATAATCCCACAATTTGTCCTCTAAGTTTCTATAGAATTCATCCTTTCTATTGTTAGGGGCATAAAAACCTACCAAAACGATTTTACCCGCTTCTGTTTGTATCTCCACCACTAATATTCTCCCTTCCTCGTCTTCAAATAATAGTTGTGGCTTTAACTTGGGATTGATATACATCACTACACCCCTTTTTTTCTCCCCTCCCGCTGATATAAATTCTTTTCCCAATCTTACATTCTTCAGAACTCTTGTGTGAATTTTAGATATATGAGTTTCTTGCAAACAGATGATGTCCCATTTCCTTTTTTTCAAAATGCACTCTACCCTGTTCCTCTTCAACTTACTGTTCAAACCGTTTATGTTCCACGATATACATTTCAAATTCATCTCTGTATAGCTACCTTTATTTCCCTTTATAGGGTTACCAAGTAAGAAATAAAAAACTCAGAAGGAAACTGAAAAAACAAAAAACAAAAAACGAAAAACGAAAGCAAAAATCAAGCCAAAAAATAAAGAAATGAGATCCACCGCCGGTTTCTTGTTTTAAAAATGTCTTTCCCTTGATTCAGTTTATCGTCTGCCGAACCAAAAGGTAGGAATAGATACCAACAGAGTGCCTAAAAAAGTTTAGTTCTCTGTTGTTTCACTGTTATTTCAACCACGGCTCTCGTTGTTTATTCAGTCACTTTGGATACTTCTTTCGGGACGTTTTTCGCCTCCCAGCTCTTCCCAATACTTTCTCCAAAAGATTTCAGTATCCTCAACTGATTTAAAAAGTCTTCTCCTGTCCTTAAAGGTAAACGAGAGCCCTTCAGGAAACTCCCCTTAAACAAGATTTTGTTTTTCCTCAATGCCGACGTCAAAAATTTATAATTCTCCCTCTTTTTAAGCAGACGGGTCGGGATTTCTTTCATTATTTCTATTACATTTCCATCAATTTGGAGCGGTTCCACTCTCCCCTTTAACAAAAGTTTATCTCTCAGCAGCCTTGAATTGAGGAATATGAGGCAATCTCCTGGGCCTTTTCTAGTCTTATTCTTATTTACTCTTATTCTAAATATCTTTTCTATATCCAGTCCCAACTCCTCCGCTGACACCTTCAGCCAGTCCGCCAAGGATTTCGTAATAATTTCTGAAATATCCTCATCTCGATTTTCTTTGATCCCCCTCAGACGGAGAATCATCTCCTTCTGCCTCATCTCCAGGACAGCAAGAGCATCAAAGGTGTCCTCTTGAATTTTCTTTAGTTCTTCTAGTTCCATCTTGTCTTTTTCCTGATATCTTTTCATTTCTTTTTGTTCTTGCTGCGTCTTTTTAATATTCTCCTCTTGTTTCTGCAACTTTTCTTTTACCTCTTGTGTTGTTGTATCTAATTCTGTCTGTTTTGCAGTCATTTGATTTACTTGGCTTGACAATTCCATTATTAAACTTGAATTTTTCTCAATTTTATTCCCCATTGTCTCCATCCTATTCCCCATCGTCTCCATCTTTCCATCCAAAATCTTAATGTTTCCATCCAACGTTGTTATCTTATCACCTATATTTTTTTCCATTCTCTCCATTGCCGCCATTAACTCTTTCAAATCCATATTGGTATCACTTTCGATTATTGAAGTCCTACGTTGATGATTTAAAGCTGCTGCGTGGCTGCTGGAGGTTGTGAATTTTTTGGATCCCATCAGAGTTTCCCTTCAGATTGTGTATTTGTAACTTTTTTTCCCTTGCTTTGCTGTCCCTCACCACGTCTTTCTTTTTATTGGGAGTTTCCCTGGGGGTTGTTATTTAGCAACAGTCCATTTCCCCCTTGCAACCTTTTAAAAATGTCTTTATAATTCTCCTGTAGCTCTCAAGTCTTCCACTGGGTGGCAGAAAACGCGTTCCCTCTTTTTCTCGCTATTTACTGTAGTACTGCTTGTAGCCACACGAGGTCGTGCTATTTCTCTCTTATCTTTCTCTCTCCTAGCCTTCTCTCTTTCCTTTTTATGGTCTGCTTTCCAGCTCCTTCCTTGCTTTCCACTTCCGTCTTCTCTCCTCTCACCCACTGCTTTCAATGGCGGCTTTGCACTGACTCAGCACTTTGCCGCCGGCCCGTCTTACGAGCTGGTAAGGTTGATTTTACTTCTCTATTTCTTTTTTCCTGGGAGAGAAAAGATCGAGGTCTATCTGTATGCACGTTCTTCCCACCCGCTTCCCCTTTAGCGGTTTCTTCTCTTAACTATTTTCATTCGTGCTTTTCTAAGTACACCTCTAATTTCTAAACATTTTAACACTCCTCGGGGAAATTAGAGCTACTTCCACCACATTCAGCTTTTAATTTGACAGGTATTCTGCGTTGTGCCACAGCCCCCGCGATACTTCTGTCCGTTTCTGTCCGTAAAAAACTTAGTTTCTTTTCTCCCTCCTCCTTTGCCACCCCCTGTGCTCCAGGGAGGTGAGGGATATTGCTATATTTTCTCCCGTTATTGGAGGAGTTTGTCCGTTTACAGTTGAGTTTTTAATGGGGTAGTTCGGCGCTACTTTGTCGAGAATTGGAGCGTTTGTGTTGAAGAGGGGTTTGCGCCCGTTTGCACGGAGGTCCTCCCTGGGTTAAGTTCTTAATCACTGGGTTAAGTTCTTAATCACTTCCCTTGCGTGGGAGACCCCATATCGTGCTGCCGTGGGCTTCAGCCCCCAGGATCCCCCCCTGGGGTCGGTTGACTCACGCTTCGTCGCCCGTTTTTTCGCCTCCAACAACACCAATCCGCCTCGAGACAGCAGGAGCGCGGATCTCCACCCGACTCCAAGCACGCCGTTCCGGAAGTCTCCTCCCTTTTCCTTTATGTAGCTGTGGTGATAGATTGCAGCAGGAGCAGTTAGCAGACCCGGATACTTGGCACCAGTGTATCTGCCACATACAGGGACAGGGGCCAGTGGTGAAGCCGGGGAGTGTGGGCACAGCAACAGGAGTACCAGATTGACTCCACCAAAGTGGCCACACAGCCCCAACATCATCACTGTCCTGTGTCTGCACCATTGTTGCATGTAGCTGTGATGCTTCAGGGACACTGCTGGGATGTTGCAGGGAGGTGAGGCCCACAGCAACATAGTCCAGCAACGTATTGGCTGCTCCTGAATTGTAGGGATGGCTTTAAGCTGCCCACTACTACTGGCATCATATTGCAGTACCTTAAATATGAGGTCAGAGTCCTTTACTTTACTTCTAAAACATGTTTGGGGCCCTTTCAGTGCCCTCAGATAGGAGGCAGAGCTTGCTGCTACTGAGACAGGAGCTGAGCCTCTGCTTAAGGCTCAGTCTAAGAGTGACTGTTGCTGAAATAACACGCGAGTCCCGCACTTATAGAGGCTGCAGCCTGAGTCCTGTCTTCTTTCTTTCTCATAGCCGAGTAAGATTGTCTTCCATAAACACAGTTTTAACAACGAGTCTGTAAGTGACTGTGGAGGCCAATTCTGGATCCACACGTCCTTCCACAGTGGGGACATTGGTTTCCGGGCGGCAGTTGATCACGGTGTGGATTTGCCAAGCGTGCCTTCCTCTTAGCACGTTTTTCCCTTGTGTCCTGAGTTTGAGATCCTACACTTTGTCGAAGGGAAACTACCCACTGGAGTAGAAATCATACAGGTATATAGAACAGATGGAAAGCTCTTCAATCTGAGCAGGCTGAAAGCAAAGAGTAAGGTTACCGTATCTTCCATCATAGAACTTCAGTATGCTGATGACAACATAGTGTGCGCACGCTCAGAGGATGACCTCCAAACCATCCTAAATATCTTCGCAGAAGCTTACGAAACACTTGGCCTATCGCTCAACATCCAGAAAACCAAACTGCTGCACCAACAAGTACAAAATAACTCCTCTGCAGTGCCACAAATCCAACTCAATGGTGTAACATTGGAAAATGACAATCACTTCTCCTACCTGAGTCCTGTATGCAGCTATTCAGGGTACCACTGAAGCCTTGCTTCACCTTTGTAGTGCTGAGGCTGCTGCTCCAAGCAGAGCACAATGAAAGGCAATTGGGGGAAATAATATCTTATAAACTCAATTTTTTCATGTCACAGGTATCAACTTCCCTTTTTATAGTGTTACTTTGAAATTCAGGTGTAGTCACCATGGCTCTGTTATTAAAGGGTGTTTATATTTGGCAAGCCTAAAAGTTTAGGATAAATATGTGGGGGTTTTTCTCGGCTGGAGAAAAAGAATTTTAGTATGTCAGAGTATAAAATTTTGAATGGCTATAAAACACACAGCTGAGGGAGTTGTTACAAATAAGGCATAAGGCCAAGCTCTGGATCAATGATTGGATTAACAACCCAGGAGTCTAGTTTCATGGGTTCCCTAATGGCCTTGAAATGATCTTTAAAGGTAGCCACATTATTATAATAGTGCTTTCCAACAATAAAAGTAGAATTTCATAATCAATTGAATTGTGAACCTATTCTCTGCAAAGACTTCTTGCCTATTTCTCTTCTATCGCCAAGGGTAAGTCTTCTCCCCCACCTGCCTCCTGCTACACACAATACAAATTCTTGTATTCCTTTATATTACTCGAGTAGATAATTAATTTGGATGTCAACTAATTTTTTAATGATCCTGTTCTGCTTGGAATTGTATGCACATGGCCTCAGTAGGAATTTTGCCTGCTGATTATGTCACTGGATGAAGAATTTAGCCCTGTGGAAGGAGCACTGCACACTGCAGCTTGTTTGAATTAGAGTATAGAAGTCAGCAGCATAAAGGACTGAATCAGGCCAGGTTTGATCTGATACTAAAAGTGTGGCTACTGCCAAGAACAGTCTAAGCCCCTCCTGCTCTTTAACATCAACGGAAACTTGCCCATATATTGATGTCGAGGGCATTTTGTGTTTGTGCTGATGAATGGAGTCAGGGAAGTGCATCACATTTTGACATCAAGACACAAGCAAGTTGTTCTAGGTGCTGAAAAGAGAGATAGGGAGCTAAATGGCTGCCATTTTTGGCAGCAGGCACACATTTATTATCCTATCTCCCTAAGGCCCATAGAGCTGCAGTAGAATTCTGAATGTGTCCACCCTGACTTTTACTATCAAATTTCAAAAGAGCAAATAATTTAAAATCACCAATATGTCTAGCATGAAAGTTCAAAATCCTTTTGCATTAATACTGTGAGACGAACTTTTTAGGGGAGCCTTTCTAACCATCAGTAGGAGCTTCTAGGAATTCCTGTTAAGGTGAAATGGGACTAAAACACTTGCGCTCTTTTTTTCATTTATTCAAAAGTAAATTCAAGTAGGCAGTACTGAAGCATCCACAAAAACAAAATTTCATTGTGTAATCTTGCTTTTCTAGCTATATTTGAAGATTATAAAGCACACCCCTAGTTCCTGTCAGCAATATATTTGATGTTTCTTTGTGTCTTACAAATGAATGCAAGAACGCTGATCTCATAGTTTTCCCATCGCACTCTATATTGGCCTTTGCACAAAACACATTGCACAAAATACAGTGGCATTTGAGGCTTCACGGAGTTAATTTATAGATCTAGAGAGAATGAGAAAGCAGAGCTGGTCAGAATGTCAGACTCAGCATTCAGTAGTGAAGTGCTTTTACCTGTACATTCATGACCTTGAGTGAGATCTAGGATTAAAGGTGAGGGAAGTGTAAATCAATGCTTTGGCACCAAGCTGGTCACCATGTCCCAGCAGTCTACTAAGCTGTGGAAGGATTTAAATTATCCTGAAAAATGCTGAGGGGGAGAACGGGTGAGATACCTTAATGTCTGTGAGGAGCCTTTATTTGATGCTGCCTCTGCCTCTGTTATGGTTAAGATGACAGACGATGTCCAGTTCACCTGAGCTTTTAGTGGAGGCTCATCTGGGTTGGGTACATCATTGCTGCTAGATACTTTGAACTTTGTGTGTTGTTGAAAAATCTCTCCTGGGATTTAGTATTGGCTTTAAACGGCTTGATTTTATTTTATTACTTAGTTGTCATTGTTTTTTTCTGACTTGCATAAGTGTTTGGTAGGTGGTTGTGGTATTCTTTTATTAATAAATATGAAGCTGCTGCATATGGAGTCAGACAACTGGGACTATTAGGCCAGTAATATCTATTCTTCCTGGCAGCAACTCTGCAGGGTGTTGAGCAGAAATATTTCCCATTTCTGTTAACTTCAGATCTTTTTAACTGGAGACGCTGGGGACTGAACCAGGGATTGTGCTTTATTCTGAGTTACCGGTATATGGCTACTTCCCAGATTTTGTAGGGTACAGGTCAGCTAGACTTGAACCCAGAAACCCAATCCTGCCAAGAATGCCAGGCCTAAGCTGTGGAACTGTCCTTTATGAGGTAAATAACCTCTTGAACCAGGCATCCTACTGGTCAGCACAGCAGTTCCCCAGCACAGCCACACTGTTGCATGCTCCCTGACATCCTGCACATGATTGACATGACAGTCACTTTGCTATAACGGACGTATGATTAAAGCACCTTGTAGAAGTTGAGCCAAATAAGATTTATTTACTGAAATATACTCGGAGTTGAGTGTTGATTTCATTCTCTTTATTTCAGCTCATGGTAAACAGTGAGTGAGTGCTTTCCCCCAAAACCTCTGGCTATATATGCATTATTTACACAATGGGTCCCGTGTGGTTCGCTGATTCAATTCCCTTCCTGGAGCCTGATTGGACTGTTCCTGAAGGCCAATCAGGTTGCTGATTCACTTCCTCCTAGAGCAGGATTGGGTGACTCCTGCAGACCAATCAGGTTGCTGCCTTTTAGGATCCTACCTGCCTATTGTTCTAGGATCCAAGCTCAGTACATAACATTTACTCAATCAGAGACTAATTTATGTGCTCACTTCTTCCTCTGGTAAAAGGGTCAGCCAATGGGTGTATAAGCCCTAAACCCAATTCCAACTTCTTCTGAGGTAGACTCTTAGGAGAAAAGTATTGCCTCAATAAACAAGTAAAATAACTCCCTGCTAGCTTAACCTCCTACAACCAAATAACAGCCTAACTAAGAAGTCTAAACTAAGAAAATGCCATTGCTGTGACAGAGAAAACAGTGTTCACAAGGGAACAATTGGCAACACCATAGTGCATGCTGTTGCCGATCAGACTGTTCATGAATTGTAAATTTGAGAGAGACATGTCGATTCATTTTAATGGTCATCTTGGAACATTGTGCAGCCTAGTCCTATGTATATTTACCAGAATTGTCACTGGTCCAGTTAATATCATGGTAAACCATACGGTTTCCATCAACAAACCAGGCCAGACCACTTTGCTCCTCCCTGCTAGAGTGCAGAGAAAGAAACTACAGTCCCTGGCTGAATGTTATGTCTGAATTGAGGATTGTGGGTTTTTCCCTGCTCCAAACAAACCACGACCTATAGACAAACATTGAGCAAAACAATCCATGGCACCTTGCTACCTGTTTGGACATAATTCTAAGCTAAGAATCATGACTCGTTTCTTCCATACTCTGCAAGGTGCCCAAACTTTTTTTTAAAAAGGGCCAGATTTGATGAAGTGAACATGCATGAGGGCTGACCAAAGGTGTTGAGCTTTGTTTAGGATTGAAGTTGTTGAGCTTTTCTTTAGGATTTTACTTTGGACATGCCTGTGTCCTAGAGGATATAGCAAAACAGCTCGGATTGACACATTCACACAAAGCCACTAACTATGGTTTTACATGATGTGCAAGAAAGCCATTATATCTGCTCATGGGTCAAATTACCATTAGCTTCCAAAAAGCTTTCAAGGCAGGTCCCATGTAATCAGTAAATTAAAAAAGCTGAACTCTATGAAGTGTTTCAAAACATGTGTGGTAGTTCTAGGGAATATGGAATATGAGAAATAGAGAATGCTGCATTTATTTTTAAAAGGTACAACCCTTCCAAAAATGTCCTTAAAAGATGGATCTGGAGCAGGTCTTGCATGCTCAAGATGATAGATACCTTTTCAGTGGAACACACTTGCAAATGTTCTGGTTTTTCAAGTGTATATGACAATCCATTTACCTAAGAGATTCAGACGTATATATTCCAATCCACTAAGAAGCTTTTGGTTTGGTTTGGCATTGAAGGACATATTCAAATAAAATAATTTGCACATGTAATGTCCCCTTTCTTTATTATGTAGATTTTTGTGTGGAGGGGTCTGGTCTTGGTAGCTAAATAGATGACAACAACAGTAATGAGAAAAAACAAATTATGATACTGGCTCTGTGATGTTAGCTCTGTGTTTCTTTGAATTTTACTTTCTTTGAACCTGAGATCCCAAAGGGAGTATATACCTGCAATGATTAAAAAATGAATTCAAATATTTGCCTGTATCTCTATAACCAAATTCATGGGATCCATCACAACTGGTAGTTTGTGGTGTTCAGTGGACCCAGTACTGTTTGATGCACACATATAGTAATCATCTTTCTAAACCACCATGCTTTAGAATGTTCAGTTTTGAAGTTCTTGTCCTGTTTGACTTTGGTCAAGTCTCTTCAATTCTGTACCATTATTGTACTGCTAACTTACTTAGTGCATCCATACTAATTATCAACAAATACTTCCCTTGCTAAAAGTCTGAATTGTTTCAATGCTGTTTGGCACCCATTTGTTCCTCTGGCTGCTGCTGTTTCCTGGTGACATTTTTCTTAACTTTTGCCATCACTGCCTTTGCCCTCTTTTGCCCTCACAGGCATTAAAATGAATTAGCAATGCCAACTGGTGTGATTTTGTCTGTGGGTTTATGGGTGATTTTCCTTGTTTCAGCCTTTGAAATACATGTATATCAAAATCACTGCAAATGGGAAACACCTGTTAATGTTCATGAGAACAATCTAGCTGGCGTTAGATCAGTCCTATCATACACTTACCAACAACAACAACAACAACAACAACAACAACAACAACTGGCTCAAACTTTCATGGAAGCCATGCTTCCTCCCCTGCCCAACTTCAGAAATTCCTCTCTTTAATTCAAGATGTGTAATTATTCAGAAATAGGTGTAATTATTCAGTGGTGTAAGAGAACGCCACTATATATGTGTGTGTCCAAAGAGTCGTGGCAGAATTTGAGCACAGGAGCCCTCTCCCCTCCAGTGGTTTCCAGAAACTGGTATTCAGAAGCATTACTGCCTCCAACTGTGGAGGCAGAGCATGGTCATCATGACTAGTAGCCTTCAATAACATGAATTTGTCCACTCCTCTTTTAAAGCCATCTAGGTTGGTGGCCAGGGACGTGGGTGGCACTGTGGGTTAAACCACAGAGCCTAGGAATTGCTGATCAGAAGGTTGGCGGTTTGAATCCCTGCAACGGGTGAGCTCCCATTTCTCGGTTCCAGCTCCTGCCCACCTAGCAGTTTGAAAACATGTCGAAGTGCAAATAGATAAATAGGTACTGCTCTGGCGGGAAGGTAAATGGCGTTTCTGTGCGCTGCTCTGGTTCACCAGAAGCGGCTTATAGTCATGCTGGCCACATGACCTGGAACCTGTATGCCGACTCCCTCGGCAAGTAACGCAAGATGAGCGCCGCAACCCCAGAGTCGGACATGACTGGACCTAATGGTCAGGGGTCCCTTTCTTTTAAGTTGGTGGCCACCGCTGCCTCCTGTGGGAGTAAGTTCCATAATTCAACAGTGCACTACTTTAAGTACTTCCATCTGTCCTGAATCTTGCAACATTCAACTTCATTTAATGTTCACAAGTTCTAGTGTTATGAAAGAGGAAGAAAAGCTTTTCTCTATCCATGTTCTCCATACCATGCATAATTTTATAAACTTATAAACTTACTCGCCTTTTCTCTAAACCAAAAAGTCCCAAACGCAATATTTTGTCATAAGAAACTTGCTCCATCCCCCTTGATCCTTTTGGTTGCCCTTTTCTGAACCTTTTCCAACTCTATAATATAATATTTATGTAGGTTGTTCAGTGTTCAGATTTTAATTTTAGTTACCTGTGTCAAAGGCTAAAAAAAACAGAGTCCTGAGCATTTTGCTTCATTCCCCATAAGTTCTTCTACATAAGAGTGACACAGATTGGTGCACATGGTTAGAGACTTCCATATGGTATCTCCTGTTCACACCATCAGGTATGTCTTGTAAAATGAGATAATTGCCCACATGCATACTTCAAGGTTCATACCCACATCAAAACCCACACCTGCACACACAACATGCAGTTCCTCTCAGTTAGCAAACCTAATGCCTTCCTCCTTGTCATTTAACATTATATTCAAAGGAGGAAGTTTCTTTCAGCTATTTTGTTTTTAAATTGTCTGTGTTGCTGTTCTGGCGGATAAGCATTTTTTTAAAAGTATGGGCTTGAATGATTCCTGCATCAAAGCAACATCCCATTCTTCAGCATTGCATTAACATCATGAGCTATTTCAAGGTTCTGCAGAAGCAGTGCATGTTTACTGCTGCTCCAGCAGTGGATAGGAAAAGTAAGAACAGACTGCATGCTGCATACAATTGCATGTAGTGAAGCCCCAACCTCTGCTTCTCTCCAAAGGAATAGCAGCCCACCGCCACCCACCCACCCCAATTCAGCTACTCACCAGCAGCAACAAAGCACCTAGGATATATGACATAGGGACCAGTTTCCGTGGCAAACCCAGACTGATTGATTGATTTCTATACCACTTTTTATATTAAAAATATCTCCAAGTGGCATACAGAAAACCGAAGCAACAACGAATGTCATCTCTGTTCCTGTGTCTACTAGTGGCAACAATATTACAAGACCTAAGAATATCACCACATTAAGAGTTAATTTGCCTGTTCATCTCCCAGTGTGATAATATATATCACATGGATGGGTATGCAGAAGCTGTCATTTGCCAGCAGTGCCCTTCTGCTTCCCATGTAGGACAAACAAGCTAGTTTCAATGCAACAGAATAAATGGACACAAATCTGATATCCGCAATGGCAACATTAAAAAAACAGTATAGGAACATAGCTGACCTGAACACACTGTAACTAACCTTAAAATGGCCATCCTTGAACAAGGAACTTCAAAGGTGGATAGTAATATAAAATCACTGAATTAAAATTCATCAAGATGTTCTTTTATCATCTGTTGCTCTTTTTCTTTTCTTTTTTACATTACATGTGTTAATTGCCTTATCTGTGCCAGGAAGTCTGTGTTATCATCAACAACTGTTTTGCCTTGTAAATGGCCACTCTTAATAACATAATTATCACCATCTGTACTTTCTGCATTTCATTTCCCCCCTACCTCACTATTATCACCCCCACACACACACACACAAACATATGTGTATTTGTGTTTGTGTACAAACACACACACACAAAAACATACTTGTAACTCAGAATAACACTTTGTGGATCTGGTAAAGTGGACTCTAGTCCAACGAAGCTTATGCCATAATACATAGAGTTCTTAGTCTTTAAGAAGCTTTGCTGTTCTTGGGAAAAGTGCAAATATTATTTAAGATAAGACAGCTTGCAATTTTACTATGTAGAGTTACAGAAATAGGTCTTAATGTGTAGGAGTGGGCGATGAAATGGCAGATAAAAGGCAGTGCTGGAACTTGCAAAGTGATACACTTGGGAAAAATATAACTTTAAGTATAAATGGCACACACTAAATTAGCAGTAGCTATTCAGGGCAGAAATTGCGGAGACATGTGGATAGCTCATTTAAAACATCAGTTCAATCTACTGCAGCTGTCAGAAAGAAGATAAAATACTGGATACAATCTTCTAAAGAAATGATAAAAGCAATGCAGACAAACTTACTGTGATCCAGTTCAAATTCATAATAGCCAAACAGTTCTGGTTACTGGAGCTAAGAAAGCGCTTTAGTGAAAAGATAGGCCAGCTTCCCAAAACCACATGCAAGGAAGAAGTATTGTAATTTCCCCTTCTACCAGTAGTGGGTCATGTGGTCATCCTGGATTACCAGCTGTGTCATCTAGTTTGGCCTGTGAGTTCATGGCCTCATGGTGACAGTTCCTCGGCATAAATTCTGCATCTCACCCAGTTTCATCTTGAGTTGATGTGCGGCTGATTTCAGCAATGTAAGGAGTGTTAAAAGCAGGTGCATCTCGAAACACGTTTGACTAATAGCTGCTTCCTCCAAATTCACCCATCTGAAACCCCAAACTATACCTATTTAAAATGGTCAAGGCTCTATTTCAGTCTGTTCTTTGCCTTCTGTAGCACTTTTATGGCTCTCCCCACCAGTGAGAGCCAGTGTGGTGTAGTGGTTAAGAGCGGTAGACTCGTAATCTGGGGAACTGGGTTCGTGTCTCCGCTCCTCCACATGCAGCTGCTGGGTGACCTTGGGCTAGTCACACTTCTTTGAAGTCTCTCAGCCCCACTCACATCACAGAGTGTTTGTTGTGGTGGAGGAAGGGAAAGGAGAATGTTAGCCGCTTTGAGACTCCTTCGGGTAGTGAAAAGCGGGATATCAAATCCAAACTCTTCTTCTTCATCTCCAATGTCTGATAGTTGAGAACATTTGTTGATAACTTTCTGGTCCCCCTCCCCTCCCCTCGCCTCCATCCCTCTCCCCATTTTCCTTTGTTAATTTCCATCCTTGAGTCTATTTCAGACTGATTACTAGGCTGTAACTTCAAAGACAGTTAGCCTCTCAACCATTTGAGTGGATAACTGGGTCCTGTTAAAGCAGGGAAAATGCCTTTTAAAAACAAGCAATTATCTGCTGATATATTTTTTTCTTAGTTAATGTGCAGTTTACTGAAATAATGCCATAGCTTATAGCTAGCTAGCCAAAAGTACATCACTATTTTGAAAGTTCTTGGATAAGGAGCACTTGCATCAAAATTAATTTACTGTCTGAAAACTAATTAGGTGCTGCTTCTCTGTTCTGTGTACTAGTTTATTTCAGCCCATGTTTGTTCATGTGTGTTCTTCTGACTGTGACCTCTGCAGCACTTATTCAAATTACCTTCCAACTTGAGAGACTCTTGGAAAACATAATCACAAAACACTGTCAAAAAGAAGGCCACTTATCTCTTTGACTATCCTAAGCTGTCTTTAAAATTTAACAATTGTTTCCCCTTAAGACATTTAGTTGCATAAGGCTTAAAACCACACAGTGAAACCCTTTGTGTCTTTCTTTATTGGAAAAAATGTATTGGACTTTCCACCCCTCTAGAATAAATTTTGCCTAGATTGAAAAGAAGACGGAAAACACAATTGGCTAGAGCCATTTGAGATGTGGTTGATTAAGTGTTATATCATCTGAGTCACTTTTATCCTACAGCTCTTTCAAATCAATGGTAATAAGGCAAATGGATCATTCTGCATTTTAGAAATTTGGTGAGTTGATTTAATACCCTGATTTAGTAGGATAAAGGGCAAACAGTCTCTACTGGGCTATTATCTCATTCAGCATCAGCCTCTGAAACTATGAGAACAGAATCATAACAGCAGGCTTGGAAGCAGCCACAGGAGTGATTCAATCAAGTCACCTATACTCAGGTGTGAAGCTTTATGTGTAGCACATGGGCAGCATAAGCCTCTCTGACTTTGCAGAGTAGATTTGGATGTGACATCTCCGTGCAGCCAACTAAATATATGCACAGTGACAGCCCATAATGAGAGATGATTCTGCACTTCCAGACAGATACAGAAATGACCATGCATTTGACTGGCTACTCAAGATTCTCATGTTCAAAGTCACTCTTGCTTTTTTTAAAAAAAAAACAACAACAACAATCTCTAGTGGCACAGAAGCTACTGGTTTGCTTGAACCGGAATGACTCTCACCAAATGACATCTCCCTTTACTCTGACTCAAGATATCCTTTATTTTAAACTTTGAATAACTTTTTGTGCACCTGAACCAAGCAGGATTGAGCTCACAGTACACCAGTTGATGCATGGGGAGTTCAGTCCTGCTTTCTACAGGGATCAGCTGACTGAACAGTTGTCATGAGTTCCATTGAGGGGTGTGTGTGTGTGTGTGTGTGGCAGGCTCAGGAGGAAGGGTGTGAGATCAAAAAGCTAGAGTCTGATGACCCTGGGGAGGGTTGGGACAGGTTCCATTAAGCCCTCAAGAAGTCTTGTACCTAGGAAGAGGCTGTGGAACAGATCCTGGGGAGAGATCAAATGGGGTGTTGGGGATGGGGAAATCTGGCTTTTGTGCTATCAGATACAGTCGTACCTCAGAATTCGAACAGAATCCATTCAGGAAGTCCATCCGACTCCTGCAGCCAATCGGAAGCCACGGAAGCCACATCAGACGTTTGGCTTCCAAAAGAACATTCACAAACCAGAACACTCACTTCCAGGTTTGCGGCGTTCGGGAGTCAAAACGTTTGACTCGCAAGCCGTTAGAGATCCAAGGTAGGACTGCAATTCCATTCAAGTTTTTCCTGTTGGTGAGCCTCCATCCCTGAAGTTAGTGCTGACTGGCAAGCCATGCATTGAACAGGTGCTGTCTCTTTCTCTGCCCCCAGGACATGGAGGCACCAATGCTAGAACAAACAGACCACTTAGACCCAACCCACACAAAAGAGTGCCCATTTGCTTGCTGCATCTAAAGGCAGTTTGCTTGCTGTACAAAAGCTGTGCTTGCCACACTGTTCAAAAGCAAGGAGTATGATGACCTATCACTCATTGTATGGCTAGGACAGGTTATACAATCCACCTGCTGAGCCTTTTAGCTTTTGCCTTGCCTATGTACTGTACTGATTAGTTCATTAAAGATTTCAGCAGAAACTGAAATTCGAGTTCTTCCTCCAATGAGATCCTTGACAGCAGATGTTGTCACATACTGTATGACATCATATGTGGGGCAGGCACTCATGGTTAGGGAAAATCAGCCTCATAGGCCAAATTTGGCACACAGGGTAGAAGTTCCCCCATCCTGATTTAAAAGCTTCTGGACTATGGGTTGGGATGGGGTTGAGTCTTGACAGCAAACCCTCTCAATTCAGTATCACAGTTGTACATGACCCCAGGGTGATGGATTCTTAAAACTTTGTTGTCTTACACTGTTACATTTTCCATTTGCAGCTTTTTTAAAGATGTGAAGTAATTACAATCAAATATGTATTCCTCAATGATTTTCTGAAGTCACACAGTCCCAAGAGGGCTGGACCACATGATTTTTCTGAAATGTGTAAGGAGTTGTTGAAACTTCCATCCCCTGGAGATGGGGGGGGGGGAAACCAAGCTAAAGCACCTTCTGGCAGCATTACATGAGCTTCTTTGTTTCGACTCTATTTTTGCAACCTTGCTTAAGTTTATATGAAGGTTGGGTTTTATGTTTTATCTATCTTTTAACTAAGATGGCTGCTACTATGACAAAATTTGCAGTACTGTATCATAGATAGTTGGAATGTGCTTCCCAGATGTGACATCCTAAGTAGTATAATAACTAGAGTAAACGTCAGGACCAGCCAAGTAATCAGGATTGGCCCTACCATTAAGCAGATTGCAGCACCACCACCTCAGGTAGCAGATGGTGGGGGCAGCAATCCATGGCTATTCCCCCCCAAGTCCCCCAACCATTCTCTCCATTTGCCATACAGCCAGTCCTTAATCTGGCCTGCTGCCTCAGGTACAGTGGAGAACATTATCCCGCCATCACCAGTGTTGAAGTAAAACTCATTTCCCATTCCAGTCAGCTGCTGCCCATGGAATGTGGATGCCATCTTGTCCACTGCTTTCAGCAGCAAAATATCTTGCACTAGCCCTATAAATTCCATCTCAGTCAAAACAATGAACTTGCTGTACAGCTGTCTTTTTAGACTATAAGCCCCTCAGGAGAGGAGGGGGAATTGGCAAAAATTGCTTTCCTTCTCTTACATTAGTGGACACCTCTGTTGGATCAAAACCCATTAATGTAAGAGCATAAGAAGAGCCTGCTGGATCAGACCAATGTTGTGTGGTGTAGTGGTTAGAGTGTTGGAATAGGGCCTGGGAGACCAGGGTTCAAATACCTGCTCAGCCATGAAGCTCACTGGGCACCTTGGGCCAGTCTCAGCCTATTCTACCTCACAGGGTTGTTGTGAACCTAAAATGGGGGAGAGAGAGCCATGTATACCACCTTGAACTCCTTGGAAGAAAGGTGGGTTATAAGTGTGATAATTAATTACGTAATTAATCTACCATAATGTTCCAACCCAATGCCTAGGGGACGCCCACAAGCAGACCCTGGGCACAAGAGTGCTCTCCCTATCAGCAACTCCCATAAACTGGTATCCAGAGGCATACTGCCTTGACAGTGGAGAGAGCCCCCACCCCCCACCCACCATGAGACAGTAGACTTCGCCAGACGGATGGAAGGGGAGTTGTTGTTTTGTCCTTGTTTTTATAATGTATTTTATCTTTTTATGCTGTATTTTTATGCTGTGAACCACCCTGAGATCTACAGATAAAGGGTGGCATACAAATTTAATAAATAACAAAATAGTAATAATAACCACCTGCTTATGGAATATTCTTCCTGCTTTGCTTGCACAAGGTTTTGAAGAAGTTAGGCTATATTTGGTTATTTATTGAGCATTCAGTTTGATTTGCTACATGACAATAAGTATACATCCTGATTCGCTAGTGGGGTGTTTATATATCTTCCCATTAATCATTTGTACCTCCCACACTTTTCAATGCATTCCCCCATCGCTATCCAAACCACAAAAAGTCATTAAAAGGGGTTGGGGGTAGATTTGTTGTGCTGGGGTGACAAACTAATTTAAAGTAGGATTTAATATTAAAAGTATCTCACAAAGAAGAGCCCATTTTTAAATCATGTTAGATGTATTGACTTGTTAATCGGCAGGATGGAGGGGGGTACTGCACTGGTTTGGATTAGTTTGATCTGATTGTATGCCTCCCGCACATCCCATTAATGTAAGACAGCTTAGTGAGAAAAGCACTTGAAATTAACCCCCCAAGCCTCTGTCTATTCATTCAATTTATGATCCTTAAAGGGGGGGGATCCTGCCATGAAGAATATGTTTATCACAATTGACAATCTTTGTCTAGACGAGCTCACAGGAACTGAGTCATGATCAAAAGTAAATCTTAACAGCTGAAATGGGAAGTCAGTGTAAAGAAACTGTAATTGTGTCAGCACTTCCAGAGACACAAGTCAGAATTCTCTGGGTAGTGCTGTTAGGTTTTCCCCTTTAGAATCAATAAGGGCTGTGCAACAACCACTCTCATGTTACTGTTCTCGTTTGAGACATGCATCATTATACACTTCTGAATTTATCTTCTATGTTCATGGGGGTAATCCCTTCAGGAATATGACAACAGCTGGATGGATGTGAGTGAGTGAAAATAGATGTTTCCAGGCCATGGCAGAGCTTTCAAGTACCGGTATCTCAAGGATCACCTCTTTCTCCACGAACTGAGGCCCTTCTTCATGTGCGAGATGTCTGGAGGGTGACAACATGAGAACAGTCCTTTTCAGTGGTGGGCCCTAGCTTGTGGCATGTACGCTGCAGGGCGGCACACTTGGCACCATCTTTATCTGTTTTTATGCACTTCTTTTTCTTTGCCCAGGCTTCTGCCCCTGAATTTGAAGGGTGACAACTGGTGCTGTAATCACAACCCTCTCTTTCACTGCCAGCTAGGCTGTTATAGACAAGGGAAGGTAAGAACAAGGGAAAGAAAAATGGCAGCATGGGGACAAAATGGAAGTAAGTAGGCAGCAGTCCTGTAGTTCCCTTCCACAGCATCCAGCCATTTCAACTGGGCTTGTATAAGACAACTTTGGAAAGAGCTTTACTTCTCAAAATATAATATTCCACAGCTGTACACATAAAGGCATAAGTTAACCAAGGTGTGGCTGTGTGTGTGTGTGTGTGTGTGCGCACACACACACACACACACACACGCAAATTTCTCTTTTGAAATTGTATGTATGGTTGTGGGTTCTTCAGGAAGGCTAGTGTCTCGATAAAACAGAAAGCTGGCAATGGAAAAGAGAGAAGTGATTGGTCCTGGGATGTGGCAGAGAAACCTTTTTTGGAATTATAGCTATTATAGTGATTTTGAATAAGTGTGTTCACAAATTGTATTCCTGTTTAGAAAGGCAAGTAAATCATCAGTTGAGTTGAAATAGAGCCATGCAATCATTCCTATCACAGAAGGCCAGCAAAATAAAATAAAAAAGCCAGCTATCTCCTTAACATAATAATGTATGTTTTCAATAGTGTATATTTTCCTATTATCGTCATTTTGTCAATAATGGAGAAGATTGGTAAGTGCTTTGGAAAACACAAAACAAGCTCCAAACATGACATGCTGGCAAATAAGCCCTTAAGATGAGCATAAAAACAACAGTACCTACAAAGTTTATTATGACCAGTTACATTCTTCCAGGGTTTTATGCTGACCCATGGTCATCATGTTTGCATAATAGGATAATTCAATGTTTGTGTCCCATAAACAACCACCACCAGAAGTTACTCTCCTAATGCAGGGGGAAGCAGGGTTCTAGCATGAGGAGGAAATGGGCTCAGGTGGGAAGTGTTATGTATGGGACAAAGGTGGTACTTCAACAGGTCCGCCTTTGCAATATCTGAAGTACCAGTAGCACTGGCACCAATCAACAGTCCTACATGATAAGGTGTTAGAATGGGGATGCTGCAGCTGGCACGTGACAAATGAGAATGGATCCATCTAACTGACCTGGCACAGAAGGTTGCTCTGGGTATGCTTTAAAACACACACACACACACACACACACACACACACATTTTTAATGCATGCTTTTATAAACATTACAGCTAGATCACCAAGTAACTGCCTATCATATGTTGGAAGAAAAACGAGGACAACAGCTGTTCTGGATAAAGCATTGGAAGAAGGCATGGACTGATATTTTCACATAACGAGAGATTGCTGCAGATGATTCTAATATGGCAGGGGTGCTAGTTACCCTCTATACATGGACAACTAAAATTATTATGGGGCTGAAGCAACTCCCCTTTGAGGAAGAGTTAAATGTGGGGCTTTTTAGTTTAGAAAACAGACAACTAAGGGAGAATGTGATAGAAGTGTGTAAGATTTTGCATGGCGTGGAGAAAGTGAATGGGGGGGGGTTCTCCCTCCCATAATTCTAGAATCTAGAATACAATGAAGCTGAATGTTGGAAGATTCGGGAGCAATGAAATTATATACCCATTCATGCAGCACATAGTTGAACTATGGAACTGACAATCACAAATTGAGTTATAACGATTGCATTTTTATCCTAATTATGGGTGATATTTAGCTAAATTATACACAGTAGACCTACTGAAATCAAAGGACATCCATTGATTTAAGTGGGTTTACTCTCAGGATGACTAACACTGGATAAGACCAGATAATAAAGTGTTTTGTTTATTTCCTATGCAAAGAGTAAATTTTATGGCATAAAGAAATCCTTCGACATTCACTGACAGAGCTGAAGCAATACATTCTTTATAAAATAACCATTACATAACTAATGTGCAGTCAAGTTTGGGCTGCTTAATTTGTTTCCATGGAGTAAGACTGTAATTCTGAGACACCGAAAAATTGTCTCCTTGTGATATCTATTGCCTTTATTTTTCAAGGTGTTTTTTATATTATTTGTTGTCCGAGTATATTATTTGTTGTTCTAAGGAAAAGAACCCTAAATTAAGCTGCATTTGTTATCCAAATGATGCAGTTGATACTTACATCCGATTTTCAGCATGTGTCAAAGCGGTTTACCTACCTTCTCATTGAAAGTCTGCTGTTCAACAAGATCACAACCTATTGGGGCTGGATGAGGAAAATTATTGTGGTTTGCAATCCAAACCCCCTATTCTCATTGTAAGTTCTGTTGCTGATTACACTCTCCATCAACAATGCATGACCTGCTTACTCTGAAGCAATCTATTACGGACTGCAGTGAAAGTTTCTACCCTAGGAAACACCAGTGGGTGACCTTTTTAATTTTTTTGTCTCTTTGATAAGCAAGCTACATTCACCATCTTCACTAATTATGCCTTCCAGGATTTTCATCAGCAGAGTATTAGTCATTGCTCGTAATGTAAGAAGCACAATGACATGTCATATACAATGTTATTTCATCTGTTACTATATTTTGCATGGAAGCAGGTTACATTCCGTTGCTGTTTTTTAAGTCTCACGTGCACTCAAGATCAAGCCTGTAAGGATAAGTTCAGTGACATCATTGACACTTTTTCAGTTTTATATTGGTGTAAAGGAAGGCGGAATATTATCCTCCAGTGCGTTTCAATTCCAAACTGTCAGTTCAAAATGTACTGTGATGTCCTATTAGATTGGGAGGTTGTGGAAGGACAGTGTGTATTGAATGCTGGCATTTTTCATAATTATATTGCCTGCAGGGTTACCACCTGTCCTAATTTGATCTGATTAAGGTGAAATGCAAAATTGTCCTCATTTTGCAGAAGAGGGAAAGAGTGCCAGGTTCCATCACAGAGCACAGAGGAGGAGAGGATGTGATTACGGATATTGGCGGTGAGGGCGAGAAAGGGAAATGTATGTTGTCAGTTAAGCAGGAGATTAGATGCATGAAAATAATGCTGGTCATCTATAGGGCATTGCTTTGATTTTGAAAGGAGCAATCCATTGTCTCTTGTCCAAATATTTAATTAATTGTGTGCATAATATCAATGTTCTTTTTTTGTTTTTTTTAAATAAGTCTCTCTTGGCTGAATGTGTGTTTGTAAGCTATTTATTTGTAGACAAGAATTATTTAAGGCTGAGGCATTTGTGTAGCAGTCTAAATATTTGTTCTAACTCCCACTGAAAGGCTAATGCTGGATTCACAGATGCAACTCAAAAGAACTGCACATGATGAAGTGCACTCCTTATCTCCTTTTAATACATATCTTAGCAAAGTAAGTGGAACATAGCTTCTAACGCAACTAAACATGGGAGGCAACAGTCACAAGTCACCGGTCTCTGCAGCCACAGCAGGCGCTGTGATTCTTCAGTGGTTTGTTTTCACCCCTGGGGGCACACTCCATTGTCTCTTGAGACAGACAGAGGCCAACAACAAGGCAGCTGCCTTCTACTGTGTCAGAAGATTTGGTCTATCTAGCTGGAACTCTTCCAGCTTCACCTGGAGATGCCAGAGGTTGAATATGGGACTTTCTGCACACATATGCTCTAGCAGTGAGCTATAGCCCTTCCTCAAAATGAAGTAGCAACTGTGAACATTGCTGCTTTTAGATCACTGAAAATTACTAACCATTACGTTCCACAGTAAATGTGTTTTGAGTTTTGGCTAAAGAGTTTGGATCTAGGACCCAAAGGAACCTCAAAACCTACTTTAGTGGTCTGGAGCTTATTACTGCTCTTTGCCACCTCCTGCCAACAATACTGTTTCTGGTGCTAGTAAGCTAATAGAGCTCACAAATGCTTTGATTTTCCAGCTGAAAACAGAGTTTGGAGAGGTGATTAAATATTTTTCTCCTTCTCTAAATCACTTTAACCTGAGGCCAGACATTATCTTTCTATAGGCTATTTGGTTAAAAAGCATCCTACTTCAGTTTCATTGCTTTTTCAAAAATGACTGCCCTTTTTGCCTTTTACCTGTTCCTTCTAGCAGTCATTGTAACCTCCGGTAACTTGGAAACAGAATTCTTAGACAGCTGTTTTTGCTCCATGATGACTTTTATTCAGCTACAGTTGGTTGTTTTTCTTAGAAGACAACTTGCCCTCTTAGGATTGTTCTTCACCACATGCTGAAAACTCCTGACCTCGCTCTTGCTTTCTGAAAAGGGCCGATAATCATCAAACACCAGTGCCAGCATGAAGGTAGAAATCCAAGAGCAGAGCTTGCTTTGGAAATTCCAACCACTTTTTGAATAAAAGATGAAGAAGAAAAATCTTTTCATGAACTGGGTTGATTGTGCTAAATATCTAGTATGCCAACTGTGCAGAAAGCCTTTCACCCTTATTCATGCCATGAGGTTTCCACTGCAATATTTATGGACACAGTGCCAGTAAAGAGATGATATGGACTAGAGGAAGATGGTTACAGATACTCCTGTAGTTTAAAAAATAAAATAAAATCCTGTTTGATATTACTTTGTTTTCTAAGTCTGTTGTGCATTCAGCCTCAAGATGCAAACAGCAGTGTTCAACCATATTTAGTAAATATAAATTACATGGCTTGTAGAACCCAAGACTGTGGTTTCTGTAGTGAAGGAGACGTATCCCTATCAGAGAAAGGTGAGGAGCTGTCCAGCAGTGTCAACAGTCAGAGAGCAGAATGCTATGGTGGCTTCCAAGCAGCAACTGAGGGCTAAAGTCAAAGGTAGCCAATGTGGTGCTCTCCAGATATTGCTAGACTATATTTCCCATCAACCACAATCAACATGTACAATGATGGAAGTTGTAGTCCAACAAAATCTAATAGTTGCACAGGTCCTATCCATTAGCACGGGATGAGGAACCTCAGGCCCAGTGACTAAGGTGGCCCTCCAGAGTTATCTGTCTAGCTCTTAGGACTTTCCCTAGCCAAACCCATCACCAGCTCTGCTCTGCACCCTCCTTTGGTATTTTCCATCTGACTGGAATGTGTCCTTAAAATGTGGCCATGCCTCTTGCTTGGAGGATGGAGAGATACAATATGTGTGATTGTAGAAACTGCTGACTTTGGTGTGGCAGTAACGTAACCTTCTCTACAAAGGCCAGAGTTGTGTTTACTCCTGTGTTCACTTTTATCTCTGTCCCTACCCACTTAACCATCCCTGGGATGTGGATCCTGGAAAGGTGCTCACAAGGAATCTGGCCCTCGGGTTGAAAAATCCCCACTCCCACATTAGGAAGTGATCATAGTATTACAAAGATTGAAGGCAACAACAAGTCAGTGTAACTTCTGAGGAATAAGTATTCCATGGAATATCATTAGATTCCCTTCCTCTAGGTTCCCATTTGCTTGTATACTATTTGTTCTCAGGACCCTCTGAGTCATGAATCAAGGTTTTCAGTGCTTTACTATTATATGTCAGCCTTGTCAACAGAGCAATCTCCCCAGTTTTCTTCAGCCATTCTACTGCTGTTGCAGGGTAGGTTGAGAGTTTCCATACAAAGTTTTGTTGTTGCCAGTAAGGTCACATTTCCTGTATTATATTCAGAATTGTAGTCCAAAATTATTTTATTTTCATATGCATAAAATCTACCTTTGAGTTGAAGTTGTTGTTGGTTGTTTGTTTTGCATCTCCAGCACTGCATGTCTTGTCTATAATTGTTTTCCAGTTAGGTACCAATGAAATATGATCTTTATCTGTTTCTTTCTTTTAGATCAGCACTCAAACATCCAGTCCCATTCAGCTCATGAGATGGTTAAATTAAAATTTGTTATATCCTGTTTCCATAGATTTCTAAGCACAAAAGGTGGGGTTTTCTCAAACATATAATCATGAATTGGCCAAGATTTTCAAAAGTGAGAGGCATGGTGTTTCTCATTGCTTTGCCCTTTTCAGATGTTCAGTCTTTTAAATCCACACATAATTCACCACATTTTACTCCAAAATTAGACATCAGTCCCATAACTTGAGGAAAATGAGTATCATGGTAGCTTCATACTTTATGGTCCCTAATGTGTCTATATGGGTGCTTAAAAACATCATCTGCACTTTACTATACTACTTTGTTGTGGGAAGCACTATTCAAAACACCAGTGTATGTGCAGTAATCAGGTTTAGCATGTAAAGTGACAAGTGGCCCCTAGTAGCTAATCTAAAAATCTTGCACTACCAATCTTACTAGATAGGACTGGAATTGGTTTTGGAAACATCCCTAACCTGAGCTTATTTGGATAGTCTATCATACAGCAGAGTTTGAAAATATCAATTAAATTGTCAAAAGTAACAGCTCCTGGCACCATTAAATTTCTTTAATTTGGCCAAAACTGAGATTAAAATAAAGCCCTGTGCTTTGAATATGTGTATAGATTTTTATTTTTTTAAAAAAAAATCTCTCTAGAATGCAGACTCCCCCCACCCCACCCCGCTACTATTTTCTGCCATAAAGATTAGCCAGCAAGTATGTTTGAAGCAAATAGCTATAGCGGTTCATTTACTTTGAGTAATTTAGCTTTAAAGCATGCATTAAAATGAAAAGCGCTTCTGCTCGTGGAGGCCAGAGTTGCAGATAATCAGTCCAGCAGAATTTTCCCCATTGCAGCTGACACACTGTGTACATTGCCAGTAATGCATTCATGTCATTTGTTTTATCCATTCCAGTCTCTTGCGAGGCTCTCTTGGCAGTTACTCTGCAAGCACATTAGATGTGTGCACAAATTGCACTCCTTTTGCTTGTGATGTGTAAGCTCTGAAAAGACAGGACAGTTAAAATCAAGTTGCCACAAATCTTTCCTAAGAGACTTTTAGGTTGGCCTCCTAGAAAGCGGAGAGCCAGTGTAGACCAGTAGCTTCTGAGACACAAGCCCTGCTGGATCAAACCAAAGGACCTTCCAGTCCAGCGTTGTGTACTCACACATTCTCTTTTCAGGTGCCTTTGGGAAACTGACAAGCAGGACCTGAGCTTTGAGTTGCAGACTTGAGCCTAGGATACTGGGTTTAATTTTTTTTATAAAAAAAGCATCATGGGAACATTGGGAGGCTTTGGGCAAGTCTCAAAATACCCATCAACACAATGGGCATGATATAGAATATGTTCGTGGAAGGGAACCTACAAGGACCCCAAAACTCTTTGATTTACTTAAACGCTGTCAAAATTATGAGAACAATTTCTTTATTAGAATAACCCTTTGCATGTTTACTAAAAAGTACGTTTCATGGTGTCCAATGAGCCTTATTCCCTAGTAGGTTTGTTTAAGATTTCAGTCTGAAGGCTTTGTGCATTAATACACACAGTAGGATAGAAGCTGCTTCTGTTTGGTGCAATAATGTGCCATGGTAAGACTTGCATAACTTGCATATGATTTGTATATTTTTGGGACTACAATTCCCATCATCTCTAGCTAACAGGACCAGTAGTCAGGGATTGATGGGGATTGTAGTCCCAAAACAGCTGGAGGGCCAAGTTTGGCCATCACTGGGATGACACAATGAGGGTATCATCCATATCATTGCATGTATATCCAATGGCACAGCTTTGGATGCGGGGATGGTTTTTCTGTGCTGTTCTGTTCAGTGCTGCTACTCCCTGGGAAGTGTAAGAATTGTTCCTTTAAATGTGAAAGACAAAGGGAGAGCTCTAGGAGAAGGAAATGCACCTGAATGCAAACTCTTTGAATTCAGCCGTTCAGGCACCTCTGTTTCCGTCTTGGTTGGCTCCTGTTGTCTGCTTGAGAGACACTCCTAGAGTAGCTGGAATGTGCAGTTAGGAACATAGAAAACTGACTTGCACTGAGTCAGAATCAATAGTCTGTCTTGCTCAGTACCATTTTCTCTGAATAGCAATGATACTTTTGGCTCTTTCAAACCTGGGTCTCTCCTAGTTCAACCTGGAGATACCAATGGTGGGATTCAACTAATGATTCCCATCATCAGAAGTATGTGTAAGGACTTCTGACTGTGCAACAAGGCTTCCCCACTTCCTCCCCAATGCCCCTTCCAAAATTGGCTAGGGGGACAGTGGTCAGAGAACCTCCCTAACAGCACACAGGGGCATGAGGGAAGGGTTGTTCTGTCTGGCAAGCAGAAATGCTTTTCCTGATGGAACAATCAGTACAGCATTGAATTCCTCCCCTTGTATTGAATTTACATATTCCCTTAAACATTTCTAGGCCTCATTTTATAGACAAAGGCATCACTCTGGGGCTTAGTTCACACAATGCAATATCATAAAAAATAGCACTATCATTGTCTTTCTGCTGTCCATCAGTAATAAGGTTTCTATCTGTGTGTGAGCTGATCCCTTCAGCCAACTTCTTGTTTATCACATGGTGGAAGCAAGAAGGTTGCTACAAACCTCAAAACATTTAATTAACTCTCGTACAATGAAGTGTCTGTCTTTAGGCATCACTGCCTGACACTGCCTGACACCTCAAGAGTAATTAGAGTGTCACGGAGGTACAATTCTTCTGCACTGGATAAGACTCCAGAACGATAAAGGTCTTTCATTTACATCAGTATTCTAATTAGTTTCGACAGTTTAGAGATCTGAAAATGACAGGAGGATTGAATCAGTATTTATTAGGATATTGTGATGTCAATGCAATATTTCCAGCTTTGTTTCCATTGCAAATCATTATTTCTGTGTCTTTATATAAATCATCTCAGTGCTAAAAAAAACTGAGTTCATTTCTGTGTAAATCCCAAAGCTGGTATCTCTTAAAATTAAAAAAGAAGAATCAACCAGTATTGGGTTCAGTTGTTTTTAGAATCTGTAATTTCACTAATTCACTTGGGATTTCTTGCTAGTCAGGGGAAAAGAATCCTACTAAACAGCCATGAATTTCTTTTTTATCCTGATCAGCGTGAAATGATGGATTTTTATGTACCGCAAATACATATATTGTTATGGTGAATGGCATTAATGCATGGGAAAGTATATATTTTATCTTAAAGGAAAATATATTATTTAGGTGGAATAAAGGATCCAGAAAAACAAAAGTCCATTTGGTTTCAGTCTATTATTTCTTAGTCATCGGCACAGCCTGCTATTTTCATTCATTATATGTGCAGTAAGTACCTGTGGGTGTAACTGTGCACGAGAGATAAAGAGTTTTTAACAGTCCTTCCCTCATCCCAGAGAATTGCTGAAATAGTAGGGCTTTAACAGAATTTATGACTGCATAGATTTCTGCCTAGGTTGTGGGACTTTTAGAACTTTTGGTTTTTGGACTCTGGAGCCAGGGTCGTAGAGTATCCTTGGTCATGTCACTGCTAGACACACCTAATGGCTTCATAGCCCATTGAAAAACATGTTATTAAAAAAAAATCAAGGGCAAAACACGGAGTTAATAGTTCCTGTAAAACTACAGGAATTGTTTTGGTTTGAGAGCCAGTGTGGTGTAGTGGTTAAGAGCGGTAGACTCGTTATCTGGGTTCGCGTCTTCACTCCTCCACATGCAGCTGCTGGGTGACCTTGGGCTAGTCACACTTCTCTGAAGTCTCTCAGCCTCACTCACCTCACAGAGTGTTTGTTGTGGGGGAGGAAGGGAAAGGAGAATGTTAGCCGCTTTGAGACTCCTCCGGGTAGTGAAAAGCGGGATATCAAATCCAAACTCTTCAAACTCTTCTCCTTTACATGTTGTAACAGTCCACAAAACCTTGCATGAGTTATTTCACTAATGAAAATCTAGGTAGAATTCATCTTGTTGGGATCATGTCATCTGCAGTGGAGAAAAAATAAAGCTTTTTACTGATGTTTTCTAGTCTCTTGATCTACCTAGTCTGAAATCTTACCCACACTTAGCTTTTGCCTTGTTCTTTCCAGGCTCAGCTCCATGCTTAAAAGCTTTGTGTCCGAGCATTGTTGGCTTTAGCACTCAATTGGAACAAACATCAATTTAGGTTACCCATGGATTGCTGTTTGCAGCAATTGAGCTTTAGAGAGCCTGTTTTCAAGAGAAAGCTCTAGAAAGAGTGGAGGAAGCGTAAGTGTGGATAACAGTGCTGCTGCCTGTTAACTGCTGACATGTGCTTGGTGACGCTATGGAGGGCAGTGAGTGGCACCACCACTGCCAAAGCAGCAGCAGGAGCAGAGAACGCATGCCACGCCATACCGCACTTACCGCAGCCACCACAAGGTGGGCCCTGGTTGGGTTGGGACCATGTCAAGGGCCCCCAAGTGTGGTGCTGGCCCTACGAGTACATGTGGTCTTTCCACAAGCAGCAGCCCCATGAGATGAAAATGGGTGTTTCCAGGTGTTGCCAAATGCCATCCCCATTCACCCGACTCTAGCAGATGTGAATAAAAAGAAAACAAATGAATTTTCTTATTAAAGATAAGCCCTTGTTGGTAGTAACAAGCTTAACCATCTCAAAGCTCCCATCATGTTTATACCTGAGTCCCTCTCATTCATAAGCCACATTGCTGGTTTTTTGTTTTGTTTTTTAAAAAGATAATACCCTACAGAAAATCCTCCCTTGCTAATCTCTTGCTTTCTCATCATACCATGGAGGGAAGGCCAGACTATAAAGATGAAGACTACAATCCTTCAAAGCATTCCTAGCAAGTTCTGAAATATGGTATAGCAGGATTGTCGGCTAATACTGTATATCTACTCCAGTTTTCAATAACATTTTACGATGCTACTTAAGCTGGGTATCCATCTTTGATGCTACATCTCTGTGTCTCCTCGCAGTATATCACACTCCCAGAGCCCATGAAAATAAGTTCTAAGCTGTATTTCTCTGTGTTCTTTTACTGCAGCTGGCTGTCCAGATTCCTTGATTAAAGAGCTGCATCACTTCAGAATTCTGGGCGAGGAGCAGGTGAGTTAACATCTGAAAGGCAGCGTCATGGTGTCATGAAAGATAGACGCTAATGAGACAGCTTCGTCTCTCTCTGGGGAAGCACCATGTGTCTCATGACCCTCTCTGTGCCCTGAAATTGGAACAGGGCACACGCAAACACGCACACACAGTATATATGTTTGTGTGTAAGAGGCTTTTTTATATTCTATCCATCAGCCTTGACAGGTTATTAATTGGTACATCTGCTATCTGCCAGAGTTTTTCAACTCTGGGCTGCTGCAGTAAACAGGCATTATAAAATGGCAGACAGACAAACAGGAGAATGAGGTCTGCTTAAACTGAAGACATATTATTGCTTGGTATGATCTCCTTATGCTTGGTTTAGGATTGTATTTCTGCCCTGTTTTTGAAAATCTGGTTACTGCCCTCACTCTAGGTCAGCTTTCAGGCCGAGTCACAGCAAAGGCTGATTTAGTGAGATACACACATGCATTTCCCTTTTTAAAAATTCAGAGCTACAGCGAGCAGATTCTGTACCCTTGAATGGCTTTATAAAATCAGTCCACATTTGGAAGGAACTGGACTGCTTTTTCAGTATTGGGCTTGCAGAATGCATGCCCACCTTAAATTTATGATTAAGACTAGCATCTATGCATTGAGAGAGAGATTTGGGGAGAGATGTTAGGAAATTAACTGGTCCCTTTGTCTCCCTTTTGCAGAATGGCTGCACAATGGCTGGTTGCCTCAAGGGGTTTTAAACCTGGACAGAGAGGCCTAAATTGTATCCACTCACATCCACCTTTTAACATGTGTTCCCCACAAAAGACTTGGCCAAAACTAAATCACATACTCTGCTTTATAAAGAAGTAAAATATTTTACACCCAAACATGAAGGAAAACAGGTTGTGTGTAGTTGGGAAGATTCACAAGGTGGTGTTTTGGGAGCAGGAAACCAGTGGTAACCCCTGCTCTTGAATCTACATTCTTTCAAAAGAAAGAAAATGGACTAACCTAGTAGAGAACAAATCCTGCAATGTGCTTCCAAGTTCTTCCCAAGAGAATGAGTTCATAACTAAGGGACTTGCGGAAGGTGCTTGCTCTGCTGAACTCTTTCATTCATGCAAAAGGTGAGGAAGAAACTATCCCACACAATGATAATGATTTATTGGATGAGGTATTTGATCACTGAGCATTATTAGTATCAGAGTATATGCTATTTCATCTGGCTCCTGGGCTTCCTTCCAACCACCAGCCAGTGGGGAGCAGTTGTTAGGAGAAGGGACTTTGATGTTGTGCAGAGTGCATAGTTGTACCTCTTTCCTCTGCAGGAATACCTAATACAAGAAGAGTAAAACATGTGAGGGAAAGGTCTCAGCCGAGAGGTAGATGTGTGTTTTTGCAAATATGCAAAAAGTAGTCATTTGTTTTGCGATTGCATGCTTGCAAGCTTCAGCATGCAATTGCATTTTGAAGTTTGAGGCCTTAAATAGCTGCAAGGCAGGACTCAAAGTTCAGCTGTGAATTGACCTTATTTGTGTTATTCTGCTAGGATTACTTAGCAATGTTTGCCTTTTGTACAGTCAGAACAAATAAGGGATGTTGGAGAGCCCAACCTTTTGGTTAAAGTCTTTGGAGAAAATGGAAAGTGAAGTTGTGTGGTATTAATGAGGAATGAAAAATGTGCTTCAATTTTCAGGAGTGAGTGTGTGTTTGTGTGTGTTAGAGAGAGGGTGGGAAGGAAAGAGGAAGAGAGAGAGAGAGATTGTGTGTTTCTGTGGTGGGAGACTGGCCCCATCCACTACTGGGTGACTCACAGCAGCTTTCCAGAGAGGTAATGTAGCTCTTGGCTCAAAAAAGGTTCACTACTCCTGAACTATATCTGAGAGTTTTCTTTCATTATGGGCATAGGGGGTCCTTATTATCATCCAGATTACATCTTGAAATAAATTGGGACAGTGACACCATGTTTTTGGAGAAGAGCAATAAATGTCTTTCCCTTGCCTTTGAGATATGCCGTTCTTTGTAAGATGTGCTATTACTGATATACAAACTCCTTTTGAATTCTTTTCCCTTCCTTTATCTGGTTCCTTTGAGTGGACTTAATGACAGAACATATTCTCAAAGCTTTGTGCAGATATGGTTTAAATATTCTCAGTGAGTCGTATAAATTAAAAATGTAGGAAATGTTCCCATCAACCTTTTTAGCTAAACTATCTTTTTACTAAAATATTATTCCAATTTGCTCCAGATATGTTTACAGTGAGTAAAAGCCTGCCCCACTTAACTTATTTTACAAAAGAGTAGTTTTCAACATTGAGGCTGCAATTCTATACACACTTTCGTGATGGTAAATCCATTTGATCTGTGTGGGGCATACTTTAGATATGTAAAGGATTGCATTGCCAGTGATTCATCTGGACCAACAAAATATGCAGCTACCAATTTCTCAAATATATCTTTCACTCTTTAAGAGAGGGTTTTTGAAAGTTCAAGCTTGTAAATGAAGACCTTTCAGGAATCCTTGCAGGTGTGTGAGCTTAAGGTATTTTGGGTTTTGAGCTAGGGCTTGCCGATCAGAAGGTCGGCAGTTCGAATCCCCGCGATGGGGTGATCTCCCATTGTGTGGTGCCAGCTCCTGCCAACCTAGGAGTTCGAAAGCACATCAAAGTGCAAGTAGATAAATAGATACCGCTCTGGCAGGAAGGTAAACGGCATTTCCGTGCGCTGCTCTGGTTTCACCAAAAGCGGCTTAGTTATGCTGGCCACATGACCCAGAAGCTGTACGCCGGCTCCCTCGGCCAGTAATGTGAGATGAGCGCCACAACCCCAGAGTCGTCTGCGACTGGACCTAATGGTCAGGGGTCCCTTTACCTTTACCCTATTGGTTTGTCAATGGGTTAATTCAGAGAAGTGTAGGAAAAGTGAAAGTGCTACAACAGAGGACAGATATGACTGTGTTGCTTCCATTTTGTAAATATCTTGCTTATGATTATTTGAATGTATAGGGAGTAGGATGTAGAGATCTTTTCCACTTTCTCCGCTTCTTTGCAATTTGGGAATTATGGGCCGTTCGGTCTACACCTCCCTGCTTTATTTAAATCCTGATCTGCACATGCAGCAGAATAAGTTGGAAATAATGTGGTTGTATCTAGAAGTGGTGAAATGGAATGTACTATTTTCAACTGCAGGTGGGTTGGTGTGTCACAATTTTACAAGCTCCCTTGCATTAAAACAAAAACACAACTCCTGCAAGTACAAGACAAGCACAACAAAGAATGAGATGGGGTGGAATATTCCTTCTGATTATTATTATTTTTTCAGTTGTAGGATTTATTTATTTTTATTTTTATAATGTGAGAATTCCAAAATGCCATCTTCCCTTTCAAGGAGTGTTGCCACCCCCATTGTTCTGCCCAGACACTGAGGTCCAGTGCTGAGGGCCTTCTGGTGGTTCCCTCACTGCAAAAAGTGAGGTTACAGGGAACCAGCAGAAGGCCTTCTTGGTAGTGGCACCTGCCCTGTGGAACACCCTCCCGTCAGATGTCAAGGCAATAAGCAAGGCAATCTTACTTTTAAAAGACATCTGAAGGCAGCCCTGTTTAGGGATGTTTTTAATGTTTAATGTTTTATTTTGTTTTTAATATTCAGTTGGGAGCTGCCCAGAGTGACTGGGGAAACCATTATTATTATTATTATTATTATTATTATTATTATCATTATATAAGGCTGTCAGAACCCAAGAACCTATACCAAGAACAAACTTAGTTGGTTTCTAAGGTGCTACTGGAAGGAAATTATTATTATTATTATTATTATTATTATTATTATTATTATTATTATTATTATTTTGACTATGGCAGACCAATACGGCTACCTATCTGTAACTGGAACCCATGCAGATAGGGGCTGAGCTGCCCGCCTCTTTTGGAGAACAACCTAAGAGATACTAGATCAGGATATATGTGCCTATGTATCATTATGTTGCTAACAAAGCTGTACCAGAGTTACTGTTATGTGCCAATTGTAAATAATTCCCTGTATCTGTTTTCAGCAGTTTTTGTAAGCCGCCTTGAATCCCATTGGAGGAAAAGGGATGATGATGATGATGATGATGATGGCAATAATAATAATAATAATAATAATAATAATAATAATAATAATAACTGCCATGCATGGGACTGTTTTTGAACATTCATTCTCAAAAATTATTATTTAATGTCCCTTTAAGGCAAAGAGGTATGATTTAAAGCGTGAATGCTTCAGCCCGTTTGAAAGTAGATTATTTCACAACAGTACAGCTGTTTCTTACAGTGATATGCTGGTTCAGACAATACTACATAATATTTTGGTGGCGGGGGGGGGGGGAATTAAAAGGGAGCAAAATGAAAAAGAGGTACCTTGAAAACATACTTCAGCTTCAAAGGCAGGAGACAGCTTGGTCACTGGAGAGTAAAACGTGTGAATGCATTTAGCAGGATCTTCTCTTTTCAGATGCACGTATTTAGTTGCTTTGGGTAGCACCAAAAAATAATAATTTTTTAAAAAAATCTTGACAGTGCTATAATAGTATAATGATTTGGCATGATTTCTATACTGAGCCAGTAGAAAATGTCAAATTCCCTGACAAAATACAATTTTCCCTCCAAATCAAACCCAGCAAATCAAATTTCTTGCTTATAACTTACAAAGACAGAATTGATTATTTTTTAAAGTATTGTTTGTACATGAAAATTAAAAAAACAAAACAAAACAGCAATGCCCTTTATATCACACTGGAAGCTTTTTACTTCAGGTGCAGAATGATAACAGAAATTTTGGCAGCTCTTTAGCTGCAGCATGTGTGGCACAGATTTTCAGACTTACACATCTCCCCACCTTTAACCATACTCTTTCTGTTCTGTCAAAGCATGGGAGGCACTGCAGAGCTGGGGTAGCTGTGATTATCAGCCATTCCTTTCAAGAGGAATAGCATGGCTGTGTTCTGGTGTAATTCTAAACTATGAGCTCCCTCTTCTGCTTTGCTGTGGCCATAAAGAGGGAATTGGAAGCTTCTACTTTTACTTTAGATTAACAGTTTAGCATGTCAAAACTGTGACTAATCTTTACTGTGGTTAGTTGAAATAAACCAGCTTCATAAACTATGGGTCAGAGCTGGGTAGTTTCAGCTAACCATAGTTAAGATTAACCACAGTTTTTTCCAGGTTTGCACAACATGTTCCAGTTTGCACAGCACAGTAACCCAAACCTTGGTTACAGGTATTAGTAACAGAGGAAATTGCCTCACAATGATCCTATGTTCAGACAACACACTGAGCCAAACCTTGGCTTGGTTTCCATGCAGCGCCACTGAGCTAAAAGAACTGAGAAGGAACACAGCATCAGGGAACTGTGGGCACCTGCACATTTGTGTGTTTGCAGTAAGCCATGATTTGACTTCTCATGTGTGAACAGAGCCTGTAGCAAGCAATGGTTCATCTAAGAAAGAAGCAAACGCTTCTGGACTACTGCAGAAACAGAAACTGCACAGCTAGCAGGAAAGAGGCAAAAAGGGACATCTCTGAACTCCAAATCCTACTTGTGATGGGCTCAGAAACTCTTTACAACGCATATGCAGCAAGGTGGTTTTTCAGCCTCTGTTTAACTGGATAAATTAGTGGAAGGTGTGTTCGAAATGTTTAAATGCTGATAAAGCAGCACAATTTTTCTCTCCTTTGCAGTACAACCGTTACCAGTGCTATGGTGCAGAAGAGTGTGTTCTGCAGATGGGTGGCGTCCTATGTCCTACCCCAGGATGTGGAGCAGGTCTGCTTCCTGAACCAGAAGTCAGAAAGATAGTGTGTGAGCCAAGCAATGGAATGGGCTGTGGGGTAAGAAAAAATCACAATAGTTCTATGACTATCAGTTAAGGTTGTGAAGTAAAGGAGGGGTGGAGGGGGATATCTGAATTTCTCTGTCTCACTGGTGACTCTGAGCTGCTCTTTGTGGCAGAATGAGCAGATCCCAATAAATAATAACAATAATTCACTGCTGCAGTGCAGAAATGACCACTTTGTCATGTAGAGTATGTCTGTCCCAGAATGCTTTGCTTTAATTGGTTTGTGAAGTTGCTGATCTAAGTAGTTACAGTGAAGAGTGGGGCTGTGCAAATGACAAGCCAAGAGCTTTGACTCTCTTTAAAACTCCCAGCAGTCAGCAAAACGGTAAAGGTTCTGGAGCCAAAGGATTTGTTATAAGCAGCACTCTATTTAAACAGGTCTGGGGAGGGACAGGGTGCGAAAGAGTCAAGTAAGTAAAATGATGCCGTGTGTTTTGAGCAGATCGATGAAGAATAATGCAGATAACATGACAGTGCCAAATGAAAGCTCGTTTTAAATAAATGTTGTCCAAACCAAACAGAGAGATTGCCTCTGCCGCTTCCCTTGTTGCATTAGCAATAGCTCTGTCAGACAGCAGCATCCTCCATTCATCAAGAACAATGGGGCTATGCAGCAGAACCTTTAGATAGCTGCTTTTGGCTCTGGATCTCAGGAGTCACCAGCATCTTAAACCTGGTGATCCAGCCACTGGGGGAAGGTGATCCAGCCACTTCAGGATGGGTGGGGTTGCATTATTGAAGACTCCTCAGCATCAAAGTCTCTGTTCATGGAAAACTAGCATGTCAAGGTTTTTATCTTGGGCTTGGCTTTCTCTTAAGCAAACCTTTGTGTGTGTGGCATGTCACTTTTAAATGGTGGGGAATTCCAAACCTTCTCATCTCATATTCCCTGCTTGGGAACAAGGTAAAGCTGAAGGAGACAAACCATGGCTTTGCTCTCTGCAGCAGAACTGGAGGAGCGAAGCAGCCACAATCTCTCTGCTTTTGTGCTAAGCCACAGTTTGCCTTAGAGTTCAAACTGAGCCATTAGATGCAGGTGTTGTGTTCAGGGATAACAAATATATCCCTAAAATACTGTTCTTTATTGTAAGGGACGTATGATAGCCCTATTTAAATGACCCCCTCATTGTGTTACCCTTTGCCCTTGTGGAGCTGCTGAATATATATTTAGGAAAATGATATTAGACAATGTGTATCCTCTATAAGGTTTATTTTGACTCAGATTTAGTTTTGAAAATATATATATTGCATGCTGCATACCTGAGAGTGATTTCCTGGCTTTGCTGTTGGCTAATCCTTTTTATTTTCACTCATAAAAACAATAATTTGATTTCCCAAGGGATTACCATTACGCATTGTTCTTCCACCTTCATTGCTATTCATCAGACCAATCTTTCTTACTTTCATAGCTGAGATGTAAAGCACTGACGTCTTTAACATGGGAAACAGCAAGAAAATATGGAAGCTGTTACACTCTGTGCCACCTAGCCTGACTGCTGAAAAAGCTGGAGTAATCAAGGCTCATGAGAGCTCAATAAATAAAGCACCTTTGTCTTGTTTTGTACGAGACTAGCATATTGCTTGCTATATATCAAAAGGATGTTTACTGTTCAAAGGGAAAGAAGTTCCATTCCTGATAAGGTTAGGCCTGAGTATCAAGGAATAAAACATGGTCTGCCTATTACAAATACTATTTTATCAGGTACATGTGTAGCTCACACCCCTATCAGTATTCACAGTACTAATTTTAATTTGTTGCTATGGAATGAAAGTGTAAAACAAGAGATTGAATAAGATTCTCGGAGACCTGTGGAGTTTTCTTGATGCTGGCAGGTGCTGCTGCTGCAATGCAATAAGAGAAAATTGCATCTCTGGATTGTATGCAGTCAGCATCCAACACAATATATAGGTATATTTCTATGCACAGTGATTCCATTTTTGTGAATTCCAAATGCAAACTGATCTGCTCCACGTCTCCTGGACAAATGTGCCGATGAATACATAATTATCCTTCTCTGAACTTGTGATATATTTCTTGAATCAGAAAATTACCCAAATGCATTAAGAATGCACGTTTTAGGATCAAATGCATGTATATGTTGGGATAAAAATTGGTTTTGTACATACTTTGTAGTAAAAATACATATTTAAGTGCAATTAACATTGGAATGGATTTGACTTGTGAATGAACACATGCAAAATTGACATGGCCTGGAAATAGATAGATCCATCCCAATAGTGAGACTGTTCAGTTCATTTGTTGGCCCATTTCCCGAATCTTGCTTCAAATCTGCTTACAGTACTTATCTAGAGAATAAAAGCAATTTTCAAAAGTAACCCAGTTACCAATCCACCTAACAGTTAGCTCGTCCAGCCCAGCTCATTGTTATTATTATTATTATTATTATTAGTCATAATAGTACCATCATCACCATCATCTGTGGGGTAATGCTAATGTTTAAGTATGTTTAAGCATGGGGCAAGAATTCCTTAGCTCATTTATAAGTATTTAAAGCGCAAATAACAAGGATATCAATTTTCAAGTAGTAAAATAAAATAGATTTCTATTTCCTTGTGCTTTGGATTCTCTACCCCTTATTCATTTTGTTCCAACTTGCACTCTTAAGAAAATGTGCTATAAATATATTATTATGGGCAAGGTAACATTGGAGGACGTTACTGAGATTAAAGAGCTGGCTCACAGCAGAATTGTTTCGGGACATCATGTTGTGACTTTTTTTTTTCAAGGGGAATGAAAATGAGACAGACGTTTTCCATTATTGCTAAATGCTGAGTTGCTAGCATTATGCCACAGGCTCTAGGCAGTAATCATGTATAGCTTTCTTCTACTGAGTGGGCACTCTAGCCTTTAGAAAGTGGAATTCCATCTTGTTGACACATTATGCTTCTCTTTCTAAGCAAGTTGTTTCATTGCTAAAATACCGGTATGACATGCTTCTCTAGGATAACTGAAATACTCTTTTCTGGTAATGTCTAACATGGTTTTCAGTGATCTGTAAGAAAACACTAGAGCCTTCTACAGTACATGGGCGAGTGTTGATAAGCCTTAAAGTCACCTTCACTTCACCATAGTGCAATGCAATTAACATGCCATACCACTGCCAAATGACATTATTATTATCTCCAGTGTATGTGTCATGCTGTACTGCAACCCACTGATCCTGTGGCAGATGTAAAATTCAGATGTCAGATCTGACAACGTATAGCAGTCTGAAACCACATTTCCATTATTAAGAGTGTAGGTCATATTAATTACCGGTATTCTCCTTCTGAGAAATGGCAAAACACAGTTTAGATGCTGAATGCATGCTTGTTTCTGTATTTGGATTTAAAATGAGTAAAAAAAAAACCAGATAATTTTACCTATACCTATCAACTGCACCAAGATTTATAGTTATTCCTAGCAGTTTTTCCCCCCACCAGTATGGGTAAGATGTAGACAGAATGGAATGGAATCTGTAGAAGTTGAAAATAACGCTTCAAACATGTCCCAAGCTGTCTGGATCTGATGGGAATTTAGTTCAAATAATCTGGAAACCAGACTGGTGAAATCTGATGTATAAAATAGTGAGAATCCTTTAAGTCCACCCACATACGTATATTTAAGTCTCTAGGTTCAAAGATGTACTAGTAACTTAAGTAATTGTGTATCTCTTACCCATAATATATTACTGATACATTTGCTTACTGGAAGCACTGCAATAATAAATACTGGGCAGTTAGAAATAGTTAGTTACAGGAAAGAGGGTGATCCAGGCATAATGCAGGATACAGTGAACTTCCTTTAGAGGCTACGGCTCCGTCTGCGTGTGTGTGTGTGTGTGTGCAGCCTTTGCACACACTGTCAGGAACAGTGTGACAAAGAACTAGTTCCACAGCTAGAGGCTGCAGCTGGCTGGTTTTTTTATATATTTTTTGTCTGTTTTGTTTTTGGTATTTAAAGAAAGCTACAACCAAGAATTAATTCATGGCAGAAGGAAAATACATTTCAGGATGAAGGCATGGAATTGGGACTAGAATGCAGCTAAAGCCGAAGTCCAATGCCCGGCCATATTTTTGGAGTGTGATCCGTCTTTCAGTTTTTTATAAGCTTTCTAATCTCGTTTTGCTGATAGCGCCCAGCCCTTAAATTAGAGATCACTGGCTGGGGTTGCAGAATCTTCTCAGATTGCTGACTTCAGGTACTGTCTAAAGATGCATAGCACCTGAAACGTATCTCCCCTGTGAGGTCTTCAGGGGTCTTATGGCTTCTGAAGCACTAGAGACAACATGGGTGGGAAGGCAGGATAGCTAAGCCATATGGCCAAGTGAGAGAAATTTTCAGTGGGTTAAATTGAAATATCAAAGAGAATGCCATTAATAAACAAACAGACAAAAAACTACCTGTGGGCATGTGCTCTTTCTCTTCATGTGAAAGATGTCAGTCAGGAAGTGAACAGAAATGCTGTGGTTGAACACTTTATATTATTATAAAATGCTCAAATTCTCAGAGAATCTTTCCAGGGCATAAAGGGGCATTTTCTACTCTCCCACTGACAGTGTATCATTTTCAACTGACTGCATCTGAAAACAGATAAGGCAAATCAAGATGAATCTAAAAATTAACATAATTGAGGACAAAAGTAGTGAGCTTTTGCTTTGAACAAAGAGGTGCATCACTGAGTCACAGAAAATGAAACATTAATGCAATCAGCTGAGGCTATGGACTGACTGGGAGTGACAGAGACCAACGACAGGATCCCAATTATAGAACAGCCTTATCTGAGCAATCATCTACAAATGTTTCACATGTGAGCAGGAATAAGGCACATGGTCTGAATGATGAATATTGCTAATAATAAATATAAAAGAAATACATTGAAATCTAACTAAACTTCTCTAGTGCATCACACAAAAGGCATTTCACAAAGAGTGCTTTGCATTCATCTTACGCTATCACTGTATGCGAGAGCTATTTAAGAAATGGAAAAAGGTGGAAATACAAGATAAAGAGGAGGATTAGAGTGAGCCTATTGACCCAGGATTCATAATTTGTGTTTGCTCAAACTTTTGATAAGACAAACACAAAGAGCAACCTCCTTGGCTGTCACTTAATCTTTTGAAATGACCCATAAGACAGTTTTACAATGCATTCAGATTTAATAAGATTATAGCAGCTCATAATCAGAAAGTCCCCAAATGGCACCAATTAAGCAATTGTGATCCACTAGTGTAGCCTTAAACACAAATGTATGTGGCAGCCCTAAATGAAGGAAACTAGGCCCTAAAACCTGGTTCTTCAGGAAATACTGGCCCATTTCAGGCTTTATACCACTGTGAGGGAGAGCAGAGATATGTCTGCTAGTTTTCCCCACCCCATCATCCATCTCATCACTATGCCTCTCTCCACTGGACTCTATAGGTTGGAGGACAAACACCTGTAGCAAGATCCCTGCTGCCCTGTACTAGTGCCACGCTGCCCAGCAGTCTCCCTGGCTCAGCTGACAAAGCTGGTCTCAGAGGCGGTGTTGAGGACTCCCAGTCTTCTGTTTCTGGGAGACTTCAACATCCATGCTGAGGCAGCTGGCTCTGGGGTGGCTCAGGACTTCATGGCTGCCATGACAACCATGGCGATGTCCCAACATGGCACTGGCCCAACACACATGGCAGGCCACTCTGGACCTTGTTTTTTTGACTGGGCAGTAAGCCCTGCATGAAGTCTGGGCAGATCCTGGTACAGTAATTGCCTCAGCCATGTCCATTTGCAGCCCAGCAGGTTCACAGTTAGATGACTGATTGCTTGAACTTATTTCAAACATATAGTTGGAGTCTTCAGCATAATCCTAATTCTGATAATCTAATGAAACTTGTGCTATGCAGAGATGCCCTCCATTAATTTTATTTCTGTGTATGAGTTGTTAATATTATGTGAAGAACCTTGGTTATTCTTTAAAAAATATATTCTGAACTGTACAGCCCAGTCACTTTCCCCCTAATAGATGCAATACATATTTCATATTTTAAGTTTTAAAACAAAACTACAGAATTATCAGATTGTGAAAAGAGCATCCATTCAATTACTTAGTTGATGGGAAAACTGTTTTTCTTTTGTATTGGGTGTAGGAGGCTTATGTAACTTCAAATACTTCTCTGAATTGAAGACCAGGAATAATAATAAAAAAGTCTTCACTTTAAAAGAAATATTTTGGAACTGTTTCAAGTGGCTGAGAATAGACTTAGAATAGAAAATGTGTCTCAACCTGAACAATAACATTTCTGCTGCAAAGCTATATTACAAAAAGTAAAGGGAATATCATAAAAAACTGAAATGATCTGTGAAAAGAAAATAAAGTGATCCAATTAAACAAGAGACATCTCTAGCACATAAAAGGGAATGCTCTGAATTGAAAACAGGAGTGTGTTGTCGAGGACAATGGGCAACTGTATTTCAGATAGAAGCATGAGAAAGAATAGACAACCAGATACACTATGGACATAAAATAATATCCTACAGAAGATGTGATGGGGGGGGAGGATTCTGGTGGCGATAATATATCCTTGAGATGTGTCCTTGGCTGAGGGCAGTGAGTCATGGTTGGATAGTCATATCTCGATTAATTTCATTCTATCCATACATTTCTCTGAAATTAAATTTTGCTACCACTAGCAAGTCCCCTACTTCCAAGACCTTTTATGCTAAATCAAATAGCAGGCAGTGTGACGATTGAGAGTGTCTGTTCTGCTGGTGCTTAAGATTTGATACAGTTGAAAAGATACAAATCACCATTTAAAAAATACTATAGTCCCACATGCTCTCCTAGGATCAGTTGTGTGAACAAGGTTGGACAAGTTATTTGTGCATGTGGGCTCAGGGCTAGAAATCTTTTTGCCAATTGCATTGAGAGGACTCATTTTTCTCACTAGGACACCAGTTTTCACTCTTGGGCATCCCATTGCTTGTTTGCATGGCACTTACTTACTTACTTATTTGAAAATTCATATCCCACCCTTCAGAGAATATTCTCTCAGAGCAGCTAGCATAAATTTAACATAGTAAAACAACCTGGGAAAATAATAAACACAGTAAGAGCAGTGGAAAACAAAAACAAAGCAAGCCAGATTAAAAGCAATGCATAAAAACCCAACAGCTAAAATATATGGGTGAATAAAAAGGGTCTTCACCTGACCCTGAAAGGGTGTCTCCTTGAGAACAGTGTAGGAAAGTCAGGGAACCACAGCTGAAGGTGAGGGGACCAAAGAAGGGTCTCAAAGAAAGATACTGTAATAGTAACTTGTCAGATTGTTGAAAGCACTTAATATACCCTATATCCAAACCTTTCAGCGGCCAGAAGTAAATTATAAACCAGCACAGTTGTTTTCAAACTGGTGAGGTATATTCCATATACCTGGTACCAATTATCAGTCTTTCTACAGATTTTGTACCAACTGCAGTTTCTAAGCTGTCATCAATGACAGCCCCATGTACAAAAGGTTGCAGTAAACCAAGTGGGATGTTAGCACATTGTGAATAACTGGGACCAGGCTATCTTGGTCCTGAATATAGTGATTCATCAATGCTAGTGGACAAAAGTCATCTAGTGACCTCAAGGGAACTTGGGCCTCTACAGAAAAGTATAGATCTAATGACATCCCAGACTAGGAACTTCATCCTTCAGAAGGAGTGCAACCCTCCTCAAAACTAACCAAACATTATCTTCCAACATTGCTAGGCCACCCACCAACAACATATTCATCTTATTGGGAATTGACTTCAGTACTGGCTGTCTTCCTATCCATAACTAATCTCAGACAACAGGCTGAATGCAAGCCAATGCCAGCAACCTGTATTTCTCTTACTGTTCTGCTAAGTCAATGGTGCATTGCCACCATTGCTAAAAATCTGGAATATCCTGGTTTCCCTCACTTAATGAGAGGCTTTTCAAAGATCTAAAGCCATGGAGGCCTTAGAGGAGGATTAAACAACCTGTGACCCACAAAGCCAACCAAGTCCTTAGTGGCAAGCACATCCGTGTCCTCTCTTTCCATAAGCTGCACCAGAAAGGTAGGGGGCAAACAGCTTCTCTGACAAATCATCAAACTAGCTCCATGATTGGTCACTTGACAGGAAGACATTTTCCACTTCCAAATTTTATCTGAATCATAAACTAGAAATATAAGGCTCCAATATTTACTGTAATGGCCACATATAAACTGCTCCCTTAAAATTCTGCAGGCACTCACACCCGTTCCGTTTTACCACATGTCTGTTTCGTAAAAGCCAATTTTTGTAAGGTTGTGAACTTAAGCCGCACTTTAACTTTTCACGGTCAGAATTTGGGAGGAAAGAGTGAAGCTTATATTCAGGCCAGTATGGTACTTGAAAGTTAACTCCGTCAAAATCAACAGAACTTACATGAAAGAAAATCTGTTTCAGATTCCTGTTACTTCTTTTCCAGAAATCTAAAATGTGGGTAAAGCTCACCCTTTCTCAGAAATCCCCCATTACTTTTATGGTGCCACCCTGTCTCTTGACTATGAACAATGTAATGGTGTAAAACATGGTTTATTGACAGGTTTGATCAAATCAATGAGAAAATAGCAACACATGCAGAACAAAATAATAGATTTATGGATGCATTTTTGCGATATGTGCTAAAAGATTTCACCGTTCAGGGAAACCTGTCACTGTTATTGTATTGCTTCCCTTTCAAGCAATGTAATTTGTCCCAGTGGGGCATAGAATTAATTATTAGCAAATGATCACTTATATTATTTCAGTCAATAGACGTCCAAACAGCTCAATCTTCATTTTCAGTGTGACATGTAGCTATTGAAAATTGCATTAAAGTACATTGACACATGGCAGAAACAAATTGCCCTCATAACATTTATAAATGCTACTTGATTATAGAAATGTTATCTGTGTAATTTCAACGTGTTAGACATTACTACAGGAGAACAGTTGTGATTTCCCAGTGTGAACAGATTATGCTGATTTTCCACACTGGAGGCAGGGTGGGGTGGGAATACTACCTCCTGTTCTGAACATTTTCATTGACATACTTGCTGGGAGAGGAAAAGAAAGCTCCCAGGTTCCACCACTTTCTGTTCGTGACATGGGTTAAGAGGTACCTTTGAGAAAGGACTCTGTGTTTTCTTCTCTCTTTCTCTCCCTGTTTTTGTTTTTATTTAGATTTGTTTCTTTTATCTTACTATATTATGAAAAAGCTATAATAAAATCTTATGGGGCAGAACTAAGATAATAGCAGAAAAAACTTTGTAAGCGAATTTGCAGGCAAGGTGTGTAATACACACTGGCTCACTCTTGGGAGAAGAGACGTGGGTGGCACTATGGTGTAAACCACTGAGCCGTTGGGGCTTGCCGATCAGAAGGTCAGCAGTTTGAATCCCTGCAACGGAGTGAGCTCTGGTTCCTCTGTCCGAGCTCCTGACAACCTAGCAGTTCGAAAGCACGTCAGTGCAAGTAGATAAATAGGTACCACTGTGGTGGGAAGGTAAATGGTGTTTCTGTGCGCTCTGGTTTCCGCCACGGGTTTCCATTGCTCCAGTAGCGGTTTAGTCATGTGGTCACATGACCCAGAAAGCAGTTCATAGACAAACGCCGTCTCCCTTGGCCTGAAAGCGAGATGAGCTCTGCAAACCCATAGTTACCTTTGACTGGACTTAACCATCCTGGGGTCCTTTACCATTTTTTTTCTCTTGGGAGAAATGTACCCCTTGGTCTTGGGAAGTTTTAAAGTGGGACATTAAAGGCACACGTGTTTATTTAGTCATGATCTTCAGCTACCAATATAGTAGAAGTGCACTTCTAAGCATTACATATGTTTCCTTAAAAGCAAAGTCTTTGGTTGGTAATATTGTTGTTTCCTTTGTTCTGTTACATCTGAAAACCAATAAAACACAGAAAAATTAAAACACATACTTCACTTTTTTTTCATCTTTGTACTAATACAATGGTGTGCCCAGTCCTAAACACCTGTGGGTAGCACAACAATTTGGAAGGTTGTACATATGGAGTGGTTCAAAACTATCCACATCCTCCTCCTTTATCTCCCTCCTTTAATGTTTCCAGGCAAACACACTATAATTTTTGCAATCCACACAGTAAATGAAATCAAAATGTCATCTTTTAATACAAACAGGAATTCTGTTGTGAGATTTTTTAGCGTGCCTTGAAGTGTTGTTACCCTAGTGGCAAAGTAGGTAACAGCTTAAAGCACCAATTATCTAAGCCTGCAGCATGAATCCACACACTAATCTTTAGAAGATTGTCAATATGGTGTATTGATTAGAGCAGCTTCCCCCCATATGATATTAATATGATATTACCATCGGATATTACCATGACCATTGGTCATGGATGATGGAAGTTGTAGTCCACAACACACTTAGGGGAAACTGGATTAAGAGTGTCTGATTAGAACTGAGGATACTCAGCTCAAATCTTAATTTACCCATGAAGTTCACACTGGGTGATGGTCACAGCCTAACTTGCTTTGAAGTGTTGTTGTGAGGCTGAAAGAGGAATAGACCAGCACCCCTGCTACTTATTCTCAGCTCACCTTTAACTATAATCACCCAAGAAAAGAAAAGACAGGCTTGTAAAAAAAAAAATCTCTCTTGAGGAAAGAATTCACACCTATTGACAAGTGGCATGAGAATCACTTCTTCATTCTTGTCTTCCCACACTGCTATGGTAAAGGTGCCCAAAAGAACCATGTGGATGAAGGCAATCACTTGGTTTCTTCCCAAAATAATGTTACCCATACGGATTAGTGGCTGTAGTTTTAGATAGATTGTTGTCTCTCCCCCCCCCCAATATGGCTTCTTTCCTCCAATTCCCCTAATAGCAGCTTTGCCTTCAACACATACAAATTATTACTTTTTTAAGTGGAGAAATTGTTGGTATTTGCATTCAGGAAAACTTTTTCATGGCTTCTCAGTTTAACCTTTCCATCAACTTCCTCTGATTCATTTAAGAGAAAGATAAATGTTGAAGAACAGCGCGGTTTTTTGGGGGGGGCGGGGTAGAATATACAAAAAAAATATATCCTTTACTCAGGCTCTTCTCACAGAGCACAGTTTTTGGGCTGCATTTTAGCTTGTGTTTTGCAGTCGAAGCTTTTATTATTAGTATAGTGTTCTTCCAGTAAAAGGGGACCATGGTGTTTTAGTAACATGCTATTACAGTCATGACTCTGTCATCATTCTTCATCTGAAGCATCATTTCCCCCCAATAGCATTCACACCTTTTGTTATGCATTGTCCTGAAGATCTGTTTTGAAGCAATTCACAGAAGGAGGGGGTTATTATTATGTCGTCTTGGGAAACGTACTTCAGATCTGACTTGATCAAGGCTGTCTTCAGGATAGGGTTTAATTTGTAACTGAAGCTGAGCTTCCTTCACAAGTCAATAGATAGCTTATTGCAGTCTCCAAACTAGACATAATGCCAGCAGCCACGCTTGGTTTATTTTACTTTTTTGCCCAGGTCATGTGTAAAACTGAGACTGGTGGGGATGTGGTTAGAAATGGAGGAGAAATTTGGTTCAGTTTTCATTCATAAGCAACCCTACCTAATTTGCAGCACATTTTCTCTGGAGCAGCCTTTTAATATTGTACTTCTTGCAGTTTTTTTGTTTAGGCAAACCTACCCAGATTGGTAATTGTGTTATGTATATTTGTTTTTAAACCTGTTGGTTTTATCTAGAATTTGGTTATTTTATTAAGTCTATTTGTTTTTAAACTGCTTGTGGCATTTTGTTTAGTTTTCTAAATTAAGCAGTATATAAATCCTGTTAAAATAAACAAAAAGTGACTGAAATGACTCAGAGCAGGGAGGTAATAGGAAGGCTTAGTTCTCCTCACCCGCATGCCCATTTAATGTGAAAAATTGACTCATCCTCCCTTTCTACATGAATGGGGCCAGAATATGAATAAAATATCTAACTGGCCTCTTCATATCCAGCTGGGCCCTAAGATTGCACTATTTTATAATCACTTTTAACCCAGCATTCTTTATATGCTGTCACTGAGCATAGTGCCTGTGATTAATTGCAAAGTAAATAATATTTAGAAATATTGAGTACTCAACAAATCTACAAGCTGATCTTGAGACATTTAGCAACTGAGGTAGAGGCTGAACAAGGGAAGTTAAAGCTACATTGATTTCCAACAAATGAATTGGCATCTTAGTACTGATCAAACTGTTATGTTCTAAATGCCTGGATTTTCGTTGTGGTCTGCCATGGGAGTCATATGTGGTGCCTCACTTGGTCTGAAAACCTTTACTGTACCAAGTATGACCTGACTATTTTTGTCCCTGCTGCTATTGTTCATTTCTCCCTCTCTACTGCATCCTTATGATTTGTTATCTAAGTTGACCCCTTCCATTATTATTGGTGTCCAAAGCCAGCACCTCCAACCTCTATTGATTATTCTAATTATGCAAACTTCTACTGGCTTCCAAAAAACAGACTGTGGTATCTTGTTTTTTAGGTATTTTGAGGGTTGGCAATCTTGCAGATGTATATGAGTGGCAAAAATTTGCTTTAGATCGAACAGTGGTTTCACACAAGCATTTATAACATCCAACTATGTAAACTATGCCGGGGCGGAGCAAGGGCAGGGTGTTGGGGGCGTTACTCCCCGGGTTTCACCCTGGAGGGGGTGACACTCGGGACCCGCAACCGGCGACCCCCGCCACCTGGCAAAAACCTCACTCAAGTCAGCGCAGCGGCAGTTGGCTGTTTTGTTTGGCCCGGCTGGTGCGTGCTTTGCTAAGTTCCCCCTTCACGGTGACGCCTCGCTAGCCCGCCCCTTACCTCTGCGGCTCCGCCCAGGGCCCAGCAGGAAGGGAGAACTTAGCAAAGTGCATGCCGGCCGAGCGAGCAAGCCGAGCCCCGCTGCCCTGCAAAAACCTCGCTCGAGTCAGCGCAGCGGCAGCTGGCTGTTTTGTTTTGCGGTAGCCGCTTGTCTTGCCGCGGGAGCAGCAGCACACATGCGCCGTTTGTTCTGACATGTGTGTCATGACATCACGACGCATGCATCAGGACGCATACACGCTGCGGAGCGATGCGATGCCCCTGGAGGGTGCCTCCACATTTGCCACCCCGGGCAGCCAAGCGGCTCCATTTGCTACTGAACTATGCAATGGTATTTCACTGACATCTATAACTTTGGTTAATTATCATGAAATGAGTGTCCCAGTACCCCCCCCCCACTTCCCCAATTCCCAAGCTGCTTTGAGAGCATCATAATTGGTTCACCGTTTACAGTTGGGTGACTTTCCATACAATTTGAGCCACCATTGAGTAACTTTGAAAATGTCCACCCTATGGCTGATAGTCATGTGGTTTCATCTTCTGTTGGATAGATCTCTGTTGTTTTGACCCATGCATCAGCATAACAATGATTTAAAGAGAGTGGCTTCATCCTTTTAATAAAAACTAATGTGACATATCTAAGACCGTGTATCTGATTAAGGCATTGGTCTGCTGTCTGTGAAAACTCAACCCTGTAAATCACTTAGTAAATCAGCACAGTAAATCTCTGACGCATCACAGCACCTGTCTTTTTGCAGCTGTAGGTTTGGAATAGCCTTTTCTACTAATTCTGGAAAAGATGCTAACTGCAGGGGGGGGGTACAGAATGCATTTTGAAAAGCTACACACCCACACACATGTCATTGCTATTCTCTGTAATGTGTAGCACTGCTTAGCGATAACTACTAAAGCTTTCCCCTTGCCTTTGCTTCCTGGGTTTTTCTCTCTGTGACCATTTCTTGCTACCTGGGTATGAAAGGCCTGCCACCTAGTGTTACACCTGTTTTTGTGGTTGCTGCTGCCGTTCTTCTTTCCAAGCTTTGCTGCAGTCGTGCACAAGCAAAAGCCCTGTGAATTGAAACTGATGCTCCCAGACAGTACAATGCTCTGCATTTTACATTTTCCCACTCTCCTTGGTTTGGCTATTTACTGGAAACACCAGCTTTGCATAGCCCTAAGACAGCGAGAATGTCTTATGTTGTCTACTTCTAGAAGCTGTTGCAATGCCCTGTAGGGCATCCTAGCTGTTTGTCCTAAATTGAGATGACAGTGTTGCTCATATTAAATTGCCTTCTTGCTTGGCTTGGCATGCTGGGATCCATATCTATTAATGCAGGAGTGTCCAAGTGTCCTGCCAGGAAAGCAATTTGTTCCCCAGTAGGGTGTCTGTAAAGCAGCTGGTCTAGGAAACCATCAGAGGTGATGTTAGGGGCAAGTTGTGTTTTTCTTGATTTAATGGAAATTTTTACTGATCCATCTCTGTCTTTCCCCCCAGAAATTGTCGCCAAGGCAGCACATATCTATCTCTGGTCACCTCTCCTCCCTCTCTTACAGTCCTGTCATATCTTGCTGGTGGTGAGACAGCTTTCACAGCCTGAGCCTCATAATAGACACTCTGACAACAACCAATGTGCTATTAATGGATTTGGGGGTGGGGGAGCTGAAACGCCCTAAAGAGATGGCATAGCTTTGGAGCATTTCTGTTAACTATCAGCTTTGAAACTTCTGTTCAAAAACACAGGAAGCTTGTCTCTTAGCTAGAGAGTTGAAGTATATGCACAAGCATTAACACAGATAGGCAATCTCATTTAACCTCAGCGGGATAACTTGTGGGCAAGTCTGCTGGTGGTCTTTCAGATCCCGTAGTCATTGCTAATTCCTGAATCACAAGTGTTGCTAATGTACACAGCCACTGGATGCTTTATGTTTTCAACATAAAATGGTAAAGAGAAGAAGTGATAACGAAGTGTAGAGAAGGAAAGAGATGAATGTATAGATTAGGGCTGAGATTTCTGGGACTTCTTATATCTACACATTAAGAACCAGAGAGCAAAAAGCATGGATGATGAAGACTGCAGTAACCTTTCCTGACCTTGATTAGGGCTCTTTAATCGTATTGTTAGTCATGTCATTGCTTAGCTTCCTACTCAATACCAGGAGAATTTCTGTGCAGTGCTAATATAATAATATAGTTTAAGAGATTACAGCAGGGGTCGGCAACCTAAAGCCCATGGGCCACAAGCAGCCCATGGGAGTCATTTAACCAGCCCATGGACCCCTGCCACCCACTCGGTTGGCTCCTGTGCGCGCGCTAAACCGGCGCAGAGCAGAGCGGGGCCTGCCCTACGTGATGCTGGTCAGCTTCCCAATGGGAAGCTGTGCACGCCTCCTCTGCACCAGAAATAGCGTTTGTGCATGCGTGCGTGTGCACTCCAGCCCACCGCGGCATCTGCGGGACCATGAACCTGCCCATGCCACAAAAACTTTGCCGAACCCTGGATTACAGTCATGCACAGGTACACCTTACTATAAGCATTTATTTCCTTATTATTTGAGTGTATAGAATCATAGCATCATAGAATTGTAGAGTTGGAAAGGCCCACGAGGGTCATCTAGTCCAACCCCCTGCAATGCAAGAATCTGTAAAGCATGTTACAGGAGTATATGGCCTTAATCTCTGGCCATTGTACATGCTTTTATACAATCAGGGTAGATACCTCAACTCAAAGTAACTCAAGACTTCACTGTGAACCCAGAATGTAGGATCAATAGGAATATGCAGACTTTCCTCCAGCATTGATATGAATGAGCAACTAAGGTTCACACAGGAGCTGCTTTATTGGGGCTACTTGGTCTTTTTGAGATGTTGAATTTCTCCCATTGGGTTTACTCAGCTTAGTTGGATATAACCCATTCAGATTCACTGTGTTTTTGAGTGTGAATTTTCATCCAGTTCTAAAAAATTACACAAATTAATGCAGAAATTGAAGAGACCAGACTTATGAATTAACACATGCACAATTGACACATGCCTGAAACAGGCTGATCTGTTCATCCCTGGCTGCATCCCTAGCTGGACATGGGTGGCACAGTGGTCTAAACCACTGAGCCTCTTGGGCTTGCCAGTTGTAAGGTTGCCAGTTCAAATCCACGCAATGGGGTCCTAGCTTCTGCCAACCTAGCAGTTTGAAACATACCAGTGCGAGTAGATAAAGAGGTACCACTGCAGTGGGAAGAAGCAGTTTAGTCATGTAGGCCACCTGACCCGGAAAAGCTGTCTGCGAACAAATGCCAGCTCCCTTGGCCTGAAAGCGGAGATTAGCATCACACCCCATAATCAAATTTGACTGGATTTAACCGTCTGGGGGTCCTTTACCTTTACCTTACAGGACCAGCTTTTAATTTAATCATCCACATCTAACCTTTTTCCCTTTTCCATTTTCCCTTCTCTTTCTTAAAAAATGCAAAACAAGGAAAATATTTCAATATCATTTCTGCAATGCATGACTCTCAAACTGATGGCCAGTGCCACCTCAGACATAAAGAGGAGTGCCACCCTTTGCTGATTTCACTCCTTGACAGCTTTATGGAAGCAAGTGTCACTCTCTAACCCAGATTTCTCCAACCTGTCACTCTGCAAGTGTTGGGACTGCAACTCCTATCAGCTATGCTGGCTAAGACTGATGGGAATTGTAGTCCAAAAAATCTCAGGGCACGAGGTTGGGGAATGTAGTTCTAAGTTTCCCTCCCCACCGTCTTCCAGGCATAGAAGCAATGCATTTGTTTGTTTGTTTTAAGTTGGTGAAGGATGACTGGGATGATTTTGATAATAGTCTTCCTGATTATTCAGATATATCCATGGGATAGTGAAGCTTTCTGTCAACCACTCAAACCCTACCTGATTTCTTAAAATAATAATAATAATAATAATAATAATAATAATAATAATAATAATGCCAGCGAGCCTTTGTGGGGTCAGCACTTGCTTTTGCTATTGTATTGCTTCCAATTAAGAAAACAGCCTTGTGGGTCCCACCCCCCCAATGTGGATGGATCACTTTCTTTTCCCTCTCCCTTTCACGACTACTTATCACCATACCAGCAACTACTGAAGAATTCCTAGCCTACCACCAGAGATTCAGGCATGTGAGTTTATGTGAGGAGAGATGAAACCAGGTCTGTTCTACAGATGAAAGTTTCACAGCAAGTCTAAATCCTTCTTAGTGATACCAATGAATGCAACCACAGGAGCCATCTCAAATGGACTAAAATATTGTTCTCTCCCTTTTACATTTCCTTCATGCTAGTTATATATTTTTTTCCTTATAGACACAGCCCCTCTGCCCCTGGTGCTTGGTAGTAACCCTCCTGCCTTTGCTTTTTATTCTGATCTTGACCCAGGGTTAAGGGAAACTGTGATAAGACTTTAAAGCCCAGTAAATTCAGCATACTGTACATCTTTAGCAAACAGACTGATTTCATCCTTCCACCTGTATTTTCTGAATCAAGTAGCTTTCTAAAGTGACTGCCACAAACAGGAAAGCATAGTATCTGCAGTCAGATGATTATATCTCAGATTAATAAGCCAAGGCAAAATACCCATTTCATCATGCATATAGCAACTTTGCTCTTTACTTCACACGTCAGCAAGGGAGTTTTCTGTCAGCCATGGCTTCCCATTTTATTGAAATCAGGAGCTATGGCTAATGACTTTGTAACAAGCCAGGATGTTAAGCTAAATTCAAACCATCTCTTAATATCCTAGCTTGTTCTGAAGCTGTAACTGTACCAAGCTCATACCAAGAACAAACTCAGTTGGTCTCTAAGGTGCTACTGGAAATAATTTTCTATTTTAATAGTAATGTAAGTAATTCATAATATAGTGATAATGTATGTAGAGATTAATTCCCTGTGGGACTGTGAATTTTCATCTTGTTTTAAAAACTTTTCCCTAACACTATGTGGCTGTTCTTTCTTGAGATCCTCAAGGACACTGGGCAGAATGAAATCGTAATTCAGATTTGTAGCTAACATAAATGTGACAGGAGGGCACAACCAAACACAGTATACATAGAAAGGAGACTGAACTGCATTAGAGAAACATAAGTAAAGCAATGACATAGGAATATATAATGTGTAAACATTGCTGTAGAAGGTTAGCTGCAACAAATGGATTTCTTTTAAGTATGGACTACACAATCACCAATTGTTGTATTCCTAATAAAGATATAAAATGAGAGTTACAATTCCTATAAAGGTTAGGAGATAGTAAATTATATGCCAGAGTACCATGGAGTCTAAACAAATACCAAGAAAAAGATATGAGTATTTGAATGTTATTGTTACAAGCTATAGGTAAGTATTTGAGCAGTATAAAGAATCACTAACTATTGCTTGGCATTGTATACCAGTTTTGTATGTGCAGAGAAATGCTTTTATATTTGTACTTGTGAGTTCCAAACTATAGTCCAAAGTTTTACAGTTTTATCTCTGCCATTTGTGAGAAGTAGACCCCAAAGGGTGTGGAATATAAGCCAAACAAAAGTCTCATGAACAGGGGAGATGGAAAAGGTGCTGACAAACCATGGGAATGTCCCTAATCAATGGGGAAATAGTTCAGTTCCCCCCTGCAAAACTACCTGTGGTTTGAGGGCAAGGAAATGTAGTATCTGGGAAACTGAAGGAGTTTTATATTAAAAGAAGTATGTACTAGCCTTAAAAATGAATACTGTCGGGGTGGCTAAGCAGTAAAAATGAAGTCCAAACAATCAACAGTAAAATGAAAAAAAGTTAAAACACAACAGGTTTAAAAGCAAAGCATCAGATAAAATCAGTTTCAGCTAACATTTAAAAGGGAAATGATGATGATATGGAATAAGAACAGCTGTACATTTGTTGACTTGATTGTCTGAAAAGCTCTTTTAAGGTCAATCCAAGAAGAAAAAAGGAAGTGAGACATGAACTGCTTTGTGGTCCAAAAATTTAAAAATGAAATAAAAACTGTGGCTCTTATTCAGATTTAAATTTGTTGCAAACATAGCATGGCAATTTGTATTTATTGCTATTTAATCATGGGAGAAAGAAAAAAAATGGGTTCAGAATACTAATTGTGATGGGCTACATGAAAGAAAATTACCCATAAGGTTAACAATTACCCATAATGTTAACAATATTACCCATAAGGTTAACAATACGTGAATCCTTTTTTCCTGAAAACGTTTTCAGTTACAAAAAAAATTAACATAGAAAAAGAGTGCATTTTGGAAAAAGAAAAACAAAGTGATGAAAATGGTGGATGCACCTTTTTACTTCTCACTCTCGGGAACACACATTAAATGCTGAACAATTACATTTGCCAGCATGCCTACTTGTTCATGTAAATAACCATGCAATTATGCTATGTTTGTATTTTGTACCATGGAAACTACAGGATCTCAGACAAACTTCGGTGGAAAAATAAAAACTGAACCTACTGAGCTTTAAAATTATAACCATAAAGTAGATGAGCAAGTTGTAACACATGGAACTTAGATCCAGACACATCCATCTCTTTTTCAATAAATGTGAAAGTAAGGAAAAGCTAGGAGAGTTTTCCAGATTCATAATGAATTCTCAATATGAGAAGTTCTTAACAGAATACAAGTTCACACCATTTAAAATGGATTGCTAATTTTCTTTCTGTGTAATGTGTTTTAAACTTACCTTAAATTTAAAACAGACTTGGGCTATAATCCAGAAGGTCACTTTGGGCGTTTCACATGACTTGTGCACACCTATCATGGCTTTCAATGTTTCTGGTCTACTGCATTGCAAGGCAGACATCTCGTGTTGTTTTCCCAGGCTTAAAAAAAACTGCTGGTGATATAATTCAGAGGGGTGGCTTTTCCGTGACCAGGCGGCGACAGCCCCAGCCCCCAGGGATCATAAGGAAGGAATAAACCTCTCTGACAACGCTATATGGAATTAAAATTAGGCCACAACTTTATTAAACTTCTGAATGTAGGAAGACCTTGGCTTCGGCCTTGGGCGTGTATGCCTCCCAGCCCCCCAGCCGGGGGAAACTGAGGCTCATCAGGGTAAATGGGATATGGGGGTGCTCTGCAAGATGTAAGTGTAGCAGGCAGCCAAGCCCATATCCCCACATGCAGGGTAGTTCACTGATGACCTTTCAGTGTATGGCCAGTGACACCCATATATATATATAACCCCTTTAAGAGGGGGACCCTGGAATCGCTGCCACAGGGGGGTGAGTCACCACTTCATGCCCCCCCCCCTATAGGGAAGAAAATACTAAAGGATTCCATCCAAGGAGATAACCACCAAAGTTATGAAGAATTGCTACGGGGAAGACAAAACCTGCCAATGCAGGAAAATTTCTTCTCGGTCCTTCAACAGCAACCAGTCAAAGACCATAGCAGCGCCCGCTAAACAGGAAGAAAAAGTTAACCTGCAAACAAGAAACATTAAACAAAGGGAGGGTGAATCTCCAGAGCCAACTGCCTGGCTATTGTCAGCTCCACCCCCTGTTTATAAATAGGGCTGGCCCCACCTCCCAGCAAGAAACTTGATTACAGTGGTACCTCGGGTTACAGACGCTTCAGGTTACAGACTCTGCTAACCCAGGAATAGTACCTCGGGTTAGGAACTTGGCTTCAGGATGAGAACAGAAATTGTGCTCTGGCGGCGCAGCAGCAGGAGGCCCCATTAGCTAAAGTGGTACTTCAGGTTAAGAACAGTTTCAGGTTAAGAACGGGCCTCCAGAACAAATTAAGTTCTTAACCCGAGTTACCACTGTACTGAGGCTGGGCGTGAACCTCCAAAAATTAACACTGAGAGGCAAGCCAGCCCCTGTTTGCCAGTAAGCTCCCTGGGAACTGCAGCACCATGTGCGATCCAGCAAAGGGCACCCGCAGTGTAAAGTGTGAGTGCTCATTAATGAAAGCCTATCCTGAGTGGATCCAAATGTGATTCAAACTCCAAAACTAGTTGAATACTCTTAGAATTAGCTCACACAGTGCTGCGGACTAGAGCAGCCACAAATGTCCCTGGATGTACATTGATGGCTGGGGACACAGTATCTATGATTGCCCACAACATTTAAACAGGTTTGGGGAATTATGGTTAGTTCTAGAAGTTGTTAGATGACTCTCAAATGTGTTTTGATGCTGGCTAGTTAGAAGGAAGTGTTTTATTAATTGAGTGGGGGAAATCACATTCAGCTTAAAGCAAATTTTCATTTTGAAAAGACACGTACTGCAGAATTTTATAGTATGTAACTGTCTCATGAAAATCTTGGCTGTGCTGGTTTTAGATTCTCAGCAGAATAGAAAACTTCTGGTTGACTCATCTCTATTGAGCAGTGATGAGGCACTCACGAAAGCTGGTTTGAATTTATCAGCTTTCACATAGGATAGAGGTCCTCTGTTCAAGCAAAGTAATTTATGGTAGCCCATTACTGCCTTGAAAACAACATTCTCACGTTTAATGCCCACATTTTGTTACTTTGTTGGTACCAAACCAGGAAATTACAGATATCTTGTGAGATTATAGCACCATGCTGTACATCTCAAGCTAAGAATTCACAATATAAACATTTTGAGACCAAAATACTTAAATCTGTCATTTGCACTGCAGCTTCTATATAAGGCAACTAGCAATTTTGGAGAAATTCCTTGTAGAGCACACTCTATTTTTATACAATTTGCACCATATGACTCTGGCTGCTGGTTTTTCCTGTCATTGGTCTTTCTATTTTCTGCCTTGCCTACCCATTTCACTCCATTTAACAAACCATTCACATCAGCTGCCAAGGGGGCAAAGGGAATTGTAAGCATTTGTCAATGAAAGGAAGAGGGGATTCTGTAGAAAACAAATAAAAATTACCCAGTAGGCATTAGTGCCTCAGCCTTTAACAAGGGTATTCTTTTTTCAGGTTCCCAAAGGATCATTTGAAGCTGCTGGCAAGCTTACATATCTTCACAGAAATGTCTAATTAGTCTCATTTAAAATAAATCCTTGATGTTGTGCAATTCACATTGTACAGTGGTAATCCTTTTCTTAATTCAGATTGAACGATATGATATCAGCGACATTAAGTCTATAGGAAGCTCCTTTCATTGGTCAGTGAATGTACATAGTCTAGATAGAAATCTCATATCGCAAAGCACCATCAGATGTCCCTCATTTACAAATGAAAGATATTGAAGTGCTTATCAGCAGCAAAAGACTGATAGAAAACCCATGGGAGGCAAGTGGTTTTTTAAAGAGAGCTCCTAATCTAATCTGGCTAACATTTACATTAGGGACAAAGGGAGTTTGATCCTAAGGGAAGTGTAGTTTGTTTGTTATTTTGGTCCTTCTTGATGCTAGGATGCTGGAGTAACCCATTTAAGTATTAGTGATACTTTTGACAATAGCTCTGGTCATTATTTTATTGTGCATATATGTGTGTGTGGCAGGAAAGACAAATAAAACAATATTAAAATTTGATTTTTTTTAAAAAAAAAGTTCTGTTTCGTATCCAATCCTCTTACAGACTTTGGATGTTTCCATTCATCATGTGTGCTGAGGGACCACATAGATTTCCTGATGTTCCTTGAATGGGGGATAATGGCTGGAGATCTCTCTTCCCTGCTTTTGGAAAGTTAAAGTGCGAGAGACAGATAAAGTGTTGTTGCAGTTTTATAGTTTGAATTGTCCTGTGATTTCCATCGGGTTTTCTGTGGCTAGACGATAGTAAACAGTGGGTCTTCCCAGGAAAAGAAGTGACAAAAGAAAATCCTCTTGGACCTGTGCCAGAAATCACAAGACAAATGGAAGGAAACATGGGACAAATGAAGATGTGGATGAGCACTTAGTCAAATAGAGAGGTGGCTATTTTTGAACTGGAGTTCACTGGGCTACAAAGCAGCCAGTGTGAGGCTGTGGGGGTCCAGAAAATTTCTGTCTTTAGGATCTGCAGCTTTGCTATTTTCTGTGGGAGTCTATTATTTCATTATGCCATGTTTCCTTTTTAACAGCTGAATTTCTTCTGCCTTAGTGAAGCCTACATCCAAGGCCTTGGAGGCTTATGTTAGCAGTATCTTCTAGTTATTTTCCAAAGCCCAATATTTTTTTCACCATTGTTGCTTGAAATTAGGAGACTTGCTCATTGCTTATGCTGATTTCACTCACTGTGAGCTTCTTGGTGTTTTCTGGGGCCTGGGTGCCATGTTGTCCATCTGCATTTGTATGCAACCACTAGGCTCTCCCTCCCTATAGGCCTGGAATAGGTTGTTAAAGCACTTTCTTCAGCTCTTGAGGGGCCAGGTAGCATTCCTTAAGCAACCACCTGTCGTCTGATTCAATGTGCAGATTATGGTATCCAATAGGCAGTCGTTTTGTAGCGTCAGTAGCCACACTCCCATTTTTTATTATTTTAATTGCCTCTTGCATTTCCTTAAATATATTCTGTGGAAGTCTTATTTGACAGGTGTCTTGGAAATAGAAAGCTGAAGATGCTATAGCAAAATCTTTAGCATACTACCTGAGAAGCCTGGAGTGTTGAACTCACTTCACCTCTCTCATCCTCTTTTCTGTCTGCTTGCCCTGCTAATCTTCAACAGATGTCATAACTATTGACATGTAGACACCTGAGGCAAAATAACCTTCGTCACAACAAAAGGATCATTTGAAGTTATTGCATACGATTGCACACACAGAACTTTCAAGCAATAGCGTTTCATCTTTCTCTCTCTTTTTTCTGAGAAATTCAACCCCATGCTTCATTTTTAAGGGTTAGAATGTAGGTAACATTTTAAATGGTCTCCAAAAGAACCTTCCCTACACTCTTGCGAAAATGTATTTATTTTAAGTCTTTTTATCCAGCCCCTTCAAGGCTCCTAAAGTTTCCTGATGTCAAATTTAAATTCAAAGAATATTAAAGTCAGCTTCATGATAATGACAATAAACATGGCCCTAAGGGCAAGGAAATTGATCAGTTACTTTAGAACAGGCATGTCCAAAGTCCTTTTGGGGAGCCTAATCCAACCCCCTGGCCGGTTTTATCGGCAGTTTATTTCTTGCCCTCACGAATGTTCACTTCATCAAATCTGGCCCTCTTTGAAAACAGTTTGGGCACCCCTGCTTTAGAACCTGCTGATACAGTTGGTCTCTGTTACTCTTACAGCTCACCAACTCTCGGCTTGCTGACATTGACTGTGATGGCCACAGCCTGCGATGGTACAGAGGCCTACATTCCACACAGCTATGGGTTGATTCTGTACTTTGAGGTCCGTGGGCAAGATTTACTAAATTAACAGGAAATGTAACATTTTAACATGTTACATTTCTACACTATGTTTGTTCAGAATATACTGATGGGTAAAACACATTCCCCACTTCTTAATTGTGCTCTGTTAAACCAAAATATTGTGTGTGTGTGTGTGTGAGAGAGAGAGAGAGAGAGAGAGAGCAGAGTATATCTCCTCCCCAGTCCATTTATGAGCCAGATCAGATTCCATCATACCCAGTGACATTGTTGTTGTTGTTGTTCAGTCGTTCATTCGTGTCCGACTCTTCATGACCCCATGGACCAGAGCACGCCAGGCACGCCTATCTTTCACTGCCTCCCGCAGTTTGGCCAAACTCATGCTAGTTGCTTCGAGAACACTATCCAACCATCTCATCCTCTGTTGTCCCCTTTTCCTTGTGCCCTCCATCTTTCCCAACATAAGGGTCTTTTCTAGGGAGTCTTCTCTTCTCATGAGGTGGCCAAGGTACTGGAGCCTCAACTTCAGGATCTGTCCTTCCAGTGAGCACTCAGGGCTGATTTCTTTAAGGATGGATAAGTTTGATCTTTTTGCAGTCCATGGGACTCTCAAGAGTCTCCTGCAGCACCATAATTCAACCCAGTGACATTACAGGAAGCCAAAAAAAGTTATGCTTCCTCGGTCATTCTCTTCTCTTCCACTCACTCACCTGTTTGCCTCCACCTGGGGAATCCATGGCTTACCATCAAAGCAGTGCCAAGTGCCAGGTACTGGAAAGAAGAGAGAGGGGAAGACTTCCCTATCTTGCTCGGTTCTGTCTCTGGAGCAGCAGCAAGATAAGCAGAAGGTGAGGTTCATAAGTGAAGGATCTGAAGGCAATCCGCTGTCTAGGAGTGAGGAGGTAACTGAGGGGTCATAATGCTCACTTCATACTTGAAGATTATGAGCCACTCAGCTTTTGGGTCAATCATAACGGAGGTTTGTATTTTGAGCAAAGAAATACTAGTGCCAGGGATATGTCAGTCTTGGAATCTAACTGGAAAGGGAGACTTCTGTGGGTGCTTATAAGGCAAGTTGGCTATATAGAAGCAGATATTAGAATATTGTGTCTGGATTGACTCAAGGAAAATCCATACATGGTTCACCCTCGCCTTTTTTTGTACAAGAAATGCAGTGAATTGATATATAATAGCATTTTAACACAAATCAACATGTGAGAGTGGCTGTCACACAGGAGCTCTTATGACAAGGCTCATAATACTACAGTATTTCAAGGGATTCACATGTTGTTACTAAGGTGAAGACTTAGATGTTCCAGGAGCTGGTGGCTAGAAGCAGCTTCTCTGACCTAAGTGCATGCTGTGTCTGATAGGATCTTGCGGAGAGCATCTTTGGGCCATTTTAGCCTTGCTGAGATGACTTCTAAATTTAACATTAATCTTCAAGCTAACAGCCAAAATACATCTTTATCAAGTTCAAATGACCAAATTTCATTTTTAGTTGCCATTTTAAAAAGACTTTTAATTTATTTGTGTTTATAATTTCCTGCATAAGATAATTGAACAATGTCATCAGACTTGTACATATGTGACCCAAATGTCTAGGTTCTCTTTCCGGTTGAGTGCAGTACTGAATCTTGGGCTTATGAACAGTCCTCCACTGTGGTGAGAACTCAGAGATCCAACACACATATGATTGGTCACAATTCTCAAAGCATTTTGTCCACATCCCTGAGCAATGTCACCTGAAACTGATCCAAGGAATATAGCCCAGTGTCAGTACTGTACTAAAACCTATAGCCTGCAAACACTTAATGTATATTTGTATGTATTTTTGGAAACATGTCATGGCAAGCGACCAAATTATCTGCTTGCCCCTGTTCTCCATGCTCTAGAAGACTGGGCTCTTCTGTGGGTGCTATAGTTCGGCGTTAAGTGTGTGGTGGTGTGTCTAGATAATCTACTTCCAACTTCCCTTATAGAGAAATCGCAAGAATTTGCACTCTGTTTACTATAAGCATCAGTGATGTTCCCTCCCTCATATCTTTAGTGCCAAATCACAGCTCTTATATGCTGGTTTGTCGCTTTCAACCAGATTCTTTTCTTCTTCTTCTACAGTCTGAGTAAGATGAATTATCCTATTAAATTGTGTTTTTACGGAAGTGAAGTTGCTTTATTGTTTGTCAGAGATCATGCTAGTAATTAACTTCAAACAACAAGAAATGTCAGTGGTCCCAGTGGGAATTCTTCAAAGTATGTTTTTCAAGATGTGGTGATAATTGTCTATCCTTCATGTACTAGTTCCTAAAGGATCTACCAAAGTTAGGGTGGAAAACCTTGCCTACTAATAGAATGCTGGATCTGATTTGATAATTTCTACAGCAATTAAATTGGTCCTAATAGCGTGCTAGCATATTAATGCTATACAAAAATGCTGTATAGCTGTATAGACAGCCAAAATCCTGTCTTCCATAATGCAACATGCTATCTGATTAGCATTGTCTATTGGGTATAAGAAATAGTGACCTTCAGCAATTTTGTACTTGTTGTTGTTGTTGTTGTTTAGTCGTTTAGTCGTGTCCAACTCTTCGTGACCCCATGGACCAGAGCACACCAGGCACTCCTGTCTTCCACTGCTTCCCACAGTTTGGTCAGACTCATGTTGGTAACTTCGAGAATACTGTCCAGCCGTCTCGTCCTCTGTCGTCCCCTTCTCCTTGTGCCCTCCATCTTTCCCAACATCAGGGTCTTTTCCAGGGAGTCTTCTCTTCTCACGAGGTGGCCAAAGTACAACTTTTGTACTAATGTATTGGTATTAAGCATTGTATTATAGTAGTATAAAAATAATAACTATATTGTGGGTTAGAACCAAAATTGTCCCACCTTTCAACAGAAGGAATATTGTGATTATGAGAGCCTTTGATCCAGGAGATGCTCTTGAAGAAGGGGAGCAGGAGGGGCCCTCCCTTCTGCAGACCCCATCCAATTTCTTACCGTTCCAGGGGATCCCCTAACCATCCAGAGCAGGTTTTCAGGGGCACAGAAGGCTGGAAGTTGGATTAGCAAAAATGGCATCCATTTCCATTGGCAAGAGCTTATGTGCAATTCCAATGGCTGGAGAAGTTTGTGGCTGAATGGCTCCCTTTATCATCAAAAACAGACTTCCCCATAATGTTGACCATCTCTAGAGTGAAAAAGCTGCTTTGGTCCTCATTCTCACTACAGTGTTGATCTTACCCTGATAAAGTTGCTATTTGTGGCATGAACCCGTATGCTTTAGAAACTATACTAACTATAGTTGTACAATGAACCTATTTCATTTAAGCCACTTTGCAGTTGTAAATCAGAAATAATTAAACTAGATTCAAACCCATGACCAAGTTGTGACAAGCTCCATTATTGATTCCACCATCCAATTAGATTTCATCTGTGAAATATATGGGGGGTGGCCTTTGAGATATCAATCACTTTCCTTCTCAAATATGCGGGTAGAACATTTTTTCAGAACTTTTTTTTTTTAAATCTTGATGAATAAAGGCTTTGATATATTTGTGATAGTGATCTTCCACTATTTAACCCTGAGGGAAGATTTTCTGAGCTTTTTCTTGACTTGGTTAAATTCAAAACATAAAACAAACAAAATCTCAACAGCATCCCTGTTACAAAGGCACCCAGTTCTCTACTTCACAGATGGATATTGCTGGTTTATCATGGAAACACTAAAATAAAGATGATTGATTATGATGGCACTCAGAGTGCACGAAAGCACCTTGCCAGCTTTAGTGATAATTAACATATAATCTGAAAAAAATGATGCTGTATATTTTTCTACATTTAGATGTTTAATGAAATCTCAGGTGGATGGTCTCTGGGATTTTCATCTGATAAATATAATACACTCCCCAGTCTCTCATGGAAATCATAAAATTGGTGCATTTTTAGATTTGTTGTGTTCTCACAGCCAACATTTTGGTTGCAGGATCAGAATTCAGATGCTACTTACACTTGGGACTGAACCCATTGTGAGATATTTATATTTTTTTAATAAAACCCTCACCATTATGTAACAATATGTGGTCATTTTCGAAACCAGCCAAATGGGAGAATGCAGGTCTGTAAAGAAGCAGAAAAATCACCTATGAATAACAGTATTATCAGTTTGGTGGTAAGTCGCTTTGCCTTGGGGCAAGTTAAAGCAATTTACACATTTAATTAATTAATAATAATAATCAGCTAACTGGTTCTGAAATGAAATGAGATTTTTCTTTGTAAAACGATGCTGGTAGATCTGCTTGAAGACTTGTATTTTGCCCTCTGTCTTGTTATGGAATTGTGTTGGACCATGGGTGAACTGTTCTGGAAGCTATGCTAATGCTGTCTTGGTAGTCAAGATAACCCCACAATTAATTGGCAGTCGTTGTGGCAATGAGATCATATATGCTTACATTCACCTGGCTTGCTAATTGGCTTGCTTTGATGTTATCCTTATCTGTAGGTTTGGGGTGCTGGGCTCTGAGCCCAGAATGGGAAAGTATCTGTAAGACTTGGGTATTTGCCACCTATGCCCTTATCTGGGCAGGTGAAGTGATGGAAATCCCCAGGCAACATAACATACGCTGTTTTGTGTATAAAGAATGTATACACATTTGCTTGGTTGCGGACAAGCCATCTCCTTGCTCCGGTGTCCGTTCCACATGTGCAAAAGGCTATGGGACCTGGCATAAGTCTACAGCTTTCTTAATAAAGCTCTAGAACGGATCACTCTGGCATCTTTGGCATCCTTCTTGGGCATACCTTTGGATCTACGGTTCAGGACAAGAATACTTTTAAATAGTACCTTGAAACTCTTTCCCACCTTGTTATAGAGCTACAGGAACCACAAAGTTTATATCCACATATCATATACCCAGATGCACTTGCCATGCAGACAGCCTCTATTACAGATATTCTTTGCGTGTAAGCTCTTGCTGAAATCAGTTATCAGTATGGATCAGAGATGTGGGGCAACTGCCACACCTGTGATCCAATTCATACATGAACTCTAGTTCTAGCATTATTCAGTGCTTCTAGCAGGGATGGGTAGCGGCAAAGAATTCTGACCATTTCCATTCATTCCTGTTCTTTCTTTCAAAAGTCATTTCCTTTGCCTCAACAATGAATGGGGGGGATCTCTGCTCATGGGAAGTCTTACCATTTCAGGCCATTGATCCATCTGGCCCAGTATTGTCAACACTCATTAGTGGCAGCTCTCCAGGGTTTCAGGCAAGGGTCTCTTCCAGCCCCTCGAGATGCCTGGATTGAACCATTGACCTTCGGCATGCAGAGCACTGAGCTGCATCCCTCCCCACCACTTACTTTGTGGCATCATTTGAAGAAATCCAAAAGCCCAGTCCATTAATTTATTTCAGATATCTGTCAACAGTCGTGTCATAGCAGTTTACTTTCCAACAGCTGTGATAATGAAGCTCTTTCTCTGTAGAAAACAGTCTGGCAAATAGTATGGGGAGAATCATTCGGGACCCCTAACTGTTACTTGGTGGGAATTGTAAACTTTTTCTTCCCACCTGTAATATACAAAATGACATAAAAATACTCCCCACTAAGTACTGTACTCACGAACTGTACACTGAAAAGTAGATGGGAAATGATGATAATGATGTTGTGCCAACTTGAAGATATGCAAGATCAAAGAATGATGGGTGTACTCCATGTTATATAGGATGTGCATTCATTCCAGAACAAAAGAAAAAAATGAAGCAAATGGGTCCAGTTCAGCTCCAGTTATATTTATTCTTAACAGTGAATGTAGAGAGAAACAAATGGTGACTCAGATTCATATCCATTTGTTCTTCACTCACAGGGCTCCCCCCCCCTTCCCCCAGCCAGAACTGACCAGAAATCAGTTCTGGCACCTCTCAGGTGGGCACCATTGCCATTCTAAGAGAGTGAGGGAGGTGTTCATTGTGAGTTACGGCACCTCTTTTTCTAGAAAAATAGCACTACTCGTTCACACCCATTTAGAGTGGCTGAATCGTCTTATTTAATCTCTGATGGTGTCAGCAGGAAGTGAATTGGTGGCTGCTACTGGTGGTAGACATTTCTCCCAGAATTCCAAAGAAGAAATAGCTGCTGCCAGTGGTGCTACTGTTCCCCCTTTAGAATGTCTTCAAATGGTGCAATATCTCAGACATCCTGTGTGGAACATGGCAGCTACCAGTGGGCTGCTGGTCAGTCCAGTTGCTGTTACAGTGTCAAAAAGTGAAAAACCGGTAACAATGACAAATGTGAGTAATGAAATGGAGTTGAAACAAGGTACTAAAATCCATTGCATTTGAACCAGTGTATACTGAAAGTGATGAGTTTTGGTTTTTTTAATTAACAAAAAATAAATTGAATAACAAATGGGAGGGATGTCCTGCACACTCCTCCTTTGAAATTAAGATGAAACTATCGAAGGTTGACAGACATCTATGGCAGAGGATAAACAATGTGCAGAGGTCCAATAATTATTCAAATCTCTCTTGTCACAACTATGGAGTATTCAAATTTATTCTAAAGCCACTTGTGTTAAATCGCGCTGCCACAGCCATGCATGCCTAATATTTGAGCACGGACCTTTTAGGACTGAGAGGCAGCACAGCACAGCTTACTTGTCCTACCTGCCAATGCACAGGAGACTCCTATTGCTACATTGGTGTGGGGCTTTCTTGAGCACTGTCACAGCTATGCATATCTCTGGGACTGGCATATCAGAAAGTTGTCATATTTTCAAATAAATCATTTGTCAAATATTCCGGACAAACTCACAAATGCTTTGCAACATTCTTCATATCAGGGACTCAGGGACTCAATCTTCCTTTAAAGCCACCCTTATGGCCCTTGTCTAATTTTGCTCAGGAAACAAGAAACTGAATCCCTTGTTTGTTTGGGTTATACTCTCAATGTGCTCCCTTGTTTCTCAAATACCAAAATACCCTCAATTCAACTGCACTATAAAGAAGATTCCTCTTGCTTCTTCAGCCAAGAAACTCTTCAGTGTGTAGAAAACTGGCATTATTAAGGACACTTCTGGTATGTAACAAACAACTCTGCAATGACTGATAACTTTATCGGACAAGTTTTCCCACAACTAACACCCCTATTCCTGTTGCATGGGTGGTAATCTTTATGCTGGAGCAACTGTTTTTGAATACCGCCTATACAGGTAATCATCATTATTATCCCATTTCGCAACAGCTGCATTTCCTCATCTAGCTGGGGGGTGGTGGTGGTGTACATACAGACGCTGGCTTCTGGGCTAGCTACATTGAGGTAACAGAAATAAGCTTGTGCTATTTCATTGCATGATCACCCTAAGCCACAGGTAAGGTTGTACCCTCCATTGGACGAAGGGGACATTTGTCTCAGGTTCTGAGGCCCAGAAGAGTAAGGGTGCACAGCAAACATCCTCAGTGATTCTGCTGCTACAGGGAAACGGACTGGGGAAATGGCGGCAGTTGTGGATTTATTCCAGTCACCCACTTTTGTCCCTGTCATGGGGGATTGGGCCTGTCAGCCATTCAGCTAGATAATCCTCATGTGGTATACTCAGGGTGTTTTGCTATGCTTGTGTATATGTATACCTAATGTACATATATAATATGGCTTGAAATTGTACCCTCTTATAGCTGAAATGTGCCAAAAGGGCCACTGCTCTCTAATAATTAACTGCATTGGTTTATTGAGCGTTTCTGGCTTTTCTTCAGGTTACTTTGCTCTCTGGCATCATCCAAGTTAATTAACAGACAGGCCTAATGTGTTCCCCCCTCCTTTTGTGCCTTGCCACTTAATTAGAGTTAAATGTGCATTTTGTATTAGTCAGTTCACCTCGGCTCACCTAATGCTTTTCCTTCTTATAAGTTTACTCTTCAGTTTTTACATTTTGTCGGAAGGTTCCTCTGTTTAGTGGTGTGTATTCTTTAAACAAATCCAACAAACCAAGAGCAGCTAGGCAGCATCCTCGCAGCTGATGTGAAACTGTGAAGCATGATTTCATTTCATTGTAATTATGGATTGCCCCAGTTAGAGGCAGGGAGGAGGGTGGTGGAGAGAATGTACACGTTAATTCCTCTGTATTTCTAGCACTCTCAGAATTGATCACTGTGTGACTAATAAGCAGCTACCTGTGACACAGTTCAGTGGGTCTTCTGCTGCTTGGCTCGGACAGCTTTTATACACAGTATCAGAACCACTGCTTCTCGTAGTCGTTCTTAATCACTTCCTCCAAAGTGGAGAAAACTGTGGGAGATTTTCTTGAGCCCTCGCAGATTTGTTTTTCTTTTCTGCAAGCCAGAGAAGATTTAAAGTCTCATAGCTATTTTGTTTCTTCCGCATGACCAGATTTCCCAGGGGGAAGCATTTCCCTCCCCCCTTCCCTGTGTAACAAATGTAGTATGGCTAGAGTGTTGGTCTAGGATTGAGAAGGTACAGGTTCAAATCCTCAGTCAGCCAAAAAGCTCTCAGGGTGACTTTGAGCCATTCACTGCGTCTTAGCTTAACCTATCTCATAAAATTGCTGTGATGATAAAACTGGGGAAGGGAAGATATGTTGCTTTCATCTCCTTGGAGGCAAGGCAGGATATAAACAAATAAATGTGTCATTTAAAAAGTCCACCAACTTGGAAATGTAAAACTGAACTTGCCTACTGAGTTCTGATGTGACTTTGTTTCTGTGTCAAGTGCTGGGGCTTTGATGTGTACACAGGCTGTTGTTTCCATGTGCGTGTTTGGGCATGAGTGCTAGGTTGATGGCTGAGTTGGAATAAGAACCTTGGTCAAAGGTTGCGTTTAATCCCTTGCATTTAATCCTTTGTGACACATGGGCTCTTTCTCTTCTCTCCTTCCTGCTTTAGAAGCAATGTCATTTTTCTCATGATGTCAGAAGGGAATTCTTTAGCCTTTGGTCCCCCACTTGAATAATGAACCATATTCTCTTCTGTGCAGTCTTCTGATGCAAGGACAAGGGTGTTCTTGTTCTCTGCTAGTTGATGTAGGCTGTGATTGAGGTGTTGTGCATGTGAATGAAGACATGCTGCTCTCAGATCATCTCCTTGGAAGGTTTGCAAGGTCCTAGGTTAATAGTGGGAAACACTCTTGTTTTCTGAACATTTAATAAGGCTGGTGAGAGAAAACAAGGAGTCTGCCACCCTCCTTCCTGATTCAAAATGAGATCTGGAGATTATTCATACATTATCCTCTAGCGAGGGAAGAAACACATGTAGTCAGGTTCCTCTCTGCATATTCTGGCCTCTAAAGGAAGGATAATCCATCAGAACCCAAAGGCCAGAATATGCAGAGAGGAACCTGAATACATGTGTTTCTTCACTCGCTAGAGGATAATGTATGAATAATCTCCAGACCAAAGAACAAGAACATAAGAAGAGCCCTGCTGGATCAGGCCAGAGGTCTTATGTAGTTTAGCTTCCTGTTTTCTTAGCGGCCATCCAGATGCCTATGGGAAATTCACAAGCACAACTTGAGTCCCTCCTGAGTGGTGGTTTTTTTCCAGTGGATTCTGCAACATGTAATTGGTTTGTGGTGCATTAGTGACAGATTTATATTGGACCATCCATGCACAATTTGGCTTTATTACCGGTAGTTGTTCTGCAATGCTTCCCCAATTTGGAGGGGCACTCTTGCACTACAGCACAACAAAGTGGGAACAACAACAAAAAACATACTGGAACATTCATAGTGCAGGAAAGTCAGTCTATTCTTTGTTTTCAGAAGCTAGTACAAGTGGGACTCTATTCCATGTGTTTGATCATTCAAAGCTAAATGTGTGAATCTGCTCTAAGAATGGCATTTGTTTGTTTATATGTTAAAAATTACCCTCAAGATCTACACATGCACACACTACAGAATGTTGTGGTGAGATGAAGCCTGTTGTGCCCATTATTCTGAAACTGCACAGAAAGCAGTTGTTGTTACTTTACTGTCTAAATGCCAACAGGTGCAAACACACTCAGCAATGCCCACAAAGTCAATTTTTCATCCTTGCCACAAAGGACCAAGTTTTCTACTGAGAAGCCAACATTTTCAATTTTATATATGCTGCCTGTCTAAATCTATGGTCACTTGGATAGTTTTGTTTGGGTTGAGGTGCCAAGTAATTTAGACAGCGCATGTGTTCATATGGCACCGTTCCATTCCAACTCCATACTCAGAGACAGCCAAGAGATCATCTATGGGCATCAAGCACGGCTGCAGAAGGTAGGATTTGCAGCCAAGGAAGACATCCAAACAGCTGCTCATCCCTATGTTCTGTACCTTTGGTTAAGATGCTTTGTGATCATTAATCCATATTTTTTCAATGAATTAAATGTCAAAGATAAGGCACCACTTCTGTGGTCTCTCCGTGAAATATTTTAGCCTTATCTGCTATAGCCTGGTGCTTGTGAGAGTAAGAAGTAAGCAAATTCTTCCCTCGGCTGCCTTTGAGCTTTCAAAGAAATGAAGAGACAGAAGCTGCACTGTCTAGCATAAATGACAAGCAACATTCTGGCTGAAAGGATCCCTGCTGTTGTTTTATATCAAAAACAATTAGTAAGGAATACGAATGTGAAAACCAGACACTTGGCTTCAAGCAGCAAAGCTTCTTACAGCTTACAGTTTTTAACCTTTTCTGGTATCTATGGACAAGTGTCAGTCATGTTGGTACTTGGACAGATAAAACACCAAGGCAGTCAGATTATTGAATGGGACCGATCCAACTTGCTTTCAGCCTGCAACGCAGAAGGTCCCAGATTCAGTCCTCAGCATCTCCAGGTACGACTGGGAAAGATTCTCTGTCTGAAACTCTAGAGAGTCACTTCCAGTCTCTATAGGCATTATCTAACCAGAAAGATTGTTGATCTGACTCTGTATAAGGCAGCTTCTTATAAATGTCTTTCTTCCTATGCCACAAGAGCAGTTATGAGACAACATCTTCAGTTGTTTTAAATCTGCCAGCAGAGACTACCATGGGCAGAGTATAAGCATGTTAACATTGGTCCTAGGGCCATGCCATATTTTTGCCCATGATTTATTTTTTAAGATGAAAAGGTTTCACCCCCTGGGGGGGGGGAAACCTTTTTCAGTTTCTCATGGCTGTTTATCGCCACTTCCCCTGTCCTTCAACTGCTTTTAACATGCCATTTTCTCTCCCCCGCTGCCTGACCCAATCAGGAATCTCATGGGGCAATGATCTCACAGCGTTACTTAACTGGTCAGCTTTAGATACACAGCACTGTCACTCAAGGTGAAGAAAGCAGCATGTCAGGCTCCATCAGTCTCTGAGGGCAGACTACCCAAATGGGCTCACCACCCTCACAGGGAAGAATTGCCGCTACTAGTCCAAACTTCCTACTGATGCTGTAAATTAAAAGAGGTTGAACAACGCTGTTTACAGTTTAGGATAGGCCATGGCAAGTTCAAATGAAGACCTCCAGCAGCCACATTTGAAAGCATGTTTGTTTGCAGGCTAACCCCTAGATTGCATTCACCACCTCTGTAGTGCAGATTTCTTCCCGTAATTTAAATGAGAAAGTGACATAATCCAATCCTCTCATTTAATTTTGTAAGTCAGCAGTATTTCCTATTCATGGTCTGTTCGGGAGATTTTTTTTCCCAGCTACAGGAGTGCCAGTGAGAAAACCAATATACCCCAAAGTGAGAGAACATATCAAATTAAACACATAGCTCTTTGTGTTGTTTTTTATGTTAAGGAAACAATTGGATGAATGCATAAGGATGCCAGTGGGGAGTTTTGATTTAGCTCTTGGAGACAAATGATCAGAAGGCCCTTCAACAACATTTTGAAAAAATGAATAGCCCTTGGAGGACTGGACTATATTGGTGCAAAGCACAGTAAAGAGTGAATTGCAGCCTACTTTTGTAAACCACAGTTAGTCTCTTAAAGTTTGCAAAAACCTCCTGAGGTTCACTTGTTTGTAATCTCTCAGCAGTAAGCTTGTACAACACATTTGTATGTCTGTCTTGGGAAAAATCTTCTGCTGAGTCAGTCTCACAAAGATGAAATCCTTGTGGTTCATTGATGGTATAAAAAACCTGAAATGTGTTTTGTTTTGTTCTGTGTATGTAGATGTTCCGTACACAGTTACCTTAAAGGTCAGTGTCTTAAGTTGTTTCATTATGTGACTTGTACACTGAAGTACATATTGAAATGGATTTTATTCAAGAGCAACATCCTTTCACCGCTTCCGATACCACCCCAAATAGCCATAAAGGGAATTTTCAAACAAGCCAAGCTTCAGGTTTTTACATGTGACGACTGGCACAGGTGCTGCTTTATGTGAAAGCAAGTTTACTTAGGGCAGGGGGTGGGAATGTATTAAAACATGTAGCTTCAACCTGTGGTACAGACCCAGGAGATTCACATACTCTATTTTAAACATTTGAATTGATTCTCAGTTGATATGGCTACTTGGGAGCTATGGGTCATACACTCTGTTCAGCTCATATCTTAACCCAGAGGTGTCTGTTGACATCACAGAGAGACCCACATTTTAGCAACCACAACAACCCTTCTCTGTAACAGCCACTTCTCATTTATAATAAGACAACTGTGTTTGACATGGCATTAGGGCAAACAGCAAGGGTGGGCAATCTTTTTTCTGTAAGGACCACATTCCTTTGAGAGTGATCTCTCAAGGCTCAGGCGGTAACTTGGTTGAGACAAGGCTAGTGATGGGTAGGGGCAGAGCCAAACCTGCCACCTTTTTGCCTCCTTCCTTCCCTTCCTCTACTATCTCCCTCTCTCTTCCTTACTTATCCAGTGGACTACCAGGAAAGGAACAAATTGCTCTTACCAGACTTTTGCATTTGGGCTCAAGCCGTCTCACAAAATTAGACTGAGAATCACATTGCTTCCCACTGGTCTACAGTGACTCCAGTCAGAGTTATAGGAGTTTAAAACTTTACCTAACAATACCAACTGCTGGACAACTGTGAGACACTTCTGATACTCACTTTCCCTCAATGCAGTCACCTCCAAAAACCAAAGTGATGGGATGCTAATATACTCAAATAGTTCCACACTGGCTACTAGTTTCACACTGGATGCTTTCTAGTCAATAAAAATTACAGTGTTGATATTTAATTTCCAAAATGCTACCAAAACCAGGGACTTTGTCCTCCTTTTTTGCAAAATGCAAATATTACGAACAGCAACTGGACATCTCAGAAAATATTCCTTCAGGCTGCTGACCCTCTGTTTGCCATTGTTCCCTTGTAGCTTTTACTTCATAAAGTAAAATGAAGTACTATCGTTGTAAGGTGTTTACGTGTTTTCTTTCGTTGAAAGTTTGCTTATGTGGACAAGGGCTGAGGGAGCATTTCCTGTGTGTTCTCTGTACTACTACAGTCCCAAGTATTTTCAAGTAATGCAATGAGTTACTTACCTGTTGTGCTGTAATTCGGTCTGTGTCAAATTAGGGTCTTCCACATGTTGTACCTGTGATACAAAATAGATGTATTTATTTTTGTTGTGATTATTTTTCCTGAAAGCTTTTCAAAGGAAGGACAAGATGGGTGTATTCAGTGCTTCTATTTTAGTGCTGTGTGATAATCTCTGAATAATAGCCACACACACTCCACAATTTTCTGGCTTCTAATATCATAGTGATGTAGTATAAAAGCTCAGAAAATTCAGCCAATTCAGCCTTGTTTACTTTTCTGCAGTATAAAATAACCATGTTTTGAGAAATGTGTGCTTTAATAATAGGTTTGTGTGTTCTGTGGGCTGCTGCTTTATAGCATCTGTGGATCTCATGCATTCTCTCTATTGGAAAGCTTGATGCTGCTGAAAAAATACTGCCCCTCTACATGCCCAGTAATAGGCTTTTATAATCTCATGGTAATTTACAAGCAATAGCTATAAGCAGTATCTTAAGCATCTAAGGTATCTTAGGTTTTGAGTTGTTTTGTGGAATTCTTTCTTAGCACCTCCTAAAAAATGAATTTTCTTGTCAGACACATATACCTTATTTCAGAGCTGCAGGCAGAGAGTACACCTGGCATATGCAGGCCTTTGGGGAAGCTAAAAGGTTGTCACAAGGCTAGTGATTCCTCAGGTGGCCAAAGGATGCCAAGCCAAACAATCCAGCCAGCAACCCTGTGTTATCCTTCCACAGTGTCAGTCCTAACTAGGGATGGGGGAGAAATTAGATTCAAATCTAGTTTTAATGTGAACCTAGGGTTACCATATTTGAAAAGTGGAAATCAAGACACAAAAGATGTTGAGCAAAACTTTTTTGTTTTGTTTTGTTTTTGTTATTTTTGCAAAACTGTCATACATTTTTGTTGAAATTCTGGATGTATGGCAACCCTGTGTGAACCTGCCTAATTCACACTTTCCTAAAGAACCAAAACGCAGCTAACTGAGATTCACACTGCTCCAAATTTTGTGATGCAGTGTTCTACTGAAATAATGTGTGCGAATTAGGGGAGACTGTGTACAACAGTGTATTTACATTGGAAACAACCTGTGGCTAAATTTCATTGGGTGCCAAAAATGATACACTCATCACCCCTTCCATTCTGAACACAGGAGAGGTGCAAAGAGCTCTCTGTGCGCAAGCAGGGCAGTAGGTGCTTTTTTCCATTGATGGGAGAGCTATACCTGCACGATTTTGTGGTCCTGTTAATTATTCTGCTGTTTTAGATGTAGCAGCCATTTTGTGTTATGCCACATACCCCTCAGCACCCACGTTATGCTTTGCCACATATCCCATGGCAGCAGTTCGTGCTGTGCCACACTCCGTGGCAACCATTTTATGGCACCCACAGCACAAAATTCTGAATGTTCCCATTGGCTCCCAGGAGCTGGAACGCCCTGCCCTGTTACTTCAGGGTATTAAATAACACGTGCTGATTGGCTGAAAAGATGTCCATAACTGCCACTGTATAGGAGACAAAATGAATGCAAGAATGGGAATAGGTCTAAAGGAGGAGAGGGAGGGATGCAAGCTGGGTCATGTTTGGTCACCAGCCTAGAAAATAAAATACTGCCTAAAATATATACAAAATTAAAAGGTAGTTTTAGAAAAGAAGCAGATTATATTAGAAGATAAAGTTTTCACCAAAAATGTACTGCTACAAATAGAAAGCTGCCCATTTATTAGTGCACATCATAAATGTTGCTTTGTCAACTCTTATCGTGCAAAAAGTCTCATAATAAAATAACTACTTATATATCTGTATCTGGATTGTACCATTTTTTATCTCTGTAATGGGTTATGGTAAAAAAAAGAAAGAAAATGTTCTCCCTTTTTTTCTTTGTAATAGCCAGTCGTGTCAGATAAGATCTCTTTAGGCCCAAGCTGTGGGGAAAAAGTTTAATTTTGCAGCTATATAACATGATGGCTACAACAGGTTATACTAGCTAAACCAACATTATTATTTTTTCTGTCACAACAGAGTGATCATAAGAGCACCCAAGTATTGAAAGGAATTATTACCAGAAAGATACTTCTAGTGCCATGTCAGTCTGATGTGAATATAATTATTAAAATACATTTTTGTGATAAGAAACAAAGCAAATAAAACCATTCTGTTTCTATTGCTGTGACCCTATTCATACCTACCTTGAAGAAAGCCCTATTGAATGCAGTGGGACTCATTTTTTGAGTAAATGTGTAAAGGGTTGTGCTATACATACCCTGAATGAACTCCAGTTATATTCTGCCATGTTTTCTGCACATATGTGTATAGTAATAGTAGTACAGTTGGCTGCTTTTTATGAGGCTTTGTATCCAAGTATGAATACATGGAACAGGTCTTCCTTAATCCAGATCAGATTCCTTCTGATGTGTGTTTATGCACTGGAACAGTGGTAGGGAAATTACCTTACCTTTCATATTTGATGCATAGCTCATCTATGCAGGGTGTTTCTACCTGACTTCAAAATGTTTTGTAAGAACAGGCTTAGGGAGGTTGCATTTACAGTACAGTACTATAAAGTACCCAAGAATTTGTGATGCGGGTGGCACTGTGGGTTAAACCACAGAGGCCTAGGGCTTGCTGATCAGAAGGTCAGCAGTTCGAATCCCACGATGGGGTGAGCTCCCGTTGCTCGGGTCCCTGCTCCTGCCAACCTAGCAGTTCGAAAGCACAAAGTGCAAGTAGATAAATAGGTACTGCTCCGGCGCGGAGGTAAACGGCATTTCTGTGCGCTGCTCTGGCTTTGCCAGAAGCGGCTTAGTCATGCTGGCCACTTGACCCAGAAGCTGTACGCCAGCTCCCTCAGCCAATAAAGTGAGATGAGCGCCACAACCCCAGAGTTGTCTGTGACTAGACCTAATGGTCAGGGGTCCCTTTACCTTTACCCAAGAAATACTTAAGTTGTTGACTGAAATTGCACATTTTTGTATTAAGTCAGCCCAGACACATCTCTAGGTGTGGCTAAAGATAGCATAAAACTTCAGTAATGTTTGTTAAAGTTTAGAGAACTCCAACTCTACCTCATGATTTTTCAGTTGGAAATTAGTCTGTCCAACACTTAACCGATTAGTGGGATTTCACTTTTGGAGGGTGGGGTGTAGGGCAACTGCCAGCACTCTTCATATTCTTAGAGAAATTAGATAAAATTATAGAGAGATGTTGGAGTAGCTTTCAGCATATTTTATTCTTCCAAGGAGAGAAAAGACAAACTCCGATGGTCAGACTGGGCTATGCTAGGTTCAAGGATTCTGAAATTTAAGAAATTTCAGGTCAGATGAGAAAGATCACAAAACATCATTCATGAGTTTAACCAAAGTCCAAACAGTCGCATTTTAGAATAATGGATTGTTTTGCCGCTTGCTGAGGCATGAGCAGGTTCATGTGAAATTAATAGTGGAGGGATGCGAAATCACAGACTCAGGCTATAACAATTTGTTTGTTCTTCCCACTTCAGTGCACGCTGATGGGAAATGTCTCTGACTGCAAAAAAAAATTCAAATACTATATCCACTTACTTGATTTGATTTATAAAGAACATATCATAGCCACCCCAACCTAAGCTCTGTGCTATCCCTTACAAGATTCAAACCTCACAAGAGGACTGAAATCACTCAGCCATAATATATAGATACCTGCAAAATGGAAATGAAATGGTGTAGTGGTGAAATGTCTAATAAGTTAGCATGGCACATTTGAAATAATGCCAAAATTGAGGACTGTGTCCCTGAAAATCATACAATTATGCAAGATGGGTTTGCAAAAGAAGTGGCAAATGAAATGGTCCAGATCTAACAAATGTACAGGGATATTGCAAATGGTGTGTGCAACCTTGTGGAATAATGTGGAACTATTTGATGTGCTGCACATGGAGGCATCAGTCAGTGGAGGTTATTGCTGAGTACAACAAATTGCAGTTGGGGGTAAAGTGCACAAGATCAAACTGTCTACAGTAGTCACAAAGGTATCCTGTACATTTATCAGCAAGGTTCACGACAAATCTGCCATGGCTCCCTCATGGGTCAAAGGAAACATGTACATATCATGGATCAATGCACTTACTTTCCTAGCTGAGGAATGTCAGGGTAGATGCCCAACTGTGTGTCAGTAAATAAGAAATCTGGGTTGCTTGTTGATTTATATGTGTATCCTTTTTGTAGAAATCTGGTCACATGTCTTTGTGTGTTGATAATCTGATTTTTGTTTCCACAGCAAATATTATGAATTGCTGATATTCTGTTTGGGGGCCAGTCTTCCTTAGAAAGTAGTTGTGCTTTATGTGCTTTTATTTCACAACCATTAAAACCTGACTGCACAATTTATCTTCATTGTCATTTGGGATCACAAGCTTCCTGGCTACTTAGCTGCTAGTCCCATCCCCAACTACCTCAAGCAGTCAGAGCCCCTTCCACTAGGACCAGAGCACACAGCAATGAAACAGGCAACCAAACAACAGTCATATCTCAGACAGTTAAAGAAACCAAACAACCTAAAACAAATGCCACAAATACACTTCCGCAGCATTTCTTCCAAAACTTCCACATAAATCTCCCTGATAGTTGCTTCTGTTCACTCCCTGACTTCTGAAGCCACATTTGCACACAACGCTAAACCAAACCATCACTTAGTGCTGATGAGTGGGCTCCTGGGAGCATCCCAGTCCTTTTAACTTCATTCAGCAGTTAAGCATTTTGTCTGAACCCAGGATCATGGTTAAGCTTTCTCTTCCTTAGCCGCAAGCTGTAACCAAGGTTTGCTCTTGGCTTACCATGATGTGTGAACAGGCCTATAAATGCATCTAGGCTAGCTAGACTTGCTCACTCATCTAAGTGACTCATGCTACCACTTTTCCCTTCCTTCCCTTCTGCCATTTTTGAAATTGACCTCCATTGGACAGGAACTGTGCTGGGCAACTAAAAACACCAGCCAAGTCAGCACATGAGCAGCATCCTAACCTGGCCCCAAAGACAGTCATCTGTTGGGTCCTGCAGCACCAGGGTTTTGTTTTGTTTTGTTTTGTTTTGTTCCTTTACTGTACTCAGCAGGGTGTCTATATTATTTTCAGTCAACCTAAACCATTGTCTCATGACCCACTGTCATTTCCCCATACTTGTGATAAATAAATCCCAAAGAGCATTTTCTCTCTTTTTTGTTGAAAGTTAAGTCACCCAGAATGAACCAATGCTCATTAGTAGTTCCTCCTCTCATGAAGAGAGATCCCTTTGTGTCAAAATCTGACCCTAGGAGAATTTCACAAAATAAAATGTTACCCCAACAGAAATACATTCGGCATTTATGCCCAAGGCAATCCATTCTCAAATTGTTTCTGCATTATTCATCCTGCATCTTTTGTTGTTCACCATCAGCTGTGTTACCGATGGGTAGTGCTGATTCCTGTCTCTGTTGTTGTTGTTGTTCAGTCGTTCAGTCGTGTCCGACTCTTCGTGACCCCATGGACCAGAGCACGCCAAGATACAAATATGGTTTCTGTTAAGTGGGTCGTCAAGGGTCTGTTCTGATAGACAGATAATGACTGCAGGTAATGACTGCTTAGATTTATACCCCTTTGAAACAAACTGGTGTATGCAAGCATTCAAATGATGGTGCATTACCGGAATTCTGACTTACCTTTTTTGCTTTCAGGTCTGTTTTGTACCAACAGCAGTAAATGTAAAGGGACCCCTGACCGTTAGGTCCAGTAGTGAACGACTCTGGGGTTGCGGCGCTCATTTCACTTTACTGGCCAAGGGAGCCGGTGTACAGCTTCCGGGTCATGTGGCCAGCATGACTAAGCCGCTTCTGGGGAACCAGAGCAGTGCACAGAAACATCATTTACCTTCCCACCGGAGCAGTACCTATTTATCTACTTGCACTAAGATGTGCTTTCAAACTGCTAGGTTGGCAGGAGCAGGGACCGAGCAATGGGAGCTCACCCCGTCGCGGGGATTCGAACCGCCGACCTTCTGATTGGCAAGCCCTAGGCTCTGTGGTTAAGACCACAGCACCACCCGCGTCCCACAAAAATCATATTGGAATCAGCAAGGATTTGTGGCATTGAAATGAGAGAATGGGAATTCTTTGCAGGCAAAGAATTGGGATGAGAGACTGACCTCCTTTTCACAGAAAATAAAAAGATTCCATTCCACAAAGCAGCTTCTTAGGCTGCAATCCTACACACATTAATCTGGGACTAAGCCCGCCAAACTCAGTGGGACTTGTTTTCGAATAGACACGTATAGGATTGTGATGTTTAGGCCTTTCAAGATGATCAGTTTGCAGTGCTGTTTGTTCCAACAATCTCTGATAAAGAAGTATAGTGGAATTTCTCCCATTTGATGGATACAGCAAGCCTGCTAGAGACAACCCAAAGAAGTAATTTTGATAGAAATAGGAAGATACTTGCATAGCCTCATCTTTCAGCTGTGAAGAGAATTATAGTTGAGATGCCATTCTTGGTTTGAAAATTTGGAAGGTTCACATAAGATGAACATGCCCCTTAAATCCTGTGATCACTGTCCAGTTAAGAAACAAGGGAAATGGTGGCATCCTTTCACATATAATTACGGTATCCAGTTTCTGAGAATTAATGTCACATACTAGCAGCACTCTTTTTCTAGAAAAAGTGGTTCCAGAACTCACCATGAACGCCTCCCTTGTTCTCTTATAATGGCAATGGTGCCCACCTGAGAGGTGCCAGAACTGAGTTCTGGAGAGTTCTGACTGAAAAAAAGCCCTGCATACTAGTATGCGAAAATAATTTAAGGGTGCGTAGCTGCAACAGTCAAGGCAGGCCTGGTGTCAGCAGTATCCAAATCAGGCACTGGCTAAAGGCCCCATCAGCTCAGTGGCCTGACCCAAGTGTGCTGCCTTTTACCACCTTCCTCACTAGATTCCCCCAGATAGTCATTTTAGCAGGTAGTGGTGCCACTTTTGAATGGGAGCCAAGCTTGGCTGCCATCCACAGTGGTTGCCTGTCTTTTTAATTTACCCAAAATGAAATTCCTCAGCCTCAGTAGGTATTGGGGGGGTCCATGCCAATGGCCCCCTGAAGTCTTGACCCTGACCCTGAATCCAGCTACTGTTATATTTTGACTTGACAGAGTAGACCAACAATGGGCAGTCGAGTGGTTGTATTGTGCTCTTTGCCTCTAATGTCAACTGCCATGATAATAACTAAAATCTGTCTTTTGTTGATTTTATAATCATGGATGATCAGGATCTTTAACCCAGAAGCATCTATAAGGCCATAGGTTTCACTCACACACACACACACACACACACACTCAAACACAGGCAATTTTAAAGAGGTGGCAGTGTGGTCTAAACCACTGAGTCTAGGGCTTGCTGATAGGAAGGTCGGCGGTTTGAATCCCCACGATGGGGTGAGCTCCCGTTGCTCAGTCCCAACTTCTGCCAACCTAGCAGTTCGAAAGCACGTCATTGGAAGTAGATAAATAGGTACCACTCTGGCGTTTCCATGCACTGCTCTGGTTTTACCAGAAGTGGCTTAGGCCACATGACCCGAAAAAAACTGTCTGTGGACAAATGTCGGTTCCCTCGGCCAGTAAAGTGAGATGAGCGCCGCAACCCCAGAGTCGTTCACAACTGGACTTAACTGTCAGCGGTCCTTTACCTTTACCTTTTTATCTTAATCATGGCTCCTAAGCCTTGCAAAATGAAATCCAACTTCAAAGACTAAGACTTGAGTTTAATAAAGTATTTGTTTCAGTTTCTCAGAGGAAGTACCAAGTCTACCCAAGGTAAGGTAGCTGTAAATTAAAAATCTTCCTGTTCCCAAGGTTCTGTCAGCTGCTTTCTGGGATGCTACAACTCTTGATGTGTCAAGGACTTTCTCGCTGACAGGATACCTCTCAGAGACTTCACTTAATAAGATGCTAAATTTGAAGAGAGTTGCAGGGAAGCCATGCCGTCTTAAATAGCTGGGGGGAAGCATTAATCAGTGCTGTGCTAATGAATTTTTAATTCATACCTGGAGAACAAATTGACTGTGGCTCCTAATCTGGTTTCAGGAGTGTCTTGACTTAAAAGTTATGCAGTTACAGGTACTCTGCTCTCTCTCTCTCTCTCTCTCTGTGTGTGTGTGTGTGTGTGTGTGTGTGTTCTTTATGTGCATAAAGAATTGCTTATTGGGGAGGGGGAATCAAACTGGGGTGCTGGGAGATAAGGACATGTCAGAAGAAGGAAAGAATCTGTTTGCTGGGGCGGAGAAACAGTGCTCCTTTGTGTGCTCAGGCCGATTTTTGCAAAAGTGAAATAAAATATGTACATATTGGGCTATCATGTTAGATAGTTTTACTCCAAATATTTGTCATCCTCTATTTATGGTGATACTACAACTATATTGTATGGAGTGTTATATGCTGGGCCACTAGAGGATAGGATGATGCACATGGACATCAGATTTTAGCAGGGCTTTTCTCTCTCTCTCTCTCTCTCCTCTCTCTCTCTCTCCTCTCTCTCTCTCTCTGTTGTGGCTCATAAAAGAAAATGAAAATACATGCCAGCAGTAAACTTAGTAAGCTTTGCAAACTGGCCTGAGGTGAGGATGTGAAACTCTTCTCTATAAAAGCACATTGATAAAAGAACATTTTGTACAGTGGGATTCAGGCAGGGCTTTGTCTTCATTTTTAGACTATTGCAAGAACTTGGATAGATTGTAATGCCACCCATAGCACTGCAGAGCCAGATGATATTATTTGCCAATCTCTTGCAGTTTCATTTTCTTAACTGTTATGGTTGCCACCCATGCAGCTTTGTTTTTGAAAGTCGCCCCCCCCCCATCCCTACTCAGGAAGATGCAAGCTAGGCCAACAAATACCGGCAAATGCTTCTCAATTTACCAAGTCGTAGCCATTTCCAGGGCAGACGTTTGCTTATTTACATAAAATAATAAAAACAATGAAATTCAATTGACAATTTTAAAAATCAGTTGTTGTTGTTGTTGTTTAGTCATGTCCGATTCTTCGTGACCCCATGGACCAGAGCACGCCAGGCACTCCTGTCTTCCACTGCCTCCTGCAGTTTGGTCAGACTCATGTTGGTAGCACTGTCCAACCATCTCGTCCTCTGTTGCCCCCTTCTCCTTGTGCCCTCAATCTTTCTCAGCATCAGGGTCTTTTCCAGGGAGTCTTCTCTTCTCATGAGGTGGCCAAAGTATTGGAGCCTCAGCTTCAGGATCTGTCCTTCCAGTGAGCATTCAGGCCTGATTTCCTTAAGAATGGATAGGTTTGATCTTCTAATTTTTTAAAAAAAAAAATCAGTTAAAACAGCACAAAAACATGACAGCAACATATGTGAAAATCATTTGCTGGGGAACAACTATGCAGATGTGCCAGCAGTTTCATATCTGGTTGGCCACGGTATGAAGTAGACTGCTGAACTAGATAGGTGTTTGGTCTGATCCATCAAGGCCACTCTTATTAGCTATTCAAAAAGTAAATAAATAAATACAGCTAGAATTCTACTGATTTTGAGAAGCTAAAGGCATGTCTAGGTGACAGTATCCCAGGAGTGAAGGAACTGGAAATCTTCCCATGTAGTGATGTGTCACCTGAAGCCCAGTGCATCCATATGGTTTCATTAACAGTGTGATCAGTGCATTATGTAAGATGCAGGTGATAGCAGCAGCTGCGGCAGTGACAGTAGTTATGGGAAATGACAGGCCGGGTGTCATTAAATCAGTGGAGCTGTCAAATATTCTCAGGCAGAAGAAAGAACGTATCTCGTATGCCTCTCTCCTTCTTGGAGTGAGTTTAATTTTCTGTGAATGATAAGCGAGTGAGTATTTAAAACCAAAGTCCATTAATTTACAGCCCATGCATAATGTAATCTTTGGCAACTATAGAATTCCACCACGGTGCTCGGCTGATATTTTGATCTACAGAGACCATCCTCTGGTGGATGAAAGGAGTAATTTGCCTTTCATGCCTTTTTTCAGCCTTGAGCTTCATCTGAAAAAGATTGCTTGATTTGGGGAGTGGGGGAGAGGCAGAGGAAAAAAGAAGAGATTCTTATTCAAACAATATGTGGTACTTCTGCAGTGCAACATGGATGCTGCTGAAAGAAAGATATCCCTTTAAAGTTCAGCCCAGCTCATTTAACTTACAGTTTGATCTGTATTCTTCTAAGAGAAGTCAAAAGGTCAATGAATACAATAATTAACTGCACGATGTATTCTCGTAGCTGACACTTCCAATAACATTCAATATACAGAGGAGTCTGAGCAGCAAAAGTGTCCAGTTTTCAGGGGGTGCTCTAGTTAAAACCTGCTTCTTGTGATAGGCTCAAGAAGCAAAGTCCACGATGATGGAAAACATTTGATGTAGCCGCTCTCACTTCAATCCTCTTCATCTCAGCGTGTTGCATATTTACTTTTATGCAGGGGTTCTCAAACGGGGGCAGAGTTATTAAAAAAAAATGTTTGAACCTTCCCTAGGTGTAAATAAGATTAAATAAAGAGCTAGAGTTCAGCTCTTCACCTACAAGGCAAGAAAAGAAAAGAAAAGAAAAGGAGGGAGCTAAGTCACATCAGCAGGCAGGATGCTTGAGGGCTTATAGGTGTACTAAGCCCTAGAGAAACAAAAAGTTTGCTAAAACATAGGTTTTCCATATGGACTTCTGCAGCGAAAACAAGCTTATGTTTGTGCCATCCCATGTTGGTGTGAAATAAATTTCTACCTGTAGGAGTGGCCTATTATAATGAGACCGATGTGGCATCTGCATTATATATTTAAGGCAGTAAAAAAAAAGGGTAAAGGTAAATGACCCCTGGACGGTTAAGTCCAGTCAAAGGTGACTATGGGGTGCGGCATGCATATCAATTTTCAGGCTGAGGGAGCCGGCGTTTGTCTGCAGACAGCTTTCCGTGTCATGTGGCCAGCATGACTAAACCGCTTCTGGTGGAATAGAACACTGTGATGGAAGCCAGAGTGCACAGAAATGCCAGTTACCTTCCCGCCGCAGCGGTACCTATTTATCTACTTGCACTGGTGTGCTTTCAAACTGCTAGGTTGGCAGGAGCTGGGAAAAGAGCAACGGGAGCTCACCCTGTTGCATGGATTCGAACTGCTGACCTTCCGATCAGCAAGCCCAAGAGGCTCAGTGGTTTAGACCACAGTGCCATGCCACTTAGTCCTGGCTTCCCCCAAAGTATCCTTGGAACTGTAGTTTGTTAAGGGTGCTGAGAGTTGTTAGGAGAACCCTAGTCCTCTCATAGAGCTACGATTCCCCGAGTTCCCTGGGAACAGGGATTGATTGTTAAATCTGTCTGGGAAGTGCAGTGTCTACTAACAACTCTCAGTACCCATAACAAACTGCAGTCCCCAGGATACTTTGAGGGAATCCATGACTGTTTAAAGTAGCATGAAACAGCTTTCAATAGTGCAAATGAAAATGATAGCATGGCCAGATGGGTTTGGTCAGGGTGGACCCCAAGACATTTTGCCACCTGAGACGAGACAGAAACTGTTGCCACTGCACCACACAATGCCACAATTCGCTACTTGCTGCAGGCACTGCAGAAAAGCCAACTGCAGGCTTCACCAAAGTGGCATGGTAGTGGCTGGCAAGGGGATGGACTCATCCTGGCAGTTGGGGGGTGGGTAGGGCGTAGGTGGGGGAGACATGCATTCCACTGCCCCTCTCAAACTACTGCCTGAGACAAGTAACTCAGTGTGGCTCATGGCCTCAGGTTTGGCCATTTTCTGTGTCATTGGAGCTGTGCATGTCTTTAAGACTGGATACCAAGCAGTTTTTTCCCCAAAGAATGTTAATCATACTTCAGAGCCTTTCACGTTAACAAACTATAGTGAGAGAGATGAAAAGCAAGCTATGAAAACAAAACATGTTCTCATGCTTTGGAGGATCCATGGAAAACCTGTATCAAAACATGTAGCCTTCTTTTCAGGCTTATTTCCTCCCATGGCCTCAAATAGCTTAATCTCACTGTTTCAGATTCCCCCCCCCCCCGCAAAAAAAAGGGGAAAAAAACTCTCCATACTTTTTCAGTTTAGCATGCTTGCAGAAATGCAAGATGGAGGTCAACTTTATGAGAGTGGCTGTGTTACTCAGATTTATTAAGATACATAGCGGTTCTATTGATCTGGGAGAACTGTAAGAGCCCTGGTAATGGGAAAAGAAGCAGCATGCTGTTGCCAGCAGCCGCTTTCTTTAAGCCAGTACTGAAGGCTGTATAATTTCCAACTGACTATGGAAGGGAATTGGTTTACAGCTCTGAATTTCCCCCCCTGGTTCTTAATTTCTGCGCCACATGTTGTCATTGATGTTTTAGACTTCCTAAAAGCCATTTGTATTTTTAGGCTATGTGTGCACCAGCTGGATTTGTGTGTGTGTTTTGTATCCGAATGGTACCACAAATAGCATGTACAGTCCACATCGTCTCCCCACACTTTGCTCTGATTAGGGGTCCTCTTCCTGGTGTTTTAGCATGAAGACAAAGGGCTCTGCGATGTATCATCAGTGCTTATTTAGGCAAATGATGACAAAGTGGGAGCTATCAAAAAAAGCCACAGAAGCTTTCTAAAAGCTCCATTCCTCTACCATCCACACACAAACATGGACACCACTCACTCCTCCATAGCATAGCCTGAGGAGTTGCTCTGACAGTGCTCTGTAACCATTAGGTTTGGGGAGTTGGCACCAGGAAACTTGGCAAAAGCCTACCATTTTCTAGCTTTGTGTCTCCCAAGTCTTCAGCAGCCTAAGCATGTGCTCTGATAATGTCCATTAGCTCTTTGCTGCTTTGGTGGGCAAGAGCCAGGGAAGACGAGGAAAATTGACAGTGGATTAGATACACTTCAGGATCTTCAAGTTTAGTCCTCCTACTTCAGCATATTTATGCTGTTTAATGTTTGCAGATAGCAAACTTCCCGCGGGGGCAAGTTGGGAGACTGACCCCCAAGACGGACGAAGCTTCCGTGCCCTCTGGCTCCTAGAGTCCAGGGGCACAATGTAATATGCAGTTGTTCCCAGCTTGAAAACAACATACACAAGCCATTTGGCTAAGATCTACTTTATTGTAGAATTAGAGCAGAATGTCCTCTGCGTAGCAGCTCATAATTCAGAGCTGTGTCTTAAAGCATCTTGCACCTCCTGATGCAGAACTGAAAGAAGACAGTACAATAGTAAAATACAATGACATCACATGTGTGGGAGCTGGTATGCCCAGTGTAATTCCCACAGAGAGGAAACATGACTCTTGAGTCTTGTGACCTTGCTGCAGCGTTCGCAGCTCGTCATGTCATAATATCACAACATCCTCCCCCGATATTAGACAATGTGAGAGCGGCGAAAGTTAAGGCATTATTAACAGAAGTAAACAAACAGTTATCATATACACAGTATGAATCTGATGTCTTTGTTCCACCCTTGGAACTCTCTGAGACTGGTTCTACCAGTTTGAGCCTTTGATAACCAACTCTCCAGGGACCAGAGCACTTGCTCTGTTTTGTGTTGGTAGGAACAGTGTTGAACTTTGCAACCTGTTGCTGTGGCTTTCTCACATCTGTGAGGTGAGCCTGAGTGTCTCTGTTTTGAGCGCAAACTACAGCTACATTTGCAACAGCTGAGATTGCAAACTCTTTGGAGTAGCGTTTGGGGCGCCTGACCCTTTGTTACTCTCTCAGATCTACGCACAAGATGTAGATCTTCTTGCTGAGTTTCTCCTGAACAGGACTTTTTGAGAAACTTTACCAATCGTAAACAGTGGCTCTAAAGATTCTAGCACATCATCATCTGTAGATGGCCTGGTCATGAGCATGAGTTCTCTTCAATGACAGTTTCACCTGTGTCGGAACTAGCCGTGGTTGAGCTTGCACTGCTACTGCTGGTGTCAGTATCCTCATATGTATTGACATCAATGGGAAAGCTTTGGAGAATCTGTTTCTCCGGCTTTACAGTAGGTTCTACCTCCTGAGTAAGAATTACTGTGTTTGAGGAAGGCAATAGAATTCTGTATTGACCTTTCTCATAGCCCATAAAATGCCTTGGATGGTTGCACCTTCAAGTGATTCCACCCACATCTGAGAACCAAAACCTTGAGATGCTTAACAGAAGGCTTTCTGTTAAACAGTATCTCATAAGGTGAGCATTCCATTCCTTTTGGAACACTCCTGACCCAAGCATATGTGAAGGCAGATAGGCTTTCAGCCCAATTCTGTTCAGACAGCTTTGCACTTAGCAATTGCGCCTGCATACCCGCACGTAATATTGTGTTAATTTTAACACACAAATCTTTGTTCCATGATGATTGGCTGACGGCAACATTGTGCCGAATGCAATGTTGACATAGGAACTCCTTGAACTCCTGTGAATCAAACACTGGTAATTGATTAGTATACAAACATTCAATTTTGCCATCATGCATGAAATCTATCTTAGCACAAAATTCAGTGAACTTGGCCAAGACTTGCTGCGGACTTTTCATAGTATAAATCCAGAGAATTTAGAGAAATGATCAGACAGCAATAAATAACAGGTAGCTCCGCCTCTAGATTTTGGCAGAAGTCCTATTACATCAGCAGAGACCTGCTGGAAACATCTTGTGACCTTTTCTCTGCGTAGCTGTTTGGTAGTCTCCTTGGACTTAGCAGCACCTGCAAAATAAGAGTCAACAACATCATAACAACAGTCATTTGAATCAAAGACAGTAAAACAGTCCATCTTTGTTCTTCTGAGCTGTAAAGATAGCTTCTCCATCTTTAAAAATTGTGCACAGTCCTTTGCGCAGTCTGAGCTCCGCATCCCTTCTCGGTAAGCTGCGATGCACTTAGCAGATTGTAGGCAATTTCTGGGACGTATAGCACGTTGCTGATAGACAGCTGAGACTCTGAAGATAAACAGTTCCAACCTCCAGTCGATTTCAGGTGTGTTCCACTCACCTGCGACACGGTGGAGTCCAGCCTCTTAAAAAGTCCTTAAATAAACGCTTGTTTGCGGTCATGTGGTGGCTGGCAGCTGAGTCAATAACAAAAGCCAGGTCAATGTCAATGTCATCCTGCTCCTGCACGCCTTGTGTAAGCAATGCAAATGTGCGCCCTTTGGAGACTTTGGCTTGCATTTTGCCTGTAGATCCACCGGCTTGTTGGGTAGATCCTTTCTTGGGCTTTCTGCAGGTCTGGAAACTGTGTCCTCTCATTCCACAGTTTTGTGCAGCGTATGACTTTAAGAGCTTGCACATGCTCAGTTGGACCACTAGGTGGGGTTGAGGACGCTTCACTCCCCCTTCCATTTGCCTCATTTTGAGCAGCACAACGATCTTGCTCATTAGTAAAGTTGAGAAGACTCCTGGCAACGGTTAAGTTTTGAGCATCCAGGGCACCTAGCTGCGATGCAATAGCACTATAACCAGCATGGAGGCTGTTCAAAACCATGAAACAAAACACATCTTCGTTTAAATTGCACGTTGCGTTGTGCGAGTTTCACTTCTTAATTCTTTCATATGGTTAAGATGCGAACGCAAATTGTCTCCCTCCTTTAACCTTATGGTTGGTGAGACGTTGGAAATGCAGCATGGAACTTCCTGCCGCAATCCTTAAATGTTCATTTTGCAAAACAACCAATAATCATTAGCGTGGACCAAATCTCTGACGTGTATTAACTGAGATTGGTCAAGATGCAAAACAATGGTCGCCTTCGCCTGATTATCCCTGTTCAGCCATCGAGGGCCAGGGAGCAGTGGAGGGGCATTAGTGACCACATCAAGCAAAATTCTGCCTGGTAAGCACAGCTTCCATTTTAATACGCCATGTCTGATAATTTTCATCAGTGAGAAGTGGACAAAGGGAGCTGCTGCTCTGCTTGCTATCCTTGCCATATTGGCGAAAAAGCAGGCTTTCACCTCTCTGTCTTCAGAAAGCAATTTAAGCAAACAAACCTAGCCGTCTGAGGTTTATTGCCTCGTAAATCAGTCCGGCTACTCAAGTCCATTAACGCGTCTTCTTCTCTCACAGCGGAAACGGCCGTCTTCAATCACGAATAACTCCCCCGGAACGAAGCACACAGTTTAAGGCTGCTTTCTTTGCCGGCAGATAAACATCAGGCAGAAGTCAATCAGAGGTCCGATGTTCGGAAACCAGACAACTGCTACCAATGTTATGAAAACTTCCCGCGGGGGCAAGTTGGGAGACTGACCCCCCAAGACGGACGAAGCTTCCGTGCCCTCTGGCTCCTAGAGTCAGGGGCACAATGTAATATGCGTTGTTCCCAGCTTGAAAACAACATACACAAGCCATTTGGCTAAGATCTACTTTATGTAGATTAGAGCAGAATGTCCTCTGCGTAGCAGCTCATAATTCAGAGCTGTGTCTTAAAGCATCTTGCACCATCCTGATGCAGAACTGAAAGAAGACAGTACAATAGTAAAATACAATGACATCACATGTGTGGGAGCTGGTATGCCCAGTGTAAATTCCCACAGAGAGGAAACATGACTCTTGAGTCTTGTGACCTTGCTGCAGCGTTCGCAGCTCGTCATGTCATAATATCACAACAGGCTGAGTGGTAGAGAGCACAAGTTTTGCACATAGAAGACTCAGGTCCAGTCCCTGGCACTTTCCATTTACAAAGGGGGGGGGGTGATCTTAAGTAGCATGGCTGAGAAAGATCTAAGTTACTGAAGAAGAACAGAGGGCAAGTGAACCAACTGTCCGGCACAGTGTAAAGCTTCATTACTCAAGCTATGTATCAACAACCTTTTGTTGGTTCTTCTGTATAATGACAGTCATAACGATACTGATATGGTCATATCAGAGATTTATATAGTCATCCTGAATATCTCATTTTTCTGCTGTGAAAATCTATAACCCCAAAACTACTATTTAGGATAGTCCTTGGTAATAGTACATGACCGATAACAAAGGGACATCATTCATTTTTTGCCTTCTTTTTTTCTTTCTTCTGGGCTGCATGTCTCAGAGATACCACAGTTGTTGTGACATCATAATTCAGTCACTTGTAAGGTATTGTGATGCTGTAGACAATGGCCCCTTGGCATTGTTGCAAATGAATCAGGAGAAAAGACTGAAACAGAATAAACCATTATTTACACCCAGATACCTCACTAATCAGCACACATGGAGGGGGGTGGTATTTGCCAGAGTGGAATAGGGATTATTAAATGGGAGAGAGATTTGGGATTTGTTTGTAGAAAACTCCCTAAAGCACTTGGATTAAAATACAGCTGCGATGCTGAAAGCAAATCAGATGTTAGATTGCATTGGTAGGGTAAACAATGAGAATCAGAGCTTTGGAAGCGATGTTATTATTATATAAGGCACTAGTCACAGTACATTGGAAATACAGTCACCCGTATTGTGGACTCACTTGCTTTTGAAAAAGAATAACAGACCAACCACACAGCCAAGAGCCAGAAAATCATTACCGGTAATTGCTGAAAGGGCAAAAAATTATTGGGTTTACCTTGGAGTAAATTAGTTCCACCACTCTCAATATGTTGCCATCTTTCCTCACATTACATGATCAATAGGTGAACACCACCATAAAGCTCACTCATGTTAAGATCTGTGTTTTACTAAGACATCTTGGGGACATAAATTTCACCACCAGTGTCTGTGCTTAGGACTTTATTAGCAGGGATTCAGAATGTTACCAGAGTCACATCATCTGCAGTCCTTCATAATGTCCAAATTTGAATCCACCTTTAGATTGCCTCGGAACAGGAACAAATAATGAGTTACATGGAATACAGATTTAATAAATAGAATGAATGAATGAATGAGAATAAAATCACTGTAGCCTTAGCTTGGGTTCTTCAAGAATGAAACCTGGCAAAACTAAAGTGTGAATGAATGTGTGTGAGAGAGAGAGAAAGAGGGGGGGAGGGAGGGAGAGGGAGAGAACATCATTTGATTTGGTAAAAGAACATTTAAATGGACAAATTAAAATTTATTCTAATCTATCCATCTTGCCATTTCTCTTATGATTTAATGATGGACCTTTTGGGAGAATTTTTATGCTAGATAGCATGAAAAACACACCTGACATTTCATACTGCTCACCTGTGACCTCCCTATTATCCTCTTCAAGTAATCCTTGAATGAAACATTTCACGAGCTATTTGCTCTTTCCTGGCCATGTAATTATTATGCCCTTATTCCTTTTGTTTAGCTGATTAATAAAAGTCATTTAATTTTTGAAAGTTTGAGGCTATTTTCTCATTTGGTATGCCTCTGCTAGGCATGTGTGGGTTACTATAAGATAACACTTGCAGGTCACTGAAGGCAATTTGGCTTTACCTCATAGTTCACAACGCACCACAAGGCATGTTTTATCTTAGAATAACACATGCCTTGTCAAGTCTTCTTGCATCCAGGTTTGATGGACCAGCTTTCTGTCAGGTTCTCAAAAGAATGGTACTTAAAATGCTTTAGACTTTTCTTATTGTCTAGAGTTCAAAGTGCAAAGATGCATATCCTTCAGATATCAGATGCACATAATGGAAAAGATGTATGGGATAGTATAGGTGCTTGTTTTCTAAAAGCATAGAGAGAGCAGCTTCTGTCTTCCTAAGGAGACAATTTGGCTGTTAGTCATCCTTAATTGGTAGGCTTTGCAACAGTCTCCTTCAGGCAATTTACTTGTTGTTTTGGCAGCTGACTCCAATAACACCCGGCTTGAAATTAATCTTCCTTATTCTGGCAAAATTTAATATCACCGGTGGAGTAGCTCATGTGCTTTCAGGGTATGCTCTTAGGTACTTTTGAATTGACACCTACATCTGCAGCTTTGACTCTGTCTACTAGGAAGTAAAGAGACACTGTAGTATTCTGCCGTATAAGACTACTTTTTATCCAGGAAAATCTTCTCAAAAGTCGGGGGTTGTCTTATACGCCGGGTGGAGAATCTGCAGTCGAGTATATCTCAAACTCTATATTTTAACTGGAAAAGTTGGGGGGGTCGTTTTATTACGCCCAGTCCGTCTTATACGCCAGAAAATACGGTATATATTCTTGCATATAGACCAGAGATTGTGGAATGATGGGTCATTCAATGAGATTACAGGGCTGGATCCAGATGTAGAGTGCAATCCTGTTGATTCAAATGGATTGCAACCTTAGCCATTCTTAGAGAAGACCCACTGAATCAAGGAAATTTAAGTTAGACATGACTAATTTCAACTGGTTTTACTGTGTCTGCTCTAAGCATGACTAAATCTGTATATAGTCATTGCTAGGAAGCAACTAAGGTATTTTGTATGGGAAGGTATAACTCTGGGATAACAAGTTTATTAGTTGACGCTTTAAGAACTTCTTTACCATGCCATAGAGAAAATGCTATGAATAATGTTATAGGAAATAATGTTAATTATTGTTTTGTTTTTTTACTGTAAGCCACGTTCGAAGGATTTGTATCCAGAATGGTATTTTGAATAACACAACTTTTATTATTTATTATTAAGGGCAAAGACCTCACCAATTTCCATGGTACATTTATTCTACCAGCTTGAATAATTTTTGGTGAAAAATTGAGTTGACCTCCAGACTCACTTAGTTCCTAGTGAAATCAATGGAACTTTAAAAAATTGTGGTCATGGCTACTTTTTACATTGATTTCAATAGGACCCAGTGTTAGTAACTTAATCTGCATCCACCCCAGTATGCAAAAGGTTTCTTAACATGACATTTTTAATCAAACTGATATTTGAAATATTTAGGTGATGTCATACTCAGAGTAGCTCTTTTGAAATCATTGGACTTAAGTCTATTACTTTCAATGTGCCTGCTCTTAGCATAACTTTTTGTACATCAGCCATTCTCATGTATGGCTAAAGTTTAAATCTTCAGATACAACCATGGACAGGGTTCCTGTACCTCAAGTAGTTGTGTAGAAAAGGAAATTTTTGCAGTTACGCCTTGCAGTAAAGAACACAGATATTTTATTTTATTATAGCGTTCATACACTACCCCAGGCCACCTCACAATGCCAGTTAAAATAAAAACAGCAATGATGAAATACCACAGTTAAAAAATAAAGAAAACAACAACGCAAATATTTATCAATTAGAGGGGCAGAGTTATTTGGTTTGGGTTTATTTTTAAGCACTCCGTCCAGTGGTTAAAATACAACCTCCTTCAGTACTTACAGTGCAATTTGTGTTAGGGTTCTTATCAGGGTCCCTATCAAGGGGAAGTTTCTAAGTACAGGAACTTTCTTCAGATCAAAACAAAATCGAAAATTCTTTCTAGTAGCACCTTAGAGACCAACTGAGTTTGTTCCTGGTATGAGCTTTCGTGTGCATGCACACTTCTTCAGATACACTGAAACAGAAGTCACCAGATCCTTAAATATAGTGGGGGTGGGGAGGGGTATTACTCAGAAGGTGGTGGGAATGGGTGATAGGCTGATAAGTGTGGAAAACCAGTTGACGACTCTAAACGGCTGCAATTAGTCTTGCAGGGAAAGGCAAGGGGTGAGATGGCTTTCTTCAGATCTTCACTTGAAGATCCTAACTCTGGTGGTTCGTGAATGATGGATTTAAGCTATAGTCAGGATTGTGAAAAGCTTTACAATCTCTAAACCACTTTTTTTTAGCATGATCCAGTCAAAATGAATAATTATTTAATCCTATTGGTTTTAGTGAAGGGAGGTAAGCCTATGCAAAAGTTCTTCATATGAAGGAATGGTGTTTTAATTTGTTTAACTTTGGCTCATTCATGGTGTTCGTAAGGACAAACTTGTCCTTTGCAAATTCTAGGTTGCCTTTGGAATAACATAGAAACCTATTGAAGAATATGTTTTCGACTTTAAAGTGTTTAAAGAATAAATAAGTTGCGGGGTTTTTTTAAGTAAAAACCCAAACTTAAATAGACTTAAGTGATACTTCCCTTTGGCTTATCATTTTTGCAAGCACATCATGCATTGGGCAATGACCGCTCCCCGCATCAAACGGGGTGAGCATTTTGCATGGTCACGAGTAGCCTCCTGGGATCACAGTGCAGCTCCTGGCAGTTGGGTCCAGCACCGCCTTCCCAGATTGGATACCTGTGGTCTCCACCCACTCAAGCAGCCGCCCAATCCCAGCTGGGGAGGTGTTGCCGGGGGAATGGCCAGGTAGAAGGAGGATACATTACACACAATAGGAGTTGAGTCATACCTGGGAAGCGGCCTTTGGATCCAGAGCTTCCCCACCCACCACTCCCTCATTTGATGCTTACTCTGCAGGTTAACTATTTTATTTCCACAGGCACACAGGCGCTGCTATGTCAAGGTCACTGTTGAAGGGCCGGAAAGGACTTTCCCTGCATTGGCAGGTTTCGCCTTTCCCGTAGCAATTCGTCACAACTTTGGCGGTTGTAGGCTTTGGGCAGAATCCTTTAGTCATCTACAAAATGGGGGTGTGGGGTGACCCCCCCCCCATTGCGGTGGCAATAACAGGGTTCCCGTTAAAGGGGTCTCAGGGGGAGGCATTGGCCCATACGCCCAGAGGTCGTCATTGCCCTACCCCTCCAGCGGCAGCGAACAGGGGATCTGCTTGAACATATGTTCTCCAGAGTTAGCCCACTCCCCACACATGCTGGTAACCCTAATATTACCCAGAACCCCGGCTGGGGGACTGGGAAGGATAAACGCCCAATGCCTGAGCCATACATCTGAATATTAATAAAGTTGTGGCCAATTTAATCCCATAGAACGTTGTCACATGTCGTTATTTCCCTCAGGGGCTGCCCGGGTTCAGCCACGCAACAAAACACTTTATCAGTTGCCCTTTGCTTTACACTTTCCTGCTCCATTATGCAATGTGTAATTGCTAAGCACAATCGTGAACACAGGTATTCCGGCGCATGTTGCAGGGATTCAATGCAGACCAACAGCTTCCTCCAGCTGTTTTTTATCTACTGTAAGTAAAACTAGGAAGAGCCTAAGCTTCTTATATCCTCCCCCCTCTTTCCTTCTTGATTAATTATCTACTTGTATACATGTTCAGGAGTTTATGATGATAGAATTTGGATTATGTTTCAGCTTGTTATTGTTTAATTTACACACAATGCTGTAAGTGTACATGATGAGATATGCCAGGTAATCTCTCTCAAACAAATAGCAACAATGCTTCTGTAAGGGCAGCCTACAGCTATGTGCTTTTGTTCCCATTTTCAGTGTGAACTGTTAACGTTTAATGTTAATTCAGCAGCTAACCTTGTGGTAGAAAGTGTGTACATTCATTTTGAAAGTATTTTTTGGGTCCATCAATAAAGTTCTGATAAAGCCCATCACCTGAAGGTCTGGCCAGCATGGGCTGTATCTAAGAAGTAATGGGACATAATCAGAACAAGATCTAATTATCAAACTTGGCTTTTTGCCACCCTGCGCAATTAAATAAATGGATAGACTCCAGTTTTATGATGACGCTTTAAAACATGCACGTGTGTTCCAGTAACATAGATCATTTTTCATTGCACATCTCAGTAGCCTTATGATTGTCACCAAAACTCCATTCCCAAAGGCTGGGACTGAAGAGAGCCCTACGGAAATTTATGTCTATTTCTCACTGGGTTCCCCAGGTAGCATGGACTTTGTGTGCCATTCCTGCACCATTCCTAGCCACATGCCATTCAAACCACAGGAAAGGAATCTCAGAATCAGCCACATTGATGCCTTGAAACACCAGTATTCAACCTTTTCTACTGAAGGCCTATCACAGGGTTGCCATTTTTCAAAAAATTGAAAATCCGGACAAAGGCCTGGATATGTACGGGAATTTCCAGACATTTGGCAGCCCTAGCCTATCATAAGCCCAAATATGCATTTGGGAACTATTTTTTTATTATTATAACCTATATGTGTACAGTGGTTGTGCTGCTTAGCAACAACCTAATAGTGGACATTGATTGACCTACTAGTAGAAAACCATGCCATCAGAATAATAATTTATGTTGAATCAGCTTCCTGATCTGTAATCTGTTTGGAGGTTAATACTGCATTTACTGTGGCATGTAGTCATGAAGAGCTTTCTAAAACTGACCTGATACTTTAACTTGGAAACTAATTAAATGATGGTAAGTTTAAGATGTACTCATTCACACAATATTCTGTTTTTACCATCTGCTGGAGGTGAAGCAACATTTCATTAGTTGTCTGGGATGAACTTTCTGCCTGCCTTCAATGGCAAGAGACTGGAAACAGGCACAGAGAGAGATGAGGTACCAAGGCATGAGCAGACTGTGGCCTCCTATATCTGGTCCAATGTCTTGTCATCTGTTTGTGACTGTGAGCCATTGATGGAGAATATATAGACTGCTGTGCTGAATGAAAAGACAATATACAGAGATGCCCCTGTAGAGCTGGGTGACTGGTAGGAATTTCTAGAAATCCAGAAAAAGGCAGGAAAAACAGCAAGCTGTTACAATAAGTTTTGATATATTTTGAGGATTGGCTTCCTGCTAGGGAAGCAGTTTGTATCGACAATAGATGTTGATTTATTATGGCCAGAATCATTTGAGTTCCGGAAATAATTATTTTACTGTAGAAATGTAATCATGGTGTTTATCAGCTCAATGGGCCTCTGAGTTGTGCAGGGAAGCCTGAAACTGGGGAGATGGTGAAATATCTGACTGTATGTGAGCCAGCTAAATAAGAACTCAGAACAACAAACCACAGAAGGATTGAGCTGGACACACATATTAATGATTCACGTGGAGATAATTAGATGAGTGAAACTGGAATTTACACTAAGCCTTAAATCCTAAGAATACTTATCCAGTCTCCAAAACTAAGTCCCATGGAATATGATTGGGACTAGGCTGCAAATCTCCTAAATCATAGTTTGGGGGTGGGGAATCATGAACATATTCTCTATGGGCATAATCAGCTCTTTCCCCTGCCCTTCTGTTAGTTACGGAAACTGTGTTGAAAAGGAGTGTTTCTGTTGTTGCAACACCAATAATAAGAAGTGGCTTATCTCAACAAAAAACATGCAATATAGATGATGACAAAAAGGGTCTATGAGAGATCAGTGAAGGAAGCAAAGGCCTTGAATGTGAATTCTGAAACCTCAGAAGTCTTTACTTTGCAGGAGTCTTTCACTTTTCCAGGTACATAGGATCAGACCAAAAGGTGACACCCAAACTCTCAGCTCACCCATAAAAGTCTCACAACGAGAATAGTTCCTGGCAAAGTGGATATCACCCTCACTATGGACTCCCAAGGTGGATGGTACTTCCTCAGGCTTCCCTCAGCTGTGTCCCATCTAGTTGCCCTCTCCACACCCAGGTCAAGGTCCAGCAGGTTGTTGTGTTTCCCAAGGGGTCCAAAGGATGGGAAGAGGCTCCCTCCCTCAACTCAGAGCTCTTCCTTCATGCTCTGTCTTCCAGCTGCCTATCCAAGTAGCTACTTCTCCTTTTTAGTAAGGAGACTGCACCAGCGATACAATTAGATAATGTTAGACTCTGGACTTGGTAGTTTTATGATAAGTGGCTCTTTAGATGGTAATGCATATGACTTAATTTACAGTGGTGCCTCGCAAGACGAAATTAATTTGTTCCGCGAGTCGCTTTTTATTGCGAAAATTTTGTCTTACAAAGCGCGGTTTCCCATAGGAATGCATTGTGCGAAAAAAAATCGCAAATCGTTTTTGTCTTGCAAAGCACGACCATAGAAAAATTGTCTTGAGTCACCTAAACAACCGCAAAACCCTTTCATCTAGCAAGTTTTTCATTGTGCGAGGCATTCATCTTGCGAGGTGCCACTGTACTTCAAAATGTTGTAAGCCAGCCTTGCTATGTTTAAGGGCCTTCCTGCTTGTTCTTCTAAGTATGTCTGTCTCAGGGCTCAGCTAGATTGGTAAAGAAAAAGCGATTTATATGCGTTGTATACGCAATAAACATTGTGCTACTAGATGGCACTGTGGAGCCCTGTTTTTCTCTACCTGTTTTCCCTGTTTAAATTTTCAATGCATTTAACTGAAACACTTCTTTGATGTGTCTGGATCCAGCCTCAGAGTCTTGCCCTGACAGCTCCACTGGAGAGCGCTTTTCAGAGGCAGCAATGCAAGTCACTACTTGGGTTGTAGTGACAGCTCAAGCTGCCATAAAAAAATGGCAAAAGTGATGTGTTTATTCCTACTTTGGAAATGTTCTTTTCCCATTGCTTTCTTCCTTTGCTCTGAGATAGGTTGTGGTGAAGAGGGAGGGCAGGGCGAGAGAAATGCCATAGCATCTGAATTTATGGTGATTTAATTCTTAGCATCTTAATCTGGATATGCATTTTGAAAAAGTTGTTGTCGCATTCAGCCTTCTTAAGAAGACTCTGTGTCCTTGAAATAGCAGGCAGCTTTTCCTGCTTTTCATATGTTCCGGTACATCTGAATACCATTTCTCTTTATGAGATGGGCTTGTCAGGACCAGTTTTGCGTGTATCAGCTTTTAGTAACCCTGGACTGAGTCCTGGCTGTTCAGCATGACTTTCACTCAGCTTGGCTGAGCTCTCCCATAAACATTGATTCATGTACCACTACTGCCATCTTCTGGGGGAAAAAGAATCACTCATTTTAGGCTGGGTGTATTTATATTAACTAATTTTATTCCATTCATGAATCACTTCCCATAAATGATCTCAAAGTAGAAACATCAACACTTAAAACAATTAAAAAGAATTCCACATGCAAAAACAATTAAAGAAAATTCCATATAAAAACAATTCCAGTATTAGCATGTGTCCTCCTGTGGAAGTATTATAACTTTGGTAATCAAAGTGGCATAAATGAAAAGGAAATATTACTGAGTTGTCTAACAGTTCTCATATATAGTTAATAATAACTAAGATTAATTGTGGACTCCTTGCAGTTTCCCTTTATTGTAAATACCCAGTCGGGACTGAGTCCATGCTTTATTGGGATAACCCTGTAAATGCTAACAAGCAACAGATTGTAATTAACTAGATAATGTATGGGTGTATATGCCTCAATATATGTGGCACTTTACAGAATAACATAAGCAAATGAATGAATGAACTTTTGTCCCTTTCTCAAGAAAATTAATTCTAAATTGCAGCAGTGGTGAAGACAAGAATGTTCCCCATTGTAAAACTACCCTTCAGTAGTCTTACTGAAATACAGTAAAGATGGTAATGGATTTGCATTTTTTTTAAAAAAAAGCTCAGCACTTCATGATTAAGCATAAACGAGTTATATGGCATTCGCTCCCATTTTATGACTTGAGGCCCAGCAATAAATGAACTAGTCGAAGTCAGATCAGTTGGTATATTCATGGTTAGAATTTTTAAACAAAAATATCAATTAAGTAATGCTAAAGAAGGTGCCTCTGCGCATAGGCAGCATGCTTTCCCCCCACCACTGAGCAATTTTAGCAACCACCACTAACCCACTTAGAAATAGGTACCAGGCGTATCGTTTGAGGACACACCTTCCACGCAAATTAGAGCCCCAACTCCTTTCTCAGAAGTTGTAACCATGATGCCACCTCCAGTGCCAGGAAACCACAACAGAGCAAATGCATTCTGTTCCCCTCCACACACAAATCCACTCCTTGCTTTCCTACCCCCATCCTGCCAAACTCCTGCTGTTGTGCCGCTACCAGTCTAGGCAGGGCTGTTCTTTACAAACATGTTCCTTTGAAGAAGGCTACAGAAACCTGCTTTAACTATAACTGTGGTGGAAGAATCCCTGTCTCTCTACCTCTTCCAATTTATGCACCATGTCCTGATCTGGTATACTTTTCAGATTTTGGAGGTTTTTAAACTTCATTTATTCATGTGATTTTCTTTAACCTTGTTTTGAACACCTTTGTGCCGCCTTCTTGTAAATGTTTCTAGTAGTACAGTAAATGGTTTCCAAACCATTTGCAAATCAGGATGTAATTCTGATTTATTATTAGATAACCTTATTCCACAGAAATCCAAGTTCTGTTGCAATTCCCAGTGTTGGGATAAAGTGGGTGTTGGGTGTTCCCAATATGGAGACAGTGTTTCAAAGCTGAACTAGCAGGCAATCCTAAGTAAAAAGCCAGCTCAATTTACACTGGCTTAATTTAAGCCAATGTCAGGAGTACTGACATTGCCTTAACTTCAGACAGTTACTCCTGATATTGGCTTAACCAATGAATTGCACAGTTATCCACCCTCATTTTAAAGCAGAACTTTGCAACTTGTTTAAGTATTTCTATACCGCTTTCTCACATAACAGCCTACAACACTGATATGTGGCCACAAATTTTCCTGCTTTTAGCAGTCCCTGTCGGGGCAAACCACTGTGCACAAGTAAGTGGCAGTGTTCGTATTGTGGGTCACAACATTGTACAGCCTGCCTTCAACTGATACATTTGTGCGGTGGGCTGCCTTACGAAAATGTTCGCTGGCATCTTCCCTGCAGGCTTCCTGTACTAGAACTCTCTCTCTCTCTGTGTGTGTGTGTTTTGTATGCTGGTCCTGTTTGATGCTTCTTCCAATGTTCTTTCATATGCTGAAAGCAACTCTGTGGACAATGATCATCCCATTGCCTTCAGTGGAAATAAGCCTGATCTCTGGGTGAGATGGTGAAGTTTCACATCTTATTAGATAATGGATGAGATGTAAAATCAGTTCCATGGTGGAAGAACACCCTGGAGGTTGATAAGTTTGTCAGAATAAATAGGCCTTCCCCGACACAAATGCATTAAGTACTCCCTGTTGCAGCACAGCATGGATTATCAGAGAAACAAGCATTCGTTTAAGGAAAGAGAGCCGGTTAGCAGCACAGATTTTTTCATTATTAAGTCCAGTCCCATGGAACTCCCCCAGCCCTTTGGGATGAAAATTAGCATTTGCATTACTTATGGTCATCTGTAAGTAGTCCCATGGAACTCCTCTTCCAATGTTCTTCTTGTTAGCCATGACAGCTTAATGAAAATGTCAAGTTAACTCTGAAAACCAGCTGCTGGGTAGGAGGCAAACAGCTGCGAAGGGGGGCTTAAGATTCCTCAAGATGCAGCCCTTGGGCTTCCCAGATCTGGCTGGCCACTGTTAGAATAGAATCATAGACTTGTAGAGCTGGAAGGCACCATGAGGATCATTTAGTCCGATCCCCTTCAATGCAGGAATATTTTGCTCAATGTGGGGCTTGAACCCATGATCCTGAGATTAAGAGTCTTATGCTCTCTCTACATGAGGTGGGGTGAGATAAGAGGTGGGGAACCTCTTTCAGCCTGGGAGCAGCATTCCCTTCTGAGCTACCTTCTGGGTGGGGGGGGTCACATGCTCGCGGTAGGTAGGACTAGGGGCAAAAGGGGTGGGGCAATGAATAAAAGTTGCTTTTGTGTAGTAGGCTAGTTTCTAGACACACTCTCACACACCTTGTTGTCACCTCCATCCATCCATCCATCCAAGCAAGCAAGCAAGCACACAGAAAACACTTCAGCTGGGTGTGAAACGAGGTCAGTGAGGGGTGTCTCCTGGGGAAAGAGGATGTGGTAGTGGTGTATGGTGGGGGGGTACCCTGGGGAGAGTCTCAATGAGCCAGTGTGGTGTAATGGTTAGAGTGTTGGACTAGAACCTGGGAGACCAGGGTTTGAATCCCCCCTCAGCCTGAAGCTCACTGGGTGATCTTAGGCCAGTCGCCATCTCTTAGCCTAACCTCTACCTCACAGGGTTGTTGTGAAGAAGAGAAGGACAAAGAGCAGAAAAAAGGAAAAAGAAAAGAAAGAAAGAGAAAAAGAAAGAAAGAAAAGAAAGAAAGAAAAAGAAAGAAGAAAAGAAAGAAAAAGAAAGAAGAAAGAGAAAAAAGAAAGAAAGAGAAAAGAAAGAAGAAAGAAAGAAAGAAAGAAAGAAAGAAGAAAGAAAGAAAATATGTAGAAACCTGGAATGCCACATTGGCCCCTGGTTCTGAGGGTCCCTACACCTGGACTAGTTGGACCATTGAGGCATTGAAAACGATGGGACTTGATTCTGGGTAGAAATGTATAGGATTGCACTGTGATTCTTATGATAGAGCAGAGCTCTTCTTGAGCATGTGCAAGTAAAAGTTTGCTTATCAAATAGGGGAGTATGGAGGAAGGCCAGTGGTCAATTTGCATTTCATGGCTTTGTTAGGGGCAAAGTTGTGGGCCAAAACAGATGAGTGTCCTCTGTGAGGTAGGGAACGTGGCTATCCTACTTACCGGTACTTCACAATGCACCACCTACGTGACTGCTGCTGGTCCTCAGGGCATGCAAAAAAAAAAAAAAGTTCTCAAAAGTCTTATATACCATTTCAGCTCTTTCATACGGTAATTTGAAATGGAACTGGATACCTTTGTATATCAATTGTTAAAAGGCTATTTGCAGTGCAATGTTATACACAGGTTTAATGGGATCTACTTCCATGTAAGTGCGCCTAGAATTGCAACCTTAATGTGCTGAAAAGTTCTCAGGTTGCTGAGTTGCTTTATTTAATCATTCACATAGTGTCCACAACAAGTAAGCACCTTGCAGTTTAGAGTACTGAAAATATCTGTAGACGTCTGCCTCTAAAACCTTTTTAAAGCATAAAAGAATACTGCAGTTGGAAATTAAGGGCTGAAAACAATCCAGATGTTCCAAGCTCTTCTCTTTAACCCAGTGTATACCTAACACCCAGGGCTTTTTTTCTAGAAAAAGAGGTGGTGGAACTTGCTGAGCACCCACCCAGATTTAAAAATAAAAATACCATCTCCTGGTAATAAACATTTTGTTCTGGGCCAGAGACTTTTACATGAAAGGATGTGCCAATGCCAACAACTTTGCAGACTAGATAAAGGTACCCCTGACCGTTAGGTCCAGTCGCAGACGACTCTGGGTTGTGCGCTCATCTGCTCTATCTATAGGCCAAGGGAGCCGGTGTTTGTCCGCAGACAGCTTCCGGGTCATGTGGCCAGCATGACTAAGCCACTTCTGGCGAACCAGAGCAGCGCACGGAAACGCCGTTTACCTTCCCGCTGGAGCGGTACCTATTTATCTACTTGCACTTTGTGCTTTCGAACTGCTAGGTTGGCAGGAGCAGGGACCGAGCAACGGGAGCTCACCCTGTTGCGGGGATTCGAACCGCTGACCTTCTGATCGGCAAGCCCTAGGTTCAGTGGTTTAGACCACAGCGCCACCCGCATCCCTAGAGGAAATACATAATTCCTATGTAAGATTGAGTTGTATGTACATCACTGTTTGCTGTTGTTATTGTTGTTTATTATTATTGGTTCTTAGCCACACTTTTTGTCCTAGGGCAGCTTCTAAATATTGTAAATGAACAAGATGCTTTTGAGCATATCAAACCATGGAGCATTGAAGACGTGATGTATTAAGACACTGACCCCTTCTCATACACATTAAGACATGCAATTAAAGGAGTTTGCCTGTAAATGTAATGAGAGGGGCAATTAAAGAGCAGCCTTATTGGCTGAGTCACATTAAGGGAGAGCATAGGTGAGTTGGAGGAAGGAGCTGTGAGGGACCAAGAAAGCAAAGGGGAGGAGGTGGGTGTTTGCTGTTGCAGAAAACGAGAAAGCACTGAAGCTGGAAAGCAAAGAAAGTGGGTGACGTGGTCAGGGTAATGAGCCAAGGCAATGCTTAGAAGTCGTGTTTTGATTAGTTGTAAGCTGAATAAGAAGAGATTCAGTAAGGCCTGGTGCCACTGGATTAACTATGTTGAGTCTTTCAATTTTACCTCCATTTTATTAGTGCTAAAAAGACAGATGAAGTTGCGGCACCTTAGAGACTGACTCATTAACTACTTGGGCCACAGCACTTTTGTCTGTTTTTGTTGCTGTAGACTAAACCAGCCGCTCTTCTGGAATCGATAACAGATAAGAAACTCTGCAAGAAAGCAACACACACACTGTCTACGGTAAAAAAAAAAAAAACATGTTCCAGTCCACACTTGGATTTTTTAAAAGCCATTAATTCTATAGATAGATGATGATCACTTCCATCAATAGCTATTGCCCATTTACCCCCAAATGGCTGGCACGTTAGATAGGCAGCTCATAGTAGAGCCATCATTGGATCAGACAGCTGCATGATAATCACTGTCAACCCCTGAAAACATGATCATGTCAATCTACATTGTGTCTGGCAGTGAGCATAGGAAGTACGTAATTTATTTATATATTTGTTCTCAACCATAGCCCTCAGAGCAGTTTCACAGCATAAGAAATAGACATGAATAAAACAGTTATTAAAAACATTTCCATTAATAATCTAAAAAACAACCTAGACCAGGCAAGCCATGCCTAAAGCTAGCTTGTGTGCAAAGAACATTGTTCAGGCTTTCAGTAGTGCTCCATTCACTCCTTCCACCTGCTAAATCAGTACATGGCCAGCTGAGAATGGAGTTTTGAGAACTAAGATGGAGAAATTGCAGGAGCCTACACCACAGGGATGATGAAGGTAGGGCCAGGCATGAGGAGAGCCATTGTTGTCCAGTGAAGGTGTTTAATGAAATCCAGCAGACCAAAGAGACCAAGTTTGAAAGAGCTTCACTTGATTCAGGTTGAGAACATGTCCTCAGTCAAAGCACACTGTATCTCCATAGGACAAGTTGTTCCATTCTTACCAAAGCCACTGTTGGGTGGATGCAGCTGGTCGTTCTAAGGACAGACAATAAAATGGGAATGAAGTTGTCTTGTGTTCCTGCTAACCTTTCATTCTCATCACCAGCCATGCTGGCTAGGGCTGATGGAAGCTGTAGTTCAAAACATCTGCAGGGCACTATGTAGGCTACCCTAGTTTCTGGAGAAACTTACTGCTCACCAGCAATGGTCAGAACCCTGTTTGAATGAGGCTTGTTTCAACATGTCTTCCCAGAATGCTCTTTTAGAGCTCTAAAAGCCGTAATACATCAACCCTTTCCTTAGCTAACTGACTGGGGGGAGTGTTTTGTTTCTTCTCTTCATCCTGTCTATGAGGTTAAAGAGCTTTCCATTTTTCCAGAAAATGTACAGGCTGTATCCCATTCTCAAGACAGCAAAAACTGGCACAACAGAGTGCATTCTTCTGGTGCTTTGGTCCTCAATTCTTCAGTCTTCCCATGCAAAGAGTGCTTTAGAGTGGACTCAGCCCGTTGTTCTGTTTCATTTTGCATAAGCTTCATTTCTGCAGTGCTGCAATGAATTGTGATTTCCTATGGTACTTAAAGTGACAACAGAAGCGTGACAGAGTGCAAAATGGAACTGCAAAGATGAGACATGAGGCAGATAAACATTTTAGTGTCAAGTGCTGCCGATATGTCTATTCATTATTTGTGAGAGCCAGCTCTGTATCGAGAAATCAAGAGTGGTTTATCAGCTTGGCTTGTCAGTGTAGCTAACAGTTGAGAAATCCTTCAGTTAGAACTCTGAAGGTGGGTCAAGATTATGTAACTCCAGAATAGGATGAAAAATGCCATTTTACATTATTGACTTTTCCTCTTGCCAACAAGGACAGTGAAATTAATTGGGAAATGATAGTTCAAAGATCAGTGGCATGTCAAGGCAAGCTTTCTTCATTACGTAAGACATAGGAATAATTTTTAGGTAGTAATGAAAGGAGCCAGTGGACCACTTACTTGGATGGCTTTGAAAGAGAATTAGACAAATTCAAGGAAGTAAAGGCTATCAGTGGCTCATAGCCATGATGACTGTGGTCTGCCTTTCTGAATACTAGTTGCTGGAAACCACAGAAGAGCAGAAACTAGAGCACAGTTCTGCTTTGCCAGCTTCCCAAAAAGGATCCTAAAGCAGGGATGCTGAAGCTTTTTCAGCTCAAGGGGCCACATTATGTCTGGGCAACTTTCCAGAGGCCACATGCCAGAGGCAAAAGTGAGCAGAACAATAATGTGAATTTTACCTTTGTTTTTACAATAGGCTGGTTTCTTAACATACACACCCCTCTGTATCCTCCATCTGAATTATCAGAGTTCAAGGTGACAACCCAGCCCAACAAAAACACCCAAGGAATTGCAAAGCAGGACTAGTAAGTGGCTCAGGGGGTCTGCCAACTGGGGAGTCCTGAGGGCCACATAGAGAGACTTGGGGCCACATTTAGCCCCCAGTACTGAGTTTCCAAATCACTGTCCTAAAATAAATTTATTTCATTGTGGTCGCTAGTCTGCAAAGGATATCTGCAATTTCTATAGTTATTTTATTTCCTAGCAGAAAATTATACAAATAAATGGGATTGTGTTAATGAGCAGACTGTAATAAGATGCATGATTAGAAGAGCTGATGAGAAGTTAATGGGATGAGAAAGACGATAGATCAGCTGGTGTGCAACCCTCTACGATGGTAGTATCATGGCTCTATCTCTGATGTTTGCTCATGTCTTCTGGCTTCTTTTTCCAGTTTGTGTTCTGCCGTGAATGTAAGGAAGAATACCATGAAGGAGAATGCCGCACACTCTTCGAAACTCAAGGAGCCACAGCCCAAGAGGTACATAGCACATTTCACAGAAAATTAGCTCCAGCCCAATCAGGGACACCAGGTCATGAATTTCCAGAGAGGGATCAGGTTGTGTTGTAGACACAGCGAAACACTTTTTTGCAGTGGCTAAGAGTTGCAACCACCAAAATTGCTTTGCTTATCATGAGAGACACAGAAATGCAGAGGAACATTATGGTAACTGCCCCTCTCTCCATGTGTCTCCTTCCTGGCTGGCTGCCTTGGGGGAAGTCTGAGAAGCCCTGTTCTTCTCCACCTTTTATTTCCAGTGCTGAGTAAGTGCCCCATTCCACAGACGTCTGTATATAGAGTAGTGAGCAGTGCAGATGAGATGATGTGCAAGGATTCTGTACGTTCACCTGCCAAAGAGATGGCTGCCATGACAGGCTCAGCATCATCATGCAGTATTCTTAGACAGGGTTGCAGCACCAAAGCAGAGTTTACTACAGACACCTGCTCAGCTCTCTGCCTTTTAAGAGTGACTGGGTCTGGGAACCGCCATTTTAATTTCTGTTGATGCCCTTGCACTATGTCAAGGAAGTTAATATGGCAGTGTATAGACCCAGGTGCTTGTTGCCTACTGGAATGCTGTTGCTTCCTGCTGCCTGTTGTCATTACCACTGCCACCAGGAGCTGGTGGGGCACAGGGGTCTTCCCACCAGAAAATACAATGCCAAGGGCCTCTGCATACTTGGGGTGTGTGAGAGTCCAGCCCTGTCCGGACTTCAAACCTAAAATCTCCTCAGATGAGGAGGTCATCTCCACCAGGACCACATGAGCAGGGCAGATGGTCAACCAGGCAGGAACTTCAAAACTGTCATCAAAGTGCCTGGCTAGCTTCAAGAGAGAATAGTTGTGTGGGGGAGCTCATAGAAGCACCTGCTTGGATCAGGGCCTGACTGAGAGCTAGAAAGGAGTGAAGCCTCTGATTCATGTATAAGCTCTCAGTCAGAGCTACTTCATTGCTGAAACAAACTTCTCTCTCAAGCATCAGCCTTCCTGACCTGGGGATACAGACATGCAGCCAGCCCTGCCCAGTGGGTTCTAAGGATAGTTTAGAAGGAGATCTGAATTCTAGAAGTTTGAGAAATAACTTTTAGATTAGATTTCTTACCTAACCTTCACCATGAGGTCCCAGGATAGGTCTCAACAATTTAAAATTATGATATTAAAAACAATTAAAAGATATTATCATCAAGAGAATGGGATAGGTCCTAAAATATGTATCTTGGGTGTCAAAGGCCAAGAGTGAAGAGGTGTGATTTCAGCATACAAAGACTACATAATGAAGATGCCAGACATACCTCTATGGGAAGGGAATTCCACAACTTAGGGCAGTGTTTTTCAACCACTGTTCCGCGGCACACTAGTGTGCCGCGAGATGTTGCCTGGTGTGCCGCGGGAAAAATTGAAAAATTCAAGAGAATTACTTTATATAGTCAATATAGGCACAGAGTTAATTTTTTTAACATTTTCTAATGGTGGTGTGCCTCGTGATTTTTTTCATGAAACAAGTGTGCCTTTGCCCAAAAAAGGTTGAAAAACACTGACTTAGGGGCTACCCTTTGTCCTGGGCCATCACCTCTTCAAACATCAGAGGGCACTGGAAGAACCAAGGGGGTTTTCTCTGCTGATCTTAACATCTAAGACTGTCTGCAGGAAGAGAAGTGGTCTTTCAGATATTATGGGGCCTAAAAAGGTGTTACGGATTATGTCTATGTTTTTGCACTCAACGTAGTTGCTGAATTGGCCATACTGTTGATTTCATTGCTTTTTTAAAAGTTGCCTTGCTTTCTTCCTCTAGAAACTTACAGAACAGTGTCATTGGTTAGCACAGATGTGGCCTCTTTGAAAGGCCTTTTGGGATTGTACTTAGTTGACACACATTTCTGAAAAGTTTGTCAGCTTTTTCTTGCCAACAAACTTGCATTTAATTCGCTACAAAGGACACTTTTGTGGTTGGAACTAAAAAGGGGGACTTAATTTAACAGCATAAATTGTTTCTCCAAGTACTGAGAGAATTTTCAAACAGGATGGCTTCTTTGGGCTGAATATCATAAACTGATCATTATCTTTAAAATTCATAGTAGTTCTGAGGCCTGTTGTTCACCCTATGAGGCTAAATGCCAAACTGTGGGTAAGATTATTTCAATACAATTATGCTGAGATAATGTCAAGACCCATTAAAAAGCCATAAACATGGAGATACAGCATGATGGGGTAAAGCAGCGAGCCAATTTGTATATTAATCCTAATGAAATGGAAGTTCTTTAAAGTTCAACTTGTCGGCAGTAGAATACTGAGAAATTCACTTTCATTTGTTGCTACAACAGTATTGTGATCTTGAAGCTGAACACACTTAAATAGTTCAGCAATATGGGCCCAACACTTTCACCCACATCTCAGCAATCTGTGGTTGTGCTTATAGTTGTGGGAGTAGGGGGTTTCCCTCTGGTCTTGCATGAATTCGTCCTTCTGAAATCAGAGGATCAAAAGTAGGCATTATATGCCAAAATATATGTTAATAAGTCCTTCATCTCAGATATCAATACTTACCTATCTGTAATGAAAAGGTAAAAAGGCAAAGGGACCCCTGACCATCAGGTCCAGTCATGTCCGACTCTGGGGTTGCGGTGCTCATCTCGCTCTATAGGCCGAGGGACAGCTTCCGGGTCATGTGGCTAGCATGACTAAGCCGCTTCTGGCGAACCAGAGTAGCGCACGGAAACGGCGTTTACCTTCCTGCTGGAGCGGTCCCTGTTTATCTACTTGCACTTTGACGTGCTTTCGAACTGCTAGGTGGGCAGGAGCAGGACCGAGCAAACGGGAGCTCACCCCGTGGCAGGGATTCGAACCGCAGACCTTCTGATCAGCAAGCCCTAGACTCTATGGTTTAACCCACAGCACAGCACCACCTGGGTAACATCAGGTTTCCCCCCCCCAAGCAGTATGTACAGTGCATACAGACCCCCTGTTTCCAAAAATTGCATTTAATTTTTTGGCAACTACCATAAAGTGGGGCCGTAGCTCAGGGGCAGAGCTTATGCTTTTACTTACAAAACATGCCAAGCTGAATCCCTGGCATTTCCATATGAGACTGGTAAAAACTAAAACCTTGTCTGAAACACTGGGGAGCTACTGCCATTCAGTAAATGACAATGTGCTAATGGGCCCAAGGTCTACCCAGTATAAGGCAGGTTGCTACGTGTGTGTTGTGATTGATCAACATTTGCTGTGTTGGATGTACAGGACTGCAGAGGATGGGCAGCTTTGAACTACTTGCGTAGGGACCTAGAGAAGCTTGCTATAAGAAAACAATAACGCATTATGTATGCTGAATCCTCCAAAAAGCCACAGCTAGGAGGCAAATAAATATATGATTTGTTTAAAGTTGGGCCAATGCCAATTGCACCAGATGTAGCATGATGACAAAGATAGCTTTGATTTCCTGCAAGTTTTCCTTGACAGTCCTTGTTTGTATAGGGCTGGCCCAGGACATTTACTGGTAGAGGCAAAACAGATGTGCAGCAGAGGCACAAGATGAGGATACCAACAAGCATAGGGCACACTGCAAGGAGACTAGATGTGCTGCCCCTCCCAGATTTCCAGATCCTGCTGCCCTGAGGCCAACTCATGGGCAGGCTGATGAGGTCTGTGAGAGAGGGAAAGCTGCACTTGGGCAGAGAAGGGGGAGAGAGATGTGTGTGAGAGAGAGGGAGGGAGGGAGAGGCGTGTGTTTCTGTGAACTATATATTTGCAGTGAGCCTGTGCATCAGAGTGAGTGTGTGGCACCTTGTATGTTTATCCTGTTACTGGAGAATGCTCCCTGTTGTTATTAGACAGCAGCAGCATCACTGTGTGAGAGAGATAGAACAATATTGTGTGAGCTCCACAATCAAGGCTAGCAGGACATAGCAGACTTCCCATGGTAACCTAATGTTGTCTGGGTTGGGGGAGCAATGACTGTACCCTCTCTCTCATTTTCGGTTATGGCTGCCCCCATAGCAGCCATGTTGTATTATGCCATGATCCCCGGGTAGCAATTTTGTGACTGGATCCCACAGCATGTTCTTGATATTCAAATGTGCCTACTGGTCCAAAATGATGGTGACCCGTAGTATTACTTTTTAATATTGCTGCTGGAGACTAATATGGCTACCCCTCTAGAAATGTAATGTTTATTGTAATCGTGTGCATACTTCTCATGACACAGCAAAGGAGAGTTTCCATCATGTACACTGAAAGAGAGAGAGATTTAATCATTCAGTGACTTGTGGGCTTTTCCGCTTTACTTTGGTGCATCTGTAGTATTTTACCACATGGTGGGCACTATATTACTAAGAGCTAAAGAAAATTTGTTTGAGGCCTCTCATACTCCTTACAGGAATTGAGTGATCCAAGGATTTATTAAATGCAATGAAACTGTTTTCGTGCCTTCTGTCTTAAAATTTTACAATGTTTATTTTTTGACAGTTTGAATCTTATCTGCCATTTTGATTCCATTTAGAAAGTATTTTGTGTTAGGTGATATACGCCAAGTGCCTGCTAGAAGCTAACTACCGTAGCATTGCCAAGTATTTTTCTATTCTATGCTTACCTGCACATATATTTCAAGATTATTCAAGAGATGGCATCATAATTTGGCACTAGCTGCAAAGGTATGTAAAACGGACTGGTTGCAGTATTTGCTCTCCTATCCTATTGTGAAAACAGTCGTTTTGTGAACTTCTTCAAATGTATGTGGGATAATCCAGTAGAAGAAGAAACACCTCTACTTCCTCATTCGTACAGTCACTCTTGGGTTCCACTCACTTGACGAGAGGGGCAGGACAAATTCTGTGTACACTCAGGCCAAGGACTAGCTGACAGAGGTGTGTTTCATCAGTTAAATCAAAACAGCAATCATAGTTGGAAAAGAAAGTCTTCCCATGAGCATCTGCCTAACCACTGTCTAACAGGATGCTAGACTAGATGAACCTTTGTCTTAATGTAGTTGGGCCAATGTACACAGGATTTGTCCTGCCTTTCTCGTTTTTTCCTCACACGAGTGGAAGCCAAAGAGGGACAGCACAAGTGAGGAAATAGGGGTGCTCCTCTTCTACTAGATTACCCCACATACACTTGAAGAAAGCTCAAAAAAGGACGTTTTTAATGTAGCCACATCTTATGTCAAGATCAGGTGTTCCTAAACACAATGATATATTGGATGTAAACCCAAAGTGGGCTTAGGTTTTCTACTATTTATACACTTAAAACTTCCAGACCCTTGATTTTTTGGGGTGGAATTCAATCACATAGTGGCAAATTCAGGTTCCACAAGTAAAGCTGATTTGGTGTTTTTATGAAACAAACCAGCCCCCCTCCCATTGTACTTTTTGCAATAAGGAAAGGGATGAGGAAATGCACTGCAAAGCTTGAGATAACATTTGCTTCATATAACCTACCCACAAACTTTGTGCAAGCGAGTCAGGATGAATGTTCTATAAACAGCTTCTCTGGAAGCATCCTTAGTTGTTCTAGTAACTTTCTGGCACAGACGCTAAACATTTCCCTTTCAAATCTCATAACATTTATTTTACTGTAGTGTGAATCATTTCTCTTCATGTAAAAGCAGGCTAGGGAAAGGCAGAAAGATTCTGTTAATCATTCCAAAGCATGTCCTGATGGGAAAACGAAAAGCTCTGCAAAACGGGTTGAGAAGAGAGCTTGATCATCTAGAATTGCTTTCAACCTGCAGTTCTTGCCATCACCAGAAGATGGCAAGAAGTTCATGACTATTATAGTCATTGCTGAGCAAGCGATGCTTCATGCTTGCTGAACAACAGCTGTCTAATTTGTTTTTGCCGCAGGTATGCATGATTGAGAAGGCCGGTCTTTTACACATAGGTGATGGTTTTCTATAATCATATAGCAATGCATAACTGGTAGTCACAATTTCATAAGTTGGCTTCAGTGTGGGATTTTGCGATGAGCTTTCCCAAACAAGTTAATTGTGGTGGTTCCTGGAAGACGGTGAATATATAAGCTGGCCCTGATTTGTTTTGCTAAGATAATAATACCCAGTCACGTAATACCATTTATCAAGTTACAAAATTCATAAATTGTCAAGCGCTTTGTTATGCAGAAGTGATGCAATTATTTCTGTGTGCTTGCAGCTTGGTTGATGTTATTATAGGGGGGAATAACACGGCATAATGAAATGTCACTGGGAGAAACAGCATAAAGAATAAATCTGTCGTACTGGAGAAGGGGAGGAAGATGTCAAGGAAAGAGGAGAACTTAGTACAAGGTTATGTCAACATCAGTTAGCTCAGTTGGTTAGAGCATGGTGCTGATAACACCAATGTTGCACATTTTGATCCCCTTTTAGGCCACCTGCATTTTCTGTATTGTAGGGGGTGCAGTCCCCTGTCCCCTCCATCATGGACGCAGCATCACTTTGGAGCTGGACATTCCATGTGAACACCCAGTTTACCTGATGCTTCTCCTTTTGATTAGGCAAATGACTTGAAGCCAATCACCAGCCCAGATACATATAAACCAGGCATAGTCAACAGATGGAAAGGAGGACCCTACTGATGGATTTATATTGATGGTCTTTTCCTCTTTAGTCTTATTTCTGTAAAATGGGTACAAAACCAAGCCCTCTTCAACCGTGGTGATGATATTCTGGCTTATAGCAGAGCTTTCTTCACATCTTCCTTACAGAGAGAATTCAGTGTGTTACAAGACTCTATGTTGGCTTTGTGGCAAGAGATTAACAGTCTGGTCAGGTGCAAGTAATATCTGCCCTCTTCATTTTCTGCATAGGAGGATCAAACTGAAAGAAACAGCCACGTCCTGTTTTCTGCTTGAGCAGCATTCTGTTCATCTTTTCTTCCCCCTTTACAGGGATATGGAGTTGATGAGCATGCAGCCCTACAGGCTCGATGGGAAGAGGCATCCAAAGAAACAATCAAAGAACAACGAAGCCATGTCCTAAGTGTCATGTTCCAGTGGAAAAGGATGGTAAGTTCATACTGATCAATACAGCTCAGGGGAGGGACGTTAGGCCCAGGGGCGAAATGTTGCACAAAAGCCTTTCTATCAGGCCCTTGGTCTCTCCCTGGACCCTCTCTCCCAGGCCATACCCTCAAGCATATTAAGTTCTAATATTATATGCCCATTATTTTAATTTTTGGTCATCCATCCACTTTTGCCTATGAACTCATTTACAATTTCTTATTTTTCGTTTTTGGTTTTTTCTTCCAGGTGGATGCATGAATATGAAGTGTCCTCGGCCTCAGTGCAGATTTGAGTGGTGTTGGAACTGTAGCCTAGAGGGGAACAGGACTTGCATGGGCGATCATTGGTTTGACTGATCACCAAACAACACTGCAAAAACAGCTCATATGACAATATGCCGGTACTCTAGAATGTAGACCCACAAGCCACAGCTCCTTCTACCAGGGTCAAATCCTGAACTCCTTGCTCAGGGAGTGAATTCCTCATTAGCCCCAGATTAAGGAATTCACCTAATGAAAACACCTATTTATTAGCTCAGATATCTAGGTAAATGAACAATGATTTGTTCAGATGGCCCTTATGCTTCCTAAATTCATGATGACATGAAAAATGTAGAGGGCTCGTGCTTTCATTTGTTCTAGTACGTTACCCCTTGCTCCACCAACACCCCCTAGTGGTGTTCCTCCTCTGGGGAAATGGGTAGTGTTACCAGTGTCAGTTTATCTCTTAATGGGTTTGGTTCTTTTATCTAAGACTGAATCTCTTTAAGTATTTTATTGGCCACACATGATCGAGACTTACGCCGAAGTGGCTTACTCAAAGCTGTTTTAAACCGCTATGGTTTTATGTCAGTCACTGTTTCAGTTTGTTGCTGGGCTGAGTTCTTCACAACTTTGCCTCAAAACGAATGACCTTTTCGCATTTTTTAGAACAGCCCAGTCTCTTCTCAGACAAGTTTTCAGTTGTAGCATAGCAGAAATTGTAGATGCTACATTTTGGGGAACTGTTTAGCATTATTTCCTGTAACATCTGCATTTTCAGCATATGCTATGATAAGTCACCTAATACATTGATTCCACTTTCATACACTATGTTTCCATGTCAACATCCATTAAAGTCATGTGGCATTGATAATTTCCACCTCATGTGTTCTGCTTGGCAAACAGTAGTTAGACCTACAGTGTTACATGAGCAATATTTGGAATTGTAATTCATTTTTTGACAGGCCTCCATGAAAGTTAAGCTCATGTTTTAAAACATTGTGTTTTAAACGTGTTGTATGTGCAGTCAAAATCCACTGTTGCCGTCTTGCTCATGGAATGTTCTGTTTTTTATCTGACAGAGGCAAAATGATTTCCTACAAATTCCCTTCTCTGCTGCAGCCCCCTGTGTCCCAAGGATTGGGGGACCTTCCAGAATATTATGGAAGGTGACATGAGGTCTGCAGTGGGAAAGGGCCCCCCTCTTAGGTTAGCAGACACCTCTGCTGGATCACAAGCCATCCTATGGGCAGCACAGCATCTCTCACATGGATCTAGGCAGTTACTCCATAAATATGTACAGTACTGTACTACAACTGCCAAGAAACACCTTAGTGGTTGCTTTAATCAAAGATCAGTGCTTTTAAGTTACCAAAGTCTGAGTTTGTTTAGGCACAGTTTGGCTGATCCAGGAAGGAATTTGATGCCTGCTGGATACTATATGTTGGTGATGATTGATGCCTAACAATTTAAGAGTGGAACAAGACAGGATGGCAACAGATCCATGTCTTCATATGCAGACTGCCACCGACTAGCTGTAAAGCAGGATGGGGGTGATTAAGAAAAGTGACAGGCAGAAGGGGATTTCCTAGCCATTCCTCTACCTGTTGCTTTTCGGCCCACGACCCCTTCCCAAACCTCAGTTTCCTCCCTAGTTGGACTTATTTCAAGTCTTGGACCCCAGTTAGGGAAGGGAAGCTTGGGAAAGGAAGCTTCAAAAAAGATCAAGTGTGGAAATTAGCAATCACTTCTCCATCAGGTTAATATGTTAACATGAATAGCTTCACACTGGCAAATTCTGACAAATGGAAGCCACTCTTTCAAGAAATTGACTTATTAGGTGTCTGAAATTATGACTGCCAAAAAACAAAGAAAAGAATGGGAAAGGATTAGGGAATAAGCTTCTGTACATGTCATTTATCAGAGTCCAACACTATCTCTTCCTCATATCAGCGAATCTACTTTTCACAGAAATAAGATGCACAATCAAAGAAGTTTGCTCTCATGCTGAATCAAATCAATTCTCTTTGTGATGTCTGGCTTGAGAAATTCAGGATAAGCATCAAAAGAAAATAATAAAGTTCATATGTTTACTTTTCCAGGTGTTCTCCGAACATGTTATTACATCACTTTTTGAATCTCTACAGGCTGGATTCTGTTTAAGTACTCTGTACTCTTAAGGCTGTTCAACAGTTGCAAGGAGAATACACAGAGTGAATACCGTAAAATGTAGTAAGTGTTTGAACTGCTTCCTTTGGGATGCAATGCTCCATTGAACTATGAGCAGAAAATGTATAAAGTCTATAGCAAACATAGCAAGATATTTGTCCAAGTAACATGCATAGCACTACGCTCTAAGAGCTTCTTGTTGGACTACTAGAAAGGGTGCCCAACATTAAAGTGCTTCTTGGTGACTTAGATCCTGAAACTTTTGTATTTATGCAGATGATGCGGGTAATCTTTAACACGTTAGTCTTGTTTAGATCATTGGTCTTGAACAAATGATGATGATCATATGAATACCTGCATCCTTTTCGGATTTGTAATCAGCTGCTCTGTAGTTCCACAATTCAGATGTGAACACAGTACAATTTGGTCTTACTAATTATTGGTCTGCTATCTACAACATCTAATGTCTTGTTTCATTTAACCAAGCCTACCTTCATTGCATTTATTATAAGCCATTTATTGCAGACTTCCACTTGGACTACAAAAATAGGGGTGTTACCAAGGAACAAATGGATTCTCCTTTGAAATTTTTTGCAAGGCCTAGATTTTTCATTCATTATCATATAGAGGTCAATATCCATCCAACCTACTCTGGAATCCAGGTGGTCCACAGTCTTTCCAGTGCTTAGCCCATGCACAAAGCCTCTTGCAATGACATTTGTTCTATAATGCCAAAAAGTACTACAGTGAGGTAGAGATTCTTCATACATAGAGCATGCATGATGCTGTAATAGTGGCATAGACTATATTTGCTCATGTGCAGCATGGTGTATGCAGCTCAGACTTCTAACCCTAGAGAGGAATTTGCCAGATCCTAGCAAATCTGTTTTCTATTCTGGTTCAGCCCTGCTGTGTGTGAAAATGGGCAGCATCCATCATTTTTCATTCAGTGATTTGCATCAGAACAAATGATGTGCCTCAGTTGTTTGAAGTGAGGTGAGGGATAAGGAAACATTGTCTGAGTGCTGGATTTGTTTTGGCTATTTCCCACATGCAAGTTTTCCCTTTTTTATTTTTACCCTACCCTTTGGCTGCAAGAGGCTCGCAGAACAGCTACAGTATGCAACTCAGAAGGCATTGGGGAGAGAGAAGGGAATGAAATATACTCAGGCACTAATTCTTAGTTACAAAGTTATTATAATCACCAGCTGAAATGGAAACAGCAGAAGAGAAGGAACCAAACATTGCTGGTTTTCCAAGTAGAGATGGAGTGGCCCTGCTTCCCCTTTTCCCCCTCTGCTGTAGCATGGTAGAAGGAAAACCACCAGTTAATTGAAGGAACTGGCTTCTCAGCAGGAATGGATGAATCTTTTTCTGAGTTTCTCATTCTTCCAGTCTTCAGTTTGCCATATGACTGCAATTTTTTTCAAGAACAAATATCCTCATAGTGTGCATTTCTCCTAATATGTGTATTTTAATACACATTTTTGCAAGCCTTACAATGCACCTTTGAATGTAACCTACTTTTTGTGCACTTTTTGTTTGGCAAATTAATGTTTAAGTTTGTGTACTGTTTCAAAAAGTGCAAATTAGGCAAGTTTGCAGAAATATGTGAACCAAACCAAATTTCTCCTCCATCCCTACTTCTTAGTAGATTTATGGTAGGTGGTCCTGCTTTTTTTCTCCCTGCTGAACATGTATCTGCCATTGAGCCCAATGTACACTAATGTAGAAAAATCCTTATCCTAATTTCCAATATTTTGAATTTGGCTTTGGAGTTTTGGGTGGCATTTCTCCACATATAGCAACTGCAGTAGGACGGTATTGCTGCTTTCTTTCGTAATTTTGTTGTGTAATCTTTGCACTTCTTCAAACTTTTTTCTCTGCAGAAAGAGAAAGTTAGCACACTTTGAAAATTGCTAGAAGTTCTAACTCCCGCACTTCCACTATTTCCAAATGCTTGTGTCGTATGAGTCCAAATTTAGGAGCACATATTTCATGCAAAAGTTACATTTGCAATCCAGTGCCAAGACATTTTTGAGTGAAGAGATGTTAACAGCTGAGTGAATGTGGCAATCACTCACATTTTATTTTTAGATTCAACCTGCTAGGAACTGAATCATTAAAGAGGCAAGTGAAACATTTTGTAATATCCATTTTTCTTTTAGTGGTGGGACCAGGCACATAAATACAGGACATTGCTTGTGTTGTAATGTCACAATAGGAAGAAGGTTGCATCTTATCACTTGGCTTGCCTATATGTTTACCACCCTGGCCCTACATCTTGAGACTAGTGGGCTTCAGTCACAAAGCTATGCATTATGAGTAAACAGGTTGAACACTAGGTTCGAGTTGTTTTTGCTAAAAACGACTTCAGGAGAAGGGAAATTGGAGCAGAGAAGCAGCAGAGAGAAGGGTGCTTAATCCTTTCACCACACACAGATTATCTGCTCCAAATCACACAAACATGTCACACAAACACACATTTTGAACTCTGCATACATAAAAAAGTTTGGGAGGGAATCTGTTTAGAGCTTATAAATGGCAGGCAGGGGAAGAGTTAAGTACCTTCTCTTCTCCCTCAATTCCTACACTGCTCTGCTTCAAATTCACTCTTCCTAAAGCTGCTTTTCAAAAAAGAAAAAAAGGCCAGCATTGGTGCTCTCACATTCATGTTTGCATATAATGTGTAGTCAGTGCTCCAAAAACCTGCAAAACTTATTTAACCAAATATGTCAGTGGAGCAGGGGGAAAGGATATTACACCAATATTACACTAACATAAATTAAGAGAAAATTTTCTTCCTTAATATTGTGCTCTCTGGTTGGTTTTCTAATTGCAGATTACTTTAAAGTGTTATAACAGTTAGTGAATTCCATTGATTAATTTCTTCATGCTAACACAGATTATGGCGAGTATATTGAACCCTGAAGAAACCAACACAGCCAACTCTCAATAATCATTGATGTTTTAAATTGAATTAGTCCTTGGTGTAATGCGAACCCTACAACAACAAGGGAGATATGCAATGTAGTATTTAATTCTTGTAAATTTGGGTACGAGGCTGATTAAGGTGTGGCTCGGTAGAAGAAGAAGAAGAAGAGTTTGGATTTGATATCCCGCTTTTCACTACCAGTTCTTCAAGGCTTGTGCTTCCACACCGCAGCGACACTTGCTCTGGCCTGAGTGGTTACAAAAAGAGAATGAAGGTGCCATTTCCTGCAGCACATTACAGAGGGGGATAGCTGTCCTTCTAATGTCAAGGTATCTACTGCTGACATTCTTTCAGGTGTTGGCTCCCTCCATCTTCTCTTCAGGGGGAAGAGTATGCTGTGACAAGTATTGATTTCTGCATTTGTATCCTGCTCTTCTTTCAAGATGGTTATGATCAAGCAAGATCAGCGTGGATCAGAGAGGATGGGGTAGAGGTATATGTCTCTCCTTAGGGAAAAGACTTCACTTTTACATTTTAGTTAGCAATATTCGACTAACCATTTTGGACAGTATTTGATTATGTTCCATTTAAATGCTACAGTAAAGCTAAATCAATGGGATATGCGCTCAACTCTTAACACTTCAACCTCATATTGTTTCCTATAGCAACAGCATATCTTAATCTCTGGTACTGATGCTTAGAGTAAATGCAGCCTAGGAAAAATATATTGGGCTCAACAGTCTGGAATATTCTTATATGCTGAATTTGGTCTGATTTTGAGAACAAGTGTAAGGCAGAATGATATTGATGCATACATGATATGTGTTAAAGGGGAAAGTAAAGAGAACATTTGCCGCTCAGCCCTAGTCCATTTATTACAGTCCATTTTCCACAGATGAACTGCGTTCAAAGAGGCTCACAGAACAGACAATTACATACATTAACCATAGTTTTAATACATTACATTACAATACAAAACTGAACCAGTTCAACAACTACAGTTCATTTAAAACACACCAGAAGTTTCAGGGAATATAAAACATGCCCATAGGTCAATGAACAATACCCAGTACCAATAATATATATATATATATTATACCCACAAAAAGAGAATCACATGAAGTTTTACCTCTTTTTTAAAAATAATAATAATAATACAAATCCTTGGCAATTTTCTTGCTTGCTTGTCTGTGTGCAAAAATAGGAAATGAGATCAAAATAAATATATGTACCAACTTTTTCTAGAAGCTGAGGAGCTATAAACTCTTTATTTCTACAAGTGCATCACTGTGACAATAGCATTCATCCTCTATTACAACTTCCATGAAGCCCTGCTCACGTCCCAGTGTGGGAGTCCAAGATGTGTGTCATATATAAAAGGTCTCTGGAGAATATCCAGGATAAAATCTTTCACCCAACTGAGACTAATAGAATCTTCCCTTTGGCAATGAGGCACAGATCCTTATCTTTTAATATCAACACAATGAGAATATATGACAAAGAAGCATAAAATAAAGTTGATGTTCATCCTTAATTTCTGTCATTCAACAGCAACATTAGTCAGACTTTTCATCTTCTTGTACGTAAGTAAACTTTTACATTCTGCAACCAAGCATGGTATTTGATACTTCAAAATGGTCTCCTTCTGTGTCTCTCACTTTAAGGGCTAAAACTAGTTGGCTGTTAGACTCTCTTTTCTGGGACAGAATTATGGAGAGGATACTACTGAGGCTTATAAAAAGCCAGTAGGAAGGGCTGCCAGATCAAGGAGCACATTGATCCAGACATGGGGAAAGGATGGGAAATGTCAGGGCGCGGAAGTTTATTAGGCCTCCGAGTGCTGCTAAACCAATGATGCCATTGGTGTGTGCCAGTGGCTAGAGACATCTGGACCATCTGTTGCCCACATGATGTACACACAGCTCTTGCTGCTGCCCCCCATCTCCAGCATACTTCAAGGATTGGGGAAAGGCAGGGGATGGCCCAATCCCTGCCATGCAGGTATCTAAATGTGCTGTAACTTATTTAAGCCAGTGTTTATACCAATGCCTAGAGAGGGCTGTAGACATATTCAGAAACAGATGGACCCTGTGACAGATTCTGGCAGCTCTTTCTGAAAATCTGCTGCAAAATCTGTCTGCCTGGGCCCCAACACAATGCTGTTGTATTGTTCTGGCTAACGTTTGATGACATAGAAAGGAAGCAGATAAGAAGCTGCCTTTATGAGTCCATAAGAAGAACTTTGCTGGAGCAGGTGAAAGGCCCATTGAGTCCTGCATCCTGTGCTCCAAGTGGCCAACCAGATGCCTATGGGAAGCTGGGAAGCAGGACCTGAGTGGAACAGTGCTCTCCCTACTTGTGATTCTGTATGTTATCTGTAAGTATGCTTCAGTGCAATTTTACACACTTTTTTACACACTGCCTTGTGATGTTTATGCGTATAGTATAACAATAAAACAAATATATTAGACCATTGATTAGTCCCCATAGCTCAGTTGCTTCCCCGACCAGCAGCAGCTCACTAAGATTTCATATGGGAGGTAGGGTGTCTTTCCAGAGCCCTTCCTGGATATGCCAAGGATTGAACCTGGGACCTTCTGCATGCGAAGGAGGGGCCCTGTCACTGAGCCCTTTATAGCATCCCTAGATTCCTTCACCGCAATTGTTCTATATGCAGCAAATGAGAAGGAGAGACAACAATCATTGTTATTGCCAGAGGACATAGATATGAGAGATTCTGGCTTTGGGCCATTGTAAAAAGACAGTGGTACCTCGGGTTAAGTACTTAATCGTTCCAGAGGTCCATTCTTAACCTGAAGCGTACTTAACCTGAAGCACCACTTTAGCTAATGGGACCTCCTGCTGCTGGTGCGCCGCCAGAGCACGATTTCTGTTCTTAAGCGGAGTTCTTAACCTGAAGTGTACTTAACCCGAGGTACCACTGTAAATTTTAAAGACTTCCTCAAAATATTTAGCCTTTGGCAGAAAGTGTGTTCAGAATGTTTCAGTCTTAGAAGCAGACATTTGCAAGGAGCTGGAATAGAAGAGGAAGTCGGGAATGCTTGCTGTATATGGTTATCTGCCATTAACTAAAAAGCACAGTCATGGGATGTCATAATACTGATCCTGTGCATGCAAAGGGAAATGTTATCCACAGCCTGTAAAATAATGCGCAGGAAATGATGACCTAAAGCAATAAGGTATCGCCATCTTATCAGCTATCTCATGTGGTTGCTCTGTTTGTGCGAGTTCAGCCTGAAAAGTAAAAGTAAACTATTTGCAGAGATAGCAATGGCTTGGATCGTAAATTTCATTCTGTAAACAAAAGAAGAGTTCACATTCACAGGCCAGAGCTCTCCCATCTTCTTTCTCCCTCTACTGCCCGCTTAACATCAACTTCCTCTTCTTTTACTGCTGCAGACTACAGGGCACTTTGGAATGGTGTGGGGTCTGCAAAGTGGGGAAGAGTTGATAGCTGCTTGTCCCCTGCATAAAAATGGAGGAGCAACTCTAGACGAATGACTCTAGTGGCACTTGAAGCAGCGGTTAGGGTCCATACCTAAGCAGTTTGAGTACACCAAGAGGTTTTTGTTTTTTAAATTCAGTACATTAAATTTACCAATCATTATCCAACATTTCAGACTACAAAGGGACAAATGAGGCCCAAAGATAAAGCAATACAAGAGAGAGAGAGAAGATTATTCATAGTACTAGCATGATTAGTAGATGTGTCACAGTATTATTCATAGTATTATTGTGAGGTTGCTTTTTTTTGGGGGGGGGGGGTTAGGCTGTATTCCTGAGCAGAGCTGTCAACCTTCCTTTTTTTGCATTGGGAAACAGCCATAGCTGTCAACTTTCCCTTTTTTTTGCAATGGGAAACGGCGCTGGAATAAGGGAATTTCCCGCAAAAGGGGGAAAGTTGACAGCTATGTATCCTGAGTCACTTCTCGTTCCTGGATCCAGCAAGGATTCAACTGTTGGAATAGCCAAACCAGCTTCTTCGTGAGCTAATAGCTCCTAAGTATGGGTTGTTAGGGTAACAAAGGAAGTGGCTTTGTTCCAGAGGGCAAATGGGTGGGTCCCATCCCTCATCTGGCTGGTAATGAGAAACCATATAATAATAATAATAATTTATTATTTGTACCCCGCCCATCTGGCTGGGTATTCCCAGCCACTCTGGGCAGCTTCCAACAAATATTAAAATACATTAAAATATATCCTAAAGACACCACAGTCTCCACTGTCCCTCATTACAGGGAAACATGCACCCTGGGTAAGTTCCTGGAATCTCACACAATTTGGAGATTGGGGTGGTGTACAACAGTGTCACCTCATGGCCACCTCATGAGAAGAGAAGACTCCCTAGAAAAGACCCTGATGTTGGGAAAGATCACAAGAAGAAGGGGACGACAGAGGATGAGATGGTTGGACAGTGCTCTTGAACAGTGTTAACATACTGCTTGATGGACTTCCGGCCGGACGAGGAGCCGAGAGGAGACGGGACTTAGCCCTGCGGGGAAAGTCCGGTTCTTTGTGAGGAAAAGGGGGTGTTTGCAGGGCGCCGCAACCCCCTAAAAGCCCCAGAAGGAATGTTTTGGGGACAGGGATCCCAACAGTGCTGAAGAGGTCTCTCCGCCACCGGGAAATCTCCCGTCTGGGAGGAAAGAAGGTTGGCGAGATTGAGGCGCCGGCACGGGACGCCATTTTCTGCTCACAGGAACGCAGCCTCAGGTCTCCACGGCTCTACGACCGACTCTCAAAAAGAAGAACCCGAATTTGATTTAAAGGTTGGTGATAAATTTGAATTTGGAAGCTAATTCGGAAGGCAGCGGGGTTTAAAAAAGGAGGTCAGCCCCGACTGTGGCCATTTGTATATATACGGAGGAGCGCAAAGCTGAGACTGAAAGTAATTGAGTTTGCCTATTAACGTGCTATTAAATAAATGAAAGTGATTGATTGAAGGAATGAATCTGGACTTTAAAGACTATGAAGGTTTTTTATTTTAGTTTGTTTTGTTAGTCTTGGATGAACTACGGGAACCAGCTGTGATCGGGGACTTTCCGGTAAAATTTACTTTCGCTTTTGAATGAACTGCGCAATGATAGTAAAGAGCGCTAAAGACTTATTAAAACTGTTCAAAAGTAAGAAATAAAGCTCCTGGTACAGCGGCAATTAGTTTTGGAGCTAGACTGTTTGATCACCCTGATTTTTAGGCATCTCCCTGATCTGTGTGAGTGCAAAAAAGGACTTACCCCCATCCGCGGACAGCGCGATCGCCATTTTCTGCTTCCCCTGACTCTTCGCCCCCCCCCCCTCCCTGGCTGGAGCGGTTTGGATTAGGCCGAGAGGCTGAAGAATACGAGGTTTTTTTTCCTCTTTTTTCTCCTTCCCCCCCTTTTTTTTTCTTCCACTCCCAATCCCTTCAAAAGGATCTTGTTTGTTTGTTTTTTTAACCCTCTTTTTACCTTCTTGGATTTAGCCATGCAAGTGGCAGAAGCTGTTTGAACCCCTTCTTTTTGGTGGATTAAATTTTTGTTATCCTTTTTTTTTCTGTGGAGTATATTCCTTTTTTTTTTCCTTTTTTTGCGTGTGGATTAACTTGTTTTCGTTTCTGGTCTTTATTTTTATTTTTTTATTTTTTGTTTTTTAAACTATTGGAAACTGCACTGACCCTTCTCAGTTACATATACATTGCATTAGAAGAATTTTGAAGCAATGGATATGGGAGAAAAATTTATAAGAAGTATCAAGGCAATATATTCACAGCAAAGAGCAAAAATAATTGTAAATAATACGCTAACTGAAAGTATAGAGATTGAGAAGGGAACAAGACAAGGATGTCCACTCTCACCGCTATTATTCATCTCGGTCCTGGAAGTCCTTTTGAAGACGATAAGGCAATCAGAAAGAATAAAAGGAATTACAATCGGAAAGACTCAACATAAAGTGAAAGCCTATGCCGATGACCTGGTACTGACAGTAGAAGAACCTTTAGAAAGCGCGAACGCAGTATTAGAGGAGATGGAAGAATTTGGACAAATCGCAGGATTTAAACTTAATAGGAAAAAGACTAAAATCTTGGTTAAGAACATGAAAAATGGAGAAGCACAGGAACTGCAACAACAAGTACAAATTGAAGTGGCAAAGAAAGTTAAATATTTGGGAATATGGATAACACCTAAGAGTATCAATCTGTATCAAGATAACTATGAGTTAACATGGAATAAAATTAAGAGAGACCTGGAAGTGTGGGAAAGGATGAAACTGTCTTTACTGGGAAGAATCTCAGCGGTGAAAATGAGCGTGCTACCGAGAATGATATTTTTGTTTCAAACAATACCAATAATAAAAGGGACAGCTGTTTTCAGAGAATGGCAAAAGAAAATTTCAAGATTTACCTGGCAGGGGAAAAAACCCCGGATAAGATTTAAGTTATTGACAGATAGTAAGGAAAGAGGAGGTTTTTCCTTACCGGATCTGAAGCTATACTATGAAGCAGCCTGTCTATGTTGGATAAAGGAATGGATAAATTTGAAGAAACCAGATCTCTTAGATTTGGAAGGACATGATAACAGATTCGGATGGCACGCATACCTATGGCAAGAAAAGATAAAGGTACACAGAAGTTTTGGAAACCACATCTTCCGGAAGTCCCTCTATGAAGTATGGGACAGATATAAAAATCTATTGGAAAGGAAAACACCATGGTGGTTATCCCCAATCGAAATAATCAGCATGAAAAAGACAAATATGAGTCAAAAATGGATAACTTATGAGACACTGCTTAAAAAAGAAGGTAATAAATGGAAATTAAAACCATATGAGGAAGTGAAAGAACATGTTAATAATTGGTTGCAGTACCATCAAATCAATGAAATGTTTAAAAGCGATATGAAAAAGACGGGATTTAGCGAGACGAAATCAAAGTTTGAAGTTGAGGTACTTAATAGTGACTTTAAAGTACTTGCTAAGATATATAAAATGCTGTTGGAATGGAACTTAAAAGATGAAGAAGTGAAGTCGGTGATGATTCATTGGGCAAAAGATTTTGGATACAACATCCTGCTAGAAGACTGGGAAAAACTTTGGAAGGAAGGAATGAAATTTACGGCTTGTACGTCAATAAAAGAAAATTTATTGAAAATGATGTATAGATGGCATATCACCCCAGTTAAACTAGCTAAGATGTATAAGACGGAGAATAAGTGTTGGAAATGTAAAGAAAATGTCGGTACTTTTTATCATATGTGGTGGGAATGTAAAAAGGTGAGAATGTATTGGGATATGATATATCATGAGATAAGAAAAATGTTGAAATATAATTTTGCTAAGAAACCTGAAGCCTTTTTTGTTAGGTATTGTAGGTACAGACATTGAAAAAAAGGATATTAGACTTTTCCAATACGCAACGGCGGCAGCTAGAATTCTTCTAGCACAAAAATGGAAACAAGAAGAATTACCGACGAAAGAGGAATGGACAGTGAAAATGACTGAATACGCAGAAATGGACAAATTAACGGGAAGAATCCGAGAGCAGCGGGACCAGAAATTCATCAAAGACTGGTTAAAATTTACGAACTATTTAAAAGACAATTTATATCTGAATACGTTAATAGGGTTTCAAGAAGTTTTGTAGTGAATGTGTAGAATTATTATTGTAAGTAGGATAGTAAAGTAAGGAATTTTTTTGTTGATAATGTAAGCAATGGTTGATTAAAGAAGTATAATGTTAAGTTAAAAAATTAGAAAGCCATTTGAAGGGACTGATGGAAGTCAAGGCTCGATAGCCAAATTGGAAATGTATGAAAATGTTTGTTTAAAATTATTGTAGTAGTTTAGTATAAAAATAATAAAAAATTATATATATATTAAAAAAAAACATACTGCTTGATGAAGACTCGTGGAAAATGTGAAAGCTTGCTCACTGATTTTGACTTCTAACCACTAGATAATGCTGACCAATCTGGTCCTTAATCCCTGGTTCTGTTTGGAAAAACTACAATATTGTTCTTTGTTTTTGTTCTGTGGTGCCCAAAGGACCTGAGTGTTACAGTTAAAGCCAAGCAGCCTCTGCTTTTTAAAAACCTGACCCACAATTGAACATCCCACTATCGCACAGGGTTATCTTGGCTATGCAAAACTTTCAGCAGCCTTTCCCAGCTGTTTTGGACTACAACTCCCATCAACCCCAGCCAGTGCACTTGTGCTGATGGCACAACAGGTTTGGAGAGGCTGCCTTACAACTCCACCAGCATAGGCAGAAATGAGACCAGAAAACAAAGAGAGCCCCGCTGAGCATGTGCACTCTAGGGTGCTCCTTCGCCCTCCCTTTTCTGCATTTAAAAGGCCATTCATCCTAACAGTTGCTATGGCATCCCAGTTCAACTTTTGATGAACTGCAGTTCATTCACATCCAATGCTACTATATTAATCCATGCAGCATTCTGACATAAAGGCTTAATGATGACTATCCGCAGTGAGAGGCTGTAAAATGCATATAATTATCCAGGTGATTCTCACTTCTGTAAACTTCTGAGAATGAAAATGAGGGTGATGATAAATGGATTATTTGAAAGGATAATCTTGCTTCCACTTCCTTCCTTGCTTAAGATGTGTACCCATATAAAACTACTATACTGCTTAGGTTAACTATTTAATCTAAATTTGAGTACATAGATACACTAGCTTAACACAACCTGATTGAGCTTGGAAAGGTAGGGGAAGGATAAATACTAAAGGACAGAGCTGGAGTGAGGAAGGAAGAGGCAGGTCTGTATGGAGAAGTGTAAGAGAAACAAAATGTAAACATTTCAATTTTTTATTTTATTTGAAAAACACATCCACCTTGAAAGATAAAAGATACACTGGATATTTGCTTCACATCGCTCCTGATAGTCCACCATTAGCACTCTGGTCATTTGCCCTTTCAGATGGCTCAACTGATAAAATGTATAGGTCCCACAATTAATATAAATCATTAACCATCTTATAATCATTACCAGTTTGGTTTTACACAGTTTTAAAGTAACACATTACCATGCAAAACCAAAAGAGACACATGTTTCAATATAATTTTATACAATTATTTATTAATTCCATCCTAATCTCCTTTCAAGGAGTTTAGGATAGGGTACAGTGGAACCTCGGGTTACGTACCGTCCTCCTTACGAACGCTTTGGGTAACAGAGCTCCGCTAACCTGGAAGTAGGTGCTCCTGGTAGCAAACTCTGCCCCAGGATGCGAGCGGAAGTCATGCGCCGGTGGCGTGGCGGCAGCAGGAGACCCCATTAGCGAAAGTCCACCTGAGGTTAAGAACGGTTTCGGGTTAAGAACGGACCTCCGGAACAAATTAAGTTCATAACCGGAGGTACCACTGTATATCATTCTATTCTGCCCATACTTTCCCAACACCTCTGTGAAGTAAGCTAGACTGAATGATGCAGTAACTGGCACAAGTTTCCTTCCTACCTAAGTGAGGAATTTAATCTGGCAATCAAATGGTCAGTGGGTGGGTATATATAATGTGGCAGCAAATCAAGTGTGTTGGACATGAGTCTAGTCTTCATATTATCTGGTTGCTTAGTTCTGGCTTTGACACTGGGGTAATTGTACTTAAATTAGGGGGAAAGGCCATATGAGTCATAGCAAGAATATAGCTTTCTATCTTCTGATACTGGCCAGGCGTATTATTACTCAGGGAGGTTCACAAACAGGATATGATGATGATGATGATGATGATGATGATGATATTGATCCCATTAATCCCCAGCATCTGCTAGGCAGAAGCATCTTTGAAAACTCTGGCTATTCTTTCAGCTGCTATAGCTAGCAGTCATGGTATATTTATCTGGCATGCATTCATCTTTTTAATGTCTGTTTTTGTTTTGTTGCTAGAGGCCATTGCAATATCCTGTGGTAATGGAGTGCTGCCCAATTATCCAGTTTATAAAGAAGTCCTTCCTTTTCCTTTTTTTGAATCTGCTGGTTGTGAATTTCATTATATGTTCCTGGACTTTTGCATTTTGAGAATAAATAAATTGGGTTGGATCCGTGTGAAGAGCTTCCTGTTCTCCCAGGCTTTTTAATTACAATCTATGGAGTGCTTCCGTTTTTGCACCAAGTTCACCCTTGCTGTGTTTTAACCTGGTTTTAGTTGTTCTGATTTTTTTTTACAGGGCTTTTTTTCCTTTATGAGGTTTTTAAAGGGTTTTTATTGTGAATTGTATTGTGTATTTTACTGTCTATGTAAACTGGCCAGATTTTTTTTGGGGGGGGGGGTAATACAAACAATGGCAAGAATAATAATCTAGTTTTCCCCATCATGCATCAAGTTTGCTCATTGTAATAAATAGGACAAATGGTTATTATTCCATGCAGCTACCTTTATTTCTGAGCCCCACCTGTTTGATAATAGTTCACTCAAAGCCTGTACAACTTCTTTCCACCAAGTCTAATTCATCTTTATGGCCACATCTGGCCAGGTTTCCAGCACCCCACTGTCTGAGGCTCAATGGTCTCAAGGGGTGTTGGCATGGGGCATAGCCAATGGGGGGGCTGGGGGGCAGGGGGCAGCTAGTTCCACAAATATTATTGAAAAACATTGAAAGTACTCAATTATCCGAGCTTCTGCCCCCTCAGCAATGTCCTATTCACCTTAATAACAAAAATCCTGGCTATGCCAATGGGTGTTGTTAATGTCACTGAAGCCTATGATGTCAACAAGCCATTTACTCACCAGCTTTGAAGCTGCACCCATCTCTTTAAAGTGGGTTCCTTGCATTTTGATCAGTAATATGCCTAATAAGAAAGGTGAAATACACCTAAATATAATACAAATTCATGTACAATCAAAATAAAACTTAAATGACTAAACCTAAAGTATTAGTTGCTAATTGGACATTCTTAATAATGGGGTCATAAAGAGTCGGACATGACTGAACGACAACAACAACAACAATTATAATTTATTTGTACCCCGCCCATATAAAAAGCAGATATAAATGTTAATGGATGAGGTTTACCATATCCATTATTTTGAAATTGCTATGTAATAGAAAATAATATGTACAGTGGTACCTCAGGTCAGTGGCGTAGGAAGGGTGGGGCGTAGGGGGCGCTGCGCCCCAGGTTCCAGGGGAGGGGGCTGACACTCCTTGGCCCCTCCCCCGCCTCCCGGCACCCCGTCTGGATGGGGCAAGCCGGCGAGCGAGCGGCAGGTTATGGGGCTGCCCAATCCGGCACTCGCTCGCCAGCTCGCAGCAGTGCTGGCCGGATCCACTACGCATGCCCGGAAATCAGGAAATAACACTTCAGGTTAAGAACTTTGCTTCAGGATAAGAACAGAAATCGTGCTGTAATAGAAAAGGAAAGTCCAATGCTGTAAACAACAAAGACTTTATTGTATCGGAGAAGACTCTAAAACAGAAAACTTACATTATGGCATCGATCCTATAATTCCCAATTACTTTCCCAGTATTGATTTTTTTTATAAAAATTTTTTTCTGTTTTCTGCATACTGAAACTCCTAATGACTGCTTCCAATGTCTCCATGTAGGTATGACATAGGATTTGTGATAAGATACATGTATTTCCAAGTAAACATACATTGGCTTGGACTGCATCTGGAGTCCAGAGCCAAAAGCTTCCACACACCAGCTAGCACTTTTAGCTCTCTAAAAGTAATCAGATACCTTTGTCATTCTGAGTAACGGTAACACACTACTGTAAATCTCTTTTCCTTTTTATTTATTTCGAACATTTGTACCGCACTCTTTGGCCAAAAAGGCTCCCAGAGTGGTTTGCATACAAACGAAATAAGAAAGTCCCTACCCACAGGGTTATATAATCTTAAAAGAAAAATTTCCTGACACACAAGGGAAGAGGGATGCAGAGGGATGGGGGAAATCAAAACTCCATCACAGATTTCTAAACAGTTGACCAGGTAGCACAGTTCCAGGGGCATGACGTGCCTGATGGAGCTGGGCTTCCAGCAAAGCTCATATAATGAGCCCCGTTGCTTCCTTTGTCTCTCCCTCTGAGGCAGTCTAATCGAGTGGCTGCCCCCAGGTGAGAGGAGAGGAGGCCTGATGGAGCTGACCTCTCACAGCTGTTGACGAACTTTCCAGGTGATGAGTAGTGGGAGGGACGGGACATTTCCCCGTTTGTTATACTCATGGGCCATGTTTCATTTCAATGAATACCGGTAATGATCTAATTTGGAGGCCATGCTCCTCTGGGCAGGACACGAGGCTCCTTCTGCAAGAGCCGTGTGCATCTTAGCAGAGAGGAAAGAAAAGATGCTCCACCAAGGGCTTTTGTCTGCAGATTGGTTTCTGCAACAGCTGAAAGCCAAGTGTGTGTTTCGGGGGGTGGGTGTGCCTATGCGTGTTTGGCGGGGCTTTGAGAAGGACCGAGGGAAGCAGCCCCCTTGTCTCTCTCCCTCCGCCGCTTTGCAAGGAAGTGACCGAGAGGAGCGTCAGCGAAGGAGCCCGTTTTCCTTCTCCGAAAGGGACCCACCCCGAGGGCGGAGCCTGCCTTTCTTCCACTCGCCGCTCGTGTCCCGCCTTTGCTTTCGCCCAGTGCCGATGCCGAGGGCTGCCTTGTGCCAGGTACGTGTCCCGGCAACTCTTCTTCGCAGTTTCCTTCTGGGGAAGTTGGCGTTGGCGTGCAGGGCGGGTGGGCAGCCCTGGTCCCCTCTGAGCGCAGAAGTGTCTCCAATGGACGCAAGTCGCTTTGCTCAGGCGATGCAGAAACCGTCGCTTGCTTAGGTCTCAGGAGGGAGAGGGTTTGGGTGCTTTGGAGCCGGCCGTGTCCGTGAAAAGAGCTCTCTCGCATTAGTGGGATTTTCCTCCGGCTCTCCCGCGTCCCGTCCCCCCCCCCCTCCGTATCTCCATTCATTGTGTGGGGCGGGGGGAGGCGGGGCAGCTGAAGGCAACGAGCATCTTCCCGCTACATGTTGGCTCCCTTATGCGCCTTGCAGCATGCTCCGCTCCAGCTTCCCTTCTTCCCCGTTTCCATGGAAACACCAGACCATCGTCACCATATAGACTTCAGAATGACACCCGGCAAGGTCCCCCGTGTGTTTCGGATAGGTGCGTTCGTGTCAGGGTCGGACACGCGTTGGTTGCCTTCTCACGTTCGGCGATGAGAAGGTGGGGGGGGGGAGGGAACGGGGTTGCCCAGAAAACCAGACATTTGTGACATTCTATTGACGGCCGCTTTGCTGAATTTGCTTTGCCCTCCACCAACAGGAGGTGGTGGTTGTCTAAAATAATTAGCTATGGCTAATGAAATGCAACAGAGTGCAGCTTGTCTCTCCCCTGATCTGTAATTGTGGATTCAGCATTTTAGAGCCAAGGGTTGGAATTGCTGCTTGCCTGTGTCAAGTTGTGCCTGAATGAAGGGGTTTTTCTTGCCGCTGTCAGGAATGTTTGCTAGTGCTGCTTAAGACCAGGGATGATATAGTGTTCCCTTAGTGGAATATTGAATGAATCGATTTATTTCTGTCACTGACCAGAGTGATGGTAGAATATTTAGATTATATAAATCTTCCACCTTTTACTGTATCTTCTAGGCTAGGGTATTTTTGTTGCAAAACTTTGTGTCTCTGTGTGAACTGTTATTGATTACTGGTATTGGAGGCAAGATAACATATTGCATCATGTGATAATAAGGATTGTCTAAACTTAAGAATGAGTAAGATTCCTGTTCCTTTAGTTTAGGACCTTAACATTCTTGGGTTCTTTCTGTGAAATTATTCCTAAGGTTTAAAGGAGCAGAACAGAGCAACTTCCATAGGGCTATTGCAAGATGCCCTTTGTGGCTCCTTTTGAACTTCAGAGGCTTTTGAACTCCAGGGATGCAATACATCTTAATTTAAGTCGGTGTAGTTAATGGAACATGCATAGCACCCTATGCAGAAGCCCCTCATAGTCATTAGTCCAATAACTTCAGTGGGGCAGCTGTGACCAGCTGCAAAGAGCCAGGTTGTACTCCAGCTGAAGTTTGGCTATGCTGCCTTAAGTCACCAGAGAAATTTACTTAAAGGCAACATGATAGTTGCTTTTCAGGTCACAGCAGCACAGGTGTTTACTTTTAGGGAGGGAAAATGCATGCCTCAAACAATCTCTGCATTTCTCAAAGCACTGTACGGCACCTTCAGAATATGCTGGTTGTGGCCTGGTTGAACTGTAGACAGAGTAGCTGCTGAAGTGGTAATGCAATCTGCTCCGTATTTGTTTGTTAAAAGCAATACTTCCTGTAGCTTTTGTTCAACACTGCTATGATGTTAAACCAGGAAGTGCAGAAAGCAACCATGGAAACACAATCTTAGTGTTCTGGGATACAGCTTTGTCCTATTTGACTTATACAGGAGAGCTTAGTGGATATTACATTTCTACCCTCCCCACCACTTGATGTCTGCAGTTCAGGTAGAAGGCCGCAATACCCTAAATTAGGCTTGTGTGTGCACCTGGGGTGGTGAAATGGAATTTGTGCTAGTCCAAAAACATTTTGCTTCCTGAAGTGGAGTCCAAATGGTACCTCTGCCCCCCCCCCACCCACAGAAGTATTGCTGCACCATTCAGCCACCAAACAAGCCTTGCCTTTATCTTCTACCCCTGCCCCAGTGCCACCTGAAGCAAGTCTATTCAGTGTGATGCATGCCAGCACTGGCCTTGGTTGGAATACATTTTGACCTTGTTTGCATGTATCACTATACCATAGTTTAGCATATGAGAATGAGTTGCAATAAGCTGGTTTGCGCACTCTCTTTCTGTCTTTGGCATGGTCACAAGGAGCTTGGAAGCTTTTTCTGTTTTAGATTAACCACTTTTTGTGATTATACTGAAACCAAGACAAGCTGTTATGTTTAGTTTATGGATCTGATTTGTTTTTGTTAACCACAGTTTAGGGTTTTGAATGTTTTGCAATGTTAAACTGTATTTGAAGCACTGCAACTTGTGCAGGGCAGTGGTGGAGAGGAGGAGTCCTAGGATGAGGGTGAATATAAGCACTGGTGGGGCAACAAAACATGAGGCATAAAGCAGCAGCTGTTAACACAAGAGAGGAGAGTCCCAGGTAGGAAATGAAGGGGGAGACTACACAGATGATCATATGACCCAAGAGAGCAAGAGAGGGAACGCATGAAAAAGACATGGAGTGAGCAAGTGGGTGAGTTTGGGAGAGTAATGGAAAAACCTCATGGAAGAATGTGAGCAAAGATGCATGTGTGCATGAGTGGAGAAAAGGATATGAATGTGTGGGTGATACAGCAAATTGAGTGAAAGTGGAGATACAGCAAACTTGTGCAGTGCAGAAAGCTTTGTTGTGTCAGTGGGAGGAAGAAAATGGAATGGAGAGGCAATGAGCAGTGAAGCTGTAACCTGCAAAGGAGTTGCTGGCGTGGCAGATTGCCAGGCTCTTCATACAAGGTATAGCAAGGGAAGCCATAGGGAATTAAGGCAGTAAGGACTAGGCTAGGGACTGGCTTCCCCAGTGGTGGGCAAAAGGAGTACCCCGGAGAAACTTGGGGCCCTCAGGTTGAGAAAAAAGGGAGTGAAAGAAAACTCTCGCACTGAGGTTCATCTAAAATGGAAATGAAAGTTTTCATTCTATTTGTGGAGGGGCAGCATGCAAGCCTGAAGTTTGCTAGCTCAATTCTGTAATGTTAAACCATGGCTAAATATGGGCAGAAGAACATGTGGCCCTCCAGATGTTGTTGGACTCAACTCCAACCCCTCTCATTCTTGACCACTGTTTATAATGGCTGGGGCTGATGGGAGTCAAAGGGCTGCTGGTGGAGGGAAGAAGAAGAGGAGGAGGAGTTTGGATTTGGTATCCCGCTTTATCACTACCCGAAGGAGTCTCAAAGCGGCTAACATTCTCCTTTCTCTTCCTCCCCCACAACAAACACTCTGCAAGGTGAGTGGGGCTAAGAGACTTCAGAGAAGTGTGACTAGCCCAAGGTCACCCAGCAGCTGCATGTGGAGGAGCGGAGACACGAACCCGATTCACCACATTATGAGTCTACCGCTCTTAACCACTACACCACACCAGGGATGTTGGTCCACACTGATGGACAATGGGTCACCAGGGTTCAAGGTAGAGGTCTTTCACAATCCTACCTGGAGATGCAGGAGATTCAGTGGGGGACCTTCTGCACCTAAAGCTGGTGCTCTACTGAGCTATGGTTTGACCTTGGTGAGTATCAAACATAGGAACCTGGCTAAAGGTTTTCTGAGGGGAGGGAATAGAAGGGGGCCCTTCTCTCAGTCCTACCACTCTCACAGGCACACTTGGATGCAGGAGAGACCCTTGTTGGTGGCTACTCCCAGACTTTGGTACTGTCAAGGCCAGCGCGTCCATTAAGGCGAACTAGGCAGTTGCCTAGGGCACGAGCGGCTGCGGCACGAAGGGGTGCCAGGCAGCGGCTTCGGGAGTCTCTGCAGGCTGCAGAGACTCCCGAAGCCACTGCCCGGCACCCCTTCGTGCGGCCCGCCCCTTGCCTCCATGCCACGGCGAAAAAAGTTGCTGGAAGGGGGGGGGCTATTGTTGGCGCTGCCGGGGCGGAGCCGCAGGGGTGGCCAGCGAGGGGGGGTTGACACCCTGCCTCGCTGGCTGCCCCTGGGGCTCCACCCCGGCAGTGCCAAAAATAGCCTAAAAAAGAAAAGCCATGGGAGGGCGGCCACTGCCCAAAGTGTCACCCCAAGCAGGGCGCTGCCCGGGGCGGCCTGCCCCCCCTCTTGCTATGCCCCTGGCTGTGCCTGGAATCTGTCAGGGGCACAAACCATTGGCAGGGTGTGAGTTTGAGGTGCTATGAGTGGTGGTGGAACTCTATTAGAAGCTACAAATAACATTCTACATGCTTGTCTTAGCTATAGCTCTTTCTGGATCCTCCCCCCTTGCGACCTATAAGCAAAAAAGAAAATGCCCCAAATTTCCTGCTTTTCTATTGGAATCATGGGTAATTAGTGAGGTTGTTTTTTAAGACAATACTTTGCTGAAGGTATGTAGTATACAGATCTTTATGTGAGACAATTTTAGAATATTGGAGAATGGCAATTCCTGTTTCTATGGTAGACATATAAAACACTCGGTTCCAGATGCATTTTTCTACCATCATGGGTGGAGAGTTCAGGGCCTTCTCTCTCTCTCTCTCTCTCTCTCACACACACACACACACACACATACCGGTATATTCTGGATCGCCGCTTACCACCTTCTGGTGACCTTTGATCATTCTGGTTTCTTTTGAGATACAAGAAGGCAAGTGTCTTCCATTGGCTGCCTCTTTGATCTGGCCGCCTCTGCCTTGCAGTTGAGGTTTTCATCTCTCCCCTCAAAGGATTGTGTCACACTCACTGCTACAGAACTAAAAGAGCTTTCATACTAAGGAATTTATGCTTCTGGGACTGCAATCCTATGTGCATTTGCCTGGGAATAAGCTCTGCTTAGCAGAGTAGATTTTCTGGGTAAACATGATTCATAAATATACTAAATTGTACACACTTTTATGGAAAAATATTAATCCCTGTGACCCATGTGTGTGAGGTAGATAACAAAAGAATAGTCAGAGTGCCTGGATTCAAAATACAGGACTAAACCCACTCTCCAGCAGGAAAGAATGTTCAGTAGCAGAGTTTAAACTCACAAATGTCAGGCAGCAGTACAGTGGTACCGCTGGATGCGAACGGGATCTGTTCTATAGCCCTGTTCACATCCTGAGCAAAACGCAACCCACAGCGCCGCTTCTGCGTATGCACGGGTCATGATTTGGCAGTTTTGCACATGCGTGTGATGTCATTTGACGTGTCTGCACATGCACCGCCGAACCTGGAAGTAACCCGTTCCGGTACTTCTGGGTTTGGCACGTTCATAAACCAGGCCATTCGCAACCTACAGCGATCGTATCTAGAGGTATGACTGTACAGTGTTAGAAATATAGGTTTTAGACCCTTTTATCCCATTTAGTCTGCTAGCAAACAGCGCTCCTCTCTTTTTATTCCTCTCGCAATGAACGGACCACTTACTGTTAAGTAAGTTTAAAATTCTTTACTTACAAAATGTTTTTAGGGTCAGATTCATGCATTTATCCCAGCAGTGGCAAGGAGAACACAGGCAGAATACTCTTGGGTTGTTGGCATCTGTCTGTCTCGGGAGACAATGGAGGAGTGTGCCTTTCGGGGGTGGGGAATATAGAAAGATAGCTTCAAACACATGCCCTAAGCCTGGAGCTTGCTTTGGCATGTCTGTCTTGGTCAGTTACATGGCAAAGAGAGAGAGGGAAGATGAAGAGAAGACTTCACTTCTCTGTCATAGGAGAAGAGGGGGTGTGATGGCTTATTCTAGGAATCCAGCTCTATTGTCTTAACCCCTTCAGTTCTATTGTCTTAACTTAACCCCTTGTCTTAAATTGAAAACAACCATTCCAGTCCCAACCACCCAAATAGCTTCCAAATTTCCAGAAATTTCAGCAATGCTTGTGAGGATTTGCTAACTGCATGACCCAATGAAATTTTCAGTTTTATCACTTCTGCTGTTGCTGCTATGTTGTACAAGAAAATCTGCCACGTGGGTGTTTTCCAGGGATATGTAGAGGGAAATTAAAAGAAAAATTCATAAATGTTCTGTTCAACCTTTATATTTCCCCTTATAAATCCTGTGTTAACTGTCACAATGTGACATCCAACAGTTCTGTCTAGATACTAAGGGAGCAAATATTTTACATTTTCTCTTATTAAATGAAATATTTCTGGCAGATGTTCAGGAAAGACTGCCAGAAGCAGCTAAGAATACAGCCACACAAGTCCAGAAAGTATAAATGGGTCATTATGCAGGTGACTATATCTTTGAGGAAGCTTTTAAAGCAAGCTGTCATATCCACAGATGAATTTGTCCCTGGGTCATTGTAAATATGAGTGTCTAGTGATGTCTCTCTGAATCAACCCGCCTTCTAGGCAAGAAAAATGAAGGTCACTTGCATTCAGTGATTCTTCAGCCACAATATGGGAAATGGAGGCTGCAATCCTATACCCACATGCCTGGGAGTTAGTCCCAGTGAACCCAGTGGGACTTACTTTTGAGTAGGCATGCACAGGATTGCACTATGAAATAAGGCATTTAAGGACATAGCACAAGTATTGCTATTTTTATGGCATATCCTGCTGTTGTCACTGCAGAACTTTAGGAAGGAGTGAGATAAGGTTAATTTATAGATAAAAAGCAAAGTGCAGAATGTGATCAGGTGGAGTTCTGCCATGTCCTTCAGAAAGTACAAAGCTTCATTCATTCTTCCTTGTTTGTACTTAAGGACACCCTGCTGCACGTATATATAACACGGAGACTTGAGTAGTGGATCTGACTAGCGCTACAAATTGCAGGAAGAATGATGCTCGGATCCTGCTTGTGTGCTTACCTTGGACATCTGGTTGGCCTCTGTAAGAACAGGATGCTGAACTAGATGGGTTCCTGGCCTGATCCAGGAGGGCTACTCTTAAGTTTTTATGCTTCCACGTTAGGATCTTTCACGTTGTTCAGAATTTGCAGTTCTACTATGCAGGTCTCTTCTGGGTGGTGGGGTGGGGCGGAGAGCAATTGCCAAAGGAAGATGTAAAGCCCACACACAGCTTGTGAAGTGCTCCCCAGCTGCTGCTTCCATGAGGAGCCCCTCAAAACTGACAACCTCTAATTGAAAAGTAATAGAGGAATTAACTTTGCAGTGTGGCACTGCAAACAGGAAATGGTAAGGCTTCATTAACCATGTCATCATTAGGCCACTCCTTCTGTCAGTTGTCTCAATTCTTAAGAAGAATATGAGAAGAGCCTTGCTTGATCAGGCCAGAGACCAATGTACTCCAGCATCCTGTTCTCACAGCGGCCAACCAGGTGCCCATGGCAAGCCTTCAAGCAGTACTTGAATGTGATAGCACGCTCCCTACTTGTGCTCCCAACAACTGGTATTCAGAGCCCTTCTGCCTCCGATACTGGAGGCAGTGCATAGCCCTCGTGGCCAGAAGTCCTCCTTGAATTTGTCTAATTCGTTAAAAAAAAATCCATGTTGGTGACCCTCACTGCATCTTGTGTCAAATTCCAGAGATGAGCTCTGTGTTGTGTTGTGTAAACAACAACTTCATTTTGTGCGTCCTGGATCTTCCAATATTCCGCTTTACTGAATGATGCTGGGTAATACTGTGAAAGGAGGAGATTGCATTTCCATTCAAAAGGTGGGTGGGGGCGGAAATGGTAAACCATAGATCTTTTGAGGTCTGAGAAAAAGGGGAAGAACTACAGGGAAAGCATAAGGGAGGGAGCAATGTTTCCACAATGATACTGTGTGTATGCTCTGTAAAACGTGAGTAAACACACAGTGGTCACACAGTAAATGTATAGTGTGGAAGTACCATGACTGTCTTGCAGGAATTGTTACCTAGAGTTAGTGGCCAACTGTGAGGCCATAGGAAGAATGGGTTGAGTATAGTCTGTGTGGTTTTCAACCTGGAGTGCTGTTATCACTCCATATCTGGTTTTTTTGGGAGAGCCTTTGGCAAACGTTAGCAGCAGAAAGACACAAATTGAGTACTTACCCAAATTGCAACTTGCTGAAACCAAAAGGTGGCAGGATTATTTCACAGTGGTGTGCTCAAAGGTATCTTCATCAAAAGTTAACAGATTGTCATGTTTCACTATTATAAGTGGGACGATAGAGTGTTCTGTTGAAATATGAAGTGGCGCTGAATTCTTTTTTTAAAAAAAGAAGAGCTTTTAATTTATTATTGTGAAGCTGAAAGCTAAGTCTTTCCTCATATTTATCTTGTGTATTTCTGGCTTCTTCCATACAGCTTGATTTGTATGTTGAACTGCTAGACTTCTTTTTGTAAAAATCCATTTTTGGTACGTATGTTGTGTTAACAGTGTGTATGAGTGAAGAAAAGTGTGATATAGAAAGAGGGCTATTGGTGTGTCCCTTCCATCTTTGCAGTTTGATTGAAGTACATATACTGCTGAAATGAACCTAGGCTCAACCATCAGTCTTGCCCATTTTCTTTCTTCCTCTCTCTTGACAGCAGCCACCAAATATGCGACGGAACCCCTCTCAAATTCCCCCGTTACTATTTATTTCTCTGTGGGGGCGTGCCGTGTACTCTTACACACCCACCCCACCTGTACTTCGAGGTCCGTCTAAACTGCCAACATTCCCCCCCTCCACTCGGGGTCCTGTAGTAACAAGGGTACTCCAATCCAGCTAATGTGCCCGGTTTTAGGCTTGGCTCTGGGCTACTGGGATGTAAAGTCCTTTTGGCCTATAGTCCAGGGCTTCACTCATGTTTGATCCCTCCCCGCTACTGTTACCCCAGCTCACAGGGCAACTATGTGGCACTTCTAGGCTTTTAGTCCCTGCACCCCTCCTTAGTGTAACTCCAGGACCTAACTTATCACCCTGTAAGTCTTTTGGTCCACTTCTCAGAGTTCACCCTCTTTTGAGCCCTCCTAACTTGCTGGATCAAATAATCGACAATACGTCTTGGCACAACATGAACAAGGCTTTATTTTTCATCAAACAAAACAGTCTTAATATTTCTTTTGTTTACAAGCTTAGTTACGATAGAGCATATCTTCCTTCAGTTGAACATCATTATTTCAAACCTAACCACCACTATCCTGGCCCCCACACCCTCTACCTTCCAGTCACCACTCTCCCTCCTCCCACCATAGGGGACCGTACCCCCCTTCCTCTGCCACTGTCTCTCAAATACACCCTAAATTTGCTGTCCCATTGTTGCTGTTTTTCATTAGTTTATTCTGTGTGCTTTGTTTCATTTGAAAGCTTAAAATGAGCTTTGTCACTCAATGGGTACTTCATATGGCACAATATTTCAGATAGTTGTCGTTCCCATTGTAGGGGAAAGTGTGTACAATGTGCCATTAAATGACATGTCTGTGTGCGCGCCAGCTTTTGCAGCATATACCACAGATGTGAAACTATAGCCAGGCACAGCTTCCTGTTGTGTGAGTGCATGCATGGATACATGCATGCTTCCTATATGATATGGAAGCAATACTCGGGTCATCATCTTGCATTGCCTCTTTTCCTCTTGACTACTCCTGAGAAGGCTCAGATTATTACTTTCCCCCCTTTTTAAAACTTGGGTGAGGCTTTTTGTGCCTTCTTTACTACAAGAGCAAGGGTCATGCTTGAATTATTGCGGGGGTGGGTGGGAGAAATGGGGGCACCCCCTCCAAGTTTAACTTTAAAATTCCCTTCTAAAAAGATTAGCAAAGACTTTGCAAAAAGACTTTGCTGACAACCACCCCTCTGTAATTTGAGCAGTAAACTGGAACATGCAGCTCCAGCAATAGAACTGTGTGTCATGACTTCAGATTATTCCCTTGCACCATAGGATATGTGGTGGAGAGGGAATTGTCTGAGAAGTCGAGCTCATAGGCCCCATGGGAGATAAAGCTACTTACATAGTTTTAAATTAGCATATCCTTTATTAGAATGTGTGACAGCCCTCAGCCGTACCATGGGTCCTGTGCCATGTGGGGGAGATCTGGCGAAACAGGGATACAAACAGGATTTCCTGGACCCAGGACTCTGTATGTGGATTGGGCCCCCTGCATTGCCCCCCTCCACACCACAGACAATCTGTTGACAAGAACTGTTGCATATGCATGTATTAACCTAGCCTATGTTTCATACTCCTGAGAGTGACAGCAAAATACCCACACAAAATAAACAAACCATTTGCCAACCATGACAAATAAAAACAAGCAAACATATTTACTCTATAGTTAGGTGCAGCTTCACCACTGTCTCCTGCAATGCCAGTGGATGCTCCTTGGAGGCAGGATCTGTCACCACCTCTACAGCTCCCCCAAGGCTGCCTCTTGGTGAATAGGCAATGCTGGTCTCCTCCCAACTTTGTTCCTAAGGTAGATCTTTACTCTCCCCCCATTATTTCTGATGTAGCTCTTCATTCACCACTTCTTCGCTGGCCAGGGAAGAGGGCATTTTGTGGTTCACCTCAGGTGCCAAAATGTCTTGGGTCAGCCCTGTACTCGCCTACAGTGCCCCCATCTTTCGAGGATTCAAGCTCAGCTTGCTTTTCCTCATCCATTTCACCACCGGGCCTAGGCAATGGTCCAGCGATTGCAATGCACTGCCCCTCCTGATTCAGATGTTTTTCGTCTTAAATAATTTTTATTATCCTGATTCAGATGTTACGGATAAATAGAGCTGTCCTCAGCAGACTGGTGCCACCTTGCCCTGAAACTCCTAATGACCATTCCCAACAGCTTCATGTAGATATAAATTGGCACTGGAGAAAAGATAGTCCCATACTGCACCTCATAGTGTAGCCACCAGGGGCCCTTGAAGTTTTTACCCTTAATGTGGCCATCTTTTGCACACATTTGTGAGTGTGAGCTCTACTGAACACAGCGGGACTTACTTCCAAGTGATCATACATTGGCTTGGAGCCTTGGGCTGTATCTCGTGTCTAGAGCCAAAACCTTCCACACACCAGCTAGCACATTTATCTTCCTAGTAGTCAAAAGAGATTTGTCATTCTGAGAAATGGTTGCACTCTAAATCTGTTTCCTTTTGTTGATTAAACTTTCTAGGTGATGAGTAGTGGGAAGGGAAGGGACATCTCCCCGTTTGTTATACTTGCGGGCCATGTTTCATTTCAATGAATAATAATCTACAGGCGCTCCTCTGGGCAGGACAAGAGGCTCCTTCTGCAAGAGCCGTGTGCGTCTTAGCAGAGGGGAAGGAAAAGATGCTCCAACAAGGGCTTTTTTCTGCAGATTGGCTTCTGCTGAAAGCCAAGTGTGTATTGGTTGGGGAGGGGTCTGCTTGACGGGGCTTTGAGAAGGACCGAGGGAAGCAGCCCCCTTTTCTCTCTCCCTCCGCCGCTTTGCAAGGAAGTGACCGAGAGGAGCGTCAGCGAAGGAGCCCGTTTTCCCTCTCCGAAAGGGACCCACCCCGAGGGCGGAGCCTGCCTTTCTTCCACTCGCCGCTCGTGTCCCGCCTTTCCTTTCGCCCAGCGCCGATGCCGAGGGCTGCCTTGCACCAGGTACGTGTCCGGCAACTCTTCTTCGCAGCTTCCTTCTGGGGAAGTTGGCGTTGGTGTGCAGGGCGGGTGGGCAGCCCTGGTCCTCTCTGAGCGCAGAAGCGTCTCCAATGGACGCAAGTCAGGCGATGGAGAAACCGTCGCTTGCTTAAGTCTCAGGAGGGAGAGGGTTTGGGTGCTTTGGAGCCGGCTGTGTCCGTGGAAAGAGCTCTCTCGCATTAGTGGGATTTTCCTCCTTCTCTCCCGCGTCCCGTTCCTCCCCTCAAACACTCCATATCTCCATTCATTGTGTGGGGCAGGGGGAGGCCAGGCAGCTGAAGGCAACGAGCATCTTGTGCGCCTTGCAGCATGCTCCGCTCCAGCTTCCCTTCTTCCCCCCCCCCGTTTCCATGGAAACACCAAACCATCGTCACCATATAGACTTCAGAATGACACCCGGCAAGGTCCCCCGTGTGTTTCGGATGGGTGCCTTTGTGTCAGGGTGGGACACGCGTTGGTTGCCTTCTCACGTTCGGCGAGGAGAAGGTGGGGGAGGGAACGGGGTTGCCCAGGAAACCAGACATTTGTGACGGCCGCTTTGCTGAATTTGCTTTGCCCTCCACCAACAGGAGGTGGTGGTTGTCTAAAATAATTAGGTATGGCTAATGAATTGCAACAGGGTGCTCAAGGAGACGCAGCTTGTCTCTCCCCAGATCGTTGCTTCCACATTTTACAGCCAAGGGAGGAAATGGTCGGTGGGAATTGCCGCTTGCCTGTGTCAAGTTGTGCCTGAATGAAGGGGCTTTTCTTGCCTCTGTCAAGAATGTTTGCTAGTGCTGCTTAAGACCAGGGTTGAAGAACCTGCAGCTGCCCAAATTTTGTTTCACTCCCGACTCTACTCAGCCCCAGACCCCCGGCCCATGATCAGGGATGATTGGAGTTGCAATCCATTGATAACTGCTGGACCACTAACCCTCTCCCTGAGTTAGACTAAGGTGGTGACATAGCTGTTGGAGCAGATGTTTAGGTCCATTGGGCACTGCAGTTCTACAGAATAAAATTTGCTTCCAATATGTACAAACAAGAAGAGGATAGTCTCTCTTGTAAGAAGCCTTATTTCTAAGAGTGTGAGTTACTGCTGCTGCTGCTATTTGTTGCTTGGATCTACTTATACCTCCATAAGAGCTAGTTTGTCACTGAAAGGTTTTGATCTCGAAAACGCTTGGAAGCCCCCCTGTCATCCTTCCCCCTTTTGTATTGACCCATCAATGCAAACGTGTGAAAGATTCCAACTTTAGGATAAAATTATGTTTTGTGGATATTTATAAACTGATCTTACTGTGTCTGTTTTTTTAAAAAAAACAAATCGTTAGGCATTTTTATACTTTTATTCAGCATTTTTTGTAAAATGTAACAAAAGTGGCAAAGCTACTTATTTATTGTTGTGTGAGCATTCATGAAAGAGAAACATAAAGTGGATAATGTAGGGGTTGGCTGTTCTTTTGGGTCAGAATTGTGTGTGTGATGGACATTAAAATACAGAGTATGACCTGAAAGTGGTCATGTCACACCTCCATCACCTAACAACTATTAAAAATTGGCAATTGACACCCACAGGCTTTTCCTGTGAGGTTTGCCAAAACTTCATCTTCTCAATGGCATGTAAGGTATTATGGATAGATAAATGGAATCTTTAGTAGTCTGCTATTAAAAGTAGTTTGCTATTTATTAAAATGTCTTTATTTTTACTTTTTTTTCTTTACAAGCTAAACATTTTTTTAAATCTATGGTCTTACGACAGGTGCTAGCTTTTGTTCTGAACATCGTCATCATTATTTAAATAGAGATTGCATATGAAAATTGTGAAGTTTGAGTGGGCTTGTGATAGTTTATTGGTGCATGCTGTATGCTATAGTTCCAACTGTGTGACAAAGTTGCAAAGTATACAGTTATTTAGGAAAATATTGTGGCAGCTCCCTTCTTAGTTTCCATTCTAGACAGAATCTATTTGAAACGTTCAGCTTGAACAAGAGCTGAGGTTAGTTGATTTCCCAGGAAATCTGTTGGCCTAAGTGACTTCAAGCTTTCTGATGTATAAGCCAGACTGGTATTTTGTTCTTTATTGCTTCTGAGGAATTTGGGTCAGGCTGACTTCAATGTTTGTAGAGATGCAGCACACTTTGTCAATGACGTCTTCTGAACCTTTTTCCATTAAAAAAACCCAGGGAACATGTCCTCTAGGTGGAATAGTAGGTGTGGACTTGCAAAATGTACTCTATTTATTTTTTAAAGTTGCATTTCTCTCACTTCTTACCAGATGAAGACTAACCATATATAATGCTAAAACTTTATATCGTGTGTATGTATTCACACACACACACACACACACACACCAAGATATATACAGCCAACAACAGCCCTCACCCCCCCCCCAATATAGCATTGAACAAATTGCCATTCATCAGAGCATGCATGACAGCTGCTTTTAAATTGCTTCCTATTTTAGCTGTCCCTATACAGAAAACTCTTTGTCCAATATATATGGCAAGCTTAATGCATACAATCTTCTTCTTGCCCAGGGTTCCATAAATCCACTTGGCAGCAGCAATCACCCCTGATTCTGCCCCACATTTCCAACACAAAGATTGTTTTCATGAGGGGCTACTACATGATGTGAGGCGTTGCTGGCAGTGTTCAAAATTAGCCAGGCGCCAGGCACATTTTGCACCTGGCTATCCGCCACTTGTGATCAAGTGAAGATGCCTAGGCGCCACCTGGAGTCCTGGGTCCAGTTCTGGGTGCCACAATTTAAGAAGGATATTGAGAAGCTGAAACATGTGCAGAGGAGGGCAACTAGGATGACCAAGGGTCTAGAAGCCAAACCTTATGAGGAATGGTTGAGGGAGTTGGTTATATTTAGCCTGGAAAAGAGGAGATATGATACCCATCTTCAGATATCTCAAGGGCTGTCACACGGAAGATGGAGCAATCTTGTTTTCTCCTGCTCTGGATGGTAGGAACTGAGCCAGTGGATTCAAGTTACAAGAAAGGGGATTCTGACTAGACATCAGTAAGAGCTTTCTGATGGTAAGACCTGTTTGACAGTGGAACAGACTCCTTCAGAAGGTGGTGGACTCTCCTTCCTTGGAGGTTTTAAAGCAGAGGTTGGAGGGCTATCTGTCATGGATGTTTTAGTTGAGATTCCTGCATTGCAGGGGATTGGACTAGATGACCCTTGGTATCCCTTCCAACTTTACAATTATATGATTCTATGATTAAGATATTATAGTGAAATAGAGCTGAGTGTCATAAGCATACTGATAGCAATATGCTATCATTAGGAAACTCCCTAATGATCATTCCGTTCCCAACAATTTCATGTAGATATTAAATAGCACTGGAGACAAGAGAGTCCCCATAGTGTAGCCACCAGGAGGCTCAAAAGCAATGCTATTCTCTGCGACTTGTTCCTAAAGGCAGGATTGGAACCGGTGTAATACAGTCAGTGCTGGTCCCAAGGCTAACTACTTGCATGCATGCCAACACACACACACACACACACACAGAGAGAGAGAGAGAGAGAGAGAGAGAGAGAGAGAGAGAGAGAGAGAGAGATGTCTTGTAGAAAAAATGAAAATCACAAAACTTGAAACTAAATTTATTTTAATTTGCTAGTAATACAACGAGCAATTAGCTATCGGTGGTGTATATTAACAAAGGCCACAAAGTTTTTGTATGACAAAGTTTACTAAGAGGATAAAATAGGTGGTTCTTAGGAAAAAGGGTTTTACCCTCATAAGTAAGTTTTAATAAATCTTATTGTAACATTCTTTTAAGAGCTATAGCCTTCTGCTGGTGATATCTGTCAAGAAGCATCATGTCTTTCTGTTGGGCATGGCAGCAGAGGGGAAGGAAAGGAAGAAGCACATAGTGTTCACAGTATTGACCTTGAAAGTGAAATGAAGAGCTAGCATTGGAAATAAAGCAATAGGTAGTGTTGTGCAGCTCTTATAGAAAGTAAACATGATCCCCTTAACTTGTGGGTGTTCAGATGGTGGGGGGACACAAACTCCTTTAACACTTATTGTTTGGAAATGGCAACATATCTATGTTCAAGTTTCTGAAGTGGAGTTTTAATGGGGAAAGTGTAGAAATAGATCCTATTTTAAACTATTTCATATATTTCCTATCCAAGGTTTTAGAGTCTGCAGAGGTAAACAATTTAAAGTGCTTTTTCAAGTGGTTCCTTTTTGGTCTTGTCGGTGCCGTGTCATTGGCAGCTAAGAGCAGAGGTCTGAAAATGTTTGCCTGTTTTATCAAAATGCATGCAGTGTCCTCTTATCAGGGTCTGCATCCATTATGGGTGTTAGTAACATGTATCTTTGTGTGTGTGTGTGTGTGTGTGTGTATCTGAAAAATGTCACATTTTCTTTTCTTTTCTTTTTTAATGCCATTTCTACCTTTTTAGAACAAAGTTTTAAAATGTAGCTTTATATAGCTGCTTTCTATACTGTACTTCCCATATTTCCCTCCATCTGTAAAAAACAACAACCCCTGCTATAATCTGGAACGTATGTTGAAGGGTATGACCCAGTGACTGTAGACTACCCCATAACTAGTGCTACATTTCAGAGACGGCCCCAATATTGCTATGTATCATCTAATGTTAATTTTGTGAGATTTGCCACGGACGTGGAAAGTGGAACGCATCTGTAATAGCTTTTTGTGAGGGTGACATTTAAATACGTTGCTGCTCTCAGGTAGAAAATACCGGGTAGTTGGATTCAGCACAGTAACACGAGTTTAACCTTTTAAAAAACAAACGTTTTCTCATCTTTTTTGCAGTTAACTTTCCGAATTGTTTGGATTGCTTTCTGGAGGCTTTGCATTGCCACCTTAAATCATGGACATCGCTGGGTTTCTGAAGTCTCAATTCATTTGCCACCTTCTTATCAGTTATGTATTTATAGTGTCGGGACTGATAATCAACTTCATTCAACTCTTCACATTAATCCTCTGGCCGTTCAACAAGCAACTTTTCAGGAAGGTCAATTGCAAGCTGGCTTATTGCATTTCAAGCCGTAAGACATTTTTATACCTTTTATTTCTGTTGTGTTGTGGGAGGGTGAATTTTAAATGCGTAAAGCATTCCATGTTGCTTTTGCCAGATGTGTGTTGGGGCATATGTTTCATTCTGCTTTTGGGGGAGTGGGCAAGGAAGAATCTCCTAGTTGTTCCTAAATAAATAACATGATTGTGCCACACAGAAAAGGCACGCACAGAAGCCATGTAGAAGTGTCTTCCAGGTTTGGCAACAGTGCCAAGTTTTACTGTGATTATGAAGATAGTGATGAATAACTTCTACAAATCACAGGATGAATTTCTTTGGATACCACAAAGGCTAATGCAGTTGCATTTGTTACAGCCGTATAAAATATCACAAAGTACTGAGCAATTACATTATTGTTGCTTTTGGGTTTCCCTCGGATGAACATAGGTTGGTCCCCCCCCCCCTCTCTAATGGTTAGGCTGCAGATAGTTGGGCTTCTTTTCTTCCCACACTCTGCTCTCCTCAATTTCCTAAGTATATATTATTGAGCAGTCTCCCCTTTCTACTCATGGAAACCTTTGTTATTGACAGAGGGTTCCAACTGGATACATCTCTACAGATTTGCACAATGAGGGCTTTTCAGTCTATGTTTCAAACACAATTGGATTAGAAAAATGAAACTGTTCTGCATTATTGTTGTTGAATTCCAGGTTCTAAGGATTTTCTGCCATTCTGTTTTTGGCTTCTAAATATCACAGAACGACTCTAAGCAACAAAGCATCCATGCAGAGTGTCTGTGAGTGGGCATGTACTATGCACATGTGTTACAATCACATACCACTGTGCAGTTCAAAAAATTTCTTTTAAAAAAAAACCCAACGACCTTCAACAGCCTAGTTAGGAGATAGGTTATGAGCTGCCAGCAGTGCTAACTTTCTAACAAACTCTATCTTCTGTGATAGCTTTAATGAAGCAAAGTAAGAGATTGCCACAAGGTATGTCCAGCCCATGGAAACAACAAAAGTGGTTTGAAGCCATTTTATCACAAGGAGGAGCTGGTGGGATCCAGGGGACACACACAACTGCCTCAGTCTCTTAACCCTGGTTAAATGGCAGCCTACATTCTAGTTGCATGAGTCCTCAATTGGCTGCTTTAGAAAATGCCCCCCCCCACTCCCAAAGAAACCTTGAACTCAAGGGAATCTTCCTCTATCTGAAACAGTCTCTCTCTAGAGAGACAGACAAGAGCTGAGGTCTGTGAGTAATCTCTATAGCGGGTAACAGGCTCCCTGGCGGCCACTTTCAGAGGAGTGGTTTTTCTCTCCCACAGCCTGCTTTGATGGCAGGTGTGTGCTTGCCTTTCTAAGAGAACCAAAGGATGTGTGTGTGTGTGTGTGTGTGTGTGTGTGTGTAGCATGGGTGTTAGTTGTCTTGGTTCCTAATTTTCTTTCTGAATAAATAAAGACAACACCAATAGCTATTCTTGTGTGCTTCAAAGGGATGCTATTAAACCTCTGAATCAAATTATGTACTGTACAAATTATGACATTTGGATGGATGCGATGAAATCATTCTCCAGTGAGTGGCAAAGCTCCTTGGTCTTAACCAGGGGCTGAGTGGAGAGTTTAGAATACTTGCTCTTGGAGGAGGAAAAAATAGAAAAGGGAGTGATGGTGAAAAGAATAATTTTTGCAACAGGTTTTTTGAAACTCCAGTAGAATAATGGTTAAACAAATAGTTAAGTTGACCAATAAAAAGGGAATAATCTTTAGAAGATGTGGAGTATCAAAATTACCTCTCACAATAATGTGACATATGGCTGTTTAAATACTGATGGCAGAGTATTACCAGGGTTGGAATATGCTGAATTAAGTTTTTGTATACGAAGCTTGAAATGGAGACTATTAAACCTATTCATAGGTAATTTATAGTCTGCGGGTGAGCAATGAGGAAGCAAAGTCTGTAGTTGAAATCATGTTATGTGGAAAGTAAAATCCAAAGCAAATACTGAAGAAACCCGAGAAAGTTCTCTCTCTCCTCAAGCTTAGAGCCAGAAAATGGCAAGGGAAATGTAAAGTGGTGCAAGGACTATTTTTTCTTTGCTGTTTCTATGTTTTCTAGAGTGTCTAGAAATCCCCCCCCCCCCGTGTGCGCTTGCTGAGAGACACACAGTGACACTACTTCATGTGTCTGGGATTTGAGAAGCAGGATCGTTAGAGGCTTGGACCAGTCTTAATATATCTCTCCTTTTAACAAAGTGCATAAAAGAGGTGAGGGCTGAAGGAGCTGAGTCTACTTTCAGCGTCTTTCTGTGAGAGTGAGTTAGTGTATGAGCCTACTTGGGGCATAGTGCAAATTGTCATAGTTTTTCATAGATTAAAGTATTTTGGAACAACTTAATGAAAGGGCACAACACCTGTTTCTCTTGTGATAGGGCTAGGTATTTTTGTCATTTTTGTTATCCCCCAAATTCTCTTGTGTCTTGAACACATTCCTAAAATAACAAAGGTGTTTTTGCCACCTTAAACAGCGGCATAAGGTTTAGTGGACTGTTGTCCATGAGAACATGAGCCATAATAAATCTTTTCATCTTTAAGGTGCCGTAAGTCTGGAGCATAAAAAGAAAAAAAGCTACCCCTCTGGGAAATGAGATTCCTGCCACTGGCCTAGTCCTTCAGTGTCCTCAGAGGATTTTTCTTTTGAAGTAAGTGTACAGTACATAGCAAGAAGGAAACTGGCCAGTAGAACAATGGGAAGACATTCTTTCTGAATTACTAGTGTGTGGGGGGAAGCAAGTCAGGAGAAATCCTATGCTTGCTACTCAGCTACCCAACCAGGGACAGAGAAGAGAACTGCTGCTGCAAGAATATGAATCTTTTTTTTTTTTAAAGCAGGTGGTGGCAGGCAGGCAGGGGAGTAGGTTTGCAAGAGTAGAGTGAGTGAGTGGGAGTCCCTGTGTTTGGGCCCTCCTCAGACCTGATTTTTTATTATTTAATAAATTTATATACTGCCCTTCATCTGAGAATCACAGGGTGGTTTACAGTATACCCCTAGATATGATTTAGCCTATTGAATTTTCATGTTCTTTGGGGATCTGTCATTAAGTTAGCCAGTGTACTCGCTGGAGCTGTTCAAGAACTGAAATTGTTTGTAGAATGGTTTTCTGAAGGGGGTGGGGGGGAGAAAACATGGCTGAATGCTAATTTTTACAAATACTTCTCTGTGTCAATCTGTTAATCCAGATGATTGCACAAAGTATCTGTTTGAAAAGGAATGTGAGATCATTCTTCTGAGCCTGCACAAACTCACTGGTCAGATTTCCACACCCCACACTAGAATGGGGTGGTGTCTGCCGTGATGTAGTGTACTGTGCTACTTGGCACAAACAACCAGAATTGGCAGCAAGCAGCATAGATCTGCACTTGTTGCAGGCTTTGCTGCCTTTCCACACTGGGTATTCTGAAACATCTGGTCTTCTGTTTCAGTGGCTAATTTTCCTTTTCACCCCATCCATCCACTCCTCTTATAGGGACTCAATTGGAAAATTTTATATCATATTTTTAGAATGTAATTCTTCCATTTTGATTTAGGAATTGAAGAAATAAGATGATGATGATGATGATGATGATAAGTACTAAAAATGGAACTCCAGTGCATTGTTGATGTTGTTCAATTGCCTGGCACTCAGTTTTGTGAGTGCATATCAGATTTCCTTATTGTTCATTGTAACAGTGCCTGTAATGTGAATAGAGAAGAAAAACACATTGTTGCACAAATGAGAGGATCGTCTTTTGCTTGCCAAGTATTTATTTAGAGTTATTTTCCTGTTTGACCTCTTCTACACACACCTTAGTTGAAAAATGTTTTAGTCTTTCCAAATTATCTGTTTTATTTTTGGCATTAGGTAGACTACTTTCTTATTTGAGCTTATATTTGTATATTGGCATGGTTAAAACTAAATGCTTGATTTGGAAGCCTTTAGGTATTGAGAGGACTTGATCTCTGACTGAAGTTTGCTAGGTGCATTTAAAACACTGTGACATTCTGCTTGCCTTCCTTCTGTCTCCTTTGGATATATATTTAGTGCTAAATAAAAAGGTAAGTTTTTTAAAATGGGGTTTCACCTACTGCATAAGGATTCAGGAGGATCTAATAAGCCCCTACTTTAAATAGGATTGGGAAACAAAGAAACATAAAGGAAAAAAACCAATTCTTAATTAGCACAAGGCTCCCACCTGCCTTCTGGTGGCTTATCTTGATTACATGGCTGCATGGGGGTTACCCTAAACTATCAGGGATGCGGATGGCGCTGTGGTCTAAACCACTGAACCTCTTGGGCTTGCTGATCAGAAGGTCGGCGGTTCGAATCCCCAGGACGGGGTGAGCTCCCATTGCTCGGTCCCAGCTCCTGCCCACCTAACAGTTCAAAAGCACATTAAAGTGCAAGTAGATAAATAGGTACCACTCTGGTGGGAAGGTAAACAGCATTTCCGTGCGCTCTGGTTTCTGTTGCAGTGTTCCGTTGTGCCAGAAGTGGTTTAGTCCTGCTGGCCACATGACCTGGAAAGCTGACCCACATGATGCCGGCTCCCTCAGCCTGAAAAGCGAGATGAGCACCACAACTCCATAGTCGGCTTTGACTGGATTTAACCTTCCAGGGGTCCTTTACCTTTACCTTGCCTTACCCTAAACTATCAAAGCATCCCAACATGTTATCAGCCTCAATCTTATGCTGATGGAAAGGAAGGAAGTGGATTGGGGTCAAAGGGAGAAATGTGTATAAGTGCCTGTGTTCTATCTAAGCATGTAAGAGCATTGGTGTGTGTAGGGGGAGGAATTGTGTGTATTAATGACTCTGGGCTTATGAATCATAGAGGACCATCTAGTTCAACCCCCTGCAATGCAGGAATATGCAGCGGCCCCTTAAGGGGATCAAACCCTCAACCTTGGTATTATCAGCACCACACACGCTCTAAGCAACTTTGTGAGGTTGCCTGTTTGGTATATCACTGGATTGGCGTTCCTTTATTTTTCAGGGAAGTTTTGTGAACTTTTCTCCTCCTCTCTCATTTTTTACATTTCCTTCTGTTCAACTTTGAAATCTCTCTCTCTCTCTCTCTCTCTCTCTCTCTCTGTAGCATCAGGAATGAGATTTCCTAAATGGTATTTTATCCCAGTTATATTCTGTTTGTTTGTTTGTGTGCGTATTTTGAAAGCATACTGAAAATCTGTAGCGTATATTCCCCACAATACCATCTGGTTGACTTCTCTGGAAATAGCTATTTTCAGATCAATTGCTTGCTGGGAAGTTGTTATGAAAAGGTTTTCCATCTCAGTGTAGCGGTGATCTCAGGCGATGTCTGCAGCCAGCCAGATGAAGCTTTTAATGAAAATGGTAGTTTTTCTGGGGAATGGGAAGGGTGTGCCCAGCATACGATTTGGCTTACCTAAAATGTCTCTCTCCATATCATAACAGGGTAATAAAATATGGTGCTCCAAAGCTTTTAGAATATTGGAAATTATGAGCAAATGGGAATCTCCTTTTTGTGCTCTAAAATGCATTCTAGTCCCTGCCATACTACATGACATAAATGGAACAACCAAAATGGAAAATTCTTCAGGGTAAATTTATTTATGTAGATGTAGAGCCATTCATGCTGAAGAAATAAGTTAGGCTAGGCATGGCAGTAGTACATGTTATGTCTAGTGGTGTTACTTGTGACATTTGAAGTGGCAGAGCTGAAGAGTAGTTAAACTCAGCCAGTCCTCCCTTAAGGTAGTAAGAAAAGGTTAGTGGAATGCTTGAAATATTTGTAGTTGGAGCAAACATATGTTCCACTTTGTGCAATCTTCTGAAAAGGTTTATTTGGCTGTTTTTAGGAATTTGGAAAAAAAAAAGCCTGCCAACTTCCAAGATCTATTTTCTAGTTATGCCACATTAATTCTGGCTTAAAGAATGGAAAAAGGAGGCCAGCTCTTCAAATGTATCTAAATTGTTCAACATAGCTAAGATAATTTATGTCGGCTAATTAGGCGCTGTCCTAGTTTAACTCTGTGAAGTTGTCTCTTTCTCTTCTTTTCCCTGTGAGTTCTTATAAGAAAGTGTTGCTCATCAACTTGGAGGCAAAACTGCTATTACAGAATCATGTATTCATCTCGATACAGTGTGTCTTGCTTAAGCTTCCTACTTTTCTGCTGCCCTGCCCTCTGGAACCCTTTTGCCATAGCTTTTGCCTGCACTCTGGAGTTTTTGCACCAGGGCTTGTATGAATCAGAAATAGTGTCCAACTGGTGAAAGGGTGAGGCGGCAGTACCTTTCTGGAGTACAAAAGTTATTTGGGAGTCCTTTCTTCCTCCATTGACCTTGCGCAGGCCATACTTGTGAGCTGGTTTATAGAACTGAAATAAATATCCCGTGTCTTTTATGTGCACATGCATGTGTGAGAGTTATTACTTAAATATATGAGTGTTGTGCTTGAAGCTAAAGTTTGTATCCACAATAATCTGAGAGGAAATTGGGCAATCGGATATCTTTCTTTAAAACCATTACTTGAAGTCAGTGGTAGTAAGCTCCTGGACTGTGTTGGTTTTGAAGACGCTCATCTCCCCCACTCCACCCCATGTGCACAGTGAAGGTTTGACTATAAATAATAAGGTTTAATTAATGCTCCTTGAATTTTTTATCCCTTAAAAAAAATAACTGACTGGAAATGCATCCGTGCTGTTGCATTTTTCTTGTACTCTTTTCTCATTCATGGGCTCATAGATAAACTGAATAAACAACAATTACTTGGCAAATAATTACTCATCCCTGAAGGCGCTGATTGAATACAGCAGGGGAGCACAAGTTGCAGTGGTAAAAACATTATTTGGCTGGTAGGGTGGATGTAGAAAGCAGGAGAAGGAAGCTGAACACTTTCCTGTGTTTTGACACATACTGGTTTAGGACACAACAGGGAACAGCAATGCATCTGGCCGAAATACCACACGATTTAATGTGGTATATAGTCTTCCGAGGGTGCCTTCCACATTACATTTAAACACATGCATTTTGTTTTTTAACTGCTCTTCATTACATCCCTTGTTTAAAACACTAGCCATGCCCAGGAACTACATGTGATGAGGATTACTTGGGAGGAGTACGTACAAGGAAGCCCTGCACACCCAGAATACAACCTTCACCCTATTTTCTGCCCTTCATGAGAATGAGGCTGAAGGTCTGAAGCGGTGAGCCTCAGTTAACAGCTAAAGACTTTGAGGCAGACAAATCCAGGGAGAGTTGTTATATTTATTTAATTAACCTACATATCACTCTTCAACAGAAGATATCAGGGTGGTTTTATAATAAAATATTTATTCTTTTTTTTAAAAAACAACAACAGTTGAAGCAGTGGCAGCTTTTCTATTCTTTTTTTGTGGATGGTATACAAAATGGAATTTTTGGCTATGACAGCATCTTCCCTTGTCCTCTCCCCATTTTTTGTAAGTTCTCCTTCACTGTGTTCAAAACATTCACCTCAATACCTGGAGTGTGGGGGATGATGGTAGCTTGTACGACACACACATGCTAATAATCCAGTAGAATGCAAGTTTAAAATGCAACATGAAGAGCAAAGCCGCCAGGTAAGCAAACGGATAAATATGAATCCCTTAATTTTGAGACCTGAATCATTCATGGTACTAAATTTGTGTCTGTTCAAATAAAAAGTCTTCTAAGCTTTGGCATAATGGAGTATGTGGGCTTCCTGTTTATGGTACCCACTTTCTTTTGCTCCCCCCTTCTGATGAAACTTGAGTACAAAGAGTGCTGTTTACAAAAGGATAATTACCGGTATGCAGTCATTTTACTATTCTGCAGAGTAACACCTGATTTAAATGTCTTTTTTTTTCTCAAGTGCACTTGAGAGAACTATTTTGAGCTTCAGTTGGGGTTGATATTCTACGTGGCTTTAATCCTTAGTAGGGGAAATGCTTTTTGTTTTGCTTTTTTGCATTCACGGTTTTTTTCGGGCACTAAAATAAAATGTTGTTTGAAGTTTCTGTATCCAAGTTCTGAAGAAGGCTATTCGTGCCGACTCTTGACAGTGTACATTTTCACGTCTGAACACCCTTTTGATACATTTTTGAAATACGTACCAAAATATTAAATATCTATAGTAAGCTGATGGCAAATGTCCCTTTCTTGGGAAAGATGCTTGAGGGAAGTGGTGGGCAAGCAGATCTAAGCACTCTTAGATGCGACTACGGTAATTTTCTAAATCTGCTTCTTTTGGTCTGGTTTTGGCAGTGAGGGGGGGGGAACCATTTGTTGCCTAGTGGGCTTCCTTCTATCAGGAGAAAGATGTGGGGAAGGTGACCCTTTTGATTTCTCCTTGATCTTTTAGTGGTTTCTGATGCTATTGATTTTCATATCCACCAGGAACAGTTGTCTGAGGTGGCAGTACTGCATTGCAATGGTTCCATTTACAGTGGTATATCTAGTTATGAACTTAATTCGTTCCAGAGGTCTGTTCTTAACCTGAAACTGTTCTTAACTAGAGGCGTGCTTTCGCTAATGGGGCCTCTTGCTGCCGCTGCGCCGCCGGCACACAATTTCCATTCTCATCCTGGGGCAAAGTTCTCAACTCGAGGTAACTCTTCCAGGTTAGCGGAGTTTGTAACCTGAAGCGTTTGTAACTCGAGGTACCACTGTATACCTGGATGGCTGTCTCCAAAAGACTGTGCTGGGGAATTTCTGCTTGACCCCATGGCATTTGCATTTTTGGGTTCTGTCTTTATCCCCCATGCTTTTTAACATTAAATAAGTAAGCCCCTAGATCAGCTAGGGACTTGGAGTCGGTTGTCATCAGTATGCAATTAGCACACTACTCTTCCTGCTTCATATCTCCAAGAGTGTAGTGTGAAATGTAAAGGAGAAGGTTTTTTGGGGGGGATTAATTTTTTTTTTTGCTTGGTCTGCCATGTTTTGGAGTACAACTGAGATTCTAATAAGTTGCTATTCCTGCTTCATATATCCATTCCCCCCTCCCTTTCTTCTTTCTCGTATGTATGTATAAACAAAAATTTTAAAAATCCTTCCAGTAGCACCTTAGAGACCAACTAATTTGTTATTGGTATGAGCTTTCGTCTGCCTGCACACTTCTTCAGATACACTGAAACAGAAGTCACCAGACCCTTAAATATAGTGAGAGCGTGAGGAGGGGTATTCCTCAGAGAAGGGTGGTGGGAATGGGTGATTGGCTGATAGGTGTGGTAAACCTGTTGATGACTGTTAACGACTGCAATTGGTCTTACAGGAAAAAGCAAGGGTGAGATGGCTAAAATAGTTTTATCATGTATGTATGTGTATTTTATATACTGCCCTATACCCAGAGGTTTCAGGGCGGTTCACACAACAAAATCGGAATGTAAAATCACAAAATATATAATCAAAATTAAAAACGACCCAATAACCCCCCCAACCCCCACATTTTAAAAGGGCCATTTTGTTAACCATTTCAAACTACGTTCGTCTTGGAGAACCATAACTGTGGGGTGGGGGACAAAAGCAACAGGCAGGGGAACGAGTTTCTCCCCCCCCCCACTGTCAGGGAACTGCCCTTGGCACAGCGCAGTGGGGGGTGACAGGGGTTTGGGATGTTACAGAGAGCCCTGACAACACCTGATGAGCAGCACTTCTTCATCCAGTGGGGGCAGCAATGAGACCTCAAGCGGGGAAGGGAAGGTTTCTCAGGGAATGGGCAGCGAAGGCTCTAGGGACGTGAAAGAGCCCATGCGCCCTGCGGGCGCAGAGGGTGGCACACCACTTCTGTCACCCCAGTTGCGCAGAGGGGTGCCACGTAGGGCAAGGAGGAGGAGATTCCGCATCTTGTGTTTTTTTTTTTGCTGGGGGGGGGGGTAACCAGAAAGGGGCACTCCCAGATTCTGCTGATGGATGATACAGACGTGTATTTGTTAGCTCTGCATTGTAAATAGTTTCGCACAATAAAACTATAAAAAGAAGCAACGGAATCGGCTGGTTACTCATGAGCAACAAACTGGAGATCTTACACACACTTTTAAATTGTTCCACCTCCACAAAAAACACATCTAAATTACGTGGCACAACTGTTGTTTGGGGTCATGTCACTACTATAATATCTATTTACCCCTTAAATTTTATAATTCACTTAGGAAAAAAATCAAAGAGTTAGGCTATTTTAAAAATAAATAAATAGACTGGCACTGACAGTAGTACGATAGCAGTCTAAGCTCAAAAGCTTTTAAGCTGTTCTTGCCTGAATGCATGCTTTCCCCCCATGGGAATGTATTGCAAAAGACCTGTTCCTAGTTTTCTTGCTTGTCAGTTGTCCCCCTTCCTGAGAACTGTCTTCTGTTCCACACCATTCACAGTAATATAAAAGGGTAGGTAAAAAATAAATAAAAGAACCTCACAGAAAACTAAACCCGGGACCTCAGTTGGTTAGAGTGTGGTGCTGAAAACGCCAAGGTCCCGGGGGTTCAATCCCTGCATATTCCTGCATTGCAGGGGGTTGAACTACATGAACCTCTGGGTCCCTTCCAGCTCTATGATTCTATGACCTAAGTCCTTCATCCAGTGCTTTTAAAGGGATATAATGATCTCTCTGTTTCCTACAACCAGGCCCTGCTTTATGTATAACTATTTGGTTTGTAGGTGCTTCAGGATTCTGCTTAGACAATTATTATCCATTTTTACCATGGGCTGCTTTGGTAGGAAGGGCAGGATATAAATAAAATAAATAAATAAATATGTTCTGAGGAATCAAGAATGAATGCTCTAACAAAACCTCTGGTTATGTTATAAATGTGTATTCGTTGATTTGTTGTTTGTTCGTTCCAGAATTGGTGATGTTGCTGGAATGGTGGTCGGGCACAATTTGTACCCTCTACACGGATCCCCAGAATTATGAAAAGTACGGGAGAGAGAATGCCATAGTAATCCTTAATCACAACTTTGAAATTGACTTTCTCTGTAGCTGGAACTTCTGCGAAAGGTTTGGCGTCTTGGGGGTGAGTCTTGACTAGTATTTCAACCAATTGCCCTTTACAGGAACTCTATAAAGCAAATCTGAGGTCACTTAGATTTCGGGTTGTGCCTTTGTGCATCTTCTTTTTGAAAACTGGCACTTTTATAACTTTCCTTCTATTGGCTTGGAAGAGTTAGAACTAGTTGAAGAAGAGGATGAACTCAATGCTGCATGGTGGTATATCACAGGTTATGCGGGCCTGATAGACATATGAAACCTACCAATCAGTTGTATACCATGGCCAGCTAAGTGCTTGACAATCCTGTTTAAGTAATCTCAAGCAAGAAACAAAACCAAGATATTTATCCCCTTCTTCATAAGATGCCATACTTGGTTGGTGGACTGTGAACAAATTGTGTGGCCCTGCTTTGTAATAACAAAGCACAGTGACGAGGACGTTGTCTGGCTGAGGGCATTTGGAGCACATTGCTGCAATGTTATTTCAGTGATGCTGTCTCCAAAGGGATGCATGAATGTATATTAAAAAAGTGTACAGGTGTGTCTCTTTAATTATCCCTCCTCTTATTACAGATATTTTGCCTTTTATTTAAATAAACTACTCTCTTCTGCCTTTTCTTCTGTTTTTCAGAGTTCCAAAGTACTTGCAAAAAAAGAGCTTGCTTCTATGCCAATCATTGGCTGGATGTGGTACTTCCTTGAGATAGTTTTCTGCACGCGAAAGTGGGAGGAAGATCGGAAAAATGTCGTGCAAGCCCTGCTCAATCTCCGGGATTATCCTGAAAACTTCTGGGTAAAACACTTGGCAGTAGAGTAGAAAACACATATTTTCAGGAGGCACAAAAAGCCATAAAAATGTAATGACTCTGAATTTGGAACATAAATACTATTTTACCCTTTTTCAGGGAACCCCTTCCACATCAGCTGATTTGCCAAAGAATCCCTGCATGCCTGCCAGAGAACTCCAGCATTTTAGAGGATTCTGTGGTTGTTCTAGGACAAGGGTGGCCAACAGGAGACCTGTAGGCTATATCTAGCCTGTACTTTTGCTTTCTCCAGTCCCCTCCACCATTTTGGGCTGGCAAACTGCCACTATGCACTTGACAGGCACCACTCCCAACAGAAAAAAGGCGAACTCTCATTTGCAGCTTAGAATGGTGCTTGTCAGGTGAGCAGCAGTCCTGGTTTTTTTTTAGTTAGTTTTGCTTTTCTTTTTGGCTGGGCAGTGCAGTGCAGCTTTCCAAGAGATTTTGCACAGGAAGTGATCCCGGATGGACCAAAAGCAGCACAAGAGCATCCTATCAGTAGGAACATTTCCCATAAGGAAACAGAAGCCTGCTTTAGAGACGTCTTCAGTGACATCTTTGTGAAGGAGTGGAGCATGATGCTCCTGTGCTCTTTTTCGGTTTTTAGCTTGATCTTAGTCAATGAGCTCCTCCCCTGCCCAAGCTGTTTGAAGTTAGACCCTCATGTTATCCCTGGGAGGTTGCCTGGGGAAGATCTGTTCTTCCAAAGTTGAAGACATTAGTCACCCCTCTTGTTGTAGCGTGGGGTTAGTGATTTCAGTAAGTGATTTCAGCTTTCTGACATAGCAGGCAGGAGACAGCTTCTTCATGTAACACTCTTTATTCAGGCAAACAAGACTGGAGACTGAGGAGAGGGAAGCTACATTTATAGGGACAGAAGACTGGCTAGAAAGGATACATTTTGGAGGGAACAATCTCAAGCAATCACAAATCTGCCTTTTGGTGGGAACCAATAAGACTGAGGATCCAAATACAGCAGCTTAAATGAACCAATAGTACCGGTAGCTGTTCCTTCTGGAACAGAAAGGCAGTTACTTTACCCTAATGCAAATACAGACAATAGTAATACAGATATAAAAACCATTGAATCAATACACAACACCTCTTTTACACAGTCCCCGTGAAGCATCTTCCAGTTCTTTTAGGCCTCCCTTGAATGGAGGGCTGAGCTCCAGAGATGAATGGGTGGGACTGATACTTAATGGGATCAGAGCGGGCATGTTCTGCTGTGGTCTTGGGGAAGCTCCTTCCTACAAATACTACAAAGCTAGTATTATGCCTCTGGAAGCAAATACCCCCAGTGATACCGAGCTATTCTGTGTCCAGCTATTTAAGACAGATACCAGATTTGGCAGATAGTTGGAAAGAGCGTTGTGGTATGCATAAGAGCCATGTGAGTCATCCATGCTTCCACACTTGTGCTGTGTAATGCACTTTGCAGCCTGATGTACCTTTCTTAGTGGTTAGACTTTCTCCTAATGCCTTTGGAGACAGCTACACTTTTGTGATTTATCTGAAATGCTGCATTAACATACTGCATCAGCAGTAGTCATTTGTTTTCGTCTGTGTAAACTGTCCACTGATACACAACAAAATGTAATGAATTCTTTGCAGGTTTTTGTTGTTGTTATTTCTTTACAGTAGTCAGTTTATCTTTCTTATCAAGCTCTTTGGTGATATATATTTCTCTTTCAGTTCCTGATTCACTGTGAAGGCACCAGGTTCACAGAGCAAAAACACAAAATCAGCATGCAGGTAGCTGAAGCCAAAGGCCTACCCAAGCTCAAATATCACCTGCTGCCACGGACAAAGGGATTTGCTGTCACCGTCCAGTGTTTGAGAAATGTAGGTAAGGAATTGCACAAGGAAACATTTCCAAGATATTATTTTGAAATCTTTCTTCAGAGATATCTGCATACTGCAACTAAATATGTGTCTAAACTGAAACAGAAGCAGCAGTTGCCACTGGTTCACATCAGCCACTAAATTAGACCAACAGTTTTTCTGCAAATGCTTAATGGCAGTTCTGCTTACTCATGATAATTTACTCGTGATAGTTTCAAAAATAATGCTACTTCCCTTCCATCAAATCCCTTCTCCAAATGATTGCATTCTGGCCACTGTATTTTGGCTTAATAACTGGAGATATGAACAACACATGACTGCATATGAAGCTCCTTCATCCTTTCCTTTGCAACTGGAGCAAACAAGCCAGGAAGCCTTCCATCAACCAGTTTCCCAAGTCAGGATATTAAATCATGGTTTGAGGTTGGCTCAATATTCTGGCTTGTTCTGAAGGCCTCCCAGGTCAAATGAACCAGGAACTGTAGTTAACAGAAGGCTTCCTGGTTTAATTGCTCTTACTAGGAGGGAGGAAAGAAAGAGTATGTTGGTTCATTGTGTGGTTTTTAAAGCTGAGACATGATCATCCAAATGAACCCACCATGGTTCCCATGACTTTTTTCTCTAGACAGGATAGTTATCTATGTGTTACAAGTGAGAAAGTTATGGGCTACCATTTTGGCTCAAAACAGTGTCAACTGTCAAGGGGATTTTAAAAATCTAAATTATTTGGGGGGTGTTATCATTTTAAATTTTGATAATTTTGCAAAATTGATATGTTTTAACTTACTCTTGGGTTTTCTCTTTGTGATTTGCATTGTAATGCAGATAGGTGAACTACAGCTCCCATCCGCCCCAACAATCATGGTCAGTGGCCATGGATGATGGGATTTGTTTTTCAGCAACATCCAGAAGGCCATAGGTCTCCCACACCTGCCAGACCTCATAGCCAACTGAAAAGAAGTTCCATAATCCTTTGCCCCTTCCTTCCCTTTTGTCCTAATTTCAGTTTGGTTGTCCCAAATCTTTTTTTGCTTGCTGGCACAAAGGTACTGCATGAACTCTCCAGTTTACATTTCCTTGCTTTATGTGTTGTCCTTTAGCACAATATATGTGAGAAGCATTTTCCTGGCTAAATAGACTGCTGTTTGATGCCCTGAGGTAATAACATATAGCGTTATAGAGAAGCTTATTGGTCCATCATTTCCTGACCTGTACTTTTCTTTTTTCCCCTTTTTGGAATGTATATCTATTCAGATTTCAATTTCTTTCAGAGCTCTCTGGTTTGTTTGCTGCTGGTGAGAAAATATCAGCAATTTCCATCCTGAATGAAATGTTCAGCAAAAATCGAGATACTCAGAGTTAAAAGATCACTGACAAATAGGGCCATGGAGTATGGTGCCAGAATGATATGAGCTGACAAGCTTAATTGTGGATCATTAGCTTTACTTACTTTCAGCCAAACAAGCACCACAGTTCTTTCCTTTCAGAGGACCATTTTAATTGGTGTATAAAGCTCTCTGCACTTTCCTTAGATCTCTAATTCAATTTGTCAGTTCATCTTGTATTGCTTACTTGCACACTACTGTTGTAGCAGTTACTGGGTTACCCATCACTTCCAGAAAGTGAAAGCACAACCTCTAGAGGCCATTTTTCATTTTCATTTTACTCACAGCAGTTTAGGTCTGCTGGATTTCTGGAGCTGCAGTCCTTTTCCTACATTCACTCAGCCTTTGGAATGGGAATGACAATCATTAACTGACAATGTGCTAAACAAGATGCCACCTTATTTTCCTCATATCTTCTGCCATTCTCCCAGGCAGCTGTATATGCCTGCAAGAGGGACGCAAGAAATAGCATGCTTGTTATTGCTAAAACAAGGGACGTGGGTGGCGCTGTGGTCTAAACCACAGAGCCTAGGGCTTGCTGATTGGAAGGTCAGCAGTTTGAATCCCCTCAACGGGGTGAGCTCCCGTTGCTCGGTCCCAGCTCCTGCCCACCTTGCAGTTCAAAATCACATCAAGTGCAAGTAGATAGATAGGTACCGCTCCGGCAGGAAGGTAAACGGCGTTTCCGTGCCTTGCTCTGGTTTGCCAGAAGCGGCTTAGTCATGCTGGCCACATGACCCAGAAGCTGTCTGCGGACAAACGCTGGCTCCCTCAGCCTATAGAGCGAGATGAGCGTGCAACCCCAGAGTCGTCCATGACTGGACCTAACGGTCAGGGATACCTTTACCTTTACCTTTATTGCTAAAACAGTCTTTGAATTTGAAATGAACTGGAATATTGCCGGTTTTCTGACTCTGTAAGATTTTTGGACAACCAGATACTTTAACTGAAAACTGGCTATTTATTATTTCAGGTCTTTATGCACTGCTTAATCAGTAGCTTTTATAATAGAACAAAACAATAAAAACATAATAAAACCAAACAGGAACCTGTACATCACCTTAAGATTTTAGCCTGCTGGAATTACAGAGTCTGAGTGTAGCCAGGAGTTGGCCTGTCTGATCTCAGTTTGGCAGAAGTTCCACAGTTTTGAATACTAAGTATATTGCAGGAGAAGGGAAGGGAAATCCCATGTTTTCCTAGGATGCTCTCATGGAATGCGCTTGTTTATCTGGTGCACCTTAGGAGCTTGTGTGTGTGTATGCATTTGTCAGTAAATAACTATCCGCCTTTTGCCTCCCTTGGCTGGGTATGTGCAGGACATGGTGTGGTTGCGGTATCCATTGCACCTAGTTGCTGAGGTGCCCCCTCCACCCTCAGGAGAGGGTTTGCAGGTGGTTGCATGTGTTGTGTTAGGCACCAAGCCTTTCTCCTGTCTTCAGCCATCAGCTACTGCAGACCTCACACCACACACTGAGTTGCCACTTCTTTAAAATGTCTCATGTGGTAGATCCAACATCCTGGAGAACTGGGTGTTGGTCTGCTCCAGCCACACACAGGTCAAGATATTACCATGTGCCTTCCTACTTCTCTCTCATTTGCTATGTGTAATTTGTGGTTCCGGATTTGTCCTTTTGACTGATTCGAGCTCTAATTTGTTTTTTGATAGGCAGCTCACTTTCTTTCCTACCTCTGAGTGTCCTTCCCTATCAGCTGTTATAGTATTTATTTTTAAATACATAATAAACCACCATCTCTGCCTATAGCATGTGATTATTTTCCACTGTTGGATGGAGGCAGGGTACTTGTAAGTGATGCTGAGATAGCTCAGTAGTGCTAAAAATCAGTCTGTGACAGCAATCATAGTGTGTGGTGTCTTCTCTTCCTCTGTAGTTTCAGCCGTGTATGATTCTACACTGAACTTTAGAAATAATGAGAATCCAACTTTGCTGGGAGTTTTAAATGGGAAAAAATACCAGGCAGATTTATATGTAAGGTAAGTATATTCCCTTTGCTATTTCCTTCCTTTATATACATAACCCAAACAGTTGATTGTACAAGCTGTATCAGCTAATACATTTTGATGCACTCTTGAGTCAATTGCATATGGCTTTAGATTGGAATTTTTTGGTTTTATTTATATAGCAAATGCTAGCAAGCGGTTTTCTCTTTCTCTCCTGTTTATCCTTTGTAGGCGGATTCCATTAGAGGAAATCCCAGAAGATGAGCAGGAATGTTCTAAATGGCTTCACAAACTCTATCAAGAGAAGGTTGGTTTATTATTCAGCAGCTCTTAGAATGATAAAAGGCTCTACATGGATTTTCAGCCTCTTTGCAGACAGTATCCTGCAGTAGTTGTGTTTCCTAATGCATTTCAAACAGCAGAAACTCCCTGCATCTGTATTGGTGTAGCCAGTTGCAAAAGGAAGACAGGGCTCCTGCACCTTTAATGATGTAGAAGAAAGGATATCAGCACCAAGCTACACCTGCTGAAATCCCCTCTTCTACACCACTATTAAAAGTTGGAGAAGCCCTGTTCTCTTTTGAATCTGGTCACCCTAATTTGTATAATCAAGGAGGAGGCAAGGCAGGGGAGACACACACACCCTCCCCCCGTGCAACAGAGCATAAGTCTGCTACTAAGACTTTAATTATTCTGCCATGAACCATGCACAAGATAATGGCATGCAGTACCTTTAAAAAAAAAACCCTTTCCCCATTTCAAATCTACCATCCATTAGTTTGAATTAATCTGTATATTTGAACAATTGGCTGATAAGCTATTGTGCTACAAAGAGAGGAATTGTAACTCTTGAATCCACTCAAGGCCCATTGAGTCCAGCTTTTTTGTTTTCAAAAGAAGCCAGCCTAATGCATCTAGAGTCTAGAATGGTGTTGATGTTCTTCCCATGTAGTTTGTTCCCAATACCCAGAGGATGAGACTTTATACTTGATTCTCAAATGTTTAACTCTCCCTGAACATACAAATGAAGTCGCATGTTCAAAACCCTCCATAATTTGCATATTCCTTCTGTGACTTTTTGGAAGGAGAAATACATATGTCTGGATTTTATTGATTTATATGCTTTATTAAGGGTTTTAGAAAACTTCCAACAACACAAAATGATAATAACCAGGAAGGAAGGGGTGGGTAGGTTCTTGCTCACATGATAAAGGGGGGAAGCTGGCATGAGTTTGCCCAGTAGAAGGTCTAAAAGCATGGAATATGTTCAAATTGTGATTACTGTAATGGATAGAAATAAACATGCAATGTATTTCACCAGTGGTACATAAAAAAGGAAAAGTCACTTTCTGGCAGAACCCCCCCCCCCACACTAAATAAATGGAAAAGACAAATTTCCTTGTGAAGCTGAATCTAAGAAGAATGTATTATAGAGGTGCTGACAGACTTGATTAGATCTCTGGATTATATTTCATTTCCTTGCTTCATCAAAACCAATTTGGAAACGAGGAATTTCTCATAGTTGGCAGCTAGAAATAACCCTCAGGCCTCTTATGTGTCTTTCCCAAAAATATGTATTATCTGATCTGAATAATCTAATGTAACTTAAGCAGCAGAACTTCCCTAAATGGGTTGTTTTGTTCCCCAGAAACTTAAGCGCATAAATCAATTCCCAAATTATTTAAATTAGAAAGTGACACAAGGCTGCAGTAGGTGAAGGATTTGTTTATGTGTACTATCCCCCCCCCCAAAAAAAATGTTTACTGCTTGGTTTGTAGAGCAACTAGAAACTAACTATGTTAATGTTGCAAAATGTTACACCAAGAGCAGTAAATATTCTTCTCTTTTGATTATAAATCTCTTGGAGATAAGGACTCGTTAAAACTGCAGAGTTGGTGACTGACAAACTAACAGCGGGGAACAGGCGAGCTTGTGTCCTCAGTGGTATTCCTCCACAATGTCCAACAAGAGATCAGAGGCGAGTAAACCTTCTGCAGGAGCCAATTGGAATCCAAAGGATGGCTATGTGCATGAGAGGAGAAAATGTCTATGTATCTGTTCCTTGGCTTTTGCTGCTCACCACAGCAGTTTCTATAGCCCAATAGGAAAGCAGCGTTTAAATCTGCACAGTAGCTTGTTTGCGAGTGGGATCCATTTCGGAGAAAAGGGACTTCAAAGCTTAGGTCGCATGTGTCGTTCTCTCCCTGTGCACATATCATTTCTTGGGTTCCTGCGCTAAGGAAGAAGTGAGTGACCGTGTGGCAAAAATAGTTACTAAGGTGAACAAGGATATTTGCTATGACTGGTTGGAGACTCACTCGGAGGGGATGGGCATGCTCTGGGCCCCTTGACGTCTTCTCACTCTCTCCTCCTTTGCCCTAACCAGGATTCTTTTCAAGAGGAATACTACAGAACAGGAGCCTACCCTGGCACTCCCATAGTGCCACCCCGGCGGCCGTGGACTCTATTGAATTGGCTCTTCTGGGCCATATTGTTGCTATATCCTTTGTTCAAGCTGTTCATCAACATGGTCAGCAGCGGCTCCTCGCTGACTCTGGCGACGTTTGCCTTTGTTTTCATTGCAGGTGAGCTGTGGTTTGCAGCCTTAAGGCTGCCTCTGGAAATAATATTTTGAGGAAACGGGTCCTTTTTCCATTCTGCCTTTAACTAATTTTATTGAGCATTTGTTCATCAATTAGATGTTTGCACGTGGATTTAGGTCGGATGGGGTGGGGGAGGAATTTTGTGCACCGGTTGCCCCCAGTAGACCATTCTAGAGGCAGTGCTGGAATTCAGCTGAGTGACATTTTGCTGTGCTATGACTGAAACTTAATCTTATTTCTCTCTCTCTCTCTGAATTAATATTGCTTTTTAAAGTCTGCAGAACTCAACTGAAAAGTACCTGTGAGTAAAGACACTGAAGAACTTCTCATTTCTCTTCCAGTCAGGGAGCAAAATGGAAAGAAATGTACTGAAGCTAGCAAGTTTTCAAATGCACTTACATCTCCAGCAATGAACTGGGCTAATCTTGTCTTTTTCTTTCCTTTCTGTGATGGTAGCTTGATCTGTCCAAAAAAATAACCAATATATCAAACATTTGGGCACATGGCTTCAGCTCAGGGTCGCCACTTGACATTTCAATCCTGTCTGATAGTTAAGATTCATGTTTGCAAAAGAAAAGTAAGCCTTTAGAAAGGGCAATATGGGAAAAATGAATGTCAGGATTGTGCCTATTCTTTCGGAAATGAAGAGTCTCAGAATGGCTGAGTCGGTCCGAAGACTGTTAACCATTATCAGATTCTGAATTCTTGCAATTTTGTATTGAACTGTATTAGTCAGCTCTGGGTTTATCTACTAAACCCAACATCAAGATATCAAAACTCTGGTTTTGCAATTTCTGCGGAACAGTTACTAACCAGATTACATATATCTGACAGGGATTAACAGATTACAATAATAGAAGTGTCTTTTCTTCAGCAGCACAAATAATTTTGTAGAATGTTTACTTAAAGGTAGTTTGTGAATGGTGGAGCAGCCTCTTAAAATAGAGACTGTGTTATAGCCAGTACCCACCAAGTCTGCAGGGTATGGTGAACAGGCTTCCTCATTCTGCACCATACCACTCCAGAATATTTGCTCATGGAACTTGCTTCAGTTTTGTCAAACCAGAGGTTTCAGGACTGAAGAGCACCATGTCTTTCTAGGATAATGTGTTCAGGTAAGCCCACCCAGCATAATTCAGAAGCATCCTGTGTGAAATCGCAGAATGTTTTCTCTTGCCTGTAATGAATTCTCTTTTTCAAGCTACCTTTCCCCCCTCACATTCTCCTGGTGTCCTGATCCAATCAGCATATGCAGTATCTGGCATTCTCAGCATCTAACAGAAGAAAATGGTTGGTATTCTGTATTAAATCAGAGTAGTAGTACTGCAACGTCTCGGGTATGACTGAGATGACCCTGAAGCTTCCTGTTGTTGTTGTTGTTGTTGTTGTTGTTGTTATATATTTCTTTATACCCCACCTTTTCCCCTAATGGGACTTCTTCTTGGCAAGTGCTTGCTGACCTGTGTATGAAGACCATGCTCTGTTTTGTGCTTGTGCAACTATGTAAAGTTCAGATATGACTCGTATGGCTTATCGACTAAACCCAGAGTTCATCTAGATTCAAGAGCTCTCATTAACAGTATCAGTCAGATTACGTAGCTCGGTTGGATTAACAGATTCAAAAAACAAGTGTAATGTAATATTTTTGGACTAGGAGAATACAGTGAGGAAGGGTTCGTCCTGTCTTTAACCATATAGTCTGGGCTCTAGAATGCTGCAATGTAAACTGTATCTTTCATATAGTTTACACACAACTGAAACAAATGGCACCAGAGCAGCCCAAATTATGTGCCAACTGCATACATTAAGCAAGACTATTTGGTTGGTTTGCAGTCTCGCTTTGCTCATAAAGTGTGTGGTGAGAGAACCGCAGCGAACGGGAATATTGGCTACTGGAAATCCATTCTCAAGCCTGTCTTGCAATCGTAGCACAAATAAAAACATCCTTTTTTTAAGGGGGGAGAAACACCTGATACCAGTTGTTGGGTCTTACACAGAATATATACAGCTGTGCTTTTAATTGCAGGTGCATGGATTGTGTGCTTTCTTCCTTGCAAAAGCCTTCAAAATAGGCCCCAGTATTAACATTTAGGACATAGAAAAATCAGAGGGGCAGGTAGAAGTTGCTGCCTAAGACAGTGCAGAGGAACGGGGTGGAGAGACTTGCTGCCAGTCAGAGATGTGGCTGGGCACTATTTCTCCCCTGCCTGGATTGCACTGGTGGTGGTCATGGCATATCTGCTACAAGCAGAAAATGCAGCTTTGCACATTGTATGCTCAGCCCACGACACATGTCACAGCTGTCAACTTTTCCCTTTTCTTGCAAGGAATCCTATTCAGAATAAGGGAGTTTCCCTTAAAAAAAGGGAAAAGTTGACAGCTATGGTGTGCTTACACAAAGCAATTTGGAGGATCCATTCAGTTAGCACAGGTGCGGTCTTATCTGGACTAAAAGGGGGAAAGAACATTCAGTATAAAGGGGACTCCTTTTATATGGAGGGCTGTTTTGGTGGCACGATTGTCATAATGACAGCAATAATTATAACCAAAGGTTTCACCTTCCCCCCCCCCCTTTTGAGATGGAAGCATCTATTGTTATTTGTTGATTTTTACTCTTTTTATGTTTTTGTTCAAGAATGCATCCACAGTGGTTTTATTTTTTATTTTTTCAGGCTCCCAACAATATTATGGTGCAGGATAGCTCAGTTGGTAGATCATGAGACTCTTAATCTCAGGCTGAAGGGTTCAAGCACCATACTGGGCAAAAATATTCCTGCATTGCAGAGGGACCCTCATGGTCCCTTCCAACTTTACAAGTCTGTGATTCTATGACAGCTTAGATCCCAGATGCTCAGTGCCAGAAAGGGGCTATGTTGGGTTTTTAAGGTGGGTTCAATATGTTGCTTTTGAATATTTAATGCTAAGAACATTTGAGAAGTTGTGGAATGTTTCCAGCCCATAAATTTTACAGGCAAGAGAATTAGCTGATAATAAAAATAGCCTTGGGAAACAATGAGGTCCAATGTTGCATGACCACAATTATATGGCTTAGTGTGATGATGGTGGAGGCCACATTGATTGATTTTTGTAGTGGAAAAGGATATTCGGAATGTTCTTCAGGTTGTAATCATAATTCTGTGCGGATTGTAAGATCAAGGTTTTAAATGGAGAATGCTCTAAGATTTTAAAGACTTTGATCTGCAGTAGATTACACCTAAACTATGAAAGAAATTGTTAGCTGGGCAATTACAAAAAGGAAATGTTTGTAGTTACTCATGTTGCATGTACTGCTGCATGTTTAGTGCATGTGGATTATCTGAAACTGACTTGAAAGTGTTGCCTGTTTAACTTTCAAGCCACTGTAAATTTTAATCACTGGGTCTTTATAACAAACTAGACAGAAATCCACATGGCTATATTAAATGTTAGCCTAAAACTGCAAATGGGAGACTCTGTTGCATAATGTGAGAGGTCGTCACACGTTTCAGATACCCTGTAGTGAGAATTACGTGCGAAAATTTCAGGACACAGCAGATTGTTGCCAATTATATGTTTTAAGTACTAATTGTTACTTGTGAGCAGAGATTGCATAGATGAGATGTGAAAGTAGACAGTTACTTTTTGATTCTGGAAACATAACCAATGTTATGTATACAACAGTAGATACCCCAACTTAGTCCTAAAGCCTTCCCCCAATTCACCACAGTGCATACAGTCAAACTCATTGATTAGAAAACTTTACTGGGTTGTGGATTTTAATGAAAGCAGCTCCCACAAGAAGGATTCTCATATGTCTCTATGCTGCACATTACTCTGGATTTATTTTAATTTGAATTAAATAATTTTATTTTCTCAAATCACAATTTATCTCTTCTTTTGTTCATGGTTCCAATTTTGCAATTTTCTTCTGTTCTTTATCTTAGTACGTGGGAAACACAGGGAAAGCCATAACAATCGAATATTATTTATTTAATTTTAAATACAACATAGTGGTTTTTTTTTAAATAATAATAAGGGGGATAGGTCTAGTATATCATTAAAACGATTATTAACAGCTAATTACATTTTTTTACTGTACTGTATTTTGTATAAATGAGTTCCAAATTTCATTATACCTGTCCATGCAGTCTTAATGATCCATGTTAAAAACCAACCTTCTCCTTCTTCCCAAAGTGAAGGGCATTCCTGCTCAAATCTTAAGGAGTGATCCTGAGCTGAATAGGAAATGTCCGAGGGTATGTAGAAGCAGGATATTGTAACACATGCCTGGACTTTACATTAGTCCTGCTTCTGTTTTGTGTCAGTCTTGTACCCTTCCTTTCTGAGAAGCCACCCCAAAGTAGTTCTGTGAATGGCAAATATGTTGGGTCACCCAGCTCTTTCTGCTACCATGACAAACCACCTGAGCTCCACTAGATGGTATGGCATGGGAAGGGAAACAGGGGATTTAGGTTGCAATGTAAAGTAGGGCTGAAGAACCTGTGGCCAGCCCAATATTGGATTCCAGGTCCCATCAGTCACAGCCAGAACGGCTAATGTTCAAGAATGCGAGTCCAATGTTTGCAGGGCCACATCTTCCCCATTCCTGATAAGAGATGGACCAATTAAATGCATTTTATTTCCACAAGGCTTTGACAGGATCTCCTGCTTAATATTTAAACATGTTGCAGTGAAAGTTGCAAGAAGCCATCTGGTGGCCAGCACAGGAATAGCCTCTTTCTAGGAAAACAGCTGCATAACTCAGTTTGAGTATATATGTGAATGGCAAGGGTAGATAGCTGCTATCAGGAAGAAAGAAGTACAGTGGTGCCTCGCAAGACAAAATTAATTCATTCCGCGAGTGCTGTCGTATAGCGAAAATTTCGTCTTGCGAAGCATGGTCGGAGGAAGCGCGGCTTTACGGGGAAAAAAACCAAAAAACCACAAAAAGTTTTCATTTTGCGAGTCGCGGCCATAGGGAAATTCGTCTTGCGAGTCACCCTTTCATTAGCGAATGCCTTTCGTCTAGCAAGTTTTTTGTCTAGCGAGGCATTCGTCTTGCGAGGTACCACTGTATATGTTCTGTCGAGTATAGCAACCTGATTTTTATTTTCTGCATACCTGCCTATGAATTGGGTCATGTGTGCTTCTAGTTTCCATAAATACTTTTTCTTTGCAGTGAAGTCTTCCTCTAATATCATGCCAACCAGCGACTGGGTATTTCCAGCCATTCAGTGTCCACGGTGGAGTGCTGAATGTCAATAGCATAATATTGGGTTTTAGATCAGGCATTATAGACTACGGTGGCCTTTAGGTCTGTGCCAATCCCTGAATTTGCTGGTGGACCCTTTTGTGGAGGGAGTAGGGTTTTCTCCCCCCTTCTGCTTGCTTTCTGCTATGGGAATAGCTATGTTTGTTTACAGTTCACGTTAAGTCTCGATCCAGCTAAAGTTTGTAATTACCAAATCCCCCTGAAACCGGTGGAGCAAGTTACAATTAAATTAAACCCGATTGAAAACAGTGTGGGTTGCATCCCACCAAGTTTGGCTCAGAGTAGGCCAACTGAACTTGATTACCCAAGTTAGTAAAGGCCATTAATTTCAATGGGTCAGCTCTGTCTTACAATGGGAACTGCCTTGTGTATTCTAATTCACTTTAGCTGGATTGTGGCCTCCCTGCCTCAGCCATCTCTGTCCGAAAATGCCCAGGCAGGTGGAGGGAGGAGACTCTGGATAAGGTTTCCTTTTCTTCCGTACCTTTTGGGACCTACCTCCCATGTCATTCTTCTGGTTACTTATTAACACTTTCCCCTCTTCCTTCCATCTTTGGTACCTGAAATATTTGGTTTTTAGCCAAAGCAAGAGAGAGGCTGGGTATTTGATTCAGTAGCTTGTTGGGTAGGTAGCAGTCCTTAGGTAGATCTTCCCCCGAGCCATTTCTCCTAAGTAGCACAGCTCCTTTCAGCAATGTCAGCCTTGTTTTTATAAGAGCATGAACATGTGTCTTTGAATTGTGCATGTGTCTCAGTGTGCATGGATGCGTCTGTGCCTTTCTTTCCCTTTCTTTCTCTTCCCTCCTTGTTTCTAGGACCCGGCTAGGTGACTATTGGTTAAGGACCTTGGAGGAGGCTTGAAGCTAGTAAGTGAGATTGCTTGAGCTTATCCAGTAGCCAAGACTCTCCAAGGGATACTAGCATGATGTGATGGAGGTGGGGTTGGATACTGTGGTGGCTGAACATGTGCTTTCATTCCTCTTCTCCACTAAGCCGCCGCCGAAAATGCAATTACATTTTTTTTTAATCGATAACAATTGAGGTTCCTGTTTAAAGCACTCGAGAGCATAACTTCTTCCTGGTTTGCTTTGTTCCCTCTCTATCTTGAAAGGTGACTTCATGTATTAACTTGATACCCTAGGGATGGCATATGGGCAAGTTTCTTAATTATAGCTCGCAGCCAGAGCTCGCCCTCTTTTCCTGGGCTCCCGTTCATTCCTGCTTTCCCTTCCCACCCTCCCTTTAGGTTAGGTTTTCCTTGACCTTGCTATGGACCACGGTTGGTCGCCGTTGAGGGGCCTGGTAGGAATTTTTCCACCTGGCAAATTGGCTCCGCCTTGTGGTTTTCGCCTACCTCGTAGCAACTCGTCACAACTTTGGTTTGGTGGTTAGGCATTGGATAAGGTCAGGAAGGTTAGGAGGTGGGGGGGGAGGACGGGCCAACACCTCCCCCCAAGTGCTGAAGGGTACTTCGTAAAGGAGTCCGGGGGGCGTGTCCGTGTCCGGAGCCGTGGGTGGTCAGGGCCTAAGGCACGCCCCAGATCGGTGATCACAGGGTGAGTCCTTAGCTGATGTGCAGCAGCAAGGGCTCACCCAACAGTGGTTATCCCTTCCTGGACTGCCAGCACGTCGTACTGGAGTCGGATATAGTCTAGTTAGATCCAATGCCTAAAGCCAATACCGCTCAACATCCGGAACCAATAAAGTTGTGGCCTTTTATTCTCCATTTAACCTTATATACGGTGTCTTGTGTCTTATTTATTCACGGGAGGGGTCGGGATATCGACATGCAAAAGGCCTGAACAGAGCCATGTCTCAGTGTGGAAACTAGGCTAGAGGCACTTCAGGGTCTGCTGCGGCAATTATCATGGTCAATTGCATGGGAATTCACTGAGAACAAAAATTGGGCAATGCCAGTGACTTATGGTTAGATTGTGCCTTTGCAGAATAGCACATAGAAGAGGTTATGTTGCTACTATTATGCTGTGGTGGGGATTGCGAATGCCAGGGGGCAATTTGCATTCCTGTCCAGCTCCAAGTGGCCAAACTGTAGGTTTCTTGCATTCACTGACCCTGCAGAGTACTGAGTAGTTGGACAGGGTTCTGAATTGTGGTAACTGTAAGAGGTGTATTCTAATTTAGGGAAGTATCTTTTTGAATTAGAGTAATTCATGGAGGATAATGCTCTCCATGGCTCCACAGTTGGAGGTGGTATGCTTCTGAACACCAGTTGCTTGAAACCACAGGCGTGTGCTGTTTCACTCATGACCTGCCAGCGGGATTGCCATTGGCATCACATTGGCCACTGTGAGAACAGGACGCTGGACTAGATAGGCCATTGACCTAATGCTTGCTGTTATGTTCTTCTCCTCGCTGGGTTTTAATATTTGATTATGACCTGTCCTCCCAAGGATGTTGTTTTAGGTGCAGTTGAAAATAGTGGTGCAAAGTTCCCTTTGGTTTCAGTGTGGGAGAAAGGCATATACAGTGGTGCCCCGCTAGACGAATGCCTCGCTAGACGAAAAACTCGCTAGACGAAGGCATTCGTCTAGCGGGAGGCTGCCCTGCAAGACGAAAAAGTCTATGGGGCTGCCTCGCAAGACGAATTTTTTCCCGGTTTTTTTTCCGTCTAGCGAAAACCGCGGTTTACATTGCCGCTTCACTAGACGAAAAAACCGCTAGACGAAAAGATTCGTAGAACGAATTATTTTCGTCTAGCGGGGCACCACTGTAGTAGAATCTCTTCCACATAAACCCAAGTGCTTGGTTTTGCCTTGATTGTGTTCTAGATTTCTTAACTCTTCAAGTTTTGTAGCCACGGATGCAAATTTGCAAAAATCACCACGCAAGGACTACTTGGCTGGATTCCTTATGTGTCACAAACTGACTTGTCAAAGTGGGATTCTTCAGAGCCCATTGCTATAGCCCTGAGCAGCAGCAGTTTCAGTTTGGGAAGATATGGCTTAATTGCCAGGATCTCGTGGCCTTTTTATAAATATGGAACACCAACAGCCACTTCACATTGTATGTGAGCCTGTCTGGCACACAGGTTGTCTTAAGGCTTACATGCCACTTGTGGAATTATTTGTACAAGTCAAATGTATTTTCTGCTTGCAGTTCTTATGCTCACAGGTGTAACTTTATCATCCATCTATTTGGGTCCTTGGGAAAACTATATGAGGTAGATGTGATTTTCTAAAAGTACAGACTGGATCTGTATTTTGTCGTTTCCAGTTTTCATAGTTGGATACCTTTGGTGGCTAGTCCTTTGCTCTAGAGAGTTAGCTATGGTGACATGTCATGAAGTCCGTACGATCATTGGCTGGACAGTCATGTAATCTGGCAGATTCCAGTCAAAGAGTTCTATTTCTTAGCCTATGCTGACTTTTTGAGAAAAAGTTGTGACTGAATGTAGCCTTACTGGTATATGCACATAACTGCTTAAGGATTTTACAGCTGAATGATAAAATAAACATTGTGGTGTCATTTTTTTTTGACAGTTGTTTACAGGCTCATCATGCTGGCCTATCTGGGTTCCATTTTATGAGTTCACTGAAGGGGGGGAACTATACATTTCTCTCTTTAAAAAATGCCTTGTAGAAATGCCATTATTTGTTTTAAGGTACCTGCATGCAGACTGAAATTCAGTTGGCACTATTCCTGCAAGTTAAAACAGTTAACTTGTGTGCTTAGCAGACAGCATATGCATGAATTATTGTGAACTAGTGCTAGGCCAAGACATTCCTGTTCATCCACCAACTCGTTGACTTCTGGCAGAGTTGCACTTTTGCTCTCATCAAGTTTTGGCCTATTAGTTGTTGGCCAGTTGTACGACTTCAGATTAAAATGTTTGGTTTTCCCCACAACATCCCAAATTGCCAGTGGTGCTCACTCTTCACGTAACATTCTGAGGTGTTTAGCTGTTTTAAAAGTAACACACTAGGCTCTTCTGAATGCCTGAAGGCAGACTTGTGCTGAGCTGCACTTCTCTCTTGACAGGTGATTAATGAAACTATCCTATTCTTCTTCTTATTTCAGCTACTGTTGGTAGTCGATGGATGATAGGAGTTACGGAAATAAACAAAGGCTCGACTTATGGCAACCACGGCCACAAGGAAAAATGAAAGTGAAAACTCCAGAGACTGCTTCATACCCAAAGGGAACATGCACGCCTCCTGTGGACTGCAGTGTATCATTCTCCTTCAAATCTTCGGAAGCTGAATGCAGTGAGATGGCCATGAATTCATTCTCTTTGCCCCTTATTCCTTCCACTTGCAGGGGATATTGGTTCATATTCTGCACATTATTTTCAAATTTCCCCCATTCAGATTAAGGAAAATAAAATATGCAATGAGACAGCGTAGGAAGCTTCTGAAGGAATTGATGATGTTTCTTCATCCTCCTTCCTCATAATTTTTAGCGGATAAACACTGTCAATCCGTTTTAGTTGTTTTATAAGAAAGTGAAAATTATTTTCTCTAGAAGAACCTAAGGAAACCTATCACAACTAATAGCCATTATCACCCATGAATTTGTTCAATCCCTTTTAAAAACTGCCTGAAGTTAGCCATCACACATTGAGGCAGCAAGATTCATTGTTTAATGATGCGCTGTGCAACATTCTCCCTCTTGTCTGTGTTTAATTTATTACCATCCAATGAAACTGGATGATCCTGAGAGGAAGACATATATTTCCACACCAGACATACTTTTTCTACACCATAATTTTGTGTCTCCTCTCCCTTGATTTTTCCCTAAATAACCTCCAATGTTAACCTTACTTCAGCCCCCTGATAATTTCGGTTGCCCTTTTTGTGTGTTTTACAGCTCTACAGTGTACTTTTTAAGCTGCAGTGACCAGAAATGTGCGCAGCATTCAAAGTCTGGCAATATATATTTTCTATAAAGAAAGTTTTATTCTCAACCCTATATGCCCTTTTCACAGCAGTTGGGTACAGGGATGTCTTTTATTGGGCTATCCACTTTGCCCATCAAGACCTTCCCAGTTACTGTCAAATTTGACCCCAACACTGTACATGGAAAGTTAGCGTTGGGGACTGTAACTTTTTAGTTAATTTTATTGCTCATTCACCTCTTTCAGAACTCTCTGCAGTCCCTTTTTTGTTGTTGTTGTTTTTAACCACGCTGAATAATTAGGTCATATCATAAACTCTGACACATCACTGCTCATCCCTATGAAAAAGTAAAAATAAACCACCACCCACTCCAATACAGATATTACCAGGGACCCTGTTTACATCCCTCCACTATGTTTAGTCTGAGGCTCTGCTTCCTGTCACTTAACCAGCTACTGATCCATGAGATCTTACCTGCTCCTTTGCCATTATTTCTAAGTTGGTTCAGAGCTTTTGGAGAGGAACTTCATCAGAAGCATTTTGAAAGTCCACATTCCTTGTTGAAATTCAAATTAAGGGATAGTGAGACAGGACTTGTCTTCTGAAGGGTTGTTTAGCAAGCATTGTTGTTCTGTAGATAAAGTTGCCCTGGAACAGGCATTACATTAAGTGACCTGTAATTTCTTGGGCCCCCTTTTTAAAAATAGTGTTACATGGACTGCTTCTCTGGTGCAGAGGTGGATGTTGATGCTTCTGGCAGTGGGGCTTGGTACTTCATCAGCTGGCAGCTCCCAAGATGCTTGGACCTTTCAAGCTTGCCTTACTTTTCTACTCTTGCCTAGCTTTCCCCTGCTTCTGTTTCCAGTTTTAGATTAGGAAAGCCCTGTTGAAACATAGTAGTTTCTGTTTGGAAGTGGCAAATTTCCCTTCACCAAAGGATGTCCTGTTTTGAGCAACTTTCGCCCCAAATTTCATGCAGGGGCAGAGAAGGTAACCTGTGCTAGAATGAATGAACCTAGCTGACATCACTTGTAGAAGGATCTGTTCCATTAGAGAGGAACCTCAAGATTTTGTGGGTGATGTGTTAGTTTAGTTTGGCTATTGCCACAGTAGCTATGCAGTCAATATATAAATGTACCATGTCGTCAGCAAAATGGACAAGAGTTGAAGAATTGGGTGATGTAAACTGTTAGAAAGACTGTTTGGTAAATGCTGAATGTGTTTACATTCATTGTGTGTAAGATTGGTGGGATGTACAATAACATTGCCAGTGCCTTTAGAAATTGTGTGGGAAGAAGGTGAGGGTTTGAAGTGCAGGTATCATATGAAGAGAAGCTGCACCTGCCTTTTAATGAGTATAAGACTCATCTGGAGTTAAAAGCTGGTAATTTTTAACTGTGTATCATAGGACAGGAATCATTACAAGCTACTTTCCTTGACACAAGTACTAGGGTTTTGTTTTATTTATTTATTTTGCTGTGAGTAAAGGATCTATCCAGAATTCAGTGCTTTTAGTGGGAGATGACTAAGCATGTTTGAGAAATCACTTGTCCTCAAACGTACTTAATCTGTGCTAGATCATGTACAGTACTTGGTAAGCATATTCGACTTGGTGGTACAGCAATAAAACTGCTAGAAGCACTAAGCTAAGCAGGGTCCAGGTATGGTTTCAAATTGGATGGGGGCCACATGTTGGACTGAGGACCCTACAAGTGTACTATTTTATACGCTGCTTTTTTCCTTTTCTGTTTGGGTTTGGTTATGTGTATGAGAAAATGCTGTTTGGGTATCTACTATAAATCATTTCAACAATATCTGAGGCCTGAACGGGTGGTGGATAAGTGACAGTGGTCTCTTGAAGGTGAGAAAGTTACACAAGTTTATACTTGGACCTACATATAAATAACCACCAGAAGCAAATATTTGGCTTTTTCACATTGTGCTTTTGTCATAATTTGACAAACGAAGGATTAAAATTATTTTTAGCAACGATATACACATTATAAAGCAAAACCTTTAAGTCTTCATTGAAAAAGGGGGTGTACAACAGTGATGTAATGAAAGACCACCTGCCAGTCATATATTTTCAGGATGTGGTGTTAAGTTAGTCACATTCTGTAGGGTGTGGGTTTGTGTGAACATATTTTGACTAGTGATGTTGCTTTTACTCTTTACTACAGAGCTCCATGAGCTGAGCAGCTGTTCAGAACTGAAATGCTGCTGCTGCCCTAGTGCTTTTTGCTTGCCCTCTGTCAAGTTCAAGAAAGTCCAGTGGTTCTTAACCTACCCCATCGTTACACACAAAAACAGCAATGAGACCAAACCTGCACATTTGTCCACACTGACTCCTTGTCAGCAGTGACTCAAGTAACTATTCAAGATCCAAGCCTATAGTCTGGATGCAAACATGTCAGAGTGAAGGATCTGGTCCTATGGGGAAGTATTTGATGTTCTTACCCTGTAGCCTCAAGAAACACATAAAAAGTTCTACTACTTGCATTCTGCTGAATACTTCGTTAAGCAAGTCACAAGGCGATTAAAAAAAGCTAGCTTGTGAATCAGTCACCAAGTGGGATACAGACTATGTGTTGTCTTTGTTATCTTAAAAAGCTCCAGAACCAGGGTGGGGGGGGGATAGAATGTCAGCAAGCTCCCTTATAAAATTCCACTCCCCAAGGTGTATGTTTCTGTATGTGTTACATTCAGAAAAAAATGCAGTTTCTGCCTCACCTGCTCCTGACTTTTGGATTATTTTTTCAGAATGTTAAAATTCACCACTTTTAAAACTATGTTGATGCATGCTAGTTAGAATCCCCTCTCTCACACCTTATGACTATTACAGCATGGAGCAAACTCCTCCTCATTGCCACTTAATGGAACAAGCTGTGGCCACAACAGAGGGCCAATGCAATTAACCCAGTCCATAAATACCAACAAGGAAACAAGAGGAGTCTGTTTATACAGTTACTAGCTAATTAAGCGCAGAGGAATTACACAACAAACATGGTGTTAAGTGACCCTTACCTACACTAAGCTTCCTCCGATCTGCTTCCAGAACACACATGCAGTGATCCTTAGACACCACTGAGTCAGTAAAAAGTTTTTAATCATAGTATCATGCATAGGTTGTTCATAATTACCAACAGCTCAAAAGCATTAGGACTACATTATGAATCTCAACTTTCTGGCATAAGTATGAATATGCTTAGAAAGGGCACATACCTCACCCGTGAATAGTAGCAGAGGTGTGCTGTTCAGTCTGGGCACAACACTGAGCCAGTTTCCCTATCAAGAAGGCCTGTGCCAAGCCCCTAAAATATTGATTTTAAACAGGAATTTAAAAAGCATTTTGGAATTGAGCCAGCTGGACCCTCTAATGTTTGGGAACTACACTTGCCTTTGGCTCATTTCCAGGAAGGTAAATGGTGTTTCCATGCGCTCTGGTTTCCGTCACGGTGTTCTGTTGTGCCAGAAGCGGTTTAGTCATGCTGGCCACATGAAGCCAGCTCCCTCAGCCTGAAAAGCGAGATGAGTGCTGCACCTCATAGTCACCTTTGACTGGACTTAACCGCCCAAGGTAAATTCTCAATCTCTCACACTCACACACAGAGCCTAAAAGCTTAGAGGGTGAGGAAGTGGATGCCAGACAATGAAATATTAGTAATCTATTAAACAGTAGCAGCTCTCTATTTTTGCTAATTTGACTAGGCAGCCACCAATGGCCCCATATAAATAAATAACCTGGCCTCTTATGACTTAACTCAATATGGCTATTTTAGTTCAGTATAACCTTTTGGAAAAGGGTAATCATTATAAAAGAAATTACTTTCATACCTGATTCATTCCTTGCACTTCCTCAAATTCTTCTAACTGCAATGAGAGTTGGAGGCATAAACAGTCAAGGTTTTGTGATGATCTATTATGATTATTTTGACATTCTGAAAACCTAAAATTTGAACATGTACATTTAACACTGAATCCCAGCTCTCCACAAGTGGGCAGGTAATGAGAAAAATATCACCTGAGATTGAAAGGGTACTTGCCAAAATAATAAAATTTGACTCTGGTTTGGTGTATTAAAGCAATTTCGTATTGTCTTGTTAAGTATCAGTGTTCATGCCCCATGAACAACTGTATGTTTTAAAATTGCCTTAACAAAAGTAATATTAAATATTGTTTATACAAAAATAAAGATGTTAAAATAATGGATGTTTAGTTTGTAATTTTCATGAATCTACATTACCCAATAACTTCAAACTGATCCAACATCTGGCTTGCTTTTTTAAGCACCCCCCCTTCAAAGTTCTGGTTGAAACAATATAATTGGAAGCATTCAGTTGTCTTTGCTTTTAAGAACAGATAATATATTCTACTGTGGTCTTCACAGTTTACAGGTTTTTAAGATGCCACTGCCAAGCACCCACATCAAACACTTGGGCCAATTCATACAGCCCAGTTTGTGACCCACACAATGAACACAATTGTATGATGGCCTGCTCATCTGAAGACTTCATTATATTATGATTACAGTGGTACCTCAGAAGTTGAACAGAATCCATTCCAGAAGTCCGTTCGACAAACATTTGGAAACCAAGGCGCGGCTTCCGATTGGCTACAGAAAGCTCCTGCAGCCAATCGGAAGCCACTTCAGACATTTGGGTTCCAAAAGAGCGTTTGCAAACCGGAACACTCACTTCCAGGTTTACGGCGTTCAGGAGCCAGAACATTTGACTCGCAAGGCATTCGCAAACCAAGGTATGACTGTACAGTCTATTCTTGCTATTTGCACATGATGAACACCACGACCAAGGGATTAGATTTGGTCTTGTCATCCCAAACAGTTTTACTTTTTTATACCTAAAAAGGATCTTTCCTGAAATAAAACAAAAGTTATGAAGACAAATGCTTAGTAACTAGTATGCTTTGAAAATAAAAAGGGTTCTCTGTCTCTGATACTTGTGTTCTCTTGAAGGCTATGCCATGTTACAAAAATTTCAGCCACCCGAAGGAATCCTACTTATCCTTAGGTTGAGTTCAAATAAAAATAAATCTGCTTGTGTTGCTCATCTCTTGGTGTGCTGTGAACACACACACACAATTTCCATGACCTTATTATATACCATGTTCAACGTCAGAATGTAAGGCTTATGAGATTTTTCCTGGTTCCTACCGGTAGGAAAAATCTCATCTTTATTTTCATCCTGACACATCAGAGAGGGAGAGCGAGCCCACACAAGAAAATCACAAAAGCAGCCTTTCAAGATTCTCTCTTGTGATGAATAACAAAAGACCTGAAAGTGGAATGTTGTAGAATTATCAAAAGAACTTGGCTATTAAAGGTTACAGGTCTTAAAATGGCACCAGAATTATAACTGCACATGAAATGTGTTTTAGGATCAATAAGTAAGCGCCAGTTACTTCTTACTTCTTCTGTTCAAACTTCAGACTGGGCAAAGGAATAAAAAGCAGGTCAAGTCACAGTTGTGAACAAACCCTGCAGCTGCTACTTACCTTATCAGTAGACATAAACTGCAATGGTTCTGGTGATGTATTACACAATGAGAAACTAGACTATTAAAATGTTGCAGAAGTACTGTAAAACTACAGCCTTTGAATGCGCTGACAGAATTAACACATAACAGCTTCAAACAATGAAATAAAGAAAAAGACTTCCTAAAATAAACAATTTATTGAGGAAAGGCCTTTAGATTTCATCAAACAGCCTTTGCATAACAAATTAAGCTGGCCAATAAAAAAACAACAAAAAAGGTAGAAGTTCACAGTCAGTGCACTCAACAAACAGGAGAGTAAAAACAAGGTCCAGAATACCTGATATAACACTAACCTTTGCTTTTTTTCGAACCTAGAAAGTTCAAAAATACTACATATTAACTTTACAGTTCTCAATCATATGAGAAATGGAGGCGAAGGAACAAAAATAAGGTCATGGTCCATTATACAGTAGTAATGGCACTTTCACGGAAACATGCAGCTTCTTTGAACTCGTGGGCATCATCCCGGGAGCAACGCCCGCCAAGGGAAAATGAATGAGAGCAGCAGTAGAGGTGACGCTGGTCACCTGTGCAGTCTTCAGTCACAGAAACTTTTGAACTGTATCCTGGGTCTCAGCATAGTCTTTATGTAAATATTACATACAGTAGTGATTAAGAGATACTTCACCAGAGAACAGGAGGCCACGCATTGTGCATAACTTCATTCTTCATCTGTGCACACCTGGGATGGGTTATAGTGACCGGGAGAAAACAAAAATAATCAAATCTACTGTGCACAGGTTCAATAAGGGCTCTGCAGCTCTCTGTAAAGGCAGCGCTGCTCATTCATTCACATTGATCATGAGACCTCTCCCGCTGAAGATCAACAGGCAAAATGGTGGTTACCAGTGACACAATGGGTCAGGAGGACATCAAGTGCTAACCAGAAGGTTGCGGTTCGAGCCCAGCCAGGGATGGCTGTGGGCAGGATTCCTGCACTGCAGGGAGGTGAACGCGATGACCCCCGGGGGCCCTTTGAACTCAAAATTCTATGATTCCATGAAAACATTCCATTTTCATTTCTGAATGGAGTGCCCAATACCAAAGATGTCTGCTATGGTATCAGGCTTTCCTAGCTAATAATAGATGATGATGATGATGATATTTTCCCAAGAAGTAAGCGTGTTACTTAAATGCATGCAATAATGTTTCATTGAACTCCATCATAGTGGATTAAAAAATCACCAGAAATGCACTATAACCTAAAACAGAATAGGCTGGCATTAACATCCAGGTGGTAGAAAGAGAAAGGGCAGCTAGCTCTGAAAGGGCACACAAACTGCTCCTCTTCTAGGACTTTCCCCCATTGTGTGAGGAACTGGAACATTTGCATAGGGTTGCTTTTCCAGACTTATACTGGTGGGAATACTGACTCCCGTGGGGGACGTAACAAGATACATTTTAACTGATTTTAATATTATATATTTAAATCATCACAACTCACTCTGGGACCTCATGGTCAAAGACAGATAAGAAAATCCATTAATAATAATTTGTTCTTTTAAAACTTAAAATTGTTTTAGTAAGCACTCCATATCTTTTCCTGCTCCTCTCCAGTTGGCTATCTGCAATCTTTTAAAGGCACTAAACCCTCAGTTAGAATTGTGGGATGGGAAAGCGGGAACATCCTGGCACCCCACCCCCACCCTTCCACACATCGGAAAAGGCCCTCAGGTAGAAAACCTTCTATACTTGCACTGGCCAGGGACCCTACATGAGGACAGCATTTGTCCTCCAGCAGAAGGAGGGTATAAGGCCCTGCTCGCTAGATGGCATCCTCAAAGGCCCACATGCAAACTGCTGTCCATGTGCTGGTGCTGAAGTTCTGAAACACAAAGCCTGCAATACCATGTGCATAGGTTCTCCACATGATCTAAGAACCTGGCCACTTTAGGGGTTTTAACTGTGTGGAGACACAAGGATATAGCAGACCCCCTGCTTCAGAGCATCAGATCCAGCAACTGCCTTGTGCTCCTGGCAAGTGTAATTGTAACCTGAAGAGAGATTTAGTTCTCTAACATCCTTAGAATGAAACAGGTTTAACCAACCTTGACAAATGAATGGTCGAGGAGCTGGCTCGCTGTCCATCTCATCTTTGGCTCACTTTCCAGGCAGTGAGAAAGAAAGTCCTTTCCTTCTGGGCTTATCTTTTCTGGGATGGGAGGCGTATGGCCCATCCCTACTCTATACATTATCTGGAAGTTGTGCTCAAATTCATGCCAGGGCCTCTGCAACGAAGGAGGTGTATCAGTGTTGAAAGGGTAAGCTTGCAAATGAATTGATTTAACGCAGGCTTGGTACTGCATTTCTCCATAAGCAGCAAAAAACCCTGGATAAGCATACTGTGCAAGTTTCAATTCAGATTGCACTCAGGTCCTGCTTGTAGGCTTCCCATAGGCATCTGGTTGGCCACTGTGAGAACAGGGTGCCAGAGTAGATGGGGCTTTGGCCTGACCCAGCAGTGCTCCTCTTAGGATTTTAAACAAGTGCATAGTCTTTAAAAAGAAAATCAATGCAAAATTACAACAAAAATTACATGCATAAAATCCAAAAGAAAAAAGCAAAGCAAAGCAAAACAAAGCAAAGCAAAACACAAGAAACAAACAAAAAACCACACCTACAAAGAAAACCATGCCATCATAACCTTTACGTACATATACACATATTGACTTCCTTCCTCTGTTTTGAGACCTCAATTTTTTTAAATCTTTCTGAATTGTTGTGTCTAATGTAAATTTTTGTTGTTGTTCAGTCGTTCAGTCGTGTCCGACTCTTCGTGACCCCATGGACCAGAGCACGCCAGGCACGCCTATCCTTCACTGCCTCTCGCAGTTTGGCCAAACTCATGTTAGTAGCTTCAAGAACACTGTCCAACCATCTCATCCTCTGTCGTCCCCTTCTCCTTGTGCCCTCCATCTTTCCCAACATCAGGGTCTTTTCTAGGGATTCTTCTCTTCTCATGAGGTGGCCAAAGTACTGGAGCCTCAACTTCAGGATCTGTCCTTCTAGTGAGTACTCAGGGCTGATTTCTTTGAGAATGGATAGGTTTGATCTTCTTGCAGTCCACGGGACTCTCAAGAGTCTCCTCCAGCACCATAATTCAAAAGCATCAATTCTACGGCGATCAGCCTTCTTTATGGTCCAGCTCTCACTTCCGTACATTACTACTGGGAAAACCATAGCTTTAACTATACGGACTTTTGTCGGCAAGGTGATGTCTTTGCTTTTTAAGATGCTGTCTAGGTTTGTCATTGCTTTTCTCCCAAGAAGCAGACGTCTTCTGATTTCGTGACTGCTGTCACCATCTGCAGTGATCATGGAACCCAAGAAAGTGAAATCTCTCACTGCCTCCATTTCTTCCCCTTCTATTTGCCAGGAGGTGATGGGACCAGTGGCCATGATCTTAGTTTTTTTGATGTTGAGCTTCAGACCATATTTTGCGCTCTCTTCTTTCACCCTCATTAAAAGGTTCTTCAATTCTTCCTCACTTTCTGCCATCAAGGTAGTATCATCAGCATATCTGAGGTTGTTGATATTTTTTCCGGCAATCTTAATTCCAGTTGGGGATTCATCCAGTCCAGCCTTTCGCATGATGTATTCTGCATATAAGTTAAATAAGCAGGGAGACAATATACAGCCTTGTCGTACTCCTTTCCCAATTTTGAACCAATCAGTTGTTCCATATCCAGTTCTAACTGTAGCTTCTTGTCCCACATAGAGATTTCTCAGGAGGCAAATGAGGTGATCCGGCACTCCCATTTCTTTAAGAACTTGCCATAGTTTGCTGTGGTCGACACAGTCAAATGCTTTTGCATAATCAATGAAGCAGAAGTAGATGTTTTTCTGGAACTCTCTGGCTTTCTCCATAATCCAGCGCATGTTTGCAATTTGGTCTCTGGTTCCTCTGCCCCTTCGAAATCCAGCTTGCACTTCTGGGAGTTCTCGGTCCACATACTGCTTAAGCCTGCCTTGTAGAATTTTAAGCATAACCTTGCTAGCGTGTGAAATGAGTGCAATTGTGCGGTAGTTGGAGCATTCTTTGGCACTGCCCTTCTTTGGGATTGGGATGTAGACTGATCTTCTCCAATCCTCTGGCCACTGCTGAGTTTTCCAAACTTGCTGGCATATTGAGTGCAGCACCTTAACAGCATCCTCTTTTAAAATTTTAAATAGTTCAGCTGGAATATCATCACTTCCACTGGCCTTGTTGTTAGCAAGGCTTTCTAAGGCCCATTTGACTTCACTCTCCAGGATGTCTGGCTCAAGGTCAGCAACCACATTTCCTGGGGTGTATGAGACCTCCATATCTTTCTGGTATAATTCCTCTGTGTATTCTTGCCACCTCTTCTTGATGTCTTCTGCTTCTGTTAGGTCCTTTCCACTTTTGTCCTTAATTGTGGTAATCTTTGTACGAAATGTTCCTTTCATATCTCCAATTTTCTTGAATAAATCTCTGGTTTTTCCCATTCTGTTATTTTCCTCTATTTCTTTGCATTGCTCATTTAGAAAGGCCCTCTTGTCTCTCCTTGCTATTCTTTGGAAATCTGCATTCAATTTCCTGTATCTTTCACGATCTCCTTCGCATTTTGCTTGTCTTTTCTCCCCCGCTATTTGTAAGGCCTCATTGGTCAGCCACTTTGCTTTCTTGCATTTCTTTTTCATTGGGATGGTTTTCGTTGCTGTCTCCTGTATAATGTTACGAGCCTCCATCCACAGTTCTTCAGGTACTCTATCCACCAAATCTAAATTCTTGAACCTGTTCTTCACTTCAACTGTGTATTCATAAGGAATTTGATTTAGATTGAATCTTACTGGCCCAGTGGTTTTTCCTACTTTCTTCAGTTTAAGCTGGAATTTTGCTATAAGAAGCTGATGATCTGAGCCACAGTCAGCTCCAGGTCTTGTTTTTGCTGAGTGTATAGAGCTTCTCCATCTTTGGCTGCAGAGAATATAATCAATCTGATTTCGATGTTGCCCATCTGGTGATGTCCATGTGTAGAGTCGTCTCTTGTGTTGTTGGAAAAGAGTGTTTGTGATGACCAGCTTGTTCTCTTGACAGAACTCTATTAGCCTTTGCCCTGCTTCATTTTGATCTCCAAGGCCAAACTTGCCAGTTGTTCCTTTTATCTCTTGACTTCCTACTTTAGCATTCCAATCCCCTATAATGAGAAGAACATCCTTCTTTGGTGTCATTTCTATAAGGTGTTGTAAGTCTTCATAGAATTGATCAATTTCGGTTTCTTCAGCACTGGTAGTTGGTGCATAAACTTGGATTACTGTGATGTTAAAAGGTCTGCCTTGGATTCGTATCGAGATCATTCTATCATTTTTGAAATTGCATCCCAGTACAGCTTTCGCCACTCTTTTGTTGACTATGAGGGCCACTCCATTTCTTTTACGGGATTCCTGCCCACAGTAGTAGATATGATAGTCATCCGAACTGAATTCGCCCATTCCTGTCCATTTTAGTTCACTGATGCCTAGGATGTCAATGTTTATTCTTGCCATCTCATTTTTTACCACATCCAGCTTACCAAGGTTCATGGTTCTTACATTCCAGGTTCCTATGCAATACTTTTCTTTACAGCATTGGACTTTCCTTTCGCTTCCAGGCATATCCGCAACTGAGCGTCCTTTCGGCTTTGGCCCAGCCGCTTCATCAGCTCTGGATCTACTTGTACTTGTCCTCCGCTCTTCCCCAGTAGCAAGTTGGACGCCTTCCGACCTGAGGGGCTCATCTTCCAGCGTCATATCTTTTATATGCCTGTTATCTTTGTCCATGGAGTTTTCTTGGCAGGGATACTGGAGCGGCTTGCCAGTTCCTTCTCCAGGTGGATCACGTTTGGTCCAAACTCTCCGCTATGACCTGTCCATCTTGACCTGTCCATAGCTTGCCTGAGTAATTCAAGCCCCTTCGCCACGACAAGGCAGTGATCCATGAAGGGGCTAATGTAAATTACCTCTATCTTAATACCTTTTGCACTGTTTTTCCAATTTCTTTAACCCTGCAAAGCCTCATTCGTTACATACCGATATACTTACTCCAGAACAATGTTTTTTCATATATTCTTTAACACAATCCCATTCTTTTGCTAGTTTTTGGTCCAACTGTCCCCTTAAGAATGCTGTTCCTATTTCTTTTCTTCCCCTTAAGAATGCTTAAGAACACTGTTCCTATTTCTTTCTTGCATCTCCAACAGGTATTTGATTTTGATTTGTAAAATTTTGCCAATTTTACCGGAGTTAAGTACCATTGGTACATCATTTTCATCAAATTTTCTCTGATTGTATAACATGCCGTAAATTTAATATTGCATTTCCATAATTTCTCCCATTGATCCAGCTGAATTGTGTAATCTATGCCGCATGCCCATTTAATCATTACTTCTTTTACTTCTTCATCCTTTAACTCCCATTCTAGTAATAGATTATACATTTTGGATACACTCTTTTTTGAATTTTGTAGCAGTACTTTTTGTAATTTTGATTCTTCTTTTTCAAATCCTATTATTTTGTCCCGATTAAATATTTGGGCAATTTGGTATTGTAGCCATGTGGTGCAATATTGGGTCACCTCTTCGTATGGTCTTAATTTTAATTGGCCCAGTTCCTCCTTTAGGAACTGCTGGTATGTCGCCAATCTTCCTGTCATATTTTTCTTTTTGACCGGTATCACTTCTAATGGTGATACCCATCGTGGGGTTTTCAGTTCTAACAACCTTAAATATCTCACCCAGACCTTATATAATGAATTTCTGATTATATGACTTAGAAATTCTTTATGCACCGCCACTTTGCTGTAAATTAGATAGGCATGCCAGCCATATCTGTTGTTCCATCTCTCTAAGTCTAAAATATCATTATTATCTAGTGTAATCCAGTCTCTGATCCAACTAAAACATGCAGCATCATAATATATTCTCAGGTCTGGGAGTCCAAAGCCACCCCGCTCTTTTATATCTGTTAATAATTTATATTTGATCTGTGGCTTTGCCAAATAAATTTTGTTAGGTCCGATTTCCATTTTAAAAAAACATTCTTCTTTACCTATTATGGGGATCATTTGAAATAGGAACAGGAGATTTGGTAAGATACCAGTAATTCATTTTAATAGCCGAAATTCTACCCCAAAGTGTTAATTTCAATCTTGTCCAAATTTCCATTTCTCTTTTTATTTCTTCCCAATTTTTTTATAATTATCTTCGAACAAATTTATATTTTTCTGTTATTTGAATTCCTAAATATTTAACCTTTTTTTACAATTTGTAGTCCAAATTTTTCTACCAGTTCCTTTTTCTCCTGATCGCCCATATTTTTAACCATTAGTTTCGTTTTCTCCTTATTCAAAGCAAAACCTGAAACCTTTCCAAAATTTTCCATTTTTTTCTAGAGCCTTTGCAATGCTTTCTTTTGGGTTTTCAACCATTAGCACTAAATCATCCGCAAATGCCCGTATTTTATATGATTTCTCCCCTAGGAATATTCCTTTTATTTCTTGATCTAGTCGAATTTCTTGATTTAGTATTTCCAAGACCAGAATGAATAATAATGGTGAAAGCGGGCACCCTTGTCTAGTGCCCTTCTGTGTGTGTTTTTTTTAATCAGTTCTGTCATTATTTATTATTATGTTTGCTTCCTGCTGTTCATAGATTGCTTTTAAGCCTCTTGTGATTTGATCTCCCATTTCCATAAACAAGTGCACAGTCTTATGGAGAAAATCTCTATCAGTACATAGAAAATTAGCTACTTCCCTGTTCCATAAATACATTAACACTCAACCTGCACATCAAGGAGCATTACATAACAACTATATGGACCTCTGTCCATATATATAATATGGGTATAATATGATATGGCTCTTTGCATAAATCCTACACACACACACACACACACACACACACACACTTGATTACAGGTCTACATTATCAAAAATGGGGAAACAAAGCCCAAAATGAAATAGGATACAGAGTAACACCCAAAGCAAAGAATGGTCATTCTGAAATGACAGAACTGTAGTGGATTACAACCTATTATTATCTTTAAAAGACATTAGAGGCCGGGGGATTCTGAAAAACATGTGTTCCAGCAATAAGTGAAAATTGTTGGGATACAATTACACAGCAGTAAAAGCCCAAACAAATTATACTCAGCAAACGATATAAGAGATGGGGAAAAGGTTCTGCTTTCTATACTGCAGTTATCAGATGCTCAGAACCGAGAGTTTTCTGTATTTCTTGGCTCTGGTAATGGCAGCAAACAAAACATTCTGTCCCCAAAACATTTCCCTACAACTCAGGGATGGCTTAATTTGCATGCTGAATACAAAACGAGGCTTCGGTATTAGTTCAATTATTTTGAGTGCTTCTATCTTTGGACTTTCCTGCAGAGCACAGCGGATGTTTCATTAATACAGAACATAAACATAAATGCAGTGGCTACATTCCAAACTGGGGGGGGGGGTTAACAGTGTAGTATCCTGTCCAGCCTGCCCCCCAAAACAGAAGCTCCTTCATAAATTATTAGTGCCTACACAGGAATTAAATCTGTGTTGATACTACCACCTGATCTATGTATCCACAGGGTGGGGGACAGTCAAATATTTGTGCTTCCAGTCATACACAGTTAACATAAAGGTATTTTACTGAAAGGAGAATAAAGAAAAATATATGGAGCAGGCTTTATTATGTTCTCTCCATTATGAGAAATTTCATGGATGGCATTGGATAACAAGCTGAGATACACAACAGCCTTAGGCCTGCAGGTTCTGTCCTTGTGTCAAACTACAGTGTAAGGTCCTGGTTTGTTCTCTAACTGGTACCCAATTTGGTGCTTTGGGTGTGATGGGAAACTATGATGAACTGCAGACACCCTGGCTTGTTGTGATGTGCTAAGAAGGGTCAATACAGTTGGGCACAAGTATCCACATCCAAAGCAGGCCTCTGCATGAGGAGAGCGCACTGAGCAAATAAAACAGAGCTTTTATTTTATTATCCAAAATGAGTCCTTGCCCTCCTGCCTATGGCCTTTAATAGCAACACACAACAACAACAACAACCCCAAGTACAATTCCTCAACAATTTTCTCAATTTCAGCCACAGAATGTTTTAGACAAAGTTGTGCAACTTTTGCCCCCAGGGCCCTCCCCCTACCATACAGCTTCATGAGCTTGGCTTAATCTTGCACAATAACGCTTACCTTCCCAGTGACCATTTCAATCACAACACAGCCTAGACTCCAGATGTCTGCTGCGCGCCCATGGCCTTCTCCTTTAGCTCTAGTGATCACTTCAGGAGCCATGTATGCTTTGAAACAACACAGATAATCACATCAGATTATGTAACAAAAGGAAGAAGAGTCTTCTACAAATGGGATTCATCTGAGAAACCAAATCATGTCCAACAAAATAGTAAGTTGCCCGTAAGTTTTGTCTTGCTGGCAAGCACAAGTTGCTTATTTGATTATCAGCTCTCTGTTCCAATGTGTTAAATGCACGTAGTCAATACTTTAAAAACATTTTCACAAGTTTAATATGAACCACCTCCAGATATTTTCTGCTAAATTAAAGAGTTAATATCCCAGTTTTCTACTTGCTCCAAGCAATGGAAAATTGCAAAATTGTGGTTATGTTGGACTGCTACAGAGCCAGAAATCCACATCTTTAAAATTCTCTTATGCTAAGCAGCCGACAATAAGACTTTATGTCAACTTTAAACCGATGCCTACAAAACCAAATTTGTAGTTTAAAACTGATAAACATAACCAAATTATTTACTTGTGCAGCTGTTGACATAAAATGCTTCCGCCAATACCATTTGTCTTTTTTAAAACCAAAGAATGTTTCACGTATAATTTGTTCCCTGTGCTCTGACTAGAGAGAAATAAACGTTTCATTAGCCTTCTGTTGCAGAGCAAGTGTGAAATGAGCTCCCAGGGTAAAGTCATTCTGCAAATTATTTAATGATTTTTGCAATACAACTAGTGCTGTCTAGAAAGTTTTAGGAATAGAATTCATTTTTAGGAATAGATCCTTTAAAAATTAAATGTCCAAAGTGCACCACACTCTCTCAGTTTTCAAGACTAACAAATTGGTATTATCATCCCAGGAAGGGGCATGAAATCAGACACACCCACACAGTGATTTGTTTTTGCATTTTAATAATGTAAAGCACATCTGATCCTTTTTGTAAATGTCAACTTTGAAGGATGCGAAGTCAGACTACATGAAGACTATCTCAGAGTTGCCTACACTGACTGGCAGTGATTCTTCAGGGCCTCAAGTCAAGAGATTTGTTCCCATACACAAGGGAATGTGTGCCAGTTGAAACAAATGGGTAAGCCAGCATGGGTAAGGCTAGGCACCTGACTATCAATGTGCACATCAGAGCTCACGTGCCCATAGCAAAACAACGCATCAGAGCAACAGTCGACAATAACACATTTCATTGGTTTTAGTCAGTGCTACAGACAAGGAAACTTCCTTGGCATGTTCTCTATTACCTGCAGTCCCCAGAGTACTATTCACTTCACCAGGCATCGTCTGTGTGTTATTCTTTAATTTTACTGAACAGCCAAAGTCTCCCAGCTTAATCAGCCCCGATGAAGTAAGAAATATGTTTGCTCCTGAAAGGGAGGGGGGAGAGTGATTGATTCTTAAATCAAAAATAAGACAGGATTTAAAACCCAAAGGAGACAGTTTATTATAGAGTGATCATCCTAAATGAAGAATTCTCATTACTGGTCTGGAGGTCTTGCTAGGCAACCAGGCATAGATATCTACTTATAACTTACGGAAACAGAGAAACTTTATTTTAGGTCCAAAAGAGTCTTGCACATAACCAAGAGGTGGGAGATACCCACTTCTTTGATTTATTTGCCAAAGCCTTTTTCCATAACCCAGCACACATCGACTCCCCAAACATGGTGGGATGTGTTATTACACCTCCCCCCTCCAGCACCATTTTTCTAAGGCAGGAACAAGAAAGAGAAGCTGCCATTAGGACTGCAGTTTCTCCACCCCACAAAACGCTAAATAGCATCTAATCTCACCCTTAAAGCCTTTAGCTGAGACAGAGAAAGAACCTCAGCCTCCAAGCAGTCTAACTAGCATTGCTATGGGAACTGAACATGGCCCTGTAGTCTTTCTCCCTCATCCCTACCAGAAAGCTAGACAGGAAGCATTCAGGCAGCTGTCCCCGACTCCCTGGGCAAATGTAGCAGGCTAGACTAACCTGAGTTCACAATTCCCCTTTTCTCCTTCTACAATGGAGACATGTACAGAAAAGTGGGGGTTGGTCCAATAGTCGGGGCACATCCTTCCAAATGGAGATGAGAGCACAAGAGCTCCCCTGTAGAAGCAATATGTGGGACTGTTCCCTCAATTCTTCTAGGAAGGAGAAGAGGTGCAGGCAAACATGCTGTGTTTAGAGTGGAAAAGCAGCTCCTCACACTGCAAATGGATGCACAGTGGGCTGTCTCAGCAACTCTTACTCACACCAGGGGGCCCAACCACGTGCCTATTTTCAAGCTTCTGCCCAAACTCCACAACTAGAGGCCAGGCAGCTTGTCAGACCTATGACTCATACCATCTTTTGGCACTTTGGTACACACAAAACAAGCCATTGGGGAAACACATTCATGGGATAGCACGTTATTGTACTGACCTGATAAAAGAATTTCATTCCAATCCTTAGTTTATGACTGGCAATGTTAAAACTCTGGCCCTAATGGTGACTTGGATTCCAAATGATGAAATGTAATGGCTAATCAAAGCTATGTAGCCAAGAACAGCTGCCTGTTGGTTATATTCTTTTTCACTGTCCAACCTCCTAAAATCTGAAAAGATACTGATTTCTTCATATACTTTTCTTTTACATATGCTTATGCACAGTTGGGAATTAGTGTTTTGGAGCCTGCCTAACCCCCAGGAATGGGATCAACTAGGATCCAGTGGAGGATTCCCCCGGAGTACAGCGGTGGGGTAGCATTTTTTCACGGATCTCTCCCCTCAACTAGTCACCCTCCAATACTATCCTGGGTCATCTCTAACCCTCCAGAGCAGATTTCACCTGCAGAAACCACCACCAGTAATACAATCTGGCCCCAGAAAGTAATATTCTGGAAGCACTAATCCAGCAGGGGAAGTGTAACACATTAAGTTATAATGCTTTAAACTGTAACTGATTATAGAATGTTTGAACTGTTTTAGAATGCTTTTTATTTTATTTTTTTAAATTGTAGGTGTGTTTGCTATCCCAGGCTCCTCTGGGAGGAAAAGCAGAATATGCATTAAATCACAAAATTCCAGCGCTGGAAGGGAACCCAAGGGTCATTTTGTCCAACTCCCTGAAATGAGGGAAATGAAATAACATGGGGCAATCTCATTAACATGGGGTTTGTGTAACTTTATATCCCCGTGTTTTGTTATATTCCCAAAGTTTGTTTTTTAAATGCAAATCTGCAGATCAGCCCAGAGCAAAAAAGGAAAAGAAAGAATTCAGAAGTGCTGCTTACCTTTGATGTCTCGGTGCACTATGCCATGTTCGTGCAGCACATTGATGGCCGTTGTGATCTGCTTGGTGTAAAGCCTAATGACATGCTCCTGGAGGCCCAGCCTTGACACTTCCTCTAGAGTTCCCTCATCACAGTATTCCATGAAAATGTACATTTCTTCCTATAGTTGGGGAGCAAAGAAAGGCATCTGGTCCCATTGCATCTTCTGTATGCAGAATAAGAGTCTTTCAAATATGCATGTTTCTGTAAGCTACGAATGCCTTGTGTTTTTGTCTGGAATGGTAGCTGCACAGCACAGTACCTTGTCCCGGATGTGTTCTATACAGGCAACAACAAAAGACGTTTGGGCCACCATACCTAATGCAAGAGTAATGCTTTTATCTCATATAACATCCACAAGACTCTCTATGCTGCAACATAAAATATACAGGGCCAGTGTAGACATGGTGCAATATCCATTTCACAGTAGGAACAGACCTTGTAGAATATTACCGAGTTCACCCACTGCCTAATGCAGGAATCTAGCAACAAAAGCATCCCTGATAGATGCCGTTCCAGGCTCCACTAAAATACTTCTGCTGGTTTAGAAAACCACCTCCCAAAAACACTCTGTTCTATTGCTAAATCTCTCTTGACCTAAGTTTCTCCTAAGGTTTAACCAAAATCTGCTTCCTTGCAATTTCCACACCAGGCTTGTACCTGGTTGGTGTGGAGGTCACTTTGGTACTGCTAATGCAGTGGTTTGACGGTACTCAATCATCTCTCGAGACAGATGGATGCCAACAAACTTCTAGTCCCACCCTCTGAAGCAGACTGCAGAACAAGTCTGTTCCAAATGTAAACTGCCACCCACTTCATGCTGCTGTTTGTTGTGGGTACCCACACTATACCTGTATCCCCACCTCCAGCAGCTTCGGAGAAGAGGGATTTCAGTTAGGGCCATCTCTGCTCAGTCTCAATCCCAAACTGAACCTGCTACAGCTACTCCTTTTAAGCACATAAAAAGACACTGAGAAGCTGGAGTATGAAGCTTCCACGTCACATCCAGTTTTGATTCTTAAATAGGAAGGGTGGTATTCAGCTCAGAGTAGACATGATTCACTTAGGTTCATGGAAATCCCTGAGTTTACTCTGACTAGACTTAGCTGAAAACATCCCCAAATATGGTTCTGAAATATATCACACATCCACTGTTTCCACTGACCATGTACAGATGTGATGAAATGCAACATGATAATATTAATGTGGCATGTAAAAGGGGGCCCAAAGGTTCTGTGCGTTCCTACCAATTAAACTGATTAAAGCTTGTGGACCTAACTTATTTACATGTGTCAGCAACCGAGGTTTGCTTACCCTGTGGAGTTCAACACCAAAGTACCGAACCAGGTTAGGGTGCTTAATGCCTTCAAAAATTTTCAATTCATCTGCTGTTTCTTTGATTGTTTTGTGATCATTTGGTTGAAATCTTATCTGCAAAAACAGTGGTTTTTAAATTTAACATTGCTGCTAATACAAACCAGAAAATAGAAAAATTCAGTGTGTTTTATTAGTCTAGTACTTACTTCTTTCATGGCCATCAGTTCACCAGTGTCAACACTGATGCAGGTATAGACTTTTCCATATTGACCTTCTCCTGCAGAATTATAAGAATAATAATGGTGTAAGCAGCCTGAAAATATTGCTCACGATTCTGCCAGTATGAACAATGACTCCTGTAAATATGTGTATGGATCCTCAATGTAACTTTTCTGTGTTCATCCTCTAATGGTATTAATTGAAACTGAGGCTTTAGGCAAGTAGTGTTTAAATTGCTAGAACTTTCGTACAGAGAAAGCTGCTTGGGCCAAGTCCCCTCTAGATCATTTCACAAGAACCTCCTTTCTAACAAATGCAAATTTGTACACACATCACTGAGCACACGAGTAAAATTTTCAACTGATTCCATCCATAAACTACAACAAGACTGTGATTACGCAGAAATGGAAGACCAGGTGATGCATGCACATATATCCTCCTTCACAAAGATGATCATGCGTTTGGGGTGGGGAAAAGGGCAATCAGCCCAAGTGCTTCTCCATATACTACTGTATTGACATACTCAGCAGATGCTACCTTCAACAATAGTGCATTTAATATGCTGCTTGGGTTTCATGTATTGTAAAATAAACTGCAATCAGGAATACAGTTTACTGAAAAGCAGCTTACCAGAAACTTACCGATTTTGTTTCCTCTCTGCCACTTAAAAGTCACCTTTCTCAAGCCTACATGCATGACGTTATCATAAGATTTGGGAGTGTTGCAAACTTGGCCAATAATATTTTTCTGCCTCATTTCTCTGTACCTCTTTTCTTCAAACAACTGGACAGATTTCTGAACTGCCTCCATGGGTCCCTGCCTGGAAGCAGTGTCTAGGAATTAAGAAAGAAAAGGGGAAATCTTGAACAAGTCCTGTTATTGCAGTTTCAATCCCTGGGATCTCCAGTTAAAAGGAAAGCAGGCTGTAGAGTTGTCAGATCTCTGCCTGAAATCTTGATGAGTTGCTGCGAATCAGACAGTCAGTCTGGTATCAGCCAAACTTATCAACCTCAGCAGCAGTTAGAGAATGACTTTTAGACAAAAAAAAGCAAGCAGACCATAGAGAACCATTACTATATGAGTTTAAGATATGGTAAGCTGCAATGCTGATAAAACTCTTAAGTCATTCTTTGTACACTTTAAATTTAGACCATGAATGAGAATAGACAGGAACAAGTATGTACTGTCATCTCCCGCTGACCTTTTGCCATGCATGACTGAGGGGTTATGGTGCAGCAACTGTGCCACCTTGATTTCATTTGAAAAGGCATTTTCATCTTTGGTTTAGTTTGGTGGGTCTTGAAATGTTTCAGTAAATGCCATAGCTTTCTGAATCCTCCACCAGAATTAAGAGCTGTCAATGGCTGTTAAGTTTAAGTTTTGCACCAATATGCACATTTGTGTATACTATCAGAAATACACATATATATAATTTTATTGTTTTTTGCACATGTTTCCCAAACATAACATCCCATCTTATACAATATAACAAAGCTTTGGCTATCACAGCCTAGGACTTCCGTCAACCTCAACTAATGGTTTCCTAACTTTCTTTCTGATTTTGCATTTTATTTTATTAGTTTTTGCTATAAAATCCAAATCTTAAACTCCTTCTTAGTCCTTTTTTGCAATAATTCATATAGTTCTCCTTTACAAAACTTCTTGCAACCTTACAAGCAATGTACTAACAGAAATACAAGTCCATTTACTATGAAGATATAGTTTGGTGAGAGCTTACAGCAAAACCAACTGGCATTGAGGGAACTCCTTAAAATCATACCTATCATTAATGGCAAAACAGAACACAGCTAAGTAGCCAACTCTTATCTTTACCTTTGGTCTGATTGATAAGAGTCCGAAGCTCCCAACTTCTTCGGGCTGATCCACTAGAGTCTCCTTTTGGATAAGTAGGCTCTGTGAAAACAAAATACTTTAAGAAACTTATGGCACTGATATAGAGCAGAAAACTGATTTTTTTTTCAATCAACCAATCAACACCTTTATTGGCATATATAAAACAAAAACATACAAACCACCTGTATATATAATAACTCTACAACATACAAGACAAAAAGGAGAGGAGAAGAAAATAAGGAAGAACCCATTGCTTAGCACTGGTTCCTGTTGATGTTAGGATATGAAGATGGTTCAAACTATTATTAGGGCCCCACAGTAGTATAAGCTATTTACATAAACATGGAGATCGATTGCATACTCTTTAGAGACTATTTAGTTGCAAGGGTAGAAACAAGCACCACTTGTTTTGGTGGAGGAGGAAGGGGCCGGTGCCATAAAAACGGGCTGAGTTGCCCCATGCAATGCTTTTTAGTAGCCCCCAGTGTCCTCGCAGGCAATGCTTCTGTGGGTCAGAAAGCTATCAGAAATAGCGTTACATGGCAGCACAGACTACTGATGCCTCCCCACCTCAAGCAGAAATGCCTTTCTACTCACAGAAGGAACCACTTGGCTGCGTGAATTTAAGATGAATGGGAGAGGGGGGGGAGGAACTGACGAGACAACGCCATAAAGCACTCATTCCATAGATATTGAAGGTTATACACACAAAAACAACTGTGCATAGGAATATGATTAAATGTAGAATAACCAAAGTGAAAACCCAAATTATTGTCTGAAATAAACTGAAGAGAGTGTCAAACCCTGAAATGTTCTAGGTTCCCATTAGAATCACAGAATTGTAGATTTGGAAGGGTTAATAAGCAACAAGTTATGTCTGGAATGGACAATAACCTGAAGCTGTAAGAATAAGGGCAATTTCTCATTTTATATTTATGGCTGGCTTTCAAATGTAACAATCACAGAGTCTGCTTGCTACATGTTGATATTTCAGTATCAATTTGTAAGGGTATTTGTAGGGGTTGGTCCTAATTATGGAGTGCAGCCTTCAAAGTAGTGGTGCCTCTATTTATTCCACAAGCGTAGTCTCTCCAGGAATCCTGCCTGGTTTCATCACTTGTTGCCTTTCATCATTTAGTTAATGCCCTCTTTGATCATCAGAGCATTTAATTAGCAGGTTAGCTGATCACTCTCCAGACTTACAATTCCTCATTTTACTTACTGTTAGTGGGGCATAAATGATGCAAACAACTACATTAAATTACAAGAGCAGATTTGCTACAAAAAGCTTCCTACCATAAGGCATAATAAAGATAGATCCTAAAACTACCGATAGATTCACACCTATAGTATTTGGGAATGAGAAGGTCAAACTGATAGTTCAGCAGAAAAAAACCTGGCCTTGAAATAAAATGGTTGTTTGTTTTAGGGAGAAATGCATAAACAATTTTTTGGGGGGGAAGCATTACAATTTAGACAGCAATCACCTTCACGTTCTTCAGTGGGACTTGAGTGGCGGCTTAATGATCTAAACTGCAGTTCAGCAGCAATTGAAGCCAGTCTATCATTTTCAGGGACGCTGGAGCCTCTGTTTAAAAGAACACACACTGCTGCTGTAGTAATTAGCACTTTTACTCCCCCCCCCCAACAATTTTCTAAAAGCAGAAAGCTTTTAGTGGAAATAGCCATGATTCTGCATGTTAATGAAAGCCACATACTAAGAAAGCAAACTAAATTTTTATAATCTAGATCTGCATCCTGGTTAAAGAGAGAGAGAGGAATCCCCAAATATGATTGCTCTCCAAAAAGAATAATAATAAACAAAATAAAGCTGCTACTAAAATTTGAGAGGGGTAAATGCAATGGCACCAGTACATGCAAATGTACTATAAGGCTATGTTTACATTTGATCATAGAGTCACGGAACTGTGAAGTTGGAAGGGACCCTGAGGGTCATCTAGTCAATGCAGGAATCACCGTGAAGCAGGGAAGGGGGAACACTTGTGGAGGCACCAGATGTCGCTGGTCTACAATAAACCAGGCAACAATCCTGTTACAGTGGTACCCCGCAAGACGAATGCCTCGCACAATGAAAAACTCGCAAAACGAAAGGGTTTTGCGAGTTTTTAGTTGACTCGCGAGACGAATTCGTCTATGCCTGTTTTTCGCAAGACGAATTCGTCTGGCGAGGTACCACTATAAGCCGGCTTACCTTTTCGCTCCGGTCAGGAGGGGTGTTGTCCGCGTCCGCCATTTTGGATCGACTGTGCATGTCTGCGCATGTCCAGACATGCACAGTCGATCCAAAATGGCAGACGCGGACATCCCTCCTGACCGCAGCGAAAAGGTAAGCCCTCCTGGAGCCGCGCGGCGCCGCGTTGCCGGTCGGGAGGGGGCCGTGGGATCGTGCCCGATGTCGGGCATGATCCCACGGCCCCCTCCCGGAGCCCCGCCGCTGCGTTTTAAGACTGCAACGATCGTTGCAGTCTTAAAACGCAGCGGCGCGGAGCTCCGATGCCGGTCGGGAGGGGGCCGTGGGATCGTGCCCGATGTCGGGCATGATCCCACGGCCCCCCCCTCCCTCCCGGAGCCGCGCCGCTGCGTTTTAAGACTGAAGCGAGCGAACAGCAGCGCAGCTGTTCGCTCACTGCAGTCTTAAAACGCGGCTTGGCTTGGCTCCGGTGCCGGTCGGGAGCGGCCCCCGGACTTTTTTCCCATAGGAACGCATTAATTAAATTTTAATGCGTTCCTATGGGAAAAGGTGCCTCGCAAGACGAAATTTCCGCAAGACGAAGAGTCTTGCGGAACGAATTAATTTCGTCTTACAAGGCACCACTGTAGTTGAAAGGAACTTATCCACTAGACATAGTTCATTTTTGAAAAAATGGACCCATCTGACATATCCAAACACATCAGCAGCAATTGGAAGGAATGGCAGGGCAGTATACATTTCAAAGGTATACATATTTATGCATATAGGTGTATACATACATATGTATATATTAATGGGAGAAAGAAAGATCCTGTGTCAAGTCATAATGCTATACCTTTGAAAATCTAATTTAAAATGGGTCTCATCCAACTAGACCATACTCAGAATAAATCCACTGAAATCAATGGATTTAAGTTAGTCAATTTCAATGGGTCTTCTCAAAGCATGGCTTGGATGGATTTAACCCAATGTCCAGAGAAACAAATAAAATTAAAGATGACATTATCAATGTACCAGACACAATTGCTTTGCTTTTGCTGGTTTTTCTCTTTAACGGGGTACTCGAAAAGAACAAATGAAGTATGGTAGCATTTGTGCACTGCATGTTGGTTCAGTGTGCCAAAGAAACATCATATGGTGGATTTGTCACCAGTGTAACTCTTCTTGGAAGGTTTTACTACTTGCTCTATATTCCCATGGGTAGAATTTTATGAAATTAAGAGAGGTGAACATATTTTAGGCTCTCTGTTCAGTATTAGTTCAGTCACACCTAGCTACTATAAAGCTGCAAAGGAACAGAGGAAATAAACTGCATGCATTAATGGTTCTAAAATAAAACTAAATAAAAATTGTTCTCAAGCATGCATGGTAAAAAAAAAATTGATCTTTTAAAAATGGATAAACATATAACGTGCACTTAAAAAAACCTCACACTTTTAGAAGAAACAAGCTAATCACCGGGAGCATATAATGGAACCATGATGAACTACTAGGAACTAATTGCAAGCAGGTTTATATGAGTGATGTGGACAGGAATGAATCTGCTATGTTGTGGAGCTACCTGATATCATTTGTACTGCTGACAGGTGGTTTTGGCTGAGTTGAGTCACCACCGACGGGAGTGGGGCGACTAACAGCAGGGCTGCAATGGTTCCGTACATCACATGGGACATTCCTTGTGCTGCAGTGAGAAGAAAAGCTTAAGGGAAAGACTTTCAGGTCGATTTTTACTGGATTCTTAAAACACGGTGACTCAAAACAGTAGTCTAAAAAAATCTTGTGAAAAGTTCATTTTTAAAATAAAAAAACCTGTAAAATGATTTGAGCTCTAAGTAGATTAAAGTTTCCAGCTTGCACTATAAAATTATGCTTGCAACTGAGGACCTAGATTGTTTTCAGCAAGCAAAAGAAGATCCATTTATAAATGTGGAGTACTGAAAACAAAATTGTAAACCAAAAGTGTAGTGAGTACGAATACTGTAGCAGCAGGCGTAAAGGTACCCCGACCGTTAGGTCCAGTCGCGGACGACTCTGGGGTTGCGGCGCTCATCTCGCTCACGAGGGAGCCGGTGTTTGTCCGCAGACAGCTTCCGGGTCATGTGGCCAGCATAACTAAGCCACTTCTGGTGAACCAAAGCAGTTGACGAACATTTCGGAACACAGATGCCGAAAACCCAAAGTAAATGCTTCCGTTTTCAAGCATGCCTTGGAAGTCAAACGGCTTCTGCTACATGTTTTTCAATTTTCTCAATTGGATTTGCAGACTGCCCTTTGCGCCTCGGAACCGAGGTGCCAATGTATGGTCACAGTTTAAACAAGCCAGTTTCAGCACCTATAGTTGAAGTTGGCCAACCATAGTTTGTTGGTGTGGGTGACATAAGCCAGTTATGCAAAAGCAGAAGCTTCCAATCTCCTTGCAATTTGCAAGGGGAGAGGAAAGAAGCATGTAAATCTGAAATCTGCTGAGGCTTGCTCCAGCGTGATTTAGTGTGATGTGTGCAAATGCTGTCTCTGCATGATGGCTTTGTACAGTGGTTCTTATAGTGTGTGTGTGTGTGTGTGTGTGTGTGTGTGTGTGTGTGTGTATATATATGTAAGGTGTAAAGTGGCAACGTCCATAGACAAGTTGATGTGGAAACCCTCTAATTTCCAAGATGCAGAAATGCCACCATATTCAGCTAACTTTCTTAATCTACACTTAACAGAAGCAGCAATGTCACTGGGATTTGCATGCACATACATGCATGTTTAAAAAACCAGAAGAGAAAGCAGCACAACAGAAGCCTCATTTTCTGCATCTCAGTTGTCCGAGGGTCTTAATAAAACTGTTTTTAAAAATCAGCAACATTATTGCAAGAGCTACCACTAATTTGTCATCAACAGCCAAATTTCCACCTGTTTGGGAGTTAATACTGTTGTTTGCAACCTTTTGAGGAGAAGGAGAGGAAATAGCCAGCAAGAAAATGAGGGGGGGGCGGGGGAAGGTTCAAGAAACTGTAGGATAGGATTGTGGTGGACAGAGATGGGGAGAAAGAGCTGCCTTGCTCTTGCTGCTTTTTATAACTCACACATACACACACAAAACAAACCTCTAGCTCCAGCACTGTAGTAGCATATTACTGAATCACATATCATGGAGAACAGAAGAAAGCAATAAATTATAATAAAATTCAGAAAGTTGTTCAGGTACAGAGGAGAAAGGCTTATCAAAATGATGTTACAAAGAGGCAATGACATTCTTCACAGAACTCATAACAATAAGGAAAATTACTGTGGGGTTTTAAGCATTTTTTCCAAAGGGGAGAAATTATTGTGGGCTTGGCACATAGGAATTTTTTTAATCTCCTTTGGATAAAGGCAGACAGCAAGGTTCAAATGGTAAAGTTGCTTGAACAACTTCAGAAACACCAGTTTCCTCTAGACTACATGCAGTAAGGATCTGGATAAGCTTTTAATACCTGAACCCTTCAGGTGTTGGGATGATGAGGTGAGGATTTGGGGGATCACTATGGCATCGAGGTACTTTCACAGGACGGGGACTATTCCGATGAATAGCTACAAGCAGAAAGAGGCAGAGGGAGGGCATTCAGATGATTGAAGAGAACAGTCAACACATGCATGTCACATTTGATGCAGGATCATTGTAACAGAGGTCCAGTTCATGCAATTTGTTTGAAGTGGAAGAAACTGGGATGAAATCGACCCAGAGACATTTTCTCAAATAGCAACTGATGTGGCTCACTGTGCATTCATATTTGCCTGCCAGCCCATGAGAAGCGGACTTAAGAAATTGGTCAGCCCAATGTATATGCAGGCTAGTAGCCAGGAGATGTAGTGGGCTATGGAAAAGCAAGCACTAGTAAGTAAGCTATTCCTATTTATATATGTCATTTAGCGTACAAATAGTTAAGAAAATGGGTGTGGGTGGGTGTAATATTTTACAAAAGTACAAAGGCTTCCTTAAGCCACAAGACAACTCCCAATTTATGGGACTTGTTCTGTATATTTAAATATTTAGCTTGACTACAGATATATTCTTTCATAATTAACCTGGACTTGTTTGGACTGAAGTTGTTCACTCCTCCAAGTGTGTCTTTGATGTTCAATCACAACACAGATTTGAATTTTCTTCTTTCCTCCCCAAGTACTGCCATTATTTCTTCAATAAACTCGACCAAGGTCCATTAAGAGCCATTCAAGCTCAACCGCAATAAGCAAGAGAGATCCTAACCTGATATCAGCAGAACACTTCTAGTTATTTTAATGTTGTCACTTTATAGCTGTACCTGCCAGTTATTGATCTCTCAACAGAAGCAACTCCCTTGCTTATACATTTTATGCCGGGAAAGGCAAGCTAATTGTGGAGCACACACTCTATATACAACAAGACTCCACATTGGCTTGCAGGCCTCTCTAGTTCATGCAGGTCTGCACACCTTGTGACCCTCCCAGCACAATGTAGCCCACCAGTTTCATAGGAGGCTCACCAATGGTTTGATCAATCTTGTTTTTGTTCTTTGCCACCAACAATGTATGGCTGATGGGCAGTGCTTGGCTTGGTAAGACACAAGGTGTGCAGGGCTAAGTTGAAGAATCTCCAGGAAAGCTATTCAATCTCTGCTATTAGTATGAACTTCACTAAATGCAAAATGTTCTGTATAAAGTTATTCCCCATATAGTTCCAGTTTGTTCACCACTGCTTTGTGAGCATGGTCACACATGCCTTAGCTGGGATTACTATTACATGCTCTACATGGGGCTACCTTTGAGGAGGGCTCAGAAACTTCAGTTGCTGTAGAAAGCAGCTATAAGGCTGTTGATTGAAGCCAGTTGTCAGCAGCCTGTGATTCCACTGTTGTACTATACCAGGCATAGGCAAACTCAGACCTCCAGATGTTTTGGAACTACAACTCCCATCATCCCTAGCTAACAGGACCAGTGGTCAGGGATAATGGGAACTGTAGTCCCAAAACATTTGGAGGGCCAAGTTTGCCTATGCCTGTACTATACTCACTGGCATCCTGTTCATTCCTGGGCCCAATCCAAAGTGCGGTTTCTACTTTTAAAGTTAAGCGGTTTAAGTGCCAGGACACCTAAAGGGCCACCTATTATTTATTTATTCTTTTTCTGCCTTTCTTCCTCTAAGCAGCACACAGCAGCACGTGTGCATTTCGTAAGCAATCTCCCACCCACACACTGACCAGATCCACGCCTGCTTAGCTTCAGCAAGGCCTCTTGTCCCTTCAGAACATGCCCTGGGACCACCATGCTCACTGAAGTCATCTGGACAGGCCCTGCCAATTCCTGAGGCTCAATGGAAGGAACATGTGATGGGAACATGTGATGGGACTTAATTAGCTGCTGCGCTCATGCTTTGGAATGCTGTACCTTAAGAAAAGTTATCTCACCACCTCACCTCCCTGATGTCATTCCAAGCCAAACTGAAAACCTGTCTGTTCTAGTAGGCCAAGATGAATTATCTGCTGCTTCTTATATTTTACAGGGGTTTAAAAAATTGCATTCTTTATTGTAGAGATGGGAAAACACTGGTCCTTTACAGGTTGTTAGGACTCCAACTCTCATCAACCCTAACCAGCATGACTAATGGTCAAGGATGATGGAAGCTGCAGTCTAATAACGCCCTGAGAGTAACAGGTTCTCCATTCCTGCTGATTTTTTGCCATCATTTTGTGAAGACAGGAGGCCGACATACTGAGTTGGATGACTGCCTGATTCTTGTTTTTATTGTGACTCTTGTGATTTAGATTTACACATTGAATTCACTTACAACGGCATGTTTCTATTTCTACAAACTACGGGTGTAAAGTTCCAGAAGAAGAGACTGTGTAGCTGCTGCCTTACCAAGGTACAAACCTGTAACAGGACTATGAGGCTTTCCAATTACATGGCCAATACATTCGTTCATCAATGCCTGTAAACTCTGGAAGATAGAAAATTAACATCATTGCAACAATAAATACCGCATTTTTCTAATAAGTACCTGCAGTATCTTTAACAAATTGAAATGTGTAACTTAGGAACATATATTATTCAAGAAGTATGAATAAAATGAACCACCAGCAAAACAACCCTTATCTGGTCCCAAATGCAGCCAATAGTGTTTGTTAACTTAAAAAGTGAGAGTGGTTAATGACGTACCAAAAAGTCATCTTCAGGCAGAGCTGAAATAAAGGCTGGCTCAATGGCTTGAAGGAAATCAAAACCTTGTGTTGCCCACCTGTTGTGCAGAAAGAAGTTACTGGTTAACCAGGAGTACTTATATAAGCAGCTCTATTTATTTAGAGAAAAACAACCTCTGTTGCCATGCTACACAAAAATCTTGCCTTTCTAAACATTATGCAAATCTAAAACAATGCCTACGCAAGACTCTGTTCCCTGAAGCTATGTTTTTATGGCTATGCATGGGAAAGAATACTGCAATCCCAACACTCTTAGGTGGGCTTCAACATAGCACTAAGTGGGACATGTGTTTATGGGACGAGGTCCAACAGGACTTCCCCCTCCTCCATGTGCCTCCTAAACCTATTTTTGGGGTTTCCAAAACCTTCCAGAGCAGATTTAGGTGGCACCGGGGGGGGGGGGGGAGTCTACTGACTCCTGATCTAGATGACAACCCTGTTTTCCCACAGACATTTAATATGTCCACAATGCAAAGTCTGGCCAAACTCTGCAACATCTCCAGTCATAACAATTATCTTTTCCAATTAGTGACAACAAAGGAAATAATGAAGTGTATGCCGTGTAGAAAAGGATGCACACCTGGTAAGGACAGCCAAAATGCTTGGGAACCCACAATTAACCGTAACCAAATTGCCATGACTTTCAGGTACTTAGAGAATCCTTGGAGGCTGAGTGCAGCTCTTGAGGCAGGCAATGTGCAGAGGATTTATATTCTAAGTCACCCTGATTATTTACTATTGCATGCATTCCCCATACTGTAATTTTAAAAATCAAGTCTAATTAAACTGTGTAACAAACCTTAATTCTAGCCTTGTTTTCTAATCATGAGAGTCACATTTATCTGAAAACTCTTAAATGATTGGTGCCTTGGATTACCTCAAATATCTTACTCTTGTACCCATGTTGTGGTATTTAGCATTAATATAATATTCAAAGTAATCAAGGCAGCAACCTTGCTCTTTGTTTAAAATATACAAGCTTCCATAAAACAGAAAGGAGGAAAATCGAAAATAGTTATATCTCAATCATTACCTTGGTCTAGTACCTCGGCCACTCTCACACTTAGTAAGGACATAATTCATCCACTTTCTTGCAAAACTGATATACTGGTCTCCAATTTTCTGTCTGAATACCCCAGACATCAGACGGATGGCTTCTTTGTGGTACTGCAATATATTAAAATCACCTGTCAAGGCTTTGAAATAAATATTGCCATTTTCAACTGTTACAACAGTGTTTCTTAAACTTCAACATTCTGCATCCGAATTTACAAATTCTCCAATAATCAAACTCAAAATTAATAATAGGTACAACATAAACACACTGTGGGTGGTATCCAACCAAGTAGTTCATTAACACACAGACTTCTGGCTGTGTAATGGATGTTTCCCTCCCTCCCTTTGAGTTCCCCCATCTCCCCTAAATCTTGTTGACAGAGAGAGGAGAGAGAGAGAGAGGAGATCCACTGTGCAAATGGAAATCATTGTGCAAATGGAACTACTTTGTTACGATACCACCGTGTGAAAAAAGCAAGAGAATAGCATGGTATGTCTCTGTAACACCTTGCATACAAACCTGCTGATAACCAATGCAATACAAAACTGCAGTTATGCATAAATAAAAAGCCTGTTGGGTCAAAACTCCCTGGAGCCTTTCATACATAAGAAAGGGAAACCCAGTAGGGAACATTGCTATTTAGCAGCAGCCCTTGAAAAAGGAGAAGAGCTGTGGTGGGTCTGATCTTGACCTGAGCAGATGGGTCTTCTTCTGTTTTCTTATGGGGTGTGCTTGCTACACAGCCTCCAATGTTTCATAACTTTCAAACAAAACAAGCATTCTTATAATGGGAAATATATATTGTTTTTATTTTTCTGTGCGTTTTTGTTCTTCTGCATAAAATGTCAAGCAGAAGAGTGCTATTGCACTCATGTCTTGCTTGTGGACTTCTCATCTGGTTGGCCCCTGTAAGAACGGAATACTACGCTAGACGAGCCCTTAGGTCCAATTCTAAACATTCTGCTACTATTAGCTACCCAACGCTATTTCTCCGAAGTGAAAAGTGATTACCCAATCAAAAGGCTGCTTAAAAAAAATGACCCATTTAAAAATTCACTTCAAAGAAATAAAATTGTAGCCTTCTGCTTGGAAAAAAAATAGGCAAACATTTCTCTTGAACCAACCTCAAAACCAAAGTTGTAACACTGGATCATGGCTTCCCGATAATATTGTTGCAAGGTGGCAGATTCCGATTCATCAACCTCAGCATCAAATTCAGATGTGAACATGCGATCAACTCTGTCAATCGCACTGCTTATCTTATTGCAAAGCTGTAATGCATCACTCTGGAAAACAGGAAAAATATTTGCTGAAATATTATTTGTGTATTTAATATTTGTATTCTGCTTTTCAAATAGCAAATGCTGAGCTCAAGGAGTCTCAAAGAAATCACAATATCATTTAAAAACAACAAAAATTGCAATCTCTATAATATCAAACACAACAGCATATAAAGCAAACAAATTCATCAAAACAATTAACTCATAGTTAACTGATACTTCCTTATAATGTAATACATGGTTCTACAGGAACTTCATGATAATCCTCAATGGCTACCTCTCACTATATCATGGGGTACCTTAGGCTGCAATCCTATACCTATTTACCTGGCAATCCTATACCTATTTACATGAACTCAGTGGTTCTTGCTTCAGAGTAGACATATATAGGATTGCACAGTTAAAAAATAAAATGTGATTTTTACGCAAGAGCCAACTTCATCAAAAGTGTTATTAAGATTCTTCAAGTGTATATACCCAACCACTATTTGTGTGCATGCAAGCTTTCACACTCAGTTTCCTACACACAGATTGCAATGGCCAGCTTCCATGAATTTGCTGGTTAACCCCTAGAAATCTGGAACACTGGACCAAACATGGATAAGTGACTTTTTGTAACCACAGCAGTAATCCAGAAATTAAAGGGCATGAATATCTTAGGTCCATTAATTTCAATGGATCTATTCTGGGTAGAAGTCAGGTGGATAAAACTGGTGATTTGTAAATAGTAAAGCCTTAAAAGAGAAAGGTTTCCCCAAGCACTGCATTTTACTATTTTCCTAAAGCACAATATAAAGTTTCTTACTATTCAAATCTGTTTCAAAGCTACGGTATGCCTCATGTGTCAGTGCATAAACATACAACTTCCAAATCTGTACATACAATTCATTCAGCCTGCTGTATAAATTACTCTCAACTTACTTGCACAAAACTGCAATGACAATCTTTTTCTGATCACTTGCATTTAAAAGTAGACCTTGGCTGCCTCTTTAGAGATTTTGTTGTTATAAGCGACTGAGAATGCTTAACAATCCAGAGGAATATAAACCAGAAAGATGTGTACCTTCAGCTGCTGCAAAGCTTTGGCAATGACTGGCTGGCTGGATGTTTGCTCCTGATGTAAAGAGATGAGCCCTTCAAGAAATTGTTGGACAGCTTTTCTCTGGTTCACAAGATGAACAGGCTGCATGACTACAAGGAGGAGGTTGTCAACCTAAGAATATAAGGTTAATTTATGGTGTTGCTGAAAACAGGTTCTCAAAGTTGTAACCGTGAATTCAATTGCAGCTATTCTGAAATTTAAAACACTTAACTCTGACATGTTTTAAATGGTACTATTTTCCTTCCCACAAAATTGCTATGAAAAAATGTCTCCAGTCGTACTTGTGGATTTTCCAAGGCTGTCTCTTCAACATTCAATGTGACCAATTTAGAGACAGTTACATATTGATAAACATATTTCGGTGTATTGTCTGCCTCCCTCTATGCACCAGAGGCTGCTAGGTGAGGGATGAGAGAAGCTCCAGGTGTATGTGCAGCTGTGGCACAAAACCTCCACACAGCAAGTTGGGGAATGAAGTCTGTGCAGACGCACACTTCAGCAAATCAGTTGCTGAGTGGTGGGAGGAAGAGAGCTCCATGCACTTCTTGTTGCTAGAATGGAAACTTTATATGCTTACTACGTGCATTAGTTTCATACTTATAAAGTGAAGAAAGCCTTTTGATCTCTCCCATATGTCAACTGGTGCAAGAACTTATTTACATTATAACAATGGTACTTTTTCTACTAACATCCTGTAGCTTCAAACATTGTTTCTTATTTATGTTATAAAATTTATACAGGGCTTGATTGTAGAAGAAACCTCAAAGCGGTTATAAAAATGTAGAATAATAAAAAGCAATATACAGTTAGGTACTACAGCTGCTCAGAACAGAACCACTTTACTCAGCAAAGCGCCATGCACATTTGAAGCTCTGGATCGCAGCCTCCAATCTGATCTAAGGCTATACTGACTATTTATTCTACTCTCAATCCATTCAAGACAGAAAAATACACACTTTTTTGCAACATGAGGATCATATGCAAACTAAACCCCTATGAAGAATGCATAGGCTGAATTCTCAAGCATCTAAGATCCTATCCTAGTAGTATTTCCGATTTTCTTACATGTGAGAAAAGCAGAGTCATTTCTTAAATGTTGGGAGTCCATAAATAACTACAGGGCCATTTATCAAATCAGAAGAATACTAATACCTAAATTATTTACCTGCATACTTCTCAATGTGTCAATTGTCTCCACCTGAGGGACAATTTTGACAGGCTGTCCTTCCCAAGTGCTCCAACTGTCATCAGTGTCATCATCTTTGTCTCTGTACTTTGTCATAAGTAAAAATGGTTCGCTTGCAACCTCATCAGAGTCTTTTGAACAGTCCTTTCCTGCAGCTGTATTAAGTAGCTGCAGGATGATAGATTTCTCTCCTGAAAGGTTATCTGGCACAAAAATCTGCAAGTTTTCAAGTCCAGGGATCTGTACCTGAGGAACAAACCAATATGGTCCAAATTATTAACACCTAGAACCACAGAAAAAATTCACTCATTTTTCTCAGGGCGAAAGGATTTTCACAGATACTAAGTAACTTCCACCCCATACCTTTATGCACCTTTTCCATGGCTATTTGCACTGCATCCCTCCCCACCACCACCTAGTGCTTCTGTATCTCTGTTGTCTCCCCCATCACTGCATGATACTAGCCAGTGAGGATCACACAGGGAACAAGACTACAGAGAGTTGACACTGAAGACATAGAAAGTGGTGTTGCTCTTGCCCCAGGGTGTAGTGACAACGCATTACTAGGCACCACTCTGTCTTCCCATGTTTCATTACCCATCATCACGGCACAGAAAGACAGGAATACCTCTCAGTTGCCTTGGCAACAATGGGACACATTCTGTGTACAGGTGGGCTGCAAAAGAGGGCAATGAACTCACAGCAGTGAGGTGATGCCTTTCCTTCCCACCCACCTCTGCCCCACAATGTATGTCAGGGAGATCAGGTGTTTTCCAAGTACACAGATGTATGTCCAAGGAACAGCATTCAGTCACGTGGGCCCCCACCTTCAGTCTGAAGTGGTACAACCCAGACACAGGTTTACCACCTCAGTGAGAAATTATTTACTAAGTGTATCTTATCCTTCCCTTCATCATATGATCCAAGTGCAGGCCCCCAACTGGTCCTTTGGTAGCTAGACATGTCTAACCTTGGTAGTTAGACATGCAAAAGATCTGAACGCCACACACTGGAGAGCATAACAATGCCTTTAAGCCCCAGGCTGATTTTACCTTCATGTACTGTTGTGCATTCAGGGCACTGAGGAAGTCCCGCACAGAGGCAGACAATGTGAACTCTGCTGCTATTTCAAGGTCCTAAGAATAAAATGACAGGTGTTTATCAAACTGCACTGTTAAGAAGCCTATCAATGCAGCTGAATTGGGCACACTATGTAAAACCACTTTTTATTTTTACCTTTCTTAATCTCTTGGCAAAGCCAAGAGCTTTGGATGCTCTCTCTCTGGCTTCATGGAACAGCTCTTTCAGTGCCCGGCTGGTCTCTATCACAGACCTCCTACAAATAATTTAACAGAATGCAGTTATTTCAACACATTGTCACACATGCATTCAAATGTGCTGAAGAAGAACACATAAAAAAGGCTAATCAAGAAGTTAGAAGGCAAATATGTACAAACAAGATGCTAAAAATGAATCTGGTATTGAGATGATGACACATCCTACACAAAAAGACAAAGTGTACAGTTAAGGAAACAAGGCACAGAAATTATTTTCATGCCCTTAACTGCAAGCATTATTAGGCTGAGCATACACAAACACAGGGTTTCTGCTGCAATTTTAAAAGAAATTCATGCTGCTTCTTTCATGCATATGAAGACATCCATAACAGGATAGTGTATCTTATGTAGGTCTGGGAGTACCTGATTTCATCTGAAGCTGCACTGTCATCAGCATTAGCCCAAAACTCATCACAGCTCTCTTGTAAGCCAGAGTCTAAAAAGATCCCTGTAGATTTAAGCAGCACTCCTGCAATGTCACTGAAACAAAATAAAAAACAATTGTCACTCCCTCAGACAATGCAGAAAGAGGCTTGTGGATCAAAACTTCCAAAGCATTCCAGGATTGGAACGCCATTGATATGAAAGTATTAAATAAAGTTTATGTAAAATAAATGAAATGTTCCCCCATCAGATGCAGTTTGGGGGGCGGGGCGGCAGAACCTAATTAATTTTACAATTGTTCAGATACACACTGCTTAATATTCAGCTTTTACTAGCTTTTTAATAAGATCAACTTTACTTTTTGACGAAACAATAGAATTGGGAGACATGAAAGCAAGCTGCTTAAGGGAGCTGTAATCTTAGAAGATCGTTTTTTAAACAAACCTTAGAACTTTCTATCATGTACAGGAATACTTTTAAACGGCAGTAGACTTCCAATTAATAAAACTTTTTTTAAAAATTCCCTGTTAATAAAATGTAAATAAATTTTGAGCAAAATGGACATGAGAATCACAATAATAATAAGTTCTACCAGAACAATTTTCCAGCTTGAGCTTCACCTCCTCGTATATAAGGAGTGATTTCTTTGGTGAAATTCCATTCTTCCTCCAGGAGATTTTTTAAACTATGAGATGCTTGAGGTAACTGCTGTAGCATTTGGATCCAGCTTCGCATATAATCAAAATAAACCTTGAAAAGAGAAGAACAGCAATTTAGGTTATTGTTTCACAACACTCCACAACGGAGACAGAGCCCACCTGTAATGTGATGGTGGCTTTGTGAAACTGAATATTGTCAGAATGTATTAGGTGAGATGCCAAGGGAGATATGTAAAAAGCAGCACCTCATCTCTGTTTTTGCTTCCAAAGAGCAAAGCTCAGGACCATCCAAGACAGGACCCCTGATTATATTGCACAACATAGTTAAAACAGAAACACAATTCCTGCACAACTAGAGAAGCTAATGAAAATAAACTGACAATGGTGAGACAATTAAGAATCCGATAGAGAAGCCTACAGAAGTGACCCACTAAAAATAGGATTGCTTGCTTACCATTAACATCTTATGCAGGTCCTCCTCAAAAGAGTCGATGTTGCAGTTGTTCTTCTGCAAGTCATCTAACACCTCACGTAACATAAACTGATAATATTGCTTCATAAGCAGACCCCCTTTCAGGACCTCTTTACACTCTCTCACTAGCTGCAAGGAAACAGTCCATAAAGAGCAATAAATCACTCAGACGCTTAGAAAAAGTTTCTCCAGATTTTAATTATAGATTTAATTTAGAGGTTTTAATAGATCATGTAGCCCTCTCTACACAACATAAAATAGCCAAGCAACACAAGAGCTACAACAGTAGAGTGGGTGGGGTATTTCAGAGTTGAATTCTACAGACCATTAACTCTGCTAAGTGTTTTACAAATCTTTCTTTGTTTATTATCACAATGAGCCTGTAACATGGGGCCACTTTTTACTCTAAGAAAGGCCTCAAATGGTAACAACCAGTGATGGTATCTGAACCCAGATCTCCAAAACTCAAATCCCACACACCATTATAAAAAGTTTGCTTTATATCATTTCACAAAACCTTTTTTATTATTTATTTTAAAAAACCTAAAAACCTGCCTTCATATTTTCACGTTTGCCTGCTACAATGCTAGAATTGTGGGGAAGGGAGGGGCGTGATAAACCTTTTACAGTATACTATAACCCAAGCCCCTACAACAGAGTAGGGAGTTAAAACCCATTAAATAAATATAGCTTGTGCTATTTACCCAAGCTAAGGAATAGGTCAATTTAGTTGGCAAAGAAGCAGAGACAGAACCATATTTGCTCTCCACAGAATCCTCAGTAATTGTCCTCATTCTTACAAGAAAGAAAAATAGCAGCTTACTGTGTTTCCCTCTGAATTAAGAAATGCATATCCTGTTTCTCACACCGTGTCTCAAAGCAGCTTACAAAAAATTGTAGGCTTTTGGGGGAGAAGAGGTAGAAGATCTTACCGTAACTTTTGGTAAAGCAATTAGCAGAGAATTATTTGCAAAATGTTAGAATGGTACACAGAATATTGGCCTTCGTTATCTTTTAAGTATCTTTCCATGCTACTGAAAAATATTACCACCAATCTACCGGTAAATACATGCTACACATCCCTTCTGTGGAACAATATAAGACTTATTGCTAAGGACTGGGGAGGGAGGGGGGTTAATAAAACACTTTGGACAAACCTGTTTAATACTCAAGAGAGATGGCTCCCCAGCAGGCCGCTGTTCCAACCTTAATTTGAGGCATTCATGGATAACATTGAGAAGGACTCGGCAAAGAACTAGGAATGCAGGCTCAAAAGATGGCAAATCCATAGACTTCAGCTCTTCCCGTGACACAGTACTGCACTTTTGATCTGAAGAAGGCGGAGAATTTGACAACTGCACGTAATCTGAACATAAAATGGGATCTGGGTACTCTGAAAACTAACAAAAAAATAGATACTATGTAACAAACAACCTGAAGCGCTTCCCCCCCTCCAGTTTAATAACTTATCAGGTGTAAACCCACCACCAAACATTGACTTAACAACAACAACAACAACAATCTTGTTCAATCAAAGTATCAGACTCTCCTTTCAGACCTGTAGAACTATAGTACCGGTAGTAGATGCTGGTCACAAGCAAGGAGAAATCACACAATTAACTTTGCATGCCCAGCAGGGCACTTGAACTTTCTCAAATCAGCATCATGCCATGCTGCATAGCAAGCCCACTTTTAAGTGAGTGGATTTCAAAAACAGTTTGTGATGCAGCACAAGCATTGATATTCAAAGCAAAATATATCTGAAGTTCCATGAAAATCTGCATGGATGGGTTGGGATATTTGTGATAGTTGGGTTTTTCTATGCCATACAGTAAACGTTAAAATGAACATCCTAATTCCAATCTGCAAACAATCCTACTGTTAAAACAATGTCTAAAACACTTATGTTAAGTGATTGTACAGCACTACATGCCATATAAAATGTTAATAGGCTAAACAAATTGCTACCTACATCAATGTGTTAAAAAGCCATTTGCAACGAGTTTGCCCTTCAGCTACTAACTGTAAATTTAAATGTTCACTTTATAAAAATGAGGTACATTTTATACAATTGCTCCTCCTTGGATTTTTAGGAGTGTGACTGGTATTAAGTTTGTGTTCATAGCATCAATATTATATATATATATATATATTTATTATTATTATTATTATTATTATTATTATTATTATTATTATTATTACTACTACTACTACTACTACTACTACATTACCGTCGTACCATGGCTCCTGAACGCCTTGGGAGTCTAACGTTCCAGCTCCCAAATGATCGAAAACCAGAAGTGACTGTTCTGGTTTTTGAACATTCTTTTGGAAGCTGAACATCTGATGGGGCTTCCGATTGGCTGCAGGAGCTTCCTGCAGCCAATCAGAAGCAGTGCTTTGGTTTTCGAACGTTTCGGAAGTTGAATGGACTTCCGGAACGGATTCTGTTCAACTTCTGAGGTATGACTGTACTACCTATTTTACGCCCAAGGCTATGAGACCATCATGGCAACATATAATAAATAAATGCTCATGTAACTAAACATTCACATAGTCATAGAACTGAAAGCACAGAATGCTCAAAGTCCTTTTTTACTTTGCACATCATATTCCACATTATGACATATGAAATTATCATACTCAAGTAGTAAATAATTTGATCAGCATCTCTCTATAATTTTAAACAGACACAGTAAGCTAGTTACATGTAATTATACTAGCCCCAAAATTTAAACATACTAAAGCTGCATCCCTATGTACACTTACCTGGGATGATGTCCCACTGAACTCAATGGGGCTGACTTCTGAGTAGGCATGCATGGAACTGTACTCTAAGTGTCTTAGTTTTTATAAATGCAACATCCAATTTGCTTTTCTTTATACTGCCCCACACACATTTCTGACATTTTGTGCATTTATTATTAGATGACTGCTTCTCATTATAGTATTATTTCAGAAAACAAAATAATATTTCAGGAATGAACATGCTAAGAAATACACCATTGCCAAAATGTGAACTTCATCCTTCTATATACTAATATAGATTAGTAATTTCTGCAAAGCAAAAAACAGTGCAAAAAGTCTACATCAGTATCTTCTAGAGCAGGGGTTGGTAACCTGTGGCTACCCATATACTGTTGGATTGCAACTCTCATCATCCCTGACTATGATGGCTGGGATTGAAGGGAGTCCAACATAATCTTCTGGACAGCCACAGGTTAGCCGCCTTGTTCTATATGTCTCCACAATAAAGAAAACTTACCTGGAGTAGATTTCACTATTAAAGAGCCCTTCAAAATGTCTGGTTGTTATAAATAAATTAATAATAATAATAATAATAATAATAATAATAATAATAATAATATCATTTCAATCCTAGACTCAGAAGTGAGTTAATTTGGAAAATGGAACCAGTCAATGCCTTGATTCTTTTTTACACCTCACTGTTCACCATCATATTAGATGGTGAGACCTTGTTAGATAGGTTTCTTAACATCCCATGAGGTTTCACTTCATAACACTTAGGATTCTTTATAAAACAGCTGAAAGGCATGAACTCTTCAAACAATTATAATGCCATCGCTGGGTAGTTAACACAACAGTGATGCTCATCTCTCCACATTCACATTTTAAAAATCTGTACTGCAGAAGAGCAGATTAGATAACAGGAAAAACTTTCTAGCAGCGATCATTTTGTTCATGGAAAAAACTGCACAGAAAAGTAGCAGAACCTTCCTTGGACAATTTGAGAAAGTAGCTATAGTAGATAATTAGGATTAGCAAATCCAGTCTCAAGGCAAGGGTCATCTTGATGTGCCTTCTAATTTTATTCTACACTGTGGTTATTCAAAGTAAAAACGCAATTTGATATACAAAGCGCAGGAAAACATCATACCCACATGTATATTTTCAATTCAATACCCATACAAGGTTTACAGTATAAATTAATATGCTCAAACTCATATAATAAAAGAAAATCCAGTATGTTTAAATCAGACTTTATCTTCTTCAGAAGACACATTTGTCCTTGAGCAACCCCACTCCAAATGCCATGATGAACACAGACATTCTGGTGTAATTTGAATGATACATCAGTAGCCATGGAAGAGATTAAAAGAATGGGGAGATTAATGTGGAAGTGATTAAATGGGTTGCCACTCATACTTCATTTGTTGGCACAACCACAAAACCGAGAAACTGCTATGGGCACCCACATGCGTACCGTAACTTTCCCCTTCCTAACAATAATGCATGCACCCAATAATGTCCCACACACCACAGTTACTTTGAAAAGGGTCTTTTATTAGCTAAAGAAGGCTTATTTCAGTGGAGGGAAGGGGAGTGACCCTGCAGGCACAAAGGAAGATCTCTGAGAGCATGAGGATGCCCATGGGTGTCATGATGTCAATTCACGAAAGAGTGTTGGACTAGAACCAGGGCAAGCCAAATTCAATTCTCCACTCAGGCATTAAAATCATGGCTTGGTGACATTGGGCTAGTCACTGTATCTCAGCCCAACCCACCTCAAAGAAACATCGAGGGCAAATTTAGATGGGTAGGGGAACTACACACAATGCCCCAAGCTCCTTGGGCAAAGGGCAGAATATAAATCTAATTAAAAAGGAAATAAGATATTAAGGTTCATTTCCATGCCAATCCATATTCTGAAATTCAGAACTGAACAGATTCCAAGCATGCATTACATTTTGCTTGGGCTCCAGCAAGGACTCCTATGAGAGCTTTGGTTCCCCACACTTCACAAATACAGTGGTACCTCGGGTTGCGCACTCAATTCGTTCCGGGGTGCGCTATCTGGGCGGTGCTTCCGCGCATGCACGAAAGCGCGATATCACACTTCTGCGCATGCGCGAACTGCACAGAACGCTTCTGCGCATGTGCAGACCACGCAGACATGCGCAGAAGCGTCCGCACTCCGTGTTGCACTTCCAGGTTAATGAAGTATGCAAACGTACGCAACACGGAGCGTGCGCAACCCGGGGTATGACAGTACAGGAAAGTTTTCTATTTCATTTCTGTGGGGCTGGACCCCTAACTCTGCCATATATTAAGCAGTACACAAAGCATCACGTTTTGAAAGTCTAGCCTTCATTTCTAGACTCTGCCCATGACTTTGTGGGCAGTAACAACTATGATCCAAACAAGGGAGGGAGGGGAAGGAAACTGGACTGAAGATCCCCCGATGGGAGAGCCGAGAAGAGAAGCCTTCCTCAGCCCTCTGTTCATTAATGAAGCAGCTTCAAGGAGAGATTCCAGGGCTCAGCACCTCACACAGCCAACTTGGAGCCAGAGCACATGCAAACTTCCAAGGCCAACATGACCAACATGGGAGTTCCACATTGTGTTTTTATATACAATACTTCTCCATTAACACATTGCAGTGATTAAGATGACTCATTAACAAGGTATTGCATATCGCAAAACAACTATGTGCATAATATACAGAAGAATCGTTTCCAAAGAGAAAATTGAAACAAAGGAACAGTTTCCTGAAAATCTTTCACCAGCGTGAACAACCGATTCCCACCCCCCGTTCCTCCCAGAACCTACCTCCAACTGCTGATCGCTCTTTATCAATGCCATTCGGGCCCTTTGCAAGGAGCCGTGCATTAACTTGTGCAGTCTTAAAATGAGCTTTCTCAACCCCATTTGTTTCAGTGCTTTATCTACAAACGGTCTATAAATAGAGGTCAAACAGTGTCTGCTGCACCCCGTCTCACCGCTGCACTCCGTAACAGCCCAGCAGGTTGAGTCGTCCTCAGATTCAAGCCTGTCAAGCTTTCTTGACAAATGGTCCTGTGCCTGAAAGTCAAAATTTGGCTTATTGGCAAAATTATTCTGGATGGCTTGTCTGAGTTCCTCCACACTCTCCTGAGAGATTTGTTCTTCATCTTCACTTTCTTCTGTGCACGCCCCCGAGGTTTCCCTATCGTCCTCCTCCTCCTCATCCTCTGGATCGTTGTCCCGGAATGGACGAGGAGAAGGGATTTCAAACACTGGCCAGCCAATGTCAGAGAGATCCTTGATGCCCAAAACAGTTCCCATAATCCTCAGTTTCTGGTTTAAGTCTTTTGTAATGTTCAACCAGAGACAGAGTGCCTGCACCCTGTCCTGAAAATCCCTCGCAGCATACTTTTCATAGTCACTTTGAAGGGCCTTCAGAGATGGATAAAGTGCTTCTACGTATTCTAGCAGCTCCATTATCCGCTTTACCTGTTCAAATGAGACCCGCTGGCGATAGAGATGCTCATGGTAGCTAGAGTAGCCCATAGCATTAGCTCCATGAGCTGCTTTACACTGTCCTCCTGATGTACCATTAAGACTAGCGCCACTTCCTAGACAAGAGAGGTTCCCATAGTTCACTTTGAATGTAAGGATTTCTACAATAATATCTGGGATGGCTTGGCGGGCTGTGTACAGATAGAAATCTTGGTCGTTAATAGTCCGCCCCGCATGCCAAGCTTGCAGTTCAAGCCAAATTAGTTCATTGGATCGGTTTAACTCGACAGCGGAAGTGCTCTCCTGCCCTTTCTGCTCTTTGTCCTTTTTCTTGGAAACTGAGGTAAGCTTTAACAAAAGCCGCAGGGTTTCAAAGAACTTTAAGCGGTCCGCTGGGTAATCAGTACGAGAAGTCTGGCGTGTAGTTTTGGCTATAGGCACAGGTACAGATACGAGAGGCTTCGCATTGCTGCAGCCAAGGCTGAGGTAAGGCTTATTGAGATCAACATCTGGAATTGACTTTTTTGGCAAGGACCCACCAACCGTGTCCAACATGAATGAGCACTGGACATTTTTCTTGTGATCCCTCTCAGTTGTCCTCAGGGTGGCTCGGATCTTTTTCCCCTGCTTATAGCTGTGCTCTTCAGTGTTCTCTATGGTTTTGGCGTTGTCTTTGTTGGACAGCTGGCTTGGCGAGCTCATCTTCTCTGAAAATTATAAGATAAAAAATTTTTGCACCAGAAGTAAAAAGTTCACTTTTTAAAAAAACGCACTCATGCCCTGTTTTCTTTACTCCCATTTGTTTAATATTCCAGTTCTGTGATGTGCTAAACACACATGACACATACTCTCAAAAGTTCATATTCAGTTCATATTCATTAGACACCCTTACAATTATTTAAACAGTTCAGAACTCAATGTAGCACAAGTGGTTTTAAAATATTGTACCCCGTATGTTTTCAAGTTCATTGTCATAAGCAATGTATTAAATCAGTGGCTATCCAACTGGTCTTTAACAACAGCCAGAGGTAAAGTGGCAGAATGTTATTTGTGGCTACAGGTATGGCACAGCACAGTCATATCCCATGTAATTAAACAGAGCACACTGGTGCCTCAGGGGCTGCTTTAAGAAGTTCTCACGGGCTGCATTTGCAAAACTCTGATTTATTAAGTTCTAGTTACCATACAACCACTTCTTCTACTTCCCATACAGCTTCAACAGCTAAAGATATGGAAAAAACTTGTCATGATTGTCAAGGTACTTCATCTAGCTATCACAAATTATTTCTGGGGTTTCTTTGTTCCCAGGGCTCTTTCTAGAGGCTCAATTTAAACCACAACCTACCATAAGAACTCAAATATTCATATTTTCCTGGACAGTCATGACAGATTTAATAATAATAACTGACAACCACAGAAAAAAATTCTGGAGCACATTTCACTCCCTGAAATCAAGGCAATGCTGAGTCACTTTGCAACTAAAGGCAGACATAATGATACTGTGGAGCTTTTAAAGTAATAGGTTTAGCTCTGAAACCATGCTAATGGAAACATTCTGTGGTACTAATTGTAATTATGAGAATTGACTTCTCATTACAATTATCTCTTTTGCTGCACATGGCAGCTAGAATGAGTGACTAAGAAGCAATTATGAGAGCATAAGTCTAATGGAAGGGAGACGAAGGATTTTTGCTCTCTCCCCCTACCCTCCACAATTAGGTGTTATTAACCCATCCAACCCTACCCTAACAAGTTTCAAAAAAAGAAAACGTTGCATAGAGAATGAGAGTTGTTTTTAGCAACCATTTTTGCACACTTCTAGGCATTAGGGGGATATAATTGTAATAGATCCATTGCCCTCTCACAGAAACTACCAGGCTGTGAGGGTTGGAGAAAAATGCTGTAGCAGTTTGTTCCATCTCTGAGTTCTATACTACTGGTATAGGTTTTTATTTTTTAAAAAAAGGTAAAGATATAATGCTCTTGGGGGCAGGTGGAGGTTTCAGTGCAGTATCTGTTCCCATTTCCACACATTTCTTCTACTTTCCAGAATCATGAATTTTCTGTACAGGGGAAACTTTTGTGCTGCTCTTGCCATGAATCACAAATTACATACTATACATGTTGTACCTGAACCACTAACCGCTTTAACAGAGGGTGGTGAACTCTCTCTTCCTGTTACATGAAATAAAAAGGAACTAAGTGATATATGTTCAACCTAGTTGGAGAGCAGGTTTAGCACAGTGGCTAAGAGAATGAGCTACAAATCAGAAGTCCTATTATGAGCTTGCTAGGTGGTCATAGAAAAACACTCTTATCAGCCTCAGATCCCATTCATCTATATGGGAATTAAAAAAAATATTGACCTACTCTAATCTGTTGTGTTAAGGATTACAAGATGATGTGGAGTACTCTAGTCTAAACTTTCTGCAGCACTTTATAAATTTTAACAATTAGTATGATGACAATGAAACAGCAGCATAAACTAGATGAACTTCTTATATTCACAGAATGCAGCTGTCTTACAAGAAAAAACACTAACTAGCATGCTGTACTGTTTGTGAGCTACGTTAGTATGAGCAGTAATGTGAGATTTGGGCAGAATCATTAATATCATCAACACAGCACAGAAAAATAAATACCTGTCAATACTAATGTTGTGCATATGGATGCACACAATGGCAATGAAGGGTGTTCTGATAAACTTCCTGTGTGATTTCTTGGAGAAAGCACCTGCATCATTACTACAAAACTCTGTAGAAAAAATGATTTATCTAATCCTCAGGGGAGCAGTCAGACACATTTGTCCCACAGGATATACAGGTGACTATATTCAAGGATTCTCTCTTAGCCACTATCAGAGCTACCGTATTTTCCGGCGTATAAGACAACTGGGCGTATAAGACGACCCCTAACTTTTCCAGTTAAAATATAGATTCTCCACCCAGCGTATAAGACAACCCCCAACTTTTGAGAAGATTTTCCTGGATTAAAAAGTAGTCTTATACGCCAGAATATACAGTATTAACAGGGGAGGAGTCACAGCATAGTAGTTGGCAATCCATGTTTTCCCCAGTTTTCTGGAAGGAGGCGATGGGGAAAGGGTTTCTATACCCAGACAGCACTGGAGAGGCACTGCCAGTCAGAGTAGACAATATTGGGCTAGACTGGTCAACTTTGAGCCCTCTAGCTGTTTTGGGCTACAACTTCTATCATATCCAGCATATCACACACATACCTCTTAAAAAGCGGCCGGTAGGTCTCCCAACACTGTTTTTCAGATGCTTCGTTGACGAGCGCTTATTCTGCCGTGGTGTGCTAGGAGGAGAGTTTCCATAGGAAGTTTCAGCATTTTCTTCATCAGACAAGTCCTCAGGATCAGATTCGGAGATCCTGCCAGAGACATCTTCAGACTTACTGTCTTGCCTAAGTAGCAAAAGGAATCAAGACATAGAGGTCAGTTTAGAAAAGGTAACCCATTAGTGTGTCTCCACCCTATCATTGTGAACTTTCTGTACACTTGCCACTCCCATGTGACATACTGCAACTCTCCCAACAATGCAGTTCCCCACCCCCACCCCAGCTTTTCTGTCTGAAGTTGGGAAATGCACACACACAAAAAATCCTCCCCACTTATCAGCAAACAAAAAGCTAGAAGTGGTAACATTCTTAGAAGAGCATGGTAAGGTACCTTGTACACTCTTGTGCCCATAAAATAATAAAGGTCACGGGTTTCTGTAGCACAAGACAAGCAGAAAATGATTAGAATTGCATTACATGCCTAGGAATGAAGGTAAGCACATCTCTCTGCATGTGAATGTCATGTGCTACTAAATCATTCATGGGACACCAATTCCCATGCACATACACACTCACATGCCCCTTGCTTGGCTGGCAGGGTAACAGGGTAACAGATACTCCATTATGGAAGTATCTAGTCTCACACCCCAGATATTTTGAGGGCCAGAAGCTATCTGATTAGCTAAATGCAGTGTTTCGCAACGGGGGCCCCCCAGGATATTCCAAGGGGGCCCCAGGTGAAAACCAAGTAGGCTAGGGGGCCACAGAAGGAAGTGAGAAGTGAATTTTAAAAAATGATTTTTTAAAAAAAATCCTGATGGCTGGCTATCTGCTTGGCCAACCGCAAGTGGGTAAGGGGGCGGCCCACCAGGGACCAACACTCCTTTTTGCCATGTGTGTTTTCTTGGAGCAGTCATGGTTTGTTTCTGGTGGGAGAGGGTGATCGCTGAGGCTCCCGTTTTGACCTGTAGAGCCCGCGATCCAGAACCTTCAGGTGACCTAGGGTAGGGCTGAGTGAGCCAGAGCTGCTCGTTGCTGCCGCCAGTGCTGGGCCTGATGGCAACCTGGGCCTGACTCTGCAAGGCGGGTACAATTCACCCCAGCACCTAGCAGATCAGGGTCTTTGGATGTTGCAGAGGGGGTGCAGGGCCATCTGCATCGTCAGCCTGGCTCTGCAAGGCGCAAGATGAAATCCACCCCAGCGCCTAGCTGAGCAGGGTCGTCTGATGCTGCTGTCAACTCTGAGTTCAGAGGGCCTTACTCCCAGGTAAGGATGTGTGGGGGGGGCTATAGTATTTTATGTAGGCAGCCAGGGCTCCTCCGGATGACAAATATTTTTGCACCAGGTCAGTGAGGACCACTTGCTTTTAAAAATTCTCCCACATATACAGAACTTCCTGTGCACCTTTTGGACTGTATCTATAGGTTTCCCCCCCTCTGTCTCAAATAACTGGGGTCAAATAAGTGTTTACTTTTTATAATACATGGAAGATGGCTCTCCCTTGGGAGGATCTTGACTCTCCTTCCTTGGGAGGTCTCAAAGCAGAGGTTGGATGGCCATCTGTCATGGATGAGTTTAGCCGAGTTTCCTACATTGCAGGGGGTTGCAGTAGAAAGATGACCCTTGGGGTCCCTTTTCAGATCTATGATTCTATGTTTTCTGCTTCAACAATATTTCATTATGTTCCTATCATTCTACGCAGCTGTATTTTGTCTAAATTATAATAATTATAAATAAAAGATGTTCTATTTACAAACGTTTAAATAACTACCTTTCTACCAGTAGGAGGGGGGCCTGGGCATAGCCAGGATTTTTGTTAGGGGGCAGAAGCTCATATTTGTATTGACTTTTACTTATTGGGGGGGCAGGTGCCCGCTGCCCACTGCCCCCCCCCCCCGGCTAAGTCTGGGATGGGGGCACAGGAACGAAACAAGGTCGGAATGGGACCACAGTCGGAAATACGTTGGAAAAACACTGAGCTAATGAGATAGAACTGCTACTATGGAGAACAGCCACCCAGAGGCAGAACACTCACTTTCCATGCAGGAAGTCATAGTTCCTACTCCCTGCATCTCCAGTAAAGGCAACATATGGAAGCAGGCTTGGAAGAAATGCCTGCCTGAGAAACCAAAGAGCTGCTGCATTATCAGCATAAATAATACTGAGCTCAACTGACCAACACAGCTTTTTATGGTGCTGCCCCCTCCTGCCTTTCTTTGTGTACTAGAGTGGGAAGTACAACTTTTGAAAGCTCCATGAGATGTAGATGGAAAGAAAGAGCAATACTTTGGAAGGACTAGAAACTTTGGGAGGATATACATCAAAATCATGGGACGCGGGTGGTGCTGTGGGTTAAACCACAGAGGCTAGGGCTTGTCGATCAGAAGGTTGGCGGTTCGAATCCCCGCAACGGGGTGAGCTCGCATTGCTCAGTCCTTGCTCCTGCCAACCTAGCAGTTCGAAAGCATGTCAAGTGCAAGTAGATAAATAGGTACCACTCTGGCAGGAAGGTAAACAGCATTTCCGTGCACTGCTCTGGTTCGCCAGAAGCAGCATAGTCATGCTGGCCACATGAATTGGAAGCTGTACGCCAGATCCCTCGGCCAATAAACGAGATGAGCGCCGCAACCCTAGAGTCGTCCGTGACTGGACCTAATGGTCAGGGGTCCCTTTACCTTTACCTTTTACATCAAAATCAGCCTTCTGGTTTATGAAACTTGTATGCACCTAGTTGTGAAAGGGATGGCAAACTAATCCACAGACGCTATTAAACCTTCCAGGTACTTTCTTAAATGCTAATGATAGCTTTCTTTCACTTACATGCAACAAGAAACAAAGGTCAGTAAAACAAAGTGCACTGCTCTATTTGATCCTGGGATAAAGCTTTCAGAGGTGACTTATCTGAACCACAAATAAATGCAAACACAAACAACTGCAGCTATAAGGCAGACATACCATCTCAAGATCTGGCTCACAAAGTTTCTGCGTGTCAAAATTTTGTTTTACTATTTTGAAAAATCACTATGAAGCAGACAAGGGCAACATATGATGATTAGGGATCACAAGAATGTTTGGAAAGATGCTTTATTATGGTAACAGTCTAGAAATCTGGGCTGCAAGGTTGTTAACTGGGGCTAGATGTTTTGAACACATTATGCCAGTTGCTTTGTAGCTACACTGGATTCCAGTCATTTTCCAGACCCAGCTCAGAGTGTTGGTTTTGACCTTAAAAGACCTCAGCAGTTTTCAGCCAGGTTCCATGAAAGGTCCCTTCCTCTCACAGGTTCCTACACACACCTTGAGGTCATTGTTAAAGGCCACCATCAAGCAAGAGCTGGCCTTTCAAAACTGATTTTGGCTTTTTGAAGTTTTAAGACCTGTCTGTGCTTTAATTTTATTGCTTGATCCGTGCTGTCATTTCTATTTACACTGTAGTCGTATTTTTACTGCATTTTACCGTAACCCAATTAAATTATGCAGCCCAGAGAACTTTGGTAATGAGGTAGCATAGCATTATTATAAATAAATCCTACTTCACTGTGAGGCAACAGAAGCTTGCTAAACCACATGCTTAACCAACTTGTTCCGATCTACAATTTGCCTGAAATCACTTATATTTTTCTTGTTCATTTCCGCAGACTTAAAACCTCATCCACAACCACCAAACTTAATTGCAGTCCTGTTTATAGACTTCAATTGATTATGCTTTTACCAGAGTCAGCTCTGCCCACATTTGAGATTCAAATTCATGACAGAACACTATCTAGAATTCATATTGTCAACTTGCTATGTAAACGCATTCTGCATTAAGTTTCACTTTTGTCATGTTTCAATTGATTTAGCACTCTCGAGAGAATAGCTTAGAACTGAGTCACTTCCTAGCCTCATTATGGATTTAACCCAAAGGAAAGAATTTGGTTACATGGTATTATTATTATTATTTATTATACTTAATTGTGTCTCTCGTACCTTGGTGTTCTGATAGCTTTCTCAATACCCTGGCAGGATTCAAGACACTCATGTTCATTTTAAAATACCTGGTTCTTCTTTTTAAACTCTAGATAGCTAATCGTCAATTATTATTTTTTTGCCCAGCTTTTATCATTTATTATTTAGAAGACTTTATAAACTGTTCAGTGAAAGAATCCTTGCAGTTACTTAACTAAGCTTCAACATGCATTTATATGTATTTACTGCTTTTTGGACATCAGTTTATGAAAATTAAGCACCCCGGTGACTTCTCTCCAATGACAGATGGGTGGGGCATAATAACAACAACAACAACAAATAATAATAATAATAAATAAGTAAGTAAGTAAGTAAGTAAGTAAAAGGATATACACTACTTGTCGTAACAGGTAAATTACAATCTATGCACCTTCTTGTAACTTCACGCTACCTTCAGTAGTTTCCCCGATAACAAAATCAACACAAGACAATGGGGAAGCTACAGTAATAGCTGCATGAAAAATGACATATTTTTATTACAGTACTGTACACAGTTCCTACTGTCACTGCAGGCTACCAGATTAGCCGCAGCAATTTCAGCAAGGACAGCAGAAGCTGATACAGTATTTAGATGGAGTGGCCCTGTTCCCCTACTGCACCTGTTGTGGCTGTGAGATGAAAGAACCCCTGAGCCCGGCTACAGCCCCAGAGCTGCTGATGCCACAGCTGAAGCTAAAGATATAAGAGGGGGGCCCATGAAGTTACCAAACTGTGCAGCATCAGCATCCTTTAAGAGCTAATCCGATGATAACGGAAGTTAAAAGAAGCTTCCACTGCTGAGACAAAGTGCTACAAGAATATGCCAGCTTCTCAATTTATAGCTGCAGCAAGTGCTAAAGGAAAAATAAAAGACTGGGTGTACTTGTAAGAGCTCTCAGTGGTTGCTCATGAGGAATCAGGCTAACTCCGAACTTCTAAAAACTAAGTTCTTTATTGTGCAGATATTTACAGTGGAGTTACAGTAAAGACGTCCAGCTCATCCCTCTGCAGAGTCCGGGAATGTCCGTTTCCGGTTCTTGGTCCAGCATGAGGCGCGGGATCCTGAACCCCCGCCTCCCCCTTCCACGTCCTTCCTCCCTGCGAAATTGGGGTGCGGGAAAAGGTCCCTGTTCCCCATTTCCTGCTTGGTGCTGAGGCTCTCTAACCCTGTCACAGTCCCTGCCCCGACTTCCTGCTTCTATCTCCCCCTCCCCACTGGAGGGGAACGACGAACTGTGTACTGGGGAAGGTGGTTCCCTGTACTGCAAATGACCCGGGAACGCTACCTGCTGCGGTGAGGGGGTTTTCCTGACAGTACTTAAGTTCAAATTTTGGGTAGGTGCAGAATTTTCCAAGAGACAAGAAATATGAATTATATATAAAAAGGACAATATGGCAACTGAGCCTTTCTCTACAGATCTTAAAGACATCTATGGCATCTTAAAGACAAAATAAAGGTTAAAACTTTCCCCCTGAAGATAGATAACTAGATGTCAGAGGCATTATTCAAATTAGTGTAAAATAAAATTTCACTTGTGCTTTTGTTTACCAGGAGAAATACATGCAAAAAATGTTATCTTTTATAATACCATCTGGGTTATATTACAATGCATCCTAACAAGGGAGTAAGGCAATCTTAACCCCCAATTTGCTCAGCTGAAGAGGGTGGAGATGTCCAACCACCTGATTGCACTGAGCTCCACTGGGTTCTGTTGGCAGGAGGCCTCCACTGCTACAGAGGTCCACAATGCATCCGCAAAAAGCGTGGGTAGGCAGAGCTCGGCAGAAACCCCTGAAAATGAGGCATTTTGGGGGGTAGAGCTAGGTTAGTCAAGATCTGCTGGATCCTAAGTTGGTCTATGTAATGATGAAGGGCATGGAGATAGCACAGTGAAAATCATCTTTTTCATGGCCCTCATCACCCTTCACTCGGGTTGGTGCAAGCAGAAGGGTTACACTATGTGGGGCAACCTTTGAAGGTGACCTGGAAACTACAATTAATCCAGAATGTGGCAGCTAAACTGGTGACTGGGAGTGGCCGCCGAGACCACATAACACCAGTCCTGAAAGACCTACATTGGCTCCTGGTACATTTCCGAGCACAATTCAAAATGTTGCTGCTGACCTCTGAAGCCCTAAACGGCCTCGGCCTGGATATACCTGAAGAAGCGTCTCCACCCCAATCATTCTGCCCGGACACTGAGGTCCAGCTCCAAGGGCCTTCTGGGGGTTCCCTCACTGCGAGAAGCCAAGTTACAGGGAACCAGGCAGAGGGCCTTCTCGGTAGTGGCGCCTGCCCTGTGGAACGCCCTCCCATCAGATGTCAAGGAAATAAACAGCTATCCGACTTTTAGAAGACATCTGAAGGCAGCCCTGTTTAGGAAAGTTTTTAGTGTTTGATTTTTTATTGTGTTTTTAATATTCTGTTGGGAGTCGCCCAGAGTGGCTGGGGAAACCCAACCATATGGGCAGAGTATAAATAATAAATTGTTGTTGTTGTTGTTGTTGTTGTTGTTGTTGTTACAGATACGGTGGTTCCTCTGTCACTCCATTCAGTCTGCTCCCAGTTATCTTTGGTAAAGCTAACCTTACTCTGTAATGTTTCCAATTAAAGAGTATTCTAGACCAAGAAAAGCCAGATATGAAATGTTTGGAGAGTATTTAGATCAGCATTAAAATTTATTAAATTTTATGAGGTAATTAATTTAGTATGAAAATCTTAAGAAGTTATTGTAGTATCACCAGCACATAATTTATAATCTCTGCAAAATACCACTGCTGACATTTAAATATCACTCAGTCTAAGCCAAGAGAATTGGATAAAAGAGCAAGTGCTTATTTTATGTCTGAGAAAAAATGAACTGACTTGTAATGTCACCATCTGTCAGGCTAATGAAGAACAATCCTCTCCTCTGTCACAATGAAGTCAACTCAGAAGAGATAAGAATGTTTATTTGTGCAAAGTATATTTACAATTTAGAAAATAAAGGTGACAGTTCCAAAGGAACTAGAGTACAAAATGAAAATTAGCAAATTTATTTCATTTCAGATTCTGGCTGTTCCCCACAGCAGGTCCAGAAAAAGGTATCAGGTGATTATCAAAGTTAAGGACCAAAATGGTAAGACTGACTCCCTACTATTGCATAAATTTGACTCTAAGCATAACAACTGTGAAAACTTGAAAATAGTTCACTTTCTCTCCCATAGCCTTCTTTAAAGAATCATTTATAGGATGAGCAGAGTCAGTGATGGAGATGTGGATGCCCAAATGGGAAATATTTTGAGGAAATTTTTGCTTAAACATTACAACCAACTCAGCAATAAACACTTGTTTAAATACGTCAGAAACAAGAGCTTTCAGTAAGCAACTGGACTGTTAGATGATACTGTAATGCAATTCAAGAATGACAGAAAAATTACATAGAAGATGAAATAATTATCTGCATCCCTCTTCACTGCAAAGGAATAGGAAAGATACCCATGATTGATCAGATGTTATCAGTCAAACAGATGTAAAGCTCTAGGGCTCATCTACAAATTAAGTATTATATTACCATATCTAGAAAGTAGCTATTAAAGAACTAAAATGTGAAATTGTTGGTCAAATGGAACTACTTTTATATTGCACCACCAAGGCCAGGTACATACAACACAAACTAAGCGATATAAAAACAGAGAATCAAGTCATTAAAACAAGCAGAGGCTGCTAAAATAATAAGCTATGACACTTAAAATGCCTAGGTAAGCAGAGAAAACCAAAATGATGCCTATGTCAGCACCTGCCTTGCTTATAAAGGGGAGAATACTGCATAAGTGAAGCAGCACCATGTTTTTAAACCTCAAAACTGACAGATGGAAAAAGGATATTAGATATACTGGGAGGTATTTGTCTCTCCCAGCTAGGTATCTAACTCATCTTGAGATACCATCTCATAGAAGAGCGTTTACCCTGGCCTGAAATCGCATTCTGCCATCCGCTGTACTGCAAGGGAAGTTTAGGCGGGTCCCATTGGGTGACAGACTATGCCCGTGTAAATCCGGAGAAGTAGAGACCATTGAACACGTGTTCTTCCGATGCTGTTTCTATGAAGACGTACGGAACGAACTTATTTATACGTTATTGGTAGATTTCCCAGGACGCTCTGAAGATTTTTATATAAAATGGCTTCTCTCAGATTCCAATTCGTATGTTACAGCTAAGGTGGCAAAATTTTGTGCTAATGCCATTAAGATTCGGTCCGCCCAAATTGGTGGCACCCAAACCAATTTATGACATGAGTTAGAGAAGTAACCAAATTGCAGATTCATTATTTGATGTAGTGCAATTATTATCCAATTATATTTTACATAACGAATTAATTATGATAAATCTCGTCAGACTAACATTTTTAAAATATATTTTAAATTGTATTTCTTATGTTTTAATATGTGTGCTGGTCGTTGACCGTAATAAAATTTGATGATGATGATGATGATGATGATGATGATGATGATGGGAGTACAGTAGTCATTAATGACTTGCAGCAGAAGTAAAGCCAGTAAAAATGTATACTTTCTCGGGGGGCAGGGAGTAGGAGGAAAAAGAAATTTGCTCTAGTTTGCGACATGAGCAGAATTTGTAAAATACTTAAGTACTTAGCAGCCTTCTGTGGTTCTGAGATCACTAGCTAGTCAAATAAAACCCTTTAGCATTTCTGGCAGCAATTCATGTTCTCACAACAGAAGAATGTAATCAGAACTCTTGGTTCTCTGTAACTGGCAAGATTAGAAACTGAAAAATATATTTTTTTTCTCCACATTCAAGTATCAAACTTTAGTACGACATACAAAGGATTTAATATTCTGAGACAACATAACTTGAAATTGATGGAAAAACTAGTAAGGGCTTTTAAAATTCTATCTAAAAGAAAAATGAAGAGACGTACATCCATGTCGCCATCTCCATTTTATTTTTTTACCATTAATCTTACAGGATGCATGAACAATGACTGACCAACTACCGTATTTTTCCGTGTATAAGGCTAGGTTTCCCCCTAAAAAGAATGTCAAAAATTAGGGGTGTGTCTTATACACGGATAGGATCTCCCCCCATTTTCTTAAATCTGAGTCCCCCCAAATAGGGGCGTCTTATACATGGGGACGTCTTATAGACAGAAAAATACAGCAATTTATAACTGCAAATCCTGCTCAAAAGAGTGTATCAACTAATTATCCACAAAACTTTAAAAAATAGGAGTGTTAACATCAGAAGTTAATGGCAAGAGCAGCAGCAGAAGTAATGGCTGCATCTAAGCACTTTTAGCCCCTAAGCCTCTTGATGACATTGGAAGCTCCTGCGGCCAATCGGAAGCTGCGGAAGCCCTGCCGGACGTTCGGCTTCCAAAGGAACATTTGAAAACCGGACACTCACTTCCAGTTTTCAATCGTTTAGGAGCCGGAACGTTCTAGCTCCCAAGGCATTCAGGAGCTGAGGTACCGGTACAACTGTATTAACAAGTGGGACCTGCAATAAAATATTGAAGTGTAGAGTATTTCTGTTCACTGTTCCAGTCAGTCAGACCTACAAGATACCTGTACTCCATTTATCTGAAATCTGAATAGTTTTATATTTTGCATGAAGACTGAGTGGATAGCTCACTTTTAGCGCTGATAAATAATCACAACAGAATAAAATGCATGTATTTTTTCTCAATACTGATAGTTTGAAAATACAGGCCCTCTAACTAAAGGCAATTGACATTTATTTGTTCATATGGCAAAGGGCTTACAAAGTGACTCAGTTCAGATGCAACACCAAATAATGTCTTGTCATTACATGAATGAGTGCTGTTCATCTCCGCAATTTGCCTGTGCCCTCCTTATCTTCCCAGTTTCACATTACACCTGAACAACAACACTAGTTTGCACAATCCAAAGATTGCCTACTTACAGAATTGGAAACGATATCTGAACTGTGGTTGCCATTTCTGAGTTAAGATGTACTGTGGTTTAAATCATATAATTGTAGGGTTGGAAGGCACCCCGAGCATCACTTAGTCTAACTTCTGCAACGCAGGAAACTCAACTGAAGAATCCATGAGAAATGGCCATCCAAGCTCTGCTTTAAAACCTCCAAGGAAGGAGAGTCCACAACCTCCCAAGGGAGACTGTTCCACTATCAAACAGCTCTTACTGTCAGAAAGTTTTCTGTATGTTTAGTCAGAATCTCCTTTCTTGTAACTTGAAGCCATTGGTTTGGGTCCTACCCTCCAGAGCAGGAGAAAAACAAGCCTGCTCCATTATTCATGTGACAGCTCTTTAGATACCTGAAAGTGACTCTTATCTCCCCTCAGTCTCCTCTTTTCCAGGCTAAACATACCAAGCTCTCTCAACCATTCCTCATAAGGCTTGGTTTCCAGACCATTGTTTCATCATCTTGGTCACGCTCCTCTGCTCACATTTTTTTGCTTTAAGTCTTAACCAAGTCAGTTGCTTTACAACACTTTTTTCTGCTTAGCAAAAATACCACACTTTCTATAATTAATTCTTCTTCCTTTAGCTTAGAAGACTGCATTTCTTACCAAACACTTACCAGTAATGCTTATCTACATTTACAATATCTTCTTCTAGGAAGGCAGCATGCACAATTTCTGAACAGAAAACACCAATGTTTATTCACAATTTATTGGACTACTTCAGTTTAAGATACACTGGCTTGGAACTTGGATCTGAAGTCAGTCAGTTGAACTTAGTTCCCACTGAAACCAATGAGTCTTCACTAACAGTGCAATCCAATGCATGTTTACTCAAAAGTAATTTCCACACAGTTCAATGAAATTTGATTCCAGGTAAGTGCATATATGAATGTAGTCTATCGTTACGAACTTTTCGCAGTTATTTCAATGGGTCCTAAGTGCAACTGACTTACCCAGAATCCAATTCATTATTTCACCAAAATCAGAAACATATATTTTTAAAGTTCTATGCCAGGGGTTGGCAAACTTACCAGGCCTCAGGCCGGTTCCTCCAGCGCCAATCGCGCAGCGGGCCAGAGGGCGGGGGAGCGTGCGCCCATATGCGCGTGCACACGCTATTACCGGCGCACTTCCAGGTCGGCAGAGCACCAGAAATAGCTTGTGTGCGTGTGCACGGGCCTCCTCAAACCCAGAAGTGTGCCGGAAATGACACTTGCACATGTGCACAAGCTATTTCTGGTGTTCTGCCGACCCGGAAGTGGGCAGCCGCGCCACGCCGGTAAGAGCGGGCGGCGGCAGCGGGCGGCAGGAGTCACCGCAGGCCGGATAACTGAGTCCCTCGGGCTGTATCCGGCCTGCGGGCCTTAGTTTGGGGATCCCTGTTCTATGCAATTCAATAGAGCAATATGTAGACATGCTCTCAATTATAGTTAAAGCTAACCATTTTGCTGCTAAGGATGAAATTCTATTGACATGCACCCAAATATTTTCCTTTAACATAGAGATGTTGTTTTGCCACCACAGCAAAGTCTACATTCCACAAGGGCCAATACTACTGGGTTGCATAACAATACAGGCAGCCTTGAAAGCACTAATTAAGCCACGCAGTTCAAACTAATTCTTTTTGCTGTGACTGCTGCAACAGCATCACCTGAATCATTTTCACAGACCATGCACTATAAAATCATGCATGTTCCAAATTAATAAACATGAGAAGTATGGTAATGTCAAATTAATTACAAAAGCGAAATTTTCAGAACAATTCCTCAACAGATTAGAGTCTGGCTATTCAATGCCTTATATAACAAATAGAATAGGAACCTCTGGGCACTTGGAAATTCAGCCAGCACTGGTAGTGCAGAAGCCACATTACAACTCTAATCTGCTCCATTTGTAGCTTTGCCATTCTCCACAGGGTGCATGCCACAGAAGGAAAGATGGATAAAGAGGGCCAGGTGCAAGTTAAGCTGATTTCCTGTGTTCCAGTTCAAATACCATAAGAAAGACCAATGCAGATTGCATAAAGACCTTCTTTCCCAAGTAACTGGATATTGAAAAATAATCTTCTAGGCAACTGAAAAATCAGAATATAAAAATATAATACCTTACTAAATTGCTTATACAGTACAGTGGTACCTCTGGTTGCAAACACGATCCGTTCTGGGGTGCCGTTTGCACCCCGAAAAGTCCGCAACCAGAGCAGCGCTTCTGCACATGCGCAAACCGCACAGAAACGTTTTTGTGCGTGCGGCGAAACCTGGAAGTAAACACTTCTGGGTTTGCCACGTTCTTAACCTGAAAAAAACGCAACATGAAGCGTTCGTATCCAGAGGTATCACTGTATTGAGTATGGTGAAACTGAAGTATCATATGCATCAAATGCACAATTTTTAAGAAAAATCAGTACCATCACTATACTATCAGTTGTCTGGGGAAATCAGGTTATGTAAGCACTCATAGAAATTATGTTCTGCTTCATGGTATTCTACATAACTAATAACATGCTTTTCCTTGGAGAGTTTCTCTGGTCACAGCCTGTTATATTTGTGATGGTGGAAGAAACTGGAGGATGCCCTCAGCACATGGGTAGGCTCAAAGGGACTGGCATCCTCATTTTTGCTCAGTACACTCACCATTGCTATGTAGCACCATCCTCTGGTGAGTATGATAGGAGACTGACTTCAAACCTTGAAGTTGCAGAAGTGGCCTGGGAACATCCTGGAGACGGTTTGACTGTCAAGAAGCAGAGCCAAACTGACAAGCTTCTGAAGCAGAAAAGGCTTGAAGGGGGCTTCCTTGGACACTGTTTGGTGGGTTTGCCTAGACTGCTTCAAGCACTACAATTTTTGGATTAGCTACTAATACTAGCTCAAAATTGGCTCCCCACCAATGTAACCTAGTGCTCCTAGTAAAACCTTGAGGGTTAGAACAGATGTCAGCGTTGAAATGAAAGGGGTTAAACATTGAAAGTAAAAAGCTCATAACCAAATGTCTCAACACAGCATCTGCCAACTTTTGACATGGGACAAGGAATCGCAGAATTGTAGAGTTGGAATAACTTGATGTATATAACTGTATGCACCACCAACAACTTTTCAGTCTGACAAGTTATTAAATTCCCAGACTGGTATCTTATTTACATAATCAGCTTTGTTCTCTCTCTCCAGCCCTATAAACACATTTATCCAGCACTAAAACCTGTTTCATAAATTATACAGCAAACACTTTCACATCAGCACTTCAGAATTACACCCACATAACAATATGGATACAATTCTGAAAACTTCTTGTGCTTGAATGCATATGCTATAAAATGTTTCAACACTCACAAAGCACACAAGTATATTTTTGGGTGGTCAGGAAAGATGCTAGTCTGGTGTAAAACTGGAAAAAAAATTAGTAATGTGTTTTCCAAGAGTCTAGTGCAAACTGAAATAGTTAAGTGTCCCTCATCTTTATTAACAAGGCAGGGTGAGGGCTACGTTAGACTTCTATGCTAAGGGGTGGGCAGTCGTGTGTCCCTCAACGGAGAGGTTTAAAGGAGCCGCCGGCCTGTACGGGCAGCCAAGGGAGGAACAAGCTACATAGGTTCTGGCTGATATAGCTTGTTCCTCCTTCAGCAGTATGAGAGCCAGACCAAGATGGCGGTTTCACCTGGCAGTATATTGTGAGTGGAACTGCTGCCGCTCCTGAGTCCCTCTACCACCAGCACCTGGCTGCTACTTGTTTCTTCCTTGGTGCACTGGGTGCTGGTGGCAGGGGGACTTAGGAGCGGCAGCAGTTTCACTCACAACATACTGCCGGGTGAAGCCACCATTGCAGTCTGGCCCTCATACCAGTCCTAGATGATGTATCAATGCATTGCCAAGGCCTACACACATGCAGGCAGGCCCAAAATGTTTTTAACTTGCATGCTTAAAACAATGACAAATCCATATTTACAGCAGAGATGCAAATGAATCACAGTGTGCAGCTACAGAATAGATTACAACCTCAACCGTTTTGAGAAAAACCCCTTAATATGAACTAAAAAACCTAAAAAAAATTAAGTATTTGCTTTCATTTGCTGAAAATCAATTATGACCACACTAACACTCATGTCCAAATTATGCAGATTATGAATAAACAAGAACCACATTACTAGAAGGAATATTAAACAGAAAATTCATGGGCCCCCTTCATCCATGTTGCAGAACACCGTACACCCAAACAAAGCACCCTCCATTTTTGTTGACAACCATTCAACTTGTAAAGATAATGCAAACACACCGTTCTACTCCTCTGCTTGTGCCAACATTGCACACACCAATGAACAATAAGTAACCTGGTAAACAACATGGATTACATGTTATGTACAGAAGATAATTCTATTGTATGTGCGCATGTATATGCACTTAATTTTAGACACAACACAATTATGAGTTTCACTTTATTTATTGGACTCAGGAATTTATTGGACTCAGGAACTATAAAAGAAACATCTCAGGATTATACATATTATTTGCAAAAGCATCCACTGACTATTAGGCTGATTCTACTTTCTGCTAGGAAACAGCACCTTGATCTCTTATGCCAGCCAGCTCTGCTAATAGAGGAGAGCAGCCACAAATATAAGCTTGGCTATGCAAGCTTTTCATGGTTCTGTTACACAAAATGCTAGAACCTGAGATCACCCAATTAAAATTATCAGTTGTTTCCAGGAGGTTAGACAAAAGAAAGTGCTTCTTCACACAACAACACATAATTAACTTACGGAATTCACGGCCATAACATATGATGCCATTAGCTTAGGCCTATCAATGGCTATTAGCTGTGATAATTAAGTGGAACATCCATGATCAGATAGTATGTCACTGAATTTCAGTTGTTGGGGTGGAGGGAGTATCGGGGTGAGTGGGTGATATTGCCTTCACACCCTGCCTGTGGGCTTTCTGGAAGCAGCTGGCTTTTCACTGTTGGAAACAAGCTGCAGGACCATAGCCTTAACACCATTCAGAACTTTGCCTTCTGAGAGTCATCTGCATTTATAAGAAACAGTGCTGCACGTTCATGCAGACGTAGGGTTTGTTGCCACACTTTCACCTATTATTATTCAAAGGCCTCATTACCATGGATCACATATTAAATTGCCTGTTATGCTGGTCAATAGTTTAGCTTTTATAATACTATGGCAATGCAACATGCAGATTAGCACAGGAAAACTTGAAAATGAATACACAAATCCAAAGTCCTTCTAAGAACAAAAACAGAGAATCTTGCAGCATCTTAAATGGCAAAAGATTTCATGAAGTCAGTTCACTCTGTCAGTTGATATGCGTTAAATGGTTTTGAATTATATTTTGTGTGTATTTTGCAAGCTGTTTTATAAAGAATGGTCTTGAAAAGTGAACTGCAAATCTGCTGAATAAAAATACCGTAAGTAAATCTGATGAACTGGCTGATGAAAGCTTTTGCCATAATAAATTTGTTAGTCTTTACATGGGCATAAGTCTCTCCTGTTTCTGCTGCAACAGACTAACATGGCTACCTCCCTGGGAATCTCTAAAGAACAAGACACTTTTGTCCCAAAGATGTTACAAGGCATTCAAACTAGCTGCTGTCCAACATCAAAGGCTCACTAAAAGCCTGCATCCATGGACTGTGCTGCTTAGTTTATACAGTATAAGCATGCAAAAACTGTCTCCTATTTCCAGCTTTTGGGGCTTACTCTTGACCCCTTAGGATTGCCAGATAGCAAGGCTACAGAAGCCACACTTATCCTTTCCTCTCCCCCCCAGCTCATTTTCTTTAGCTAATGTTTTTACTGGGCCAGATTCCCTAGAACTTGTCTCTTTTCTCTTTTCTAGCATACAGCTTCCCAGAACCCCTCCTTGTCTGAATGTCTTCTTTGTACTTCCAACCCCGAAAATGATTAATTCTCCTTCACCTACAACTTTTCCTCAGATGCCTATTTTTCAGTCCCTTGTGCCTTCTCTGTCCCTTCCTTCTGTTACTTTGCCTCTGTCCCATCCACACATTTTATTCCTTTTATCCTGGGACACCCCCCCCCACTCACTCCTCAGTTATCATCACAAAAATAGTATAGTCTCTAGTGCTTGTATGAAGTTTTAATTCCAAAAAACCTGACAATTTCCCCTTCCTTCACAGAAGCAGAGCACAATTATTCCCTAAGCAGTAGGAATGTTCACACCAGCTCAGCCAATCAGCACCAGAATCTTCACCATCACTGTCATGATTGCAACTAAAACTTCCTTTTCAACACTTGACAAAGGTGACTTTCATCATCATTACATGATGAATCTAGTAAATGTGTACCCTCCAAGCTTTTTCCTCCAGTTGCTAAAATTGAGCTTCTTCATTTATGATCCATTTTGCACTGACTATACACCACTGGATTTTTCAAAAGAGGCATTTCCTGAATGCCTGCTGGTGAGAAGTAAAATGAATCAACAGGATGTTATCTAAGCAAGAGAACTAATTGCTTGGGAATTACTATGAGTTATGCAGTAGCTTGACAGTCAGCTGGAAACCTGAAGACATCAGATCCATGAAGTTATTTTCATTCCCATCTCTAAAGGTTAATTCCTACTAACACAAGTATGGTTTCCAGCCCTGAGATGCAAATGCAGTGATCATGTGAAGTTTGCAATTATATGCCAACTCGACACATGAAAAATAATAGATATTTGAAACAATCACCCCCACATGTCCCAGTGCTACTGAAGCTTGATTGTCCATGTATATAGAGTTATGCTGCCAGTGTCACATCCCTCTTTTAAATTTTAGGAGGCATAATTAATCCTCGGGTTGGATGTTGCAGATGTACAGTAGGTTCATTTCCTTATTCAGCCATGAAAGTTCAGTGGGTGGCCTAGAGCAAAACACTATCTTTCAGCTTTATCTATCTCATATGGTTGTTCACAGGTTAACACAAAACAGAGGTAGGTGCCAAGCTGGCCTTTAAAACCGAAAGGTAGAACTCCCTTCCAATTTTTATTCAGGTCTCACTGTTCAAGGCAGGCGGAATAGAGTATTGCTTTTTTGCATTTTCCTTCATCCATTTGCAATTAGCAATATGTTTCAAGTCAATCAGACTTGAAGATACACTACAGTGCTCTGACTGTATACAAAATTTATTCTATTATTGTAGTGCTCAGTGGAATTTTCATTAAACCAACTTATGAACAAATAGTATGAGGAATGGGACAATTACATATAACCTCACATTGTCTGGCCAACAGTATTAGTTAAATACCTGTACATGGATGGAAGGAAATATGAATGTGGGCACATTCAGAAAGCAGGAAGGAACTTGAGTCTGTATGTTAACAACTTTTGCAAAGAATTTGATGAATATCCTATTTGCTGCATCATTGGCAAGAGCAGAAAAAGATAGCATCATAGCATCTCAGCCTTTATGTGGAAGCCCACAAGATCTTTGTCTTTCTTTTAACACTCTGGTCAAATAACAGAAAAGGAACCAATAAACTGAATTACCAGTACTATACAAACTAATTTGAAGAAAGTATTTGTCCCCTTTTCCACAACCCCAATTTAAAATGCTATCCTAACCCCACTAACATGAGAGCAAGCACCACTGAATTTACAATGTGAGCAGAAATGCTTAGGACTGCACTGTTAATCTACCTCTTCTCAGAGGCACTTTGGAACTGTAGAATTCAACTAAGCAGCCTTCATGCAATCTATACTGTAATGATCACATAGTTAAAGCAAAGTTTTTTAAAAATGAGGCACAGACACGCTGGTGCTGTCTCCACTATTGCATCAACAGATAAAGCAAGCATCAGAAAATTACTGCCTTCTCAACTTTCTCCTGAAAAAAGGCTGAAAACATCAGAGGCTGCACTAGTTTCACTCTGAATAATTTTCATTGCAATCCTGTGCACCTTTACTTCAGAACATGCCCCACTTAGCCCAGTGGGATTACTCCCGAGTAAGCATATCTAAGATTAGGCTGCTACATGTACACTTTCGCTTTTCATTTGCACCATGGGAAAGGGGGTTCAAAAGGATCTTCTTGGGCTAGAAAAATAATAATGCAGGGCACCTTGCATCTGGATCGATCTATACATTTTAAAAATGGTTCCCAAATCCAGAACATAACACTTTTCAAGATGCTCCCTTGCACCAAAATCAACAAGTCCAAATAAACACACACAACTGTCAACTCCTAGTTTTGTCCCTCGGTTTGTCTGCTTGTTTTAACCATTAATTCCCTTACCCAGAAGCGGGTGTCCCCGAGACTGTAAAACTGCAGAACCCAGCTTTACCCCAGAGGCAATGCTACTAAATCAGCGTAGTAGGTCACCGGCGAAGCTGAACAACAGAAAGAAGGACATCCACTCCCACCCCTTTCCCAGCCAAAGCAGCATCCAAAGAAAAGCTCCCTTGCAGGAACAGCCGGGCAAGCGGAAGCTTGCAGACTGGAGCCTATTGTGAAGGGGATGCAAGAATCTCCTGCTGTGCAAAGAGGCGACCTTGTGGCTGCTGCAATTTAAACGGCAGGGGGAAAGAGGAGAAGCGAACAAAACTATTCCCTCTCACCCCCGGTCCCCACCAATGCGTTACTTTTTGGCAGCCCCGCTACACTCCGGCTCCGGCTCCGGCTCCTCCATGGCTCGGGCGGCGGCGGCGGCAGCCTCTCTCATGCGTGCACCGAGGCTGGCATAGCTGCGGCGGTGGGAGCCCTTCTGCAGGCGAAAGAAGAGGGGCGCAGAGCCGGGTCGGCTGCACTGACGGAGACAGAAGGAGGGCGTCACTGGCGACCCGGCTGCAGGGAGACTCGGCCGCGCAGAGCCAGCCGTGCGGCCGCCATCTTGAAAAGAAGCTCCGAGAGGAGCGAAGCCGGGAGCCTCGGTAGTACGGAGAGCGTCTAGGGACAAAGCCCGCCACAGGCGCTCTCGTTCACTCCTGTGGTCAGAGAATGGAATGGAGCCGGGCGCCGCCACCCGGAAGGAGGAGGAGGAGGAAGGCAGAACGTCCCACCGCCGCCGAGTCACAAGCGAGCAGCGCAGCTCCGGGAGAGAAAAGGGGAGGCCGCCGGGCAGGGGGTGAAGGGAGCGGGAGGGAAGACGACGGCAGGCCGAGCCGGGTGTCCGTGGCGGGAGGAAGGCGACTTCGTTCCGCCCGGGATCCTGCCTTCCTCGCAGGTCCAATGATTCAACCTCGCCGTGCGTAATCTTTGCAAAATGATGGCTGTTACAGCATCAGCGCCTCGTGCGCTTGGCCGCATGCCTCCCGCCGGAGAGAAAGCTCTCCGCGTTATCTCACTGATAAAAGCAGGGCAATTTAGCGCTAAAAGTGGGATTACCAGTAAGGGTGTGTGTGTGTGTGTGTTAGGGGACGGGACACACCTGTGGCGCTGCTCTGTATTTGGCACAGGCTGCTGACTGGGTTCTCTGGCTCTTCCCTAGCGATTCTGGCATTTAAAGCACCTGAAATAGGAGCGGGGAACTTGTGCCTCTGCAGATGTTGCAGGAATAAAAATTCTTACTATCTCTGACTATGGGTTATGCAGGGGCCAATGCTGTTGAGGGCTGGAGTCCCAAAAGTTCCCCAAGCCTGACCTAAAACATTAATCTGTTTTTCCCATATATGAAACCTTGTATTCTAACATGAACATAAGAAGAGACCAAAGGCCCATCTGGCAGAGAATCCTGTTTGTTTATATTCATATACCACCCTCTCATAATATATCAGAGCAGTGTGCAGCAATATAAAAATATTAAAAGCAGTACAAAACAATTAAAATCACTGACTTTTGTTCCTGCAGTGGCCAGCTAGAGGCATATGGGAAACCCAGAAGCATCGGATGCTCTTCCCACTTATGATTCCTGTCAACTGGCATTGGTAGAGGCAGTACACAACAATCATGACTGGTAGCCTTATCCTCCATGAATTTGGCTAAGCCCTTTCTAAAACCATCAAAGTTGGCGACTATTGTGGCATTTTGTGGGAGTAAATTCCAAAATTTAACTATAAGCTATGTAAAGAAGTACTTCCTGCAAGCAGTCCTGACCACCTCTAGGTACCCATGGCCAGAAAAGGCACTGGTTTGCTTGAAGAAATAGTTGTCAACCAAATTTAAAGAGCGTGCTGGATCAGGCCAATGATGCACCTAGTCTACCATTCTGTTCTCACAGTGGCCAACCAAAATACTCATTCATTAAATTTATATCCCACCCTTCCTACCAAAGGATCACAGGGTAGCTGAGTAAGCACAACAGCACTCTCATTTCATTTCACTTTTAATTTGTATACCAGCTTTCTATATTACTATACACAAGGCTGTTTACAAGCTGAAGAAACAGCCACTTATGCTCCCCATCAACTGCCTCCAACTGGAGATGGAACATGCAAACAAGCAATGTGCTTTTAGACTGGTGTTTATATCTTTGGGTTTCCTATAATACATAGGAACTGGTTTAACATACACTTAACAGTGGTGTGTGAATCAGTCTCAGATGTGAGATGCAGAGCAAAAAAGGCTAACATCCCCCAGGCAATTTGTTCTATCATGTTTCCTAAGTTTTATCTTTATAATAAAGCTATTCTCTCCTTTCACTCAAAAACAGGCTATCTTTTCTCTTAACCAGCATACAAAAAGATTGGGGGGGGGGGGAGACCAAGGATGAAATTGTTTATCAACACTGCAATTTAAAAAATCTGATAACCATAGGAAGGCCAGAAAAAATGTTAATTCCCTTCCCCCTCCACCAAAGCTGACAGCCATCATACTATATTTATTTATTTATTTATTCATTCATTCATTCATTCATTAACCCAATGATTATTACTTTTGGTTTATTAAAGGCTACTGAGGCAGGGACTGGGATCTTAAATATTTGTTACAGAACCGGAATTTTAACCTAGGCTTTATAGATCCAAATCCACATCCCATCTACCATTTCAGATTAGCATCTCTTAAGACAGTGTTTTTCAACCACTGTTCCGCGGCACACTAGTGTGCCGCGAGATGTTGCCTGGTGTGCCGTGGGAAAAATTGAAAAATTACTTTATATATAGTCAATATAGGCACAGAGTTAATTTTTTTAACATTTTCTAATGGTGGTGTGCCTCGTGATTTTTTCCATGAAACAAGTGTGCCTTTGCCCAAAAAAGGTTGAAAAACACTGTCTTAAGACATAATGATAAGCATAAATGCAGGCAGGGTCTGAGAAAAAGCAACTGCGGGCATGCAGTACCCACAACAAGGAAACAGCAGGGAAAGAAGCACCAGCTGTAATTACTGAGCTGGGTGAAGGCAAGTAGACCAGCAACTCTCCCTTGCTGGAGTGACAATAACAAGATTCAGAAATTGTATATCAGTCTTCTCCAGCCTGGTGCCCTCCCAAATGTTTTGGACTACCATTTCCATTATCCCTGACCACCAGACATACTGGCTACAGCTGATGGGAGTTGGGAATCCAAAACATCTGGAGGATATTAGTTTAAGAAAGGCATCAGAAGGGACATGATGAAAGCAGAAGTTGTGGTCATACCAAAACATCCTCCAACTGGAAAGACTTCTTTTAGAAGAGAGAGGATGGGTGAAGGAAAAGAGGAAACCCCACCTATCAAACCACAGGGGAAATGGTCTGTGTCTGGAGGGATGCTGCAGAACCATCTCCTGTTGAGCTGATTTGGGGAAAGGCTTCTGGGAAAGGAGGAAGATCCAGATGCCCTTTGCCATGAAAGGTAAGCAGCTTTCAAACATCTACACAGGGCTCACCTGACAGTACATATGAATTATATCAGGCAGGTGTGCTAGTTGAAAAAACTCTACCACCCCATCAACACATCTGCTGTCATGCTTCCTATCTGTCACCATGTGGCTCGTGCAGTGGGGTGTGACATGTTACTCTCTCAGAAAGAACAGTACTTAGTGTAGATGAGTGAGCCAGTAGTTAACTGGAAGGCTGTGTACAATGCAACTGTATGCCAGTACAAATTCCCTAGTGAAAAAAACTTCTTGTTAAAGTCTTGTCCTAGCAATCCAGCATATAAATCCCTTTGTGAAAAATAAGCAGTTTGTGAGCACCATAAAATCATTACTACCTTGATATATGAGACTATAGCTGTCATTAAAAAAACCAACAACCATTCTTTCAATGAGCCTAGGTGAACTATGTGTCCCCCACCTTTCTTATTTTCACAAAGGTCCAATGGGATAGGTTGGATTAAAGGAATGTGTCTGGCCTAAGACTACTCAGTATGAGTGACGATTCCACTCCAGAACTTTATGGACTATGCCCAACATTCCAGCCACTATTAACCACATTGGCTTTCAAATTAGAATCATCATTCCATCTCTTTAGCAAGTTCCATGGTGGCTGGATCCTTAGATAGCCAAAATGGCACCATCCAGGCCAAAGAGGGAATGCTTGAAGGAACCTCAGGGTTTGCTTTAGTATAAAAACAACTTTTAAAAAGGACCTCAGGGCAGACCCCAAAACAGCCCAATGAGGAGTAACCATATTCAGTGGCAATGCAAAGCTGACAGCAGGGAGACGAAAATGAAAACATAGGGAAGTGGTGAGTGGGATGGAATATCCTGGCAGAAAGCATGGCTGGCAGGCTGGAACCTTGAGCAGGAATACCACACTGACATTTTACAGGAGGCGGTCAGGAGTCACATGAGGCCACCATCTTGCTGAAGCTAAAACCAACCTGGTTGGTGCCTGGGTGGGTGACCACCTGGGACCCACATCTATGCCACCTTGGGTTCCACAATGGAAGGGGAGGATATGAATGTTTGTTGCAGGTTCCAACTTTATGTATATTTATTCTCTAAGTCTTTCCCTAATTCAGTGGTTTTTGATGTAGCACATTTGTTTCTGAAGCCTATTATTATCAGGCCTGCAGAGTTTTAACAGCTAGGCAAAAAAACTTGACAGGGAGGAAGGTATTTCTGTCTCAGCACTGTCAGCTCACATTCTCTATGTCAGATCCTAGTTGACTTTGGTGCCATTAAGTCATTGCTATTCTTGGAGTATTTAAGTCATGGTATCATAAGGTCAGAAACATGCTTAGGATTCTTCCCTTCTTGCTTCTGCCAGCTAATGCATTCGTCTCCACTTCCTGTCTTGAAATGTTATTATCTATTACAGTGTATCTTGTCTTCTTATATAATTGCTATTAGTTGTGTACATTTTGCGACAGGTAAGGTCATGTGACATTATCAGGCCCCAGACACACTCAAGACATTATGTCATAAATGCCAAAATATGTTGCCAACGTCTGTGTCTATCCACCACATCACTACGTTTTTCCTTTTAATAATAATTACACAATAAGCAGCTGCTGTTGGCAGCATGTGTACAATCTTGTAAAGCAGCTAAGGCTGAGAGATGGCAACTGGTCCTGGATCACCTGGTGTGGCTTATGGCTGAGCACGCAGGTGTGTGAACCTGGCTCTTCCCACTTCCAGGTCCATCATTTCACCATACTGTCTCTCAGCATAGGGCACCACACATAGGATTAAGCTCAACTCAAAAGCAATTGCCAATTTATACAATACAAACTGAAGCTGGCCGAGGTTTTGGCTATCCTTGCTTTTAAAGTATATTGAACTGACATGCTTGAATTGGTGTGTTCATATTTTCACAGCATGAATATTGCCAGCAAACATGCATCTTACATTCACACAGCATCTAGTATCTATGAGACTTTCCAATATGAAAGACCTGAGCCAGCTGTGCTTTTAAGTACAGTGGTACCTCAGGTTAAGTACTGAATTCATTCCGGAGATCCGTTCTTAACCTGAAGCATACTTAACCTGAAGCACCACTTTAGGTAATGGGACCTCCTGCTGCTGCTGCGCCGCCAGAGCACGATTTCTTTCTTAAGCAGAGTTCTTAACCTGAAGCGTACTTAACCCAAGGTACCACTGTAATAGATAAATTACTATACAGTTGTACCTTGGTTTTTGAACAGCTTAGTTCTCAAATGTTTTGGCTCCCGAACACTGCAAACCTGGAAGTGACTGTTCCAGTTTGCAAACTATTTTTGGAAGTCAAACGTCCGATGGGGACTGCCATTTTCATTAACCACAATACCCCCAATGTAACATGGCTTCAGAGTATTGTGGGTAATTAAAATGATAGCTGCTCACAGATCCATCAATCCACTGAAGGAGGCAGGGTAAGACTAGCATCAGGTGTTGGGTTCTTACTGGAGGTTTTTAAACAGACGTTGGATGACCATCTGTCAGGGATTATTTAGTCATGATTCCTGCATTGCAACGGGTTGGAATAGACGAGCCTTGGGGTCCCTTCCAACTCCCCAATTCTAAGCTTCTCTAGTCATTTTGTCAACATGTCAGAAAGGCTGGCAAATTTCTGCACAGCAGGGATGTTCTTAAAAGTTCAGGAGCAAGGACAGCTTTTTCTTTTTTTCTTTTTTACAGGCTGGTACAAACAGTTCTTGCTGAAAACTGTAAAGTATGTTAAGACAGTGAAAGGACTTTACCGGAACAGTCTATCATACATTGGAAGTCATTGGCCTGATGAATTAAATAACACATTGTTTACAGGAATTGGGAATCTTCTAATTATTTGTTTCTCCATCTTTTCTCTCAGAAGCTCATGGTGGCATTTATTTCATCTGCACAACAACTCTGTGAAGTGAGTTAGGTTATGAAATAAAGACTGGCCCATGGCCACCCAGTAATCTTCATGGCTGAAAGTGGATTTGACTTTTGGACTGTCTGTCTGTCCAGCCATCTTTCTTTAACAGTTTCCATTTCTAGTTTGACACACTAACTACTACACACACCATTGATTTCTTATTAATTCAGCTGTGTAAAACAGTAATAGTGAAGCCTGTGCTTAATATATAATTCAATTTAGCTGGAATAACTAATATGTGAATGTAATCAGCTGATAGCTCAAGTGATGATTATTTCCCAGGTGCCAGCTCTTCACAATGAAACCCCCAAATGGCCCATAGCATTAATAAAACTATTTGCAAACAACATTGTGTACCAACCTTGGAAAGGGCCTTTTTCAGTTATGGTGCCTCACCTCAGGAATGCTCTGCCCAGGGTGACTAGTATGGATTTTGGAGGCTTCACTGTTGTCGTTTCAATGCCAGACAAAGACCAATCAGTTCTTCCAGCTTTAGGGGGGATCATTTAAAGCCATGGGATCTACTAGATCGCCTCCCAGAGGACACACACAGAGAGACCCATTCTCAGAGAGTGTGGCATGATGTTGGATCTCACCTATGTAAGGTTATTATTACCTTATTAACTACCTTCCAAACCACTGTCTCAAGGCATTTTTTTTACATAACTTAAAAACAGTTGAAACCACAAAACAATGAACACATTTAAAACAAGAGTAAACCCCTAAAAAGTTGGCATTCATTGTAAAGACCCATTTATCCAGCTGGGAAAGCCTGTCACAACAAAAATGCCTTCAACTGTTTCTGGAAAGCACAGGTATTGTGTGCCTGTCCTATCTTGGCAGGAAGGCTATTCCACAGTACAAGGGCAGCCCCACTAAAAGCCCAGCTCCAAGTTACTGCAGAGAGGAAGGTTGCAGAAAGGTGTGCGGCCAGCTCCTCCCCAATACCTGAGAGATCCAAGAGGAGGTTTCCAATGACATGCTGGGAGAGGGTGTAGATTCACAAGATATCGCTGCATTTTAAAAATCTACCACCAAACTCTAGAAGTGTCAGAATCAAAATGACTCTCCCGGGGATTCTCCAATCACTTTAGCAGTTGTGTATAAGGTAAGATATTCTTCCAATGGACAAAGGATTGCTGACAAACTGGTCTATTGGTCTATCAAAGGCATTAGATATGACTGGTCACAAACCTGTGTCCAAAAGTTACATAACCGTATCTTGCCTGCGTGAGGTCATGAAGCTATTTATCATCCAACTCCCTAATTAGGTCCTTTAAACTTGAGTCAGTCTAAGTTTAGACACTGTAACCTTTTGATCAGCTTCTTCATGGGAAGCTATTCAAATGTAAAATCTGAACTGTAAGAGAAAGTGTAGCAATTAAGATGTATTTTTGTATTGTTTCCTGAATTCCTCCTCAGACATACATAAATGAAGCAGAACCTTTGAATACACAACTGCATTTACATCCCTACCTCAAAGGAAATGTGAACTTCCATGAACTTTATTATTCACAAAGGCTGCAGTGCTGCTCACAAGTTAGGCTATTTTAATTGCACTGACTTCAGTCAGTGGGATGTAAGTAGCCTTACTGTATTACGATTGCAACCAAAGGCATTTTAACTTTGCTGCACGAAGCATACGCAGCATTTTCCTAGACACCAAGTAATTCCCTCTGAGATTCAGCTTGTGGGTGTGTGCATGTGGGTGGGTATTGAAGTGGATATACGCCGTCATAAATACGTTCGTTTATTTATTTCTGGTAAGCATATTTAAGCTTGCAGGCTTGTATATCACTTTAACATCTATCTTTTTGATAGCTGTATAATGAACATAATATAGCATTTATTAATTATTCTTTTATTGCATTAATATTGATATTTTTGTATTTGATTTCTGTTGGAAGCTGCCCAGAGTGGCTGGGGAAATCCAGCCAGATGGGCGGGGTACAAATAATAAATATTATTATTATTATTATTATTGATACCAACACATTGTATCACTATTTGACTGTCAAAAAGGAAAACATTACAGCATTCCCGCCCCCCTTATGCACATTCTACTTGCATGCAACCACGTATACGCACGGTGCCAGGAAATAAATAATCAAACAGATTCAAACCAAGAAATGGCGGGAGAGAGATGGAGAGCCCTTGTAGCTCAAAAGGGAACCCTCCCCAGAGCCCAAAGAGAAATTCAGTGAGGGCAGAGGAGGTCCCAAAGAGACCAGAAATGCAGTGGAGCTTTGTTTAGCCTGCTTAGCCTCCTCACCTAGCAGCTGATGTGCAGGGTAGCGCAGCAGAAACAGACGCTTTCCTAGGCGCTCTTCAGTCTCCAGCTGGCTCCAGAGCTTTGACTATAGTTGAAGGGAGAGTTGTGTGGAGAGAGAAGTGGAAAGAATAGGAATCTATAGGCTTTTTAGAGGCTCCACACTGTATACAATTTCACTTATGGCAGGGGGCCTGGAACATAACCCCCACATAAATGGGAGGATGTCTGGATATTCTTGCCACCAGCCCTTAATTCTGCCACATCTGCAGTAATAAAGAAGAGTGTGTCTCTGAGCTTAGGCAGAACAACTTTCCCTTATATTGGAATGGCTATAGCCATGTCACCCGTCCAGGGTTAAGAAGCAGGATCTTCAGGTCAGATGTAAGTTTGAGTCAGGTCAAAGGACCGGCACCTCTTTTTAACTACTGAAATATACGGTGGTCCAAATATCCCCCTCCTTCTCCAGAATTCTGGCTCTCAGTCAGCACTTCCCAAGTTTCAGACAGCTGGCACACTTATTTTCTGAATTAAAATCAGAGGCGCACTTAACATACTCTAAAAATAAATGTGTTCATACTGAAGAGCAAGACTTACCTGCTCTCAGAGGAGCCAAAGCATTAAGGGAGTTGCCAAAGCTCAGTGGCAGGGAAGGTCTCCCGTTCCATCCCTGGCATCTCCAGTTAAAACGTAGCAAAAAGGTGATGGGAAAGACTTCTGCCGGTCAGACTAGATTATACTGAGCTAAGTGGTCAAATACTCAGCCCTGGTATAAAACAGATTCCCATCTTCCTAACACCTGCACTTTTGCATGAGTCACTGATCTGGGCATGCCTCCTGCCTGGAAAGAGGCAAGTCCAAAACAGTGATTCATGCAGACATATAAGAGGCAGTCTCCTCTTAACAAAAGCAACACAGGTAATGCTACTAAAACTTTAGGAGTGACTGAATGATCCAACCGCACTCAGTGTCACCCCTCACCCCATAATTCTACTTCATTACATATCCACCACACTGAGGAAAACGGGAGGGAGAATATCTGCAGCAGGCAGTTAAAATCACCTAGAAGGCAACTCTTGAATAGGATGCATTAATGGGTTGAGTTACTTGAAAGAAGCCCATTTGCTCCCCACTTTTTTGTTTCAGACCTGCACCTATTTTTGTTTCCAAGAAGAACCAGATCACTTGGGTGTGTCTTCCGTGGCCGTTGGGGAATGAAAACCAAGCTGCTTCATTTAGAGCACCTGATCTGCATGCAAGAGGATCCAGGCTCAATCTCAGGCATCTCCAGGTAGGCTAATTGGTAAAGACCCCTCTGAAAGTCACCGTCAATCAGAGCAGACAATACTGAGCATCTTGTGGTTCATGACTTTGGGTGGGAGAAGAACCATTGCTCCCAGACAATTGTTATGAGTTTGAAGGACAACTGCTTTGTCCATCGCAATAGCTCCACAGCAGATTAGTGTCTCTCTGCTGCAGAGAGTGCCAGGAGACCTACGGTAATTCCACTGCGTGGGTTGAAAAAGACTAGTTGCATCCAGTACTACAAACCAGCTCAAAAACTTGGCAAAAAGCATGAATGTAATAGGTTGCTAAAAATATACATGCTTTGCTGATCCAGATGCATGCTTTACATGCCAAGTAGATGATGAATCCAGTTCCCCAAACCCCTTGATGTAAACAAAAATGTCCACTTTTCCATTAAATAACACTCTGTTCTCAAGGTTCATATTTTGGTCATTTTTATACAAGGAAAAGATACGCACAGTTGCAGGAAGCAGCTCTCATGGTAGAAAAAAGGGGAACGCAGCCCACTTTTCCCATGCTTAATTTGGCAGCCAAGCCCCACATATTAAGGTAATTAAAGTAGCTTGAGGGAACCGAGCCCTGGAAGAAACCTATTTTAAAATCAACACCAGGAAGCAGTAGAATTCATGAAATAGAAAGGGAGGAAAGTCCTCTGGGCACAAGCAAAGTGCAAGATAATTTCAGTGAAATCTCATCAGGGCTTAGAACTGGAATTTGTTTTCAGAACCATGGACCTACTCAAGAATATATGCAGAAGAATTAATGCCACTGGGCATGTTCCAGGTGCTATTTCTCAAGGGAAATGCTTTAGGAACACACAGGGACAAGAGCAGCTATTTGGATTTGAACCAAGTCAGTAGAGAGAGAGAGAGAGATCCAAATTAAAGTACAGTGCTGCTTTTACTTTGAAATTGCATATATGGCTTGCAGAAGTCTTGCCAAATTAGAATGTTGTACAAATAATGCACATACATTAAGCCAATGTGTTTTTAATGTTATGCATGCTTCATTTCCCAGGATATTCCACTGGAAAGGTTTTTAAAGGAAATGGGATTTCAAGTCACCTATGTAGCATGAGAATTAAATTCTACTGAGCTCAATGGAACTTACACCCAAGGAACAGAGAACGTAGGATTACAACCTTAAAGGGAGGGGGAAGGTTGGGCAAGAGTGGAGAAAGAAGATGCAGATGCAGATGAGCTGAAAAAAGGAGCTATAAGAGGGAAAAGCTAAGGTTCCCATCATGGTACCAATGGGAACACAAAGTGTTATTCAATTCAGCTTTACTCACTGACCCACTGAATACCACTCAATCCCCTCCTTCATCACCTGCCAATTTCCCTTGCCCCTGCCATTTTTAAATGAATTTGCTTTTGTTTAGTTGGGAAGGGACTGCCTACTCTTTTACTTTTATTTTAAATTTTTGGCCTACTATTTGCTTGGGCCGGTGTGGGTGTTCTGCCTTTTGTTTGTGGGAGGCTGAGTATCACCAATTTTTTACTGTGACATGGGTATTTTGTGGTGGTGCCCACGATTTTTTATATTTCTATATTCCCTGGGGCCCAAAAAGGCTGGGGCAAAGGAGGGACTGTAGTCAGGGAGGTAAAATGGTCAAAAACATACTTTAGGGGTAGAACAGAGCTTGGGCAGCTGTGCCCCCTCAGATGTTCCTGGACTGCACCTCCCATCATCCCTGCCCATTGGTCGTATTTGCTGGGGCTGATGGGGGTTGGGAGTCCAGCAACATCAGAAGGGGCCACAGCTTCCCCACCCTTGGGCTAGAAGCTTGGCAGTGGGCACCAGAATAGTTTGTGCAAGAGTGGTGCTGAAAGGCAACCAGCCTGCTGACAGACATGTGTCCAATAAAAAGCAGCTACAGCCCCTTATCCTGCCCTGTCCCTGCAACAAATATGCCAGCTATGTTCAGCAAAGACAGATATTAACTGGGATTACAACTTGTTTGCCTGCAGAATTGTGTCAGAGTGAAAGCCTTATCCCCTGCCTTCATTTTTTTTTAATGTAAAGGAAAAGGGAACAGGAACCAAATAATATGACTATTGTTGTAATTGTGCTGTTAAGCTTACGTTTTCGTTGCTCTTTTGTTAATAGTGCTTTATAGATTGCAATTATGTTATTGATTATTTGTTAATGGCACATGTTTTCGTAAAAGTCAAAGCACTCGTAAGCAGAGGGAAGGGAGCAATACATTAAAAGGCCTCCACTGGCATTGCATTACATCTGGACCCCCCTTGCAAAAAGAGAAATAGTCATCTGTCTTTTCCGTAATGGGACAGTTTGTTTCCCTTCACATTCTGCTCCCCTACTTCTACAAAGAAGCCTCTTGAGCTTAGGATTCTTTCCTATTGCTTGAATAAATGCCAGCTACTTTTGGAAAGGACGGAAAATAGTTTTAAGTTCATAAAGTAATAAACTTCCGACAGATGTTCCTTTTGTAACAAGTGGACCATTTTCATTGTGTGTTTCATGAAAAGGAGGCCACTTGCTCAGAAGCAACCTTTAACCCCAAAAGCTGTATAAACTACGTGCTCCTCTTTAAGAGTGTGAGCCCTATGACCCTCCAGATGTTGTTGAATGTCATCTCCCATCAACGGTGACCATTAGTCATGGCAATGTCTGGAGGGCTACAGAGCCGCCCACCCTTGAAGCCATCTTAAACAAATAGCAGAAGTAGTTGTGGTAGTTTCTGTTATAACTCCAAGTTCCCAATGTTCTCAACACATTTAAATACAAAGGCCAAGTTCTCACAATAAATGCCATAGGAAATGCCCCCCCCCCCGAAAATTGGCTTTGTGAGACACACACAAACTGACAGGTGTCCATGGCAGAGTGAGGTTCCAAACCACACCACAAGTATTGCCTTCTAACTGGAACTTAGGATTCAAGCAACAGGATCTGAAAGCAAAGAGTTCACCCACTTTGCTGATAAACCACATGTTACAGTCTGCCTCTGTTCCAGTTAAAATGCTGGGTCATCTGTGAGGATTGGGATGTCTTAATAAGGAACCCAGTGCGATTTGCCACCACACCTATCTCAGCCCCTGTGACCATGTTGCAGTGAAAGTAATTGAACCTTGTACAATTCTCCCTCCTATGCAACTTCTAAAGTTTCTAAAACATCATGGCCTGGTCTTAACAACCTAACCAAAACTAGATGTGGCTCCAATGCATTATTTGGCATGGCATGCAATTTCTAGAACAAAATCTTAGGTCCATCATCCAACTTAAAATGGAGTACTTTCAGATTCTTCATTGCCTATCCTAATATCCAAGGCAAAAAAGCACTTAAAATGGGATTATACCGATTGCTGTGCCCATTCGACACCACCATGACAACACCTGTGCAAAATGTTCAAGATTAGGAAATATATTCCATTATTTTAACTGTGCCAAAAATTAAGTGCAAGGATCCATGTCCAAGTGCTCTGACGTATGTTTGGTGTGTGGAGCAGGAATGGGCAACCTGTGGCCCTTCAGGTGACAAAGGAACTACAACTCCCATCAAGACAGACCATTGGCCCACATTGGCTGGGGCTGATGGGAACTGGAATCCAGCCATAGGTTCCCCAACTGTCACATACAGGCTCTCATGGACAGCAGTGTGCAATGCATCCTGCTGGTTTGCTCAAGAATTAGTGCAATGAAATCCAAGATCTTTCCAAGACTACTATCCGCATCCCTCCTTGTCACTTTAGCCTGGTAGCAGGACCAAAGGCATCTGCAGCTGAACAAGTCCTTTCTCCACCTTAGAGCTGGGGCTTTCAGATCTCCAGGTGTCATTAAGACTCCAGCTCCCATCATGCCTGACTATTAACCATGTTGCCTGGGCTGATGTTGCCTGCAGGTTTCTCCACCCCTGTTCTACCCCCAAGTCCCTGCCGAATCCCAACATTCACAACCTCCTCCCACTTGTAGATGGCTTGCAAGTCTCTCCAGTAGTTCTTGAAAGGAGAGGAGAACCCAAGAGCTGTAGCATTTGCTGTTCTTCAGCATGATAAGAGGTAAGCATAGCATGATCTGTGAATTAGGAAATGCCTGGTTCAAATCTAACCTCAAGAGATGGACCATCATCTCTCAGCAGCCTTGTCTGGCATATGAAATATTGCTGAGCTACTATGCAGGGTTGTTATGAGCACTTTGAAGTGTTGAAACAAAATAAAAAAAATTCTTTCCAGTAGCACCTTAGAGACCAACTAAGTTTGTTCTTGGTATGAGCTTTCGTGTGCATGCACACTTCTTCAGATACACTGAAACGGAAGTCACCAGACCCTTAAATATAGTGAGGGAGTGGGGAGGGGTATTACCGGTACTCAGAAGGGTGGTGGGAATGGGTGATCAGCTGATAGGCGTGGAAAACCTGTTGACGACTTAATGGCTGCAATTGGTCTTGCAGGGAAAGGCAAGGGGTGAGATGGCTAAAGATAGCTTTGTCATGTATAATGAGATAAGAATCCAATGTCTTTGACATTGAGATAAGAATCCCTAATCATTCTTCCCTAGTTTTTCTCTCATTAGCCCCAGTTGTGGCCAAAAACATCTGGAGAGCACAAGGTTGGGGAAGGCTGCTCTTGTTGACTCCCTGAATACTGCAAGCCCAAAGCTGAAGTGAAGGCCTGGCTCCAACACACAGCATTCCCCTTTCTAATTTCCAAAGCTGTACCACATACATGCAAGTGCTCATCACCAAGAGAATGGGTAATAATGAAATGCACAGCCCTGGCATTCCTTTGTTCTCAGAGCAATTCAGGCAGCTGAGTAACAGCCCAAACTGAACATGTAAGAACTTATTCAGTTTAAATGTTGCTGAAGACCAACCCTGGCCTAAAGAACATCCAGGGCTTGTAAACTAGCAACTGTTTCCTTGTTTAGTCAACAATATATACGGGTCCCAATTCTGCAAGCTGCAGAACATCACTGCACCAAAATCCTAGGCAGACTTACTTGGGGGCGAGTCTTAGGGAAATCACTTAGCCTCACCTCCAAGGGATGAAGCACAAGTTGGGCTGCCAATACTGCTCACACTTAGCAAGCTCCACTGAAATTCCGAATGAAGCTCCCTTGGAGCAGGCTGCACAAGTTGGGATAAGGTGTTTAAAAAGCTGGCACACAGTCCCTATCAGCTGATCCAGTCAAATATAACATCTCACTTTTTCTCTCCCCGTGCTGCTTTCAAGGCAAAAGCTGCCGCCAGTCAGGTAGAAAACACTGAGCTAGAAAAGTCTGGCTTTCGTCAGCTTGCTTATGAATCCAGACTAAGTATGGCACACTTTGCAAAGAACATACTTTGCAGAAGGAGAAAGATAAGAGCCACAGGCAGCAGCTGTGCGTGCTAGTATCTTAAAACCTTATACAAGCGTACGTGCGCTGAAGTGGCCTCTAGTGCAAAGAAGCGGACGCCACAATAACAACACGCCGAGTGCAATGGGAGTCGACGCCCACACAAGGATTGCAACCAGCCTAAATCCCACGCAGGCTGCAGCACAATCCTGCGCGGGCTTCCGCGCAAATCCCCAGCCTGTGCAATGGAGCAAGTGCGTCGAGGACTACAACTTTGCAGCGCCATCCCAACTAGGTCGACTTCAGTGGGTCTTGTAGCCACCCCCCCACCCCCCCACCCCAGGTAAATGGGGCCGGGATTCAAGGGGCCACGAGGGAGTCCCTTGGATGCAAACAGGCAAGCGAAAGAAGGCGGCTTAACTTACTAGCGCTCGGTCACCCTCCAGTTTCCCACAGAAGATCAGCGCGCCTGCTGGGATCCCACGACGGCGACGGCATTCCCATATTCGTCCGGCTTTGGAAGCCTCGGGGGACTGCGAGGCGGCTCGCTCATGGCGCTCCGGAGCGGCCTCTCGGCAGGAATGGAAACAGCCGAGCGCCTCGCTCGCTGTCGGCGGCGTTGCACAACTCTCCGCCTCCTTCCTTTGTGTAGGTCCGGGAAAGGGGCAGCCGCAGGAGAGGCACCCCTGGCTGGAGGCTGGAGCTGCCTCCTTCCGCGTCGGGGACTGGCGGCAAAGGAGGCTCCCCAAGCGGCTGGGTCTGGGCCGCAGGGAGCGGCGGCGCTGAGCGCACGGAGACGGCCCACGAGGCGCGAGAAAACGGCCCGCCTCCCTGGCGAGCCTCTCCGGGCGCTGCAGCATCTCCGCGCCGACGGCTGCTCTGCGCGGCGGGGAAAGGGAGCAAGAGGACGCTGGCGAAGGCTCGTCGCGAACTGCTGCCCTCTCCCGGGTGCCGCGGGCGTAGCCGGCTTGGCAAAGGGCCCCCGGGACCACCAGGGAAGATCAAAGGGAGCTTAATTAAAAACAGCGTCCTGGGAATCGAGGCGCCTCTGTGGAGTGAGCCTTGCTAGGTGAGATTGGTCGAAAGCTGTACGGTGGCGGGTGGTGGTGACCTCCAGGTGTGGCTGGGCTACAATTCCCATCCGGTTAGGGTAGCTGGTGAAAGTCCGAACCCTCTGGAGGGCGCCCGCTTGCTGAGCCCTTCTCTGCTGGGGTGGGATTTCAGAGGGATGGGTCTTCCTCCTCCTCTTCCTATTAATCTCCTAACGAATTCCTAGCCAGGCACTGTTTCTCAAACTTGGGTCCCCAGCTGTTGTTGGACTACAACTCCCATCATTTTCCTGCTATCAATCTAGGGATGATGGGAGTTGTAGTCCAACAACAGCTGGGGACTCAGCTTTCAACAAGTCCCGGAGCAGCAGAGTTCCACCTATCCAATGAAATGGAGTGAAACTGCTCCAGGCCCTGATAAGCTGGAATCACATATAAAACATGGACTGGATTGGAACACTTACACAGGTATGGTCTCTTGGGGTCTAGAAATGGAAAGTGACACCTACCTGGCTGGTCCCTTTCTGTCCCCTGCCTCTGGGTTAGTGGGAGCATCTTAAGCAGGGTCAGAGTTGGGGTCAGGAGACTAGGGGCAAGCTATGCTGGGCTTGGGGGCACCTACTGTGGGTTATTTTATTTTGTTTTATTTAGAAAGATTTATAGACCACTTGATCATAAGCAGTGCACTTCATAGAATTATTCAGCTCTCCACATAATGAAATACACAATGCCAACAGATCATGTTCACTTGTCAAGCTGGCAACACTGGCCTGCATTGTGTTAACATGTACATTTTCTCATGATTTTAAAAATAAAAACCAGTCCCTGTTGGTGTGCTTGTGAGTGATGGTGTGCCATTAAAGTAACTGAGTACTTGTGTTATTCTTAACCAATGGAGTGGGAGACACCAAATGTGATGCTTTTGTGGGGTGCTGTCAAGGTGAACTGGTCATTGGCAGTTTAGTGGCTTTTGCACAGAAGAATAGCCAATCACATTCTGTCTTGCAGAAATCATCAGTGATAATGAGACAGCTGTTCCACTGAAATGGCTCCATGGAAAAGAACATTTTCTTGGCAAAACAGAGCTCTATTTTGCCTTTGCTCGCACACATCCCGCTCAGTTTTGCCTTCTGTTCTGGTGCCAGCCAAACCACTCCTCTCAGAAATCTCTCCTGCCAACTATACAAGCCTTCTGTTTGCATACTTCAGTGTTGCAGCCTGGCTTTCACATGAAAGTGACTGCAGCTCAGAACTTTGAAAGTCTCCTGACTGACTGCATTGCAGTGACTCTTATCTATACCACAGACTTAAAACTGGTTTGATAGCCAACTCTGAGAGCCAGTGTGGTATAGTGGTTAAGAGCGGTAGTCTCGTAATCTGGGGAACTGGGTTCGTGTCTCCGCTCCTCCACATGCAGCTGCTGGGTGACCTTGGGCTAGTCATACTTCTTTGAAGTCTCTCAGCCCCACTCACCTCACAGAGTGTTTGTTGTGGGGGAGGAAGGGAAAGGAGAATGTTTGCTGCTTTGAGACTCCTTTGGGTAGTGATAAAGTGGGATATCAAATCCAAACTCTTCTTCTTCTTCTTCTTCTTCTTCTTCCCCAGGGAAGCTGTAGTTCTAACAGAGAATAGTCAGCACTTTCACCAAAGCAAAGTTCCCAGGATTCTGTAGGGCAAGTATGGCTAGTTTGGGAGTATGATCCAGATCCCAAAACTCCCCCAATTTTGGAGGCATCAGCAAAAAAACAAAAACAATCTTATACCTCTGAGGTACGTGAATGCCCTCAGTTTGATGGGGAGAAAAATTGTCCCTCCTCAGTCATCACATCCATCACTTGAGGAGTGGAGAGAGAATGATAGCCCCACTCCTGACTTCGTAGATCACTGAAGGGGGGGCTATGTGTATTTGTGTGTGCTTGTGTGCATGTAAGAGTGTGGGGTGGCCACAGACATTTATGGCCAGTTTCCCTGGGAAGAAGGAATGATTAAACATCAGGAAGAGCTTTCTGATGCTAAGAGCTGTTTGGCAGTGGAATCAACCCACTCGGAAGGTGGTGGGCTTTCTTTCATTTGAGGTTTTAAAGTGGAGGGTGGACGGTCATCTGTCATGGATGCTTTAGTTGAGATTCCTACATTGCAGGGGGTTGGACTAGATGACCCTTCGTGCCCCTTCCAATGCTATGGTTCTATGAACTCTTTCCCCCCTCGAGAGTATTATAGCAGTAGTATAGAGATCAAAGATAGAATAAATTACTACAGCAGTTTCCGCCAATCCTCACAGCCTGTTAATTTCTGTAAGAAGGCAACGGACCTACTATAATTATACCCCCTATTGCACAAATTGATGGGGAGTTTGGCCGGATGACCCGCAAGGTCCCTTCCAACTCTACAACTCTATGATGCTATGGTTAAACCACTCTGATAACACTGGGGAACAATTTTTTTTTCATTTTCTGTTGCATGGGATTTTTCAACTGTTCTTATATGTTCTTTCAATGCTGATTTCAAATCTGAAGTTGGTTTTGTTCTGTAAGCTCTAGTTTTTTGCAATTCATGTTTTTCACTTTTCGCCATAATCTTCGTTTTTCACAATGCAAGAATTCAATATTTTATTAAACACATAGCCAAAGTAGTACAATGTGAGTATAAATGTAAGCGACTTATATAGCATTGAACATGGCATGCATAGCATTGAAAATGACATGTATATCTATGTACAGTTAGAGGTATGCAAAAAAATGCATTCCCTTGGGATACACAGCATCTGCAAGCTGTTCTTCAGCTAAGAATTTGTGCTTGTAGCTCTTGTGTTTGTGGACTTGCACAAGGGATTCTCATTTGATGGTCCAACAGTATTCTGACATCATAGTTTTGTCCCATCGCCCTTGATAAAGCTCTTCCATTGTCTTCAGGTATTGATGGAAGCACTCTCCCTGTTCATCAATGACTGCCCCAAGGTTTTCGGGGAATTGATCTAGGTGACTGTTCAGGAAATGGAGCTTCACACTCATATTCATCAACATGGAAGGAGGAATTCTGGATTTGATTCTGAGATGGATTTAAAAGAACTAATCTGGAGTTTGAAAAGCAACATAGGAGACATGAAAAAGGTGGCTTAACACGAAACGGTGTTAATACCAGATCACTGTCCATTGTCTTACTGTTATTATACATGATAGAAAAATATATACTACTTGTATTGGCCGTTGTGGTGCTTGTTTTTGGTTTCTGCTTGAAGATTGCATCACAGAGGTTCTTTGGTTTTACCACAAAGAAAGGCAGCAAGTTGAATAGCCAGAGAGGCAGAACACAATGTTTGATGTCTGTCTGAATCTAAGTCTGCAGATATGGGAGAAGCAAGACCCTTTGGGGTCAGGTTGTGTGTGTGTGTGTGTGTGTGTGTGTGTAAATAAACCACATATCATAAAGACACCACAGTTTCCCCTGTGACTCATTTGCAAAAGGAAACACAGACCTTGGGTGAGCACCAGGCACCCCCAGAATCCCTCATTGCTCAAAGATTGGGGTAACATGCAACAATATTGTGCAGATGGAGCTTTAGTTGGATACAACCTATTGCAAGCTGCACTTCAGGTCCAGCTATGCTGGTCTGAAACAATAAGAAGCCCTACGACTTTACTGAGTTGTGTGAGCATCAGAAACATAATGATTCTGCTTCAGTTTGGCCTCTAGCTTTCTGAATAAATTTACATGATTTTCTGTCTGAAAGCTTCTTAACAAGTCAGAATGGCAAATGCTGAAATTTGCCTGAAGCCTAGTTGGCTCCCCTTTCTTTCTTTCTTTCTTTCTTTCTTTCTTTCTTTCTTTCTTTCTTTCTTTCTTTCTTTCTTTCTTTCTTTCTTTCTTTCTTTCCATCCTTCTTTCTCCCTCCCTCCCTCCCTCCTTTCTCTCCATTGCATGGCAATGTTGTCCTACTACTACTACATTTGCATTTGGATATACAGGTGTGCATTAAATAATGAACTGCACCTGCGGAAGGACAGAATCTTCCATCTGAGCTTATTGTTGGGCAGGTGGGCAGGATCTCAAGGGACTTGTTTTTGCATAGCTGATCATCAGGGCTTGCAATGATTACAGCAATTGGAAGGGGATTTCCTAGTTTGGGTAATAGCAGGTTATCACCAAGGCACCTCTTAGTGGTTCCCAGTTGAATGGCTAGGTCTCAAGAGAAAGTCATATGAGGGAGGCAGTGTCTGGAAATCAGAAGAAACCCTAAAACCTAGAGTAACTGAAACAGTTGCAGTGTACTTTGGTCTCTAATTATAGCTTCCTGTTTTAGGCTCCTCTGATCACTGGGAAGTGCTATCGATGTTGGCTTTAGAACTCTAAAGGTAATCATTGCCAAAGATGTGTTCCTGTCCTCCCCTATCCCGTAAATGCTTGTACAATCCCTTTTATATTTTTGTCGGTCTGTCTCTTGCTAGGTATCTGCTCATGAAACTAGGAGAGAGGAGGAATGATATGTGGCTACAGAACTGATAAGGATTAAATACGTAAAAGTGGCCATCTCTTAACTGAGATGCAATAGCTGTTAAAGTACATGAAACAATAAGATAGGCAAGGAATTTGAGATGCATTTTAAGTTTAGCCTTCCCATTAAGTGGCACGAAGCAATCTCATTATGCAAAAGATTATGAGAAGACCGAGAGTGGAGAATACCCTCTACTCCAGCATCTATATTTGTGTGGCATTAAAAAAGTGGGGTAGGATAGGGGAGCTTCATTTTGCCCAGGCATAGGCAAACTTGGCCCTCCATATGTTTTGAGACTACAATTCCCATCATCCCTGACCACTGGTCCTGTTAGCTAGGGATGATGGGAGTTGTAGTCCCAAAACGTCTGAAGGGCCGAGTTTGCCTCTTTGTTTCAGTTGCAAAAATATCAGACTGATATTGCTTTAGAAGATTAATATTATTGTGTGAACATGATATTTCAACATTATTGCAATGTTTTAACAATATTATGTTATATTTATCACCTTTAAAAATATTATGTCTGACTCTTTCCCTATCTAGGAAATCAGATTCAGGCATGGCTCATACAAACTGTAGATAAGGTACATGGTTGTAGCCCGGGGGGGGGCAGCTCCCCCCATCAAATAAATAAATAAAAATAATTAACTGACCAATTGCATCACTGATTACTTGGTTCTGCCCCACCCCCACCCCCAACATAAGGCCTGCCCTTCCTAAAATAAATCCTGGCTACACTCATGAAAAAGTATTGAATTGTTTTTCCTGATCTACACCACTTCAGACTGCAGGTGGGGAGATCTCCAAATAAAATTCTCCCTGCACATAGAAAACTAACAGTCCAATCCTATGCATATCTATTCAGAAGGAAGCCCCTTTGAGTTCAGTAAATGTTGTCATAGTGATAAAGTCAGGGATAACCTAGCCTTATCCCTATTGTGCAAGATAAGAGTGGTTAGAGGGTTTGCCTAGGACCTGGGAGAGACCAGGGTTCAAATTCTCACTCAGCCATGAAGCTCATGGGTGTCTTTGGGCCTTTCACTGCCTCTCAGCGTTACCCACCTCACAGGGCTGTTGTGGGGGATTAAATGACACAAGGGAGAACCATGTATGCCACCTTGAGTTCGTAGGAGAAAAAGAAGAGATAAAAGTGCAATCAATCAATCAATAATATAAAATACATTTAGTCTTCACTTCAATAACAGTCCACCTTCTCCACTTCAGAGGTTCTGCTTTTAATAAGAAGACTGTAAGGACAGGCCACATGCAAATCCTTGTTGTTACATGCCCTGCATTTAGCAAGAGAGTAATTTTTCTAACAACAAATAGCAAATTGTCATGTGAGAGCTCTGAAGGATATGATGCAAATGTTACTCATAAATTATTAGCTCACGTATTATTAATTATGCACATGACAGCCATTTTCTCTTGACCTTCTAGTGTTGCATGATTGAGGAGCTCAAAGTGTAACTCAAATATTTCATTTCCATCTCTTCTCTTTTCACAACCAAAATTGAGTTGGATAGCGTTGGTTTTTTTCCGTTGCATGAAATTGAATAAGATCAGCAAGACCAGTCAGCAATCAAAGTTAGAGAACGAAAGGTCAAATGAAACTGGCTTTCTTTGTTCTAATTTATACATCAAGTGGGCTGTTTCAACTAAGTGGCAGACCCCCACACATATCAAAAGTTTAAGCCATTCATTCTCTCTTACTCACTTCTCAGTTGCTCAGTTTCATCTGCATACTCAGCTATGGCAGACCAACACGGCTACCTACCTGTAACTCAAACCAACAAAGTTCATCATTGAAAACACAAGGTGGAGGAAAAGGGGAAGCCCCTAATATTGCTTATCAGAATGAATCTAAAGGTCTTTCTTTGGTTCCAACCCCACCCCCCACAACCCAGTTCCCATAAGGCAAATCAACTGACCCAAGGGAAGAATGTAGAATCTCTGGCAGGCAAGCAGGCTGATAAGCAGCAACGACACTCCGTCAGTTTTATGTAAGTTTATTTACAGAAAAAACCACATCCAGAGAATGGCCTTCCCGCCTGTTCTCATTAACAGTAGTTGCTCAGTCCAGGGGCGTCTTAGCCATAGAGGCTAGTGGCACAGGGAACCACGGTGCCACGTTCTGGAGGGCACCAGGGAAGAGGTCCGGGGGCCACGTTGGTGGCTCAGTAGGGGCGGCAGCCTGCCCGCCGCCAGGGGGAAGGCAGGAGGAGGCGATCGGCGGCGGTGAGCCGGGCGCACAGCGATCAGCCCTCAATCCCTCCCTCCCTCTGCCCGTCCCTCTCCGGCTGGTGTGTGCGCCCCGCCCGCAAGGTGGGTGCGATCCCCGGCAGCCGCCCCTCTCAGCACCGCAATTGGTCGCCGGAGCACTTCTCCAGCCTGCCACTGCGCCGGACTGGAAGAGGGCGCAGGGCGGCTGGGAAGGAGCCCGAGGGGTCCCCGTGGAAGGGATCAATGCAGAACATGAGCCAAGATCAATCCCGGCACCTATTCTCTGTGCCCAGCACGCGCCCAGCCTTACACCTGGAACAGGATCCTGTGTGGAGGGGGGGGTGGAGACCTCCCTGCCGGAGGAGTCGCCCTCCAGCTGCTGCCCGCCTGGAGGGAAAGGTGGGTGTGGGGGGCGCCAGAGGGATCCTTGCACCACAGCACCAGATAGGCTTAAGACGGCCCTGGTCAGTCTGTCTTACTGTCTCTCCCCCAACAGGAAGAACGCCAAAATCCTGCCTTTCTTCTCCTTCCCTTCTGTTGTTCTCTGAGCTTCTCCAGTCTCCTAGTACAGGGGCTGAATGGCTAGCCTGTCTCCTCCTCACTCCCAGAAGACACAGCCTCAGATTCTGGCTTATCTACTAGTTGCCTGGCAATGCTCGGGCCAACTTCCAACTATTCCTTTCCTTGGGAGCTAACAGCTTCTTCACTGGGAAGGAGGGGGGGCAGGCTGTCCTCTCTAAACTCTGACAAACAACTCTCATCTGAAGAGTCGGCCCCTTGCTCGCTTAGCTCAATTTCTGAGGCTGACTCTTCTGCTGCGCTCTGGGGGGGGGGGCACATTCCTGACAAAGCTTTTTCACAGAGTGTATGTCTGGACTCACATCCCAGTGACTTCGGGCACAATCCTAACCCCTGCTCTCTGCCAGTAGTGCTTTGTGGACTGGTGGGGCCACAACTGCATCCATAGCCCTGCTGTTCACAGTGGCTGTGGTGGAAAGTTGAGGGCAGCGGGAGAAGATTTGGCCTGATGCCATCACACAATGCCATCACATCACCGGCTCAGGATGCAGCAAACAGTGAGGCCAGTGGTGGCTGGCTCAATGCACACCTAGCCCAGAGTAACAGCGGTTTGGATCATTCTGCCAGTTCAGTGATGCATGTGATCAGATTTTAACAGTACAAATATTGAATAGTAGTAAAAGTAAGAGAAAAGAGAATTAGACAGCCCAGCAACAAAACCATAGAGCCACATTATTAGCATATACTCGGGTCTGGCTTCACCATTAGACAGGATGAAGCAGGCACCCCAGGCAGCTGATTTTGAGTCTCATGCAACGGCAGCAAATATTAAGTAATTTAATTTATCACCATTGTATTTTTACTGCCAGGGAGGTATGAAGGTACTTCTGGGGTTTTCTGCATCAGGGCCAGAATAACTTGACTGACTTTTAATACTATGCACTAGGAATGCGGGTGAGGGGGTGGGGACCATTTATTTTTCTACCTCCAGCAGGAAAAACTCTTAGGCTAACTTGTGAGTCTTCAGAAACCCAGGTTTATATATCAAAATGTAAAATGTAATTAATTTACCAATCCAGAAAGCACAAATACGTTGTTACAGAAACATCTACAAATCAACATTTTACATCTAGAGCAATTATGTCTTCAAAAGTGAAACACAATTTCATTTCCCCCCACCTTCAGGCGATTCTTAATTGTCTGTCAGAATACTGGAAAGCCTTAAAAAAAAAAAAGCAAAGCATGCAGCCTACTAATTACTCTGGTTTTGTAGCTGTGATAGGATGTTTAGAAACTAAACTAAATGTTGGGTTTCCGAAACAACATTTGGACTAATCTAGTGCTTTCCCAGAACTTTTGTACTCATATTTGCATATGGTTCTCCCACTTCTCATTGGACATTTCCTAGTTTTGGCCTGTGACCAGTTTTCCCTGCGTCTGACCTTGTCTCTTCCCCATATCTGGGGATAGCCCCTTTGAAGCAGATGAACTTTGCCCTTGAAGAGGCTTTCTTCATACATGATTTTGTGGCTGTCATCTTGGGACTTACCCTGACATTTAGGCAGTGCTTTTTTTTTTCCTTAAAAAAAATGTTCAGGGGTACTCTTATCTTCCTGCTCATATTGAAATAATGTCCCTCAATGAGGCCAAACTTAGATTTACAAAATGTTTAGGGGTATGCGTACCCCCAGAAAAAAGCACTGCATCTAGGGATATCACAGATTAAAGAAACAATGTGCATAAATGTATTAGCTGACTGGGATGACCATTCTAGAAGTTAGGTTACAATCACTTGAGCTTTTTTTGGGGGGGGGGGTCTTACAGCAAACACGATTCTGTGACATCCCCACCATACATAGCTCCCCGCCAATCCTGTAAAAAGTAGTTTACCCCTCACGGAGCTACAATTTATCAACTCCCTTAACAAACTATAGTTCCCAGGATTCTTTGGGAAAGTCATGTACATTAAAGGTATGGTCTGGGTGTGAACTTTGACTGCTATTTAAAAGGTCCTCTGCAGCTGATTATATTTTAACCAATGTTCTAACTAAATTATCCCAACTCTGATTTATCTCAGATACTGTAAATATCTTCCTTTAGGCAAGCCTCAGAGGATAACAAACAAAAGAGGACAAACATGACTAGATAAACATTGTTCTAGAAGGAGATGGGGTGTAGGCAACATACAGAACAAGTGGAAAAGAAGAGCCTCACCTTTCTATTTACAAACCAAAGCATCCTTCAAATCTTGGGAGCTGTATGTGCTTGTGTCTTATGATTGACACATAAGACGCAAGCACCAAAAGGAGGGAGCAAAGAGGTACCGGTAACCCTCTGTTGTTCTTTTACAACTTCATTGTGTCTATAAAATGTACCAATTCAAGTCCAGCTTTGTGAATGACAGACTGAGCACAAGGTGACCATGGAGTGTGGTGATCCAGTGTTTTATTATTGAGCAGAGTCAGGTGAATGGTTAGATGAAAAGCTGTTGCATGAAGCCATGTTTTCTTTCAGGACCAAGTGGATAAGCTTCTATTGCTATAATTAGAATAGGAGAATACATAAGATACTGATGGAAATAATACACAGATAAGCTTTCCTAAGTCATATAGCTAAATACCAGGTACTTGGGAGCTTGAAGGCATCTAGTCCAGCATCCTGTTCTCACAGTGGCCAACCAGGTGCCTGTGGGAAAGCAGCAAGCAGGATCTGAGCACAAGAGCACCTCTTTCCACCTATGGTTTCCAGCAACTGGTATTCAGAAGCTCCCTCCAACTATGGTAGCCATTGACGGCCTTCTCCTCTATGAATTTGTCTAATTCTCTTTTAAAGCTATCCAAGTTGGTGGCCATCACTGCCTCCTGGGAGATTGAGTTCCATAGTTTGACTATGTGCTGTGTGAAGTACTTCCTTTTATCTGTCCTAACCCCCCCCCCCCAGCATTCAGTTTCATTGAATGTCCATGAGTCTTTGTATTCATTCACAAAGCCCTAAGCAACTTAGGTCCAGGGTAACTTAGGGACCACTTAAACCCTTAGCTCAGTGGTTTTCAACCAGGGTGGTCAGGGGTGCCATGGGCAACAAGGGCCTCTGTCCCTCTTTCTTCCCCTCCCTCCTCTGATGCCCTCTCGTGTCTCTGCCTCCCAAAGGCCTGCACAGCTGTTTATTGCAGCAGCCCTGGCTACAAGCTCTCCAGATGAATGGTGCCTCTGGGGGCAGCTCAGAGACCAGAGGCAGTGGCAGGGGTTGCCCAGAGGACTTCCAAGGAGAGGGGAGAGGAAAGGAGGCTGAGGGAACACTCCACAAGGGAAGGTGTTTGAAAAAGGGTGTGAGACTGCCAGCTCCGCAGGCAAGAGGTGACATAACTGGGCTCCAGAGCCCCACAGGGGTGCCACAGAAATAACGTAGTTGGTCAAGGGAGCCATAGACTCAAAAAGGTTGAGAACCTCTGCCTTACCTTGATCACTGAGATCATCTGAGGGAGCATAGTTGGTTACCTCCCAAGTTGGCGTGGTTCATCGGGCAACGCCAAGAGACCGAGTCTCTAGTGCAGCACTCTGACAACAGAGATTCAGCAGGTGCCTTCTCTTTGAACCTTGACATGCTTGCTAAAAACTTTTCCATACTGCCACACTTGATTTAGGCAATTAAGAAAGTATCTGTCTGTAATAGTTAGTTGATGGTCTGTAATTTTAATTTCCCCCACAGTTTTCACTGTATATAGACATTGTGGCAATTCACTTTGAAACTTCTTTATGATACAGCAGTATGTAAATAAATAAAAATAAATTCAGCCTGGGCTAGGCTTTCTCCCTGGCTGCTACATGTTGAAATCATTGCCAGAATGGACCCTACCTGAACTGTGCATTTAGTCATTGGGGTTGGATTCGTGGAGAAGCTTTGAGCTGTTGTTGTTGTTGGTTGTTTGGGGGAGGGGGTTGTAATCTAGAGACATTATAATAATTTAATAATATTAATTTATTATTTGTACCCCGCCCATCTGGCTGAGTTTCCCCAGCCACTCTGGGCGGCTCCCAAACAAATGTTAAAACAATACAGCGCTAGGTATTAAAAAGGTCCCTAAACATGGCTGCCTTCAGATGTCTCTTAAGATGTCTCTATGATGTGCTTCCATCCTCTCTAAACGAAAAAAAATAATACCTAAGTATTTCAGAGCAAAAATTCATTTACATATACTGGGAAAGTTCTTCTACGCTTTCTCAACATCTAATCAAACATATCTGTGTTATTTTGTAAGATCTTGAATTCAAGGTTATGTTTGAACGTTTTGAGTAGAAAGAGAGGCCCTCGGCACCAAGAGAATGTTTAACTTGCGTTGGCTATCTGGTTTGCTTAATGCTTGTCTAAATCTGAGCTGAGTCAATAAAACTTTGTCCATTGAGAGGCAGACCTTTCAGCACACAACCTGCCTTTCCCAAAATGAAGTCTTGCAAACATATTTTTGTGTTGCTTTTATTTCTCTTCTCAGGTAAGGTTGCTTTTACATTGCTTTTTTAATGATGCAGAGAATGTGGGCAAGGTTTTCAGAAATAGTTTGTAATCTTCAAACCAACTTAAACTGGATTTATCCTCTAGACTTGAAATAGGCTGAGCCCATGTAAGTGTTTGAAATGTAGTGTCTATATATGTTTAATGCTGACACCTAAATATTTTTTTCAGATATATTCTATAAAGACAATGGATTTTCTAAATGCTTTGCAATCTCAAGAACTATGGAACTAAAAGGATTGGCTCAGGGATACTGTGGTCACATTTAATGTAAACTAGGATGTTTTTATGCTAAAATTTTCCAAACACCAGGTGTTTGGGTTTGCAAACTATGACCCATATAGGAATGCTTAATTATGTAGGTACGAAGATACAGATTAGTCTGTCCTATGAAACATTTATTGTGCCATGCTGTATTTTGACTCGGTCCTTTTATTATTTGAATATCCTCCATTCCCCTCTTATAAATATATTCTCTCCTTTATATGAATATCCTCCATTCTGCCTTTAGCTCAGGGAAGATTAGTTATGTTTCTCCAGACTGTCGCACCCAGGCAACTTTCAGAGCAAGATATGCTTAGGTTCAGCCACAGAACTGTTTCATATCTCACCAGACCATTCTCTTGCTAGAGTAATGTTAGTGTAATAGGCAAAAACTACACATGATAAGCTGCACACATTTCGTGTTGTTTCAGGGATACTTTCGACTGTCCCTCAAAAGGGAGACAGCAGCTTCATAGGAAGGAAACCTGAACTATTTATTTTGGGTATGAGACCTGGAACTCAAGGGTAGTCAATGTGGTGCCCTCTAAATGCTGTTGGACTACAATTCCTGTCATCCTTGACCATTGTATTTGCTAGCTGGGGCTAATGGGAACTGGAGTCCAACATCTTCTGGCTGCCCCAGCTCTAACTGAAGTAACTCAGCAGCCATCTTAACTACAATGTGTTTCTTCTTCCCACAATCCACTTGGAGGCAGAATGTGCAAAACGTTTACTTTCTGGACTATATAAGTAGAGTACAATCATAAGCATGAAGTTTGTGGTTCATTAAGAACTGATAAGGGGATCCCAGATCATGGTCCCAAGGCACATGATGCAACAACTTCAGAAGATCTGGGTTTGCTCATCACTTGTATACCCCCTGAGCTCTATTCATGGAAGAAATGATATAAATATTAATAATAAAATAATACCTTTCCAGGTGTGGCACTTTAGTTTGATCCACTAGTTTGTCATTGGAGGTCATCTCATTCACAATGCATGGTTTGTTCATATGTATTTTGCTGCAAGACAATGCATAGATAAGGGACATGCCTGTTCTGTGAGTTGGTCTTGCAACACCTGTGCCGTGGTCACTGTTTTCTTCACATGCATCTCTTCCCTTGGATTGGTGAAAGGTAGGAAGGAGGGTGCTGTAGAGCAACCAGAAACCAGGGAGACAGTGGGGAGAAAGCAAAAGAGAATGCTTCCTGTTTTGACGGTTGTAAGAAATGCTTTATTTGAAGTGCTTTATGTGATGGTTTGAGGGACTCGGGTGGTGCTGTGGACTAAACTACAGAGCCTAGGGCTTGCCGATCAGAAGGTCAGCGGTTCGAATCCCCGTGATGGGGTGAGCTCCCGTTGCTCGGCCCCTGCTTCTGCCAACCTAGCAGTTCGAAAGCATGTCAAAGTGCAAATAGATAAATAGGTACCGCTCCGGCGGGAAGGTAAACGGCATTTCCGTGCACTGCTCTGGTTTGCCAGAAGCTGCTTAGTCATGCTGGCCACATGACCCGGAAGCTGTCTGCGGACAAATGCCGGCTCCCTCGGCCTATAGAGCTAGATGAGCGTGCAATCTCAGAGTCATTCGTGACTGGACCTAACAGTCAGGGGTACCTTTACCTTTATGTGATGTTTTAGAAAAATATTTCTTATTATCTAATTATTCTAATAATTTCTAATATTGTTCTAATAACATTTAAAAGGCAAGTGTAGATCCAGCCAAAGAGTGGCAACCACACAGCACTCTTTAAGATTTGGTCACAGTGGCCTTGATGCAAAGGCCATCTCAGCCAATGGACAAATTTCACTGGACTTTGGAAGTGGTTCTATAAATCTATTCACAAAAATTGCTACCATGTCTCCTTCAATTCTTGGTCCTGACTCAACAAATATTGCATATCTATAAGAGCTGCCGGATAGAACTCAGTCTAATGATCACAGTCTAAGGCTGCAATCTTCACTGGTCTACTCAGAAGAATTCACTGTTGAATTCAATACGGCTTACTCCCAGGTGAATAGGATTAGGGTTGCCAGTATGATTCAGAGCAACCCTTCTTACCCTTTTATTGGACACCTATAATCTCACACAAGCAAGTGTGCACCTCAGCTACTAATATAGATGGTTCCTCCTTTTGTTTCGAAGCTCCAAACCACAGAGGATACTGTTTCCGTATTCAGAAGCCAGACACCACTCACTGACAGCTTTCTCACTGCTGAGCTGAACAGGGCACCAAAGCATTTTCAGTAGATTAAGCTTTTAATCTGCAGTTGTCTGGATGTTAGAAGATTACTTCTCCAAAATAAATAAATAATTTTACAAAGATTAATAAAGTATTAGACTATATGATAAGATTTTACTGGTGGGTTGGGTCTGCACTCAGTACTCGCATTGAACAAATTGGACTCTGTTTTCCCTGGTCATTTCCCCTCACCACTGGATTTCGGAGTATCTACCGGTATTTAAAGCCCAGATTACACAGTTATCATGGTCAATGTGTAGGCATTCCCTCCTCTGATTCTCTCCCATTTTGGTTTTTGCTGCAGAAAAATCAAATGACACACTCATAGTGGCAAAATAAGCTAAAGAAAGCAATAGATGATTTTACTGCCTTTTACAAGAGGCCAATCACCTACAGCCTGCCTCCCTTCCCCTCGTGCTAATACAGATCCCTTTAGAAAGGCAAAATGGGTGACCTGAAGTCATTATGCAGCAAGTTTCTCCACCCAAAATGTCAGCCAATGAACTGGAGTGGGGATAAGGACACTCACAGTGCTATGATATTACATCATGAGACACTGACATGACAACATAAGAAGATCACACGATAAAGAGGCAATCTTCATAATGGCAAAATCCAAAGAAGTGGCATCCTGAACAACATCTCAGAGAGGGTGACCACATGCCCTACTTTACAGAATACAGTGCTTTATTTAAATAGTTGTCAGAAGATAGCCCTTTGGTGAGAGGAGTCCTCCTTTTTGAATGGCTGCCCAGTCCTAGTCTGGTTTAAAGCAACTAGACAGTGGACTGAGTGGTCATCTGGTCACCCTACTGTTGTGTCCCCTTTTTTAGTGATGTTTAATTGGCCATCCTAATGTTGTGATGGCACATGACAACCCCAACATGTGCCCCAACACATCAAAATTGCCCAGATTAGTCACTTCTTTTCAATCATTTTGTTACTGTTTTTATTAGCTGCAGCATTTTCACCTTTTAATCTTGCCTCTTTGCTCGTTTTCTTTTAGTTCGAGGAGATCTCCTTGATGATAACTATGCAAGAACAGATGGCGCATGGATACTTGGTCAACAAAGCCAGGTCTATAGGACCCTCAATATAGAAGGATGTGCACAGAAATGTGAAGCTGAAACAACATTTACTTGCAGGTAACCCTGACACTGTTACATCCTGTCAAGGATGCCCAAACGTCCTCATGATCAATTATGACCTTCAAATGTTTTGTATCCATTAAGACTTGGGTAGCCATGTGTTCTACCTAAAGAAGACATTTCTCTCTTTGAAGGGTGCCCAAATCTGGCTTAAATGTGAAGAGCCATCAGAAGAGAGAGCAGGGGTCTTGAAGTTGGTCCTCAATGGTCAGCACAGGGGTAACCAATGTGGTGTCCTCCAGATGTTGTTGGACTACAACTTCCATTAGCCCCAGCCAGGGGGGGGGCAAATGTCCGGGGATGATGGGAATTGTTCCACCTTGGTTTCCACACATTGTTTGTTGGGTCCAGGTTCAGATGACACAACATGGTTTGCTTCCCAGGAGCACAGCGGTGGAGGATTGAAGTGCCTGTTGTTTCAGCACGCTGCCTGTTCATATGGAGCCATATTTTATTTTAACTATAGTTTAATGGGACATGTGAATCAGGTTGATCACATTTCATAATGACAGCCTTGATGTAACTTCTGCTTTGATGTAATTTCATACAAATGACTTTCAGTGAGTGAATTCAATACAATCGAAGATGGATAGAATAATTCTCTTGGTAATAATAACTCAGATTGCATTCATGCCACATTCACATCTTGCCATTTCAACAGGTCTTTTATATTTGCCGTCAAAGATCAGCAATGCATTACACTGGCCGACAACACCAAAACAACAGTTGTGTTCAGAAGGGCAGATGCAATTCTCTTTGAAAAAAGAAGTAAGTGTATACAGCTTTTGGATATCAAGACCTCAATTAGTGCCAGGGCCTTTTTGGCCATGGCCCCGGCCTGGTGGAACGCTCTCCCACAAGAGACCAGGGCCCTGTTGGATTTGACATCTTTCTGCAGGGCCTGCAAGATGGAGCTGTTCCGCCAGCCCTTTGGGCAGGATGCAGTTTGACTCACTTTCCTTTGTATAAAACAAGCCTGAAGGAGGCCCCCAACCCACTCACAGGTCCTTGTATGATCAGTGGAAAAATTTGGTCCTGGCAAGTATTAACCACTCTCAATTCCAACCTGATAATTGCCACCTGCCCAGATTTTAACTTGTCTGAATTAATTTTAAGATGTATTTTAATTAATTGATGTCTGTTTTTATGCATATTGTGTTGTTTTTATGATGTTAGCCGATCAGAGCCTGTCCTCGGCTAGGGAGGGCGGGATACAAATTATTTATTTATTTATTTATTTATTTATTTATTAATTATTATTATTATTATTATTATTATTATTATTATTATTATTATTATGAATGTCCTCTCTAGCACTTTATGCAATGGCATGTATTCACAATATCTTACACGATTGACAGCCAAGGCCATTTGAAATATATTTGATGAGTGTCTTTGTCAAAGAAACATTGTCCTGAAGAGAAAATAATTCCAATGTCATTCATGTGCTACTGCCATCTTTTGTCACATACGACCTTAGCCTCAGTTTAAGGGGGGGAACTGATTATTTAAGGAAATGAAAATATAGCTGCTAATATTGTTTAAGGCAGGTGTGGGTAATCTTTGGCCCTTCAGATATTGCCAAACAATAACTCCCATCATTTCTGGCCATTGCCCATCCTTGCTAGGGTTGATGGGAGTTGTGGCTCAGCAACATCTGGAGGGCCAGTGGTTTTGTGTGCCTGGTGTAAAGGCTATTCCTTATTACCTGGAATAATTTCCTGAAGAACTGAGTGGCCTAAAATAATTGAAAATGGCTTAAGTTAAGCCAGAGAGGGACCACTGGAAACTCCAGAAATTAATGCAGCCCTTGAACATCTTCATCTGGTATCCAGTGGCTTCATACTCAAGGTGTGATGTTTGCTTTTTAAAACGCTCTCAGGACCAAAGTATACATGACACTTCAAATCTGTGAATTGGATTTCCCCACAATCATTTTCCTAGCTTAAAATCACAAAACATTAATGTTCTTATAGGATGCCTTCCTTGTAGCCTTACCCATCCTGGTGCTTTCCAGATGTTTTGGACTATAACTCCCATCATCACTGATCATTGACTGGGGCAGATAGGAGTTACACTCCAACAACATCTAGAGTGCAACAGGTTGGAGAAGGCCGTCTATATGCCATGCAGCTTAGTGGTGGGAGTTAATTGGGAAAACTAGATCACTCCCCTCCAGGAAAGCTGCTCTTACGTTCTTAGTCCAAAATTCGCTAAACAAGTATGCTCATGTTCCCATCAGCAGTTGAGAAATAGGTCATGTCAGCCAAGATCTTGACATTTCACGGACACTTAAAGACTGCTCCCAAAGGCTGCACTGGGATTTCTTCAAGGGTGGAGAGAAAACAGCCAGTGAGGGAACAGATGTCTCCTGTAGGAGGATATTTGGCAATGACATCCTCATTTCTTTCTCTGCCATAGTGCTGGGCTAATACACAGGAGATCTTCAAAAGCAGCCTTTGATGTGGTGTTGGCAATAGATATCCCAAGAAAATGAAATCCCCGTTGCCTGTATGCAATTGTTTGCCTATCTCTAAGTGTATATGCTAGATTATAGATTGTGAAGGTCTTTAAAGATCTTCATTTGTCTCTTTGGTTTTTCCAAATCTGTGATGCAAAGACATTACCACTGTCTGTGTTGCATTTCTCTCACATGAAACATAATTCCTTTTTCTGACCCTCCTCCACAAATACGAAAAGTAGACAGAGTTTGCTATAATTGCTTCCCATGCACAGAGGTTTGTGCCAGCTGTCGCAATAATGTGACTTCATTGATGTACTTAATTGAAAACAACAAAATCAACTTTTTAGAGTGGTGTGTTTCTTATAAACTGGGTATTTTATTTACTCCCTTTCCCAGTATACTTGGCATTTAATTAGCTATAGTTAGCATAATCAACAGATTGTTTCACATGAACTTTTTAAATGCAGAGTTGACTTCTGTTGAAGCAAATTGAGAAACTCTTCACTTGCACCTTTTAATATGAGACTAACTTCAGTTGAATCAATTTTGGGAAAGTGTTCCTGTCTGCTGCACTAATTAGCATCTGGCAGACTGTTGGCAGCACTGAATAAATTATAGTTGTTTGGCAATTCCATTCCACCCTATTAACATGCTGCAGAGTCTTGCTGCAGTGACTGCAGGGAAGCTCTCTCACATCCCCATGTGAATGGGCTTTTCCCAGGTCATGCAATGACTTCCAAATTTATTTCCCTATGAACAGAGCTCTCCCCACCTGGACACACCCATATACCCCAATGCTACACAGCCACCAACAGTGGCTTGCTAGTTTCTTTTGATGTTTCCACACTTTGGGGGCACTTGCAGACCGGCAGTTTATTTGCAAAATGTTTAGTTCTTATCCCACACTTTTCTCATGGAATCATCCTGCCATTTTTCTAGCCACAAGCAGTCAGGTAAGAAAACAGATGAAACATTGCAACTGAAAGTGGGGAATGGCAACCACTAGCTGACAATGGACCCCTCCAAAAAAAAATTGTGTGTGCATTCAGGATTATTTGTGCTCATGATGGCATTGGGGCTGTTCTACGTGAGATGGGTTCCAATATTGCTTGCACCTGCAAAAGTTTCAGGGCAGGCATACTGCTTTATTTCCAGTTGGCGCATGCCTCAATTCTTCGTGCTGAAATCCTGTACTCTTTTTTTTTTTTTAATACCACAAATGTTCGGGGGGGGGGGAGAGAAGTTGTCCTGCTTTTGTTACAGCACAAGAATGCCCCTGCAGATGGCGATAATGTGGTAACACTGAAGAAGCACCGCAGAACAACAAATAAAGCCAAATGATGTGTGGATGGTCCAGCATTAATCCACCGCTGACACACTATTATTGTGTTAATGACATGTTGCGGAATACACCTGCAAGAAAAACACCACCCTGAAGGGGCCCAGTATCATATAAGCTCCACACTAAACCTATCAGGATGAACGTTGCATTCTGGAAACATTTTGGGTAGATAGACTTAGGCATTAAACATAGACCTGCTATAATGGCATCATTATATTCTACATTTCCCCATCCAGCAAGCAGTATCCAATGATGAAGAGTGGAGGGTGGGAGGAGGCACAATGCTATGACATGGGGTAAGCATTACTACTTACTGCGGGAGAAAGAAACTCAGCACAGTGCACTAATGCTTCTTCTGGTTCACACACAAAATGTTATCTCTCTTGCTTGAACTGTCTAGCCCACCCACCTGCAATTACACAGGGAACTTGAAGTGTGAACCAGGCTGCCACCATTGTCTGTAACTTATTTCAGCTGCCACAATCGTAGGATTGTTTCTAGCTCGGTCCACATTTCCATTCTTTTCATCAGCAGCACTGATTTGTGTGAACCGGCCTTTCCTGGATAGTGGCTTAAGCATGCAGTTAGAAGAAGGAACAAAATAGAAAATTCTTTCCAGTAGCACCTTAGAGACCAACTGAGTTTGTTCTTGGTATGAGCTTTCGTGTGCATGCACACTTCTTCAGATACACTTCTTCAGATACTTCTTCAGATATCTGAAGAAGTGTGCATGCACACGAAAGCTCATACCAAGAACAAACTCAGTTGGTCTCTAAGGTGCTACTGGAAATAATTTTCTATTTTGTTTCGACTATGGCAGACCAACACGGCTACCCACCTGTAGTTAGAAGAAGGGTCTGTGCAGCAGCACCTGGATTGCAGTGCATTCTGTATTGTTCATTTCAGTAAATGGAAAGTCATAACATTAGATTGGGGTGCATAAATCATTCATTCATTCATCGTTTTATTTGTATGCTGCCTTTCCATAGTTAAAACAATGCTCAATGTGGCTTACAACATGACAAGATTTACATAATTACCAACACAACAAAAGTCATAAACAATAAATAAACACATCAAAAAGTACACAAAAAATTGTGTGTGTGTGTTCATTAATACTGAGTGGTGGTGCTGTGTAGTAGCTGTAGCAATAATAATGATAAATAATAATATTAAGCATTGTCTTTCAGTGTATCTACTTGAATGCAAAAGAGGAACTGGACAAGACTACAGAGGAACTGAATCTAAAACTCAGACTGGAGTTGCATGCCAGAGATGGGCAGCCACCACTCCTCATATTCCCAGGTATGATCTGTTCCCATCTGAGAATGAGCCGCTTCCCACTTCATGCAACGTATAGATTTTCTTTTCTTTCTTTTTTAAAGAATTTATTTAAAAAATTTAAAACAACAAACACAAAATACAACAAAACAATACATAACACTACAAAAATACAAAAATACAAAAAATAAAAAATAAACACAAAAATACAAAAATCTTAAAAACACTTATTAAACTATCCTTATCATATTCCTCACATTGTTTAGGGACCTCCTCACATCCTCTCTTCTGCGTTCATTTCTAATCTTCTTTAGTAATTTTATAACATTTTAAAATTATCATTCTCATCTAATCTTAATCCTTATACACATTATAAATTTATCATTCTCATCTAGTCTTAATCCTTATAAAAATGAGTATTAAATATTTCTATCTACTTCTTATATCCTATGTTAATCTAACTAATAGCATTACTGTAGCCTTATACGTCCTCTGATTTCAATTTCAAATATCAATCTTTTCACGTGTTTCAAATAGTCTTTAAATTTCTTCCAATCCTCCTGCACCGTTTCTTCCCTCTGGTCTCGGAGTTTCGCGGTCAGTTCTGCGAGTTCCATATATTCAATCAACTTCATCTGCCAATCTTCCACTGTCAGTAGTTCTTCAGTTTTCCAGTTTTTAGCTATTAAAATCCTAGCAGCTGTCGAGGCATACATAAAAAATGTTCTATCTTTGTTGAGAATTTCATAATTGGTCATGCCCAGCAGAAAGACCTCTGGTTTCTTACTAAATGTGTTTTTCAACACCTTTTAAAGCTCATTATAAATCTTCTCCCAGAAGTCCTTTACCTTTGGGCACATCCACCACATATGAAAGAAGGTACCTTCTACTTGCTTACACTTCCAGCATTTGAAACAAAATAGGAAACAAAATAGGAAATTCTTTCCAGTAGCACCTTAGAGACCAACTGAGTTTGTTCTTGGTATGAGCTTTCGTGTGCATGCACACTTCTTCAGATACTTCCAGCATTTGTTACACAAACCATGGTACATCTTAGCTAAGATGCAACGTATAGATTTTCAACTAGACTTTGCTCTCTGAAATATGTAGGGCAATTCGGTAAAAGTTAGTTGTGCCTAACAAACTCCAATTATCTGCTTAATTACTTGTGGGTAGGCCCCAGTGAAGTCTGCGGGACCTACTTCTGTGTAAAGATGCACAGGATTGGGTTGTGAGTCCCCTTGATTAAAGCCCAATCTTTCGTGTGATCATTTAGGATTAAGTCCCACTGAGTTAAGTGGCACTTATTCCCAAGAAAGTGTGCACAGGACTGCAGTTTAAGGTGGACCACCTTCTCATAGAAACACTGGTGTACCTGCAGTGCTGCACAAAGCAACTCTTATGCTAATAATCTTCTTTTTAAAGCTATTCATGCAAAACAGTATAAAAGAATTGCACTTTGAACATTATCAAAACAAAATATTGAATGTAACTAAGTACAGTGGTACCTCAACTTACGAATTACTCGACATACGAATTTTTCGACTTACGAATGGACATCCGTTGGCGGTTTTAGATGGGGTTTACTCGACTTACGAATTTTTCCAAATTTTTCGTTTCCAATGCATTCCTATGGGGAAATCGCTTTTTTTTGGCTTACAAATCTTTCGACCTACGAATGTGCATTCGGAACAGATTAAATTCATAAGTCGAGGTACCACTGTACTTATCTGAGTAGATCCACTGAAAGTAATAGACTTAAGTTAGTAATGTCCATTCATTTCAATGGGTTGTAACAACAACAACAACAACAACAACAACAACAACAACAACATTTATACCCTGCCCATCTGGCTGGGTTGTCCCAGCCACTCTAGGTAGCTTCCAGCACATATAAAAACATAATGAAATGTCAAACATTATAAACTTCCCGATGCAGGGCTGTCTTCAGATGTCTTCTAAAAGTTGTGTAGTTCTTTATCTCCTTGACGTCTGATGGGAGGGTGTTGTAGTGCTAAGGAGATCATTTCATCAGCACAAGCATTTCTGTTTGTCTCTCTCCTCTTCATGCACATGCTGTTCGGGGGGGGGGGGGGATCTCTGGAACTTCCAGAACAGATTTGAGGGTGGAGGGAGTGCTCGGTTGCATTAGTGGGAATCTTTACACTGGCTTCTGCTAGCATAATGGGTTCATTCAAAATGAAACAATGGTCTCTGAGTATGACTAACATAGAACACAACCCTCAGTAATTACACATAGTCTTTAAAGACATTTATTTTGCTGCTTCTCTCTCTCTCTCTCTCTCTCTCTCTCTCTCTCTCTCTCTCTCATGTAACAAACATGCCTTTTAAGGATTTTTGACTTTTAACCCGCTGCAATTCAAGCCATGAGCCAGATGATTGGCCAAGAAGATAGAATTTATGTACTTCCTGACTGCGATAGCAGTAATAGGTGACAAAAGGATTCATCAGAGCCTGCATTGTTCTGCAGTGGCAATAAGTTATAGCTCTTCAGCAATCCATGCTGAATTACTAACCTGAAGTTTAGATAGGATAGGCAAGTAGCTATTCATTTCTCAGTGCTTCATTATTGTTTGCTTTGCAACCCTCGTGAAATTATTTGCCATATGAATAAAGATACTTTAGTTGTGCGGGACACCAAAAGAGCAACAGTTTTGTATAAACTCATCGACGTAAACGCAGTTGATTCAGACCAAAGCTAGTTGTTACAGAGGATGGGTAGCTGTTGCTGAAAGGAGCTGCAACACCATGTCTCCCTTCTGCTCTTTCCTCCAGTAATAGCTGCTGCTATAAGATGTATGGCATTGTCATATTATTGTCACATTCCTGCCTCTGCATGTAGCAGGCAATGGTGTTGAATGGGGAGATAGCCTATAACAGAGATGTCCAGCTTCCAAGAGACTGCAATCTACTCCCACTAAAAAATAATAATGGCAGTGATCCCATTGTATTGACCAGAGTTGTTGAGCTTTTTGGGGGGAGCCTTCACCAAAGTTGAGGAAGACCCAAGGTTGTTCAGCTTTTTCTCAAATTCCCTGGCTCCCGAACAAATCAGCTCCCAGACGATTCAAACCCGGAAGTGAGTGTTCCGACTTTCAAACAATGTTAGAAGCCGAATGTCTGGCATGGCTTCCACGGCTTCCAATTGGCTGCAGGAGCTTCCTGCAGCCAATCGGAAGCTACTCTTTGGTTTCCGAATGTTTTGGAAGTCAAACGGATTTTCAGAACGGATTCCATTCGACTTACAAGGTATGACTGTATTCTTTATCTCTGTTTTCTTATTTCTTTCTAGGTATTCACCTACCACTAACCCTGATAGTGGATTAGAAAAAAATTACTGTAGAAATCCTGATAATGATGCGAAAGGTCCCTGGTGCTACACAACAGATCCTTCTAAAAGATTTGACTATTGCAACATCCAAGAATGTGAAGGTGGGTTTGAGTGCACCAGAATTTTAATTTTACAAGGCTATTTTAAATGCAGCATATACTCAAGTATTGTTCTTTTTAATGATGAAGAAACCCAGTTTTCACATGTACATGGCCACATTATTCATAATATCAAAATACAAATATTGTAGTAGTGCCTTTATAGAAGCATTAGTCTTCTGATTAATTCTCACTAATGTAAGCTGCTGTTGGGTTGTTTGGTAATCATTCGTAAGTGAACAGACGAGTTCCCCAAGACTTGATTTTAAGACACAGAAAATTGGATTACAGAAAAAAATCCGTATTGGCAATAATTAGTCTACATTAATCCAATTTTGATGAAGCATCATTATGTTTTTATTCTATAATACCCACTCTAGGATCATTTGGCAAAGAAGGGTAAACTAAAAAACAGTATCGGACGCACACGCACAAGCACACAAGCAATTCCATTACCCCAACAAACATTGTAACATGCTCTTAAAAACATTTTTATAATAGTACATAAGACAGTATAATTTAAAACTTCAGGAAGACAATATGAACAAATTACTTACTACCTTAGATTTTGAAGGGCAGAGTAGCTTAGCTCCGACACCTTCAAGGAACCAGCCCTGATATAACCTGAGCTCTAAACTTCCTAGCGACTTTAACAGCCTTATAATATAAAACCAGAACTTGATCACTGTCCTATTATTGTGTACAGTAAGTGGAGAGCAGAAGACCTAACATTCCACCATTCCTCCTGCCTGTAAGACAAGAAGACAAAGCTGCATGACTCAAAGAGAAACATTTATCTTTACAGAGCAATGCATGTACTGCAGTGGGGAAAACTACCAAGGCAGGGTCTCCCAAACTGAATCTGGACTTGAATGCCAGGATTGGGCTTCTCAGGAACCTCATGCTCATGGATATATTCCATCAAAGTAAGTCACAAGTAAAAAAAAAAAAACCCTCACCAATTCAACTAATGGCAATTACCAATGGTGTGTGGAACAGAATGGGGGATAAAAGGATAACATGTTGAGTTATATGAAGGCTTCAGGCAGAAACCATTTATTTTGATGATTACCGTATTGCTCAACCCCACAGTTTCTAAACAGTGTACAGTAGGGATAGAGCATGGAGTCCGTTACCGATAACATCAGAAAAACTCGGGGGTAGAAGGCATCAGGCAATCCTAAAGGTATCCTGGACTCAGGTTGCTAAAGGCTTTGTAAATTAATACATGAGCCTTGCTTGAACTTGCCCTTTAAGAGTTATGTGCTGCTGCTAACATGCCCCCGCCCACAGTCTCAGTGCAGTATTTTGCTCCATCTGGAGCTTCTGGATTAACCCCACATAGGGTGCAATGCAATAACCATGACTGTACTATAGTTTTAGTTCTTCTGCCCATTGAAATGAATGGAATCTGTGTGAGATGTCTCTGGATGTATATAGGATATAGGAACTTCATGTGTGGAAACTACAGAGCTCAACATGCAAAATATATGCTTGATTCCAAAGTCTTTGGCACATTGCTTTGCAGCTCAGTGGCAGAGCACATGAACTGCAAGTACAAAGTCATGGGTTCAAGGAACCCGGGGATGGGAAGGATCCCTGCCTGATACCCTGACAAACTGTTGCAATTCATAGAATCATAGAGTTGGAAGAGGGACCCTGAGGATCATCATGTCCAACCCCCTGCAATGCAGGAATATACCGCTGTCCCATACAGGGATTGAACCTGCAACCTTGGCATGATTAGCAACACGCTTTAACCAACTGAGCTGTTGGGGTCAAGAGAAGGCAATGCTTAGACAGAGGGACAGATAGTCTGACCTGCCAGAGGGCAGTTTCCTGCACCCCCTCCCCAAGGAAACATAATAACCAGTGCAGTGGTCAATAGGCAGAAGCCTCAACTTTCCCAATGTAATGTTCAGTTTTCCAGAAAAGAATCTGAAGTCAAACTTCTGCCGTAATCCTGATGGTGAGCCTCGCCCTTGGTGTTTCACCACCAGCCCGACTAAACGCTGGGAATTTTGTAACATTCCTCGGTGCAGTAAGTATTTGGATGATCAATTCCAGGTTTGATGTGATGATACATTATAGCAATATATTCGTTTTCCTTTGGCAGCAGTGGGAATCCAACACTCAAGTAGAAGAAACTACAGTCCTTTGATCTCACAAAGCATATGGTAGCTTTTTGGCAACCTCAAACATTCCACAGAATGGAATGCATATTCCACTTAAGGAAGTAGTAAATTGGATTGCTGTCTCTTAGGTGTTCTGAAGATGCTGGCTTCATTTGCTTTCTCTTTTCTGATATAGCGACACCCCCACCAACCTCTGGCCCAGGGCGCCAGTGCCTGGCAGGAAGAGGAGAAGACTATCGGGGTAACGTAGCCGTCACAGTATCGGGGAAAACATGCCAGGCCTGGGCAGCCCAAGAACCTCACAAGCATGCCAGAACGCCAGAGAACTACCCTTGCAAGTATGTTAAACTATAGATCCAATATTGTTATCTCAGTCTTTGAGACTAGAAATGCATTGCAGTAAGCTTGTCATCTCTCTGATTTCCTAAAAATAAGTGCAAAGTTGTTCCAACATCAGTTGCCTTCATGCATTTTCTGTTTTAGGCATTTAGAAAATAACTATTGTAGAAACCCGGATGGAGAGAACATGCCTTGGTGCTACACCTCTGATCCGCAAAAAAGATGGGAATACTGCAATATTGCTAGCTGTGATGGTGCACCAGTAGCTACTGGTAAGAGAGGCTGCATTTGTGCATCTGCAGTAGATGTGAGCAGAACAAGCCATTTTGATATTTTAAAAAAATTAAAGAGCTCATGTGACAAATCTGGCTATGATATCTGGGTTTAATTTTAAGAAGAGGCGACAAGCAGATGCAGAGTAAGTTCAACCCTTTGGGTCGTTCATTATGCTGATTTTTATCTGTTGCATCTGTTGTTCCTATCTGGATGAGGAAAGGGCTGAGTCAGAATTGTATATTAACTGAATAAATTCCTTCTGTTGTTGGGATTGGCTTGCTTCCCAGGCAAAATTCCAATTGAATTCGTAGGAACTTCTTTTCTGAACACATGTGTTTAGGATATCTGCTTTGATCTATACTGTAAAGCAGGATGCAAATCTAATCCACAAGAAATAAATTAGGATTGGGTTGTCAATCTGAACGATATATTGCCTGGCTTTCTTGTAGCCTTTCCTGTAGCTTCAGCGAGCCTACATCATTCTGTCATCGGGATGCAGAACCAAATGCCCTCTAGCATACCTTCCAGGTGCCCTGGAAAAAAGGGACATCCTGGTTTTCCCCACGAGATCTTGGTGGGCATTTTGGCTACCACAATCTTGTGTGCTCTCGTGAGGTCTCGCCCCAGGAAAAGCACTTGGGGGGGAGGCAAAAAAGATGCTTATTTCTGTAGCAATTTTGTTTTAATTTAGCTGCAGCTCCTTCTGTTGCTGGGCAAACCGAACCTGTTGACGACTGCTATCAAGGCACTGGCACAAGTTACCGGGGTACAACGGCCTTGACCATCTCTGGAAAGAAATGCCAAGCATGGAGCGCTATGACACCTCATGTTCACACTAAAACCCCAGAAGCCCTCCCAAATGCGTATGTTCGCCTCAGCTTTCCTCAGACATTGTGACTTGTTTGTGTGTCTAGCAAATCATGTAAAATGGCCCTACATATAGGTAATGTTAAACAAGATTCTTTGGGCGAGTGTCCCACTTTTTGAGTGTCCCACCTCCAGTGAACTCTTCAAACTCCTCTTGGCATTACATACAAACCAGGGTTCTGGATTTGTTCCACTCCGTGCCAGTCATGTGAAATTTCATGTGAAATCAAGAAGAAACCTTGCCTTGACAATGTGGTTTGTTTAGAATGAAACAAACTGCAACCCCTGGTTTGGATATTATGCTAGGCAGGGAATTGTAGTTGCTGTTCCTGCTTGTATTGGGGGATGAGAGAAATGGGAACCGTTACCCTTTAAGCAAGGTTTACTGTACCATGCAAAAAACAGCCAGCGTAGCAAATGCTCAGCTAGATGGACTAACAGTCTGTCGTGATACAAGGCAGCTTCATATGCTCCTAATCTGCTAGAGATCATAGGCTGTTATGATAAGCCAAGATAGTTGATATCCTTATTCATTCAAATTTTTTTTTTTAACAATTCACACATGTTGGATATATTTTGTTAAAAGTGGTACAATTTCTCTGTTGGGGCAAGGTCTATGGTTACAAGTGATGTCATAAGTTTAGGAAAAGAAAGACCTTTGGATCAGACCAAAGGCCCATCGTGTCCAATATTCTGTTCCTAGAAATGGCCAACTAGATGTCTTCTGGAAGTTCATAAGAAGAGTATAAAGCATCAGACACCTAAGTTGTATAATTATTTTATTTGTTAAAAAAACCACATGCTGCCTAAGGCATCTTGCAACAAATTAAAAGATATCATTCAAATAATCAATTACAAAACCAGCTTAACACATACAGCAGAAACCCAGAAACCTTGCAATGCAGCAACAATTCACACCCCCCAAACAGGTTTAAGCAGTTATGGAAGCCTTTAAAAAACAGGTTGAAGGTATTTACTGTAAGCCATGGGTGGGGAGCCTATAGCCCTTCAATTGTTGATGACCTACAACTCCCATCATCCCTGATGGTTGACCATGCTAGTCCAGTAGTATTTGAAGGGTCACAGCTTCCCCCAAAACTACTGTATTGGTTGGTATAGCTAAGAAATGCACCATTATAGTGAGCAACCAGGCACATTACCCTGGGAGCAAGACATCAATGAATCAAACGATAGAATCCTAAGCATCCTAACCTATTATATTCAAACTGTTTTAAATGTTATTCTCACCCTGGATATTATATAGAGTTTTGTATCTACATTTATAGGGACCTGAGGAGAAACTACTGCAGAAACCCAGACAACGATAAGGCTCCCTGGTGTTATACTACGGATCCCAGTACAAGATGGGAGTACTGTAATCTACGAAAGTGTCCTGATCCTGTACAGCAACAACAACAGCCACAGCCCACATTGTCACCAAACCTTGGTATGACTGCTTCCCTCAGTGCAGACAGCCAGCCCAGAGTCACCTTTATATAGAAGTGATATGGAATTCAGTGAAGTAAAGATTAAATAATTTATTTTGTGGCTGCTTTAAGTTACTATAGGAATGCAATACAGTGGTACCTTAGTTTTTGAGCATCTCGGAAGCCGAACATTTTGGATTTTGAACACCAAAAACCCAGAAGTAATTGCTTCCATTTTTGAATGCACCTCGGAAGTCGAACGGCTTCCGCTGCGTTTTTAAAAATCTTCTTCATTGACTGTGCAGACCACCCTTTGCGCCTCAGTTGTCAAACGTTTCGGAAGTCGAACTGTCTTCCAGAACGGATTACGTTTGACAACCGAAGTACCACTGTAGAGAAAGGTGCCTCTAGGCTTGATCTTTTTTCAGTTCACTACGTTAACATTCTCTCTGTTACATTTTAGACCACATTTGTTGTCCATTAAATTCTATAGGTCTGGGGGGTGCAGGCGCGCAGATATAGGATAGATTATATTTCCCTATGCTGCTTTGCACTTCATTCTAAAAAATTAGTTCAATGCTGCAAGCAAATTGGCAGTGAAGCATTTGTGTACATGTTATCAAAAGACCATCATATAGGCTTTCATTATCACTTCTACACAGATGATCTCCAGATCTTTAAGGAAATTGTAGTGATCAGTAGTTATAAGTTACTACTCTCTGTTTCCTGAGGCCTTAAGCAAAATAAGCCAAATATATGGTAGCCACACGTGATCAGAGAGGTCTAAGGTACTGGTTTCAAACCAAGGTTTGACCCAAATAGTCACACAAAAGTGAAAGCTATATATTTGATTGATAATACTGAAATAGCAGCATAGCATGAACCCTGATACCAAAGATACAGAAAATACAGAAACCCACAAAGACTAACTTAGCCAAGAGTAGAATACTTTACCAACACTCTTGGTCTCCCAAGGTTGCTGAAGGTGTCAGTCAGGAGAGTACAAACTTAAAGGATAGACAAAAAGGGCCTGAGGGAAAGCAGATGTAACAGTGAGGTAGATGATTCATATATTCTTGTCTAGTAACAAGTGTCTCTCTCCTCAATCAATCAAAAGGCTTCATAGCTATAATTATCCAAAACCCTATGTCTGGTGATGCTCCCAATGACAACATTGCTGAAAAATGTTATTCCAATTAGCAAACTGGCCATGTAAGTCCTTGAGACACTGGCATGGGATAACACAGGTGCAGTAAATCTTGGGTCTGCCAGCAATGAACTGAGAGAGTGAAAACTGCTTTCTCACGATCCCAGATCTTACTGAGAAGGCTTTCTTGCCGAACCAAAGTTTTACACTTTATCTGGAACCAAAGTCTAAACACAGGACAGAAATAAAGTCCCCACAACACAGAAAGAGCTACAATTCCCAGGTTTCCTGGGCAAAGTGGGAATGAATGTTAAAGCAATTTAATCCTGTAGTGCAAATATGACCTGTGTAAGAAAAGCACCTAACCAACCATCTTTATCTCCCTTTAAAGACTGTAGGACCGGTTATGGTAAAGATTATCGTGGAAAGATTGCAGTGACAACAACTGGCAAGACTTGCCAAGAGTGGCGTTTGCAGACACCTCATAAGCATGATTTTTTCACACCACAGACTCACCCCCGTTCAGGTCTGGAAAAAAATGTAAGTGGCATTATGTAGTAGGTAGGATATGTTGTGAAATGTAAAGAAACAGAAAATACCAGACAAAGCTTAAGCAGGATTGACCTTATGAAAAATGTCCCCAAGCCTCCTGATTTTTTTCTTCCCTTTCATATGCTCCTTTTTCATTTTCCCCACTAATTATTCCCCCTTTATTATCTCATTCTTTTGCTAAATGTCTATCATGTTTAGCTACATTTTAAAAATGTTGTAGTGGTTTGAGTGTTGGGCTAGGACCTGGGAGACCAGGGTTCAAATCCCAGCACAGCCATGCAGCTCACTGGGTCAGTTACTGTCTCTCAGCCTCTCAAGGTTGATGTGAAGATAAATAGGGTGGGAGAGCACAGCACCTTGAGCTACTTGGGTGAAAGGGGGGGATAGAAATATACCAAATAAATAATGTTATTTTACCACATTAACTTTTTTTTAAAGTTTGAAACAAGATATTGAAATTGGTTTCTAGAGAGCCAGTTTTATGTCTGCACCAAATCAAAGTAGCTTCTGTACTATAAACATAGTTACAGTGGTACCTCTGGTTAAGAACTTAATTCGTTCCAGAGGTCTGTTCTTAACCTGAAACTGTTCTTAACCTGAGGTACCACTTTAGCTAATAGGACCTCCCGCTGCCGTTGTGCTGCCAGAGCACGAATTCTGTTCTCATCCTGAAGCAAAGTTCTTAACCCAAGGTACTATTTCTGGGTTAGTGGAGTCTGTAACCTGAAGTGTCTGTAACCCGAGGTACCACTGTACGTTCTTACAGCTTCTATGGAACTGAATTTTTCATTTTGGTTGCATTTTGAAAATAGTAAAGGACATAAGCCCTAGCCACTTGCTGAATGAGGTTGTCACACCCATGAACATACAAATATTGCAGATTGAGTAGTTCTGTTTTTGTTGTCCCCCCCCACCCCCATAGTATTGCAGAAATCCAGATGGTGATATTAATGGCCCTTGGTGCTATACCACAGACCCAAGCAAAACATGGGACTACTGTGATGTCCCACAGTGCCGTAAGTATGCTTGTAATGACTTGTCAGCTTTGTTATATTTCGTTTTAAGTGTTTAAACATTTCTATTTCAATGTTGTTTTAGGCTGGAACTAGGCCTGCTGCAGGAAATGGCAGGCTCATTTTGATTTTGCTCACCTCTCTCTATAATGTGTAGCTCTGGTAGCACATAACATGATCTCATCTTGGCATGGTGCCATTTATTCTGACTCTGTTATTGACAGCTGCCACGGTTGGGGAACATCTGATATGATAATTTCATGTCCTACATGTCTATCACTAGACATTAGTGGAAAAGAATGAGGAATCTGACATGGGATTGCTGTTTTTGATTGCAGTCCAAAACACATTTTGCTGGGAGTAAGTCCCATCAAATTCAGTGGGGCATGGTGGACACACATAGGCTTTCACTGTACACCTATTGCTGTTGACCATCTCTTCTTAGTCAATAGTTTTTCATCTGCTAAAAAACCAATTTCTCTAAACAAGGTCAGGTGCACTGAAAAAGAGAAGACTTGATATCTGCACAAGATAGCAGTCCTTGCTGTGGTTGAAATGAATTACCTCCAGTCCATTCAAGCTGTTCCACAGCTAGTCACTAGTTAATTTAGGCTTCATTGGATTTTCCTTAACCATAGCAATGAGCTGAAGGTTTAGGGTTGGTGTAGGAACTAGAAATGGATTGTGGGAGATTAATGGTTTTCAGAGTTACATACAAACGTGTCTCATTATGGTGTCCAGGTGTGAGACAGGGCTCGTGAACCTTTCATGGCTGTGTAATGTAAGGCATTTCTCATGAAAACTACACCTGGTGAAATTTCCTCTTCTATGCAACTATTGAAGGTGCAGAAGCCATGTCCTCTTTTGCATCTGACAACTCGGTTTCCCAAATTATGAAGACCTGTTGAGGTGTTTATAATCCTAACATTCTACTAATTTTCACATTTCCTCTGTGTCTCTTTGATTTATTCTCCAGCTGCTGAGGAATATGAATGTGGAAAAGCCAAATATAAACCAGTCCTTTGCTTTGGACGGATTGTTGGTGGATGCATTGCAAATCCCCATTCTTGGCCTTGGCAGATTAGTCTTCGAGTAAGGTATTAAAACCCACAATCCATTTTGCTACACCAATGGTGGGGAACATTTGGCCCTCCAGATGTTGCTTAACTACGACACCCATAATTCATGACAATTGGCCATGATGGCTTGCATGATGGGAGCTGGGATCCGGGATCCAGAAACAAATGTTCCCCACCCCTGGGCTACATAATGTCCCTCAAGTGTTTGTGTTAGCAAGGAAGTGGGAAAGATGTATGTGTTGGTGCAAGGAAAAAATTGGTATAAAGAGGATAATTCCTGGATGCCAAGATCAAAGCTTAGGGCAATTACTCTTTGGTCAGAGAACTCCAGAGGAGATTTAAAACCACAAAATATGAAGCATTGTAAAATAGGAAATATAAGCTGTTGTACCTTTAAAATGTACCCTTTCCCAAAACTCCCCTTTTCCCCCAGCATAGGAAAAGACCACACATTTGTTAAGTTAAAAATTGGTTTACTTACAAACTCTTTAAAGGTGTGGTTCATGTGCTTTTCCATACAGCATTCATAAAAGGTTGCACAGGCATTTAAACTTAGTTTGGTTCCGAAGTGGTGAAAGTTCCTAAATTATTAGTTTTGGAACTCAGGAATGGCTGAAGAGATCCATGCATTTGAGCTGGAGCAACCAGCTCAGAACCAATTCACACATGGAGCTTCTTAGGTAGACTGAAAACAAAAGCTTGATTATCTAGTTCTTCCCAAGGTGAGAGGAAGTGGGCAGCACAGCTTACTCTATGGTATTAACCCCTTCATGCATTAATTAAACTTAACCAACCTCATATAACCAATAAACTTATCTGACAGTATATACACGTGCTTGGGGAAAGTAAGTTTGAAGTGAAGGTTTCAATGGAAAAGCTTCAGACTTTTCCTAAAATTCCTTCAACTTTTCAATATGCTTAAAGGAAACCACATGGACAAAAGTTATTGAAACCATTAAAACCAACAGACTCTTGTAACTCAAACTCATTGATTTCAATGGGTCTACAGTGGTACCTCGAGTTAAGAACTTAATTCGTTCTGGAGGTCTGTTCTTATCCTGAAACTGTTCTTAACCTGAAGCACCACTTTAGCTAATGGGGCCTCCCGCTGCCACTGCGCCGCCAGAGTACGATTTCTGTTCTTATCCTGAAGCAAAGTTCTTAACCTGAAGTGTTATTTCTGGGTTAGCGGAGTCTGTAACCTGAAGCGTCTGTAACCTGAAGCGTCTGTAACCTGAGGTACCACTGTATTCCAAAGATGGTTTAGTTGGCATCACTTATATTCATCATTTTTATCAATAAGATCACTGTGGGAGAGAGAATACATGTTCACACATCAGAAAAAAATTCTGTGTTATGTTGAAGCAAAGCTGGAGAACCTCTGACCCTCCAGATGTTGTTGGATTCCATTCATCTCAGCCAGGATCACCAGTGGTTGGGATGATGGAAGCTGTAATCCAGCAACATCTGGAAGGCCACAGATTTCTCACTCTTGAGTTAAAGGCAGTATTGTTTGCCAGCCTTTCGGGAGAACTGGGATACACCCATCCATCCATTTCTTTGTATTGCTTCCTTTAAAGATTTCCCCCATCTGAAGACTTTCTAATAAAATATAAGTAATCAAACAAAAATAATACAATGTATGCAGTAAAATAATGACAGTAATAGGATCTGAAACAGCAACTGGTAGAACAGATAAAAACAAATCATTGGGGGCGAACTCATAGTTAAAATGGCTGGGAGCAGCAGAAATACAACTAATCTGCCTTTCCTTCTTTTCAGGTCCTTTGATTTGCATTTCTGTGGAGGCACATTGATAGCTCCACAGTGGGTTCTGACAGCCACCCACTGCTTAGATAAGTAAGCCATTTCAAACTGTTGGTGCTACTTTCTCCGAGCAGACAAGCAGCACAATGGGTCTGCCATGTTGCAATGGACATTTACTGTTCCATGTTTATTTTTTTGTTAGAGGCATTTATGCACCCCCAAAGCGTGCGGATAATATTGACTCGGTACAAGGCAGCTTCTTATATTCCCCTTTTATAAATGGTTAGTAATCATTACCTGGTGGCCAATTGTGTTTTAGAAGAAGAGAATCAATCACTGGTTCCTAGTTGCTAGGATTGTTATATCCTGCTGTTCCCTGTTTCTCACTAGTGAGAAGTTTTGCTTGTAGTATCTTAATCTACCTGTAACTGGGCAGTTACTACTTTTGCACCTGCCCATAAGTTCCCAAATTGTACCTGTCATCCTGGCTGTAATTTCACTCCCTGTGGTGTGAGATGGTGACAAATGCATAGCTGTATGGTGGGTTGGATTAAAACTGGAGGCATAGTATGTGCTTCAGTCGCCCAATCTCTGACTTTGAAAGAATTCTGCCCTCTTCAGCCATAGTGAGCAGAACTGCGCCTTGGTTATTTGGAGATGCCCTTACATAATGAGTCTGCCTTTTGCAGATCGTCAAGACCTTCATATTACAAAGTGACACTCGGGGCACACACAGAGAGAGCTACTGAGCCATCTGTACAAGAGCGAGATGTTGAAAAAATATTCAAAGGACCAAATAGGGCAGACATTGCCTTGCTGAAACTAAGCAGGTATCTCTTTGTGTTATACATTTTAATAGTCATTTTATTGACCAGTTCATATGTTGTGAAGTGATAGCTATTGAAATGGTTGTTTCCCACAGTTGTTGGGGAGGGTCAAATCACAGTACGGAGCAGGGAGAATTTTAGCACATACTTGCATGCAAACCTTTTCAATGCATACTCCCCAAAACCAATATATGAACCAAAGCACTGCTCTCCTATAGAATTTGCACTTGCATGCTCAGGCTCCACACCCTCAGTTGGATAGAAGGAGCTGACACAACACAGCTTAATTGGGTTATTGACCACTGATGCAAGAGGTTTGGCATAGGAGTTGGGCATATGAAAAGGTTTTGTTTTTTTAATGTATTTATTGGGAGAAATATACACTTTAAAAAATTGGGCAAATTTTCACGAGCACTTCTTATTTTTTAAAATCACAAACTGATGCAAAAATGTGAACTTGAGTGGAAAAATGAGAAACTGAGACAAACCAAGATTACAGATTTGCCCATCCCTAGATCACCAGACCACTCCCCTCCATAGCTGTCAAGTTTCGGATTTGAAAATAAGGGATCAGCAGTCTCACCTATCCCGGGGACAGTCACATGTTGGTGGTGGGCGGAGCCAGAAGCAAAAGTGGGCGGAGCAGCAATGTAAACTCCAAGCGGGCTCGGGCTCGGAGCGGAGCAAAGAGGAGGGCAGCCAGCAAAGAGGAGGGCAGCCATGTGCTCCGTGCGATTGAGCCCCATCGTCTTCTTGTCTGATCCCATCAAAACAGGACAGGAAGCAGCAGCTGCTCAAAGGCAGCCAGGCTCCACCCGCCAGCTAACCCTATTGGCCGGCTGAGGGGCTCGGCGGCAACGGATAGGGGCTGATGCAGGGGGAGGAATACACCCTCCCTGTAAGCGCGGGAAACAGCTCCCACTTGCTTTGAGGGCTGAGGCTTTTCTCTCCAAGTAGGTGAGGTCTTCCCACCCAGTCCCTGGCCAGCAGGGGAGGAGCTGTTTCCATTAAAAACGGGAAATTTAAGGGAAATAAAAAAATAAGGGAGAGCAGCGGGAAACTGCTCGAAATAAGGGAGAATCCCGGGGGAAATGGGATACTTGACAGCACTGCTCCCCTCTCTTAAAAAAAGTATTATGTTAACTTGATTGAAATCACTAACAGCAGAGAATTCTTGTTTTAGTCAAATTGCTTTGCACGTGGAATAATATCCACCTAGTTCGGTGTTTTAAGCAACCACCTGTTGAAGCAATAATGATCTGTCTGCAGTGTATCCTTATGTTATGTACATATTTAGGACTAATGGCCCTAATTGCAGGTTTTCTTTTAGCAGCGACATGCTGCAATGAATATGAATTGACATCTGTTCTAGTATATCTGGGGCTTCAGCTGCATGAAGAAATAATGTGTGGTCAAAGCGTTTTAATATAACAACGAAGGGTAAAATCAGTCATGATATTTAAACAATAGCTATCACAGTGTGATGTTTGATTTGCAACTTGCCTTATTCAGATAAATACCTGCAAGTTAAATGCCGGACTCATACCACGTTCCTATGCTTTAGGTGGATAGACTGCCTAAAAAGCAGTAGATGTGCCTTTCCAAAATGGAAAGGGAGGTTCCAAACAAGATCAGTTGTTCTAAAAACATTGTGTCTGTCTTCACCATCAGAGCTTAACCCTTTTTGCTCTGGAGCAGTACTTCCTTCCAAGTAAACATGTGTAGGACCAGGATGCAAGTAAGGCTTACAGGGAAAGCATTTGAATTGAATATTTCTTTGTTAGTTCCAACTTCCATCACTTTTGCTTGCCTGAGACTGGGGAAAATTGAGCATTGATAAGGACAGACACATTTGGGAACAGGTAGGTAGCCGTGTTGGTCTGCCATAGTCAAAACAAAATAAAATAAAAAATTATTTCCAGTAGCACCTTAGGAATTTTTTTATTTTATTTTGTTTTGACATTTGGGAACATTAGTCTTCTAGAAATGCATTCCTTAAAAAAGAAGAAGTTGCCTGAAGGTTCACAACCCAACTGGTTGCAACCAGGGTATGTGGAATGATGAAAAAGAACAATGTCAAGCCTCTTGGGAAATGTTTGTTTCAGCCCTGCTGTGATCAACGATAAGGTCATTCCAGCATGTTTGCCTCCAGCCAATTCAATGGTAGCAGGTGGAGCAGAATGTTATGTTACTGGATGGGGTGAAACAAAAGGTGAGTAAATTTTGAGCAGCTAAGTATCCAAAGTAGCTAAGGTTGTGTTGTCTTCCCTCCATATTCCATTATATTATTCTAATCTCCATCCTTTTGATTTTTGTCTTCCTTACACATGGGTAGGGTCGCCATATTTCAAAAAGTGAATAGTTGTTGAGCTTTTTTTTTTTTTTTGCAAAATCTACCCCCCCCCCAAAAAAAACAACAATTTTGGAGCTACTTTTTATGAAATTTGCCATGCATCCAGATTTTCCTGGACATTTCAGCGATTTCTGCCCAGACGGTTTTTACGAGGACCAAATACTGGCTATGTCCAGTATTGAAAGCCTGACAGCTTGGCATTTCTCCTAGCACTACTGGGACATAAAAAGAGAAAATTAAAGCAACCACCCATCATTACAGCCTGTCACCAACCCTGCCAATGTTTATATCACAATTTAATGTCTGTTTATTTTCTTCCTTTCTCCCTTACTCGCAAAGGAACTGGTGGAGAAAGCATTCTTAAAGAAACTGGCTTCCCTGTAATTGAAAATAAAGTGTGCAATCGGCCTGAATTTCTGAACAACAAGGTCAGAACCACCGAACTCTGTGCTGGGAATATTGATGGTGGTACTGACAGTTGCCAGGTAAGAGAGTCTAGTGATGGAAATACTTGGCAATAATATTATAATAGTAACAATTTATTATTTATATCCTGCCTATCTGGCTGGGTTTCCCCAGCCACTCTGGGCAGCTCCCAACAGAATATTAAAAATGTGATAAAACATCAAACATTAAAAACTTCCCTAAACAGGGCTGCCTTCAGATGTCTTCTAAAAGTCAGATCGTTGATTATTTCCTTGACATCTGATGGGAGTTACAGGTGGGTAGCCGTGTTGGTCTGCCATAGTCGAAACAAAATAGGAAATTCTTTCCAGTAGCACCTTAGAGACCAACTCAGTCTGAGTTGGTCTCTAAGGTGCTACTGGAAAGAATTTCCTATTTTGTTTCATCTGATGGGAGGGCATTCCACAGGGTGGGCGCCACAACAGAGAAGGCCCTCTGCCTGGTTCCCTGCAACTTCGCTTCTCACAGTGAGGGAACTGCCAGAAGGCCCTTGGAGCTGGATCTCAGTCTCTAGGCTGAATGATGGGGGTGGAGACGCTCCTTCAGGTATACAATACACCAGAAACAACAGACATTCGGGTATTGCTTGGTGTAAGCCTTGGCTGCTCAACATTCCAAACCCTCATTGCCCCATCCACATAATACATTATGTATTATGCCACTTTAAACAATCATGGGTTCCCCCCATGAATCCTTGGAACTGTAGTTTGTTATGTCTTTGTGGGAAGGAGTCGGGGGTTATTGGTTTTAGGTTTTTCTTCGTTCTTGTTTTTGGTATACTACTACTAGTAGTAGTGGTAATAGTGCTGAGAGTTGCTAGGAGACCCTGGTTCCCCTTGTTGTTGTTGTTGTTGTTGTTGTTGTTCAGTCGTGTCCGACTCTTCGTGACCCCATGGACCAGAGCACGCCAGGCATGCCTATCCTTCACTGCCTCTCGCAGTTTGGCCAAACTCATGTTAGTAGCTTCGAGAACACTGTCCAACCATCTCATCCTCTGTCGTCCCCTTCTCCTTGTGCCCTCCATCTTTCCCAACATCAGGGTCTTTTCTAGGGAGTCTTCTCTTCTCATGAGGTGGCCAAAGTACTGGAGCCTCAACTTCAGGATCTGTCCTTCTAGTGAGCACTCAGGGCTGATTTCTTTGAGAATGGATAGGTTTGATCTTCTTGCAGTCCATGGGACTCTCAAGTGTCTTCTCCAGCACCATAATTCAAAAGCATCAATTCTTCAGTGATCAGCCTTCTTGATGGTCCAGCTCTCACTTCCGTACATTACTACTGGGAAAACCATAGCTTTAACTATATGGACCTTTGTTGGCAAGGTGATGTCTTTGCTTTTTAAGATGCTGTCTAGGTTTGTCATTGCTTTTCTCCCAAGAAGCAGGCGTCTTCTAATTTCGTGACTGCTGTCACCATCTGCAGTGATCATGGAACCCAAGAAAGTGAAATCTCTCACTGCCTCCATTTCTTCTGGTTCCCCTTACAAATCTACAATTCCCAGTGATCCCTGGGAAGATGGGATTGATGGTTACACTCTTGCAATTGTAGCTCTAGGGGTCTCCTGACATTTGCTGTTATGGGGAACAACCCTGCCTCCCCCCCCCCCACCGCCCTTATTTAGTGATACTGTGCTGTTAGGTCTTTGAACTGCAATAAAGAATTGACCTAATGACCTAGTCATATTGTAGTTTTGTATGCTAATCTTCCTTCCCAGGGCACTGCATTCACTGACTATGCTGTGGTTCTGTAATTGTTGTTGGAGCTGGGAAGGAATTTGCCTGCACACAATTAGCCCCGTTTGCAGGTTTTGTCTTCCCCATAGCAATAGTCACAACTTTGGTGGATAAGGCATTGGGGTGGAATCCTTTAGTTTAACATCAGGCAGGAGGTGAAATGGTGCCTCACCCCCACCTCAGAAAGGGTGTGTTCACAGGGTACCTCGTGAGAGGGGTCTGGTTGGAAGTCTCTGTCCCCAAGCCAAGGCTAATGAGCCATAGAGCTTCCTTCAGCGGCTAGGGGGAGGGGGCATCCATGTAGACCTTCATCTTGCAATGGACTCATTAATCCAGGGGTCAGCAAACATTTTCAGCAGCAGGCCGGTCCACTGTCCCTCAGACCTTGTGGGGGGCCTGACTATATTTTGGTTTTAAAAAAATGATGCAAGAGCACCACGAGCCCTGGTGGCTGCTTACCTGTGTCTTGCGAGGGGCAGGGGCTGGTGGCGGGACGTTAAGTGGCATGCGAAAGATCTCTGGAGAGGGGCTGCTTTAAATGTCGGCCACTCAAGAGGGGCGCTCAGCCAACCACGGCTCCTGTGTCTTGCAAGCGACGGGCTGGCAGCAGTGGGACGATGAAAGGGCTACGGAGAGGGGCTGCTTAAAATGGTGGCTGCTCGAGTGCTGCTGCTGCTGGCACCAACAAAGCCCAGCCCCCTTCCTTCTCTAGGCAGGGTGGGGAGAAGCCAGGAGGAGGGAGGGAGGAGGCGGCAGCGCCGCCACCGTGTGAGGGAGAGGGAAAGAACGAGTGCACTGGTGATCCACGTGGCGATTCCTGGACCGTCTGCAGACCGGATCCAGAAGGCAATTGGGCCTGATCCGGCCCGTGGGCCTTAGTTTGCCAACCCATGCATTAATCCCATCAGCAACTCTGTCATGCCTCAGCCCTCCACCAGGAGGCTGAGAGGGATATACAACCCAATACCTAAGCCAAATGTTATCTCCATCTGGAATCAATAAAGTTATGGCCAATTTTAAAATCCCAGTATGTTGCCTTGTTCAGTTTGTTCACCTTTCTTAGGTTAGGCCTTGCCCCCTGGGGAGCGGTTGCTGTGAGTGGGCCTGCATATATGAATGATCTTGTGTGGGCACAGTCTCAGACAAAATGTATCCAGTAAGATCTGTTTATTACATGGTTATGTTTATTTCTGCTATGTTCATTTCCCTTTTTCATTTGTAGGGTGATAGTGGAGGGCCTCTGGTCTGTGCAGAACAAGGAAAATATATCCTTCATGGAGTCACCTCCTGGGGTCTTGGCTGTGCGCAGCCCATGAAGCCTGGTGTTTATGTTCGAGTTTCCCAGTTTGTTTCATGGATTGAAAAAACAATGCGTGAAAACTGAGTTATTTCACTCTTGTTGAAAGAAGCACATACATATACAGATGTATTACACAGGATTCAGGGTGCAATGTTGTAAAATAAATTACATGATTGTAAAAATGACCGATTGGCTGGCTGACTTTCATTAACAACACGGTTTATATGCTGCAAAATTTTGTTTGCAATGTGCTTAAGCTTGAACAATAAGCCAAACTGGATGTGATTTGAGTGATCTATGAATAGAATTGCCAACATTTTTAAAGGGCTAATGTCATCCATAGGAGAAAACGTTCTAGTGTCATTCAAGGTGCCTGCATTGATTCGCCTGTGGGGCAAATAGTTTTGAGGGCTTTAAAAATGCAGGTTCTCCCGTGTCACCTAACTACAGCCCCATTTGCTACCATTTGATTGAAAGCTATGACAAATAAAAATGAAATAAATTGGTCTTAAATTTGTTATGTTCATGTTTTCTGATCTACTGGATACAAATCTAACGGTTCTTTACCTTCAGTTATTAGATTAATTATCAATAGATTATTTCACATGACTACATAGTGAGGATTAGAACCTCTCTATACTGTGTAGTTACCTCTCATAACAGAGGTAATGGGAGGGCCCAATCCATACTACACATATTGCATCCTTTGCAGTGCAAAACAAGTGATTTTAGTATATTTCATTCGTTTTTATTGTTTCATTTTTGTTCCACTTTTTACCCTTTTTAAAACCTTTATTAAACTTTTTTGAAAATACCAAATAGACGCAAAGGGTAAGTTATTAGCATAACAGGCTTAAGGCAACTCAACAAATATACATACTTTTTATTGCATCTTTGAAATAAGAATTTGTTTCCCCTGTTCTCATTCAGTTCCACTGGAGTATTTGAATGGCTATATTTTTCTTGTTATTTATCACAATGTTGTGGATTCCTTCAGTGTATTTCCTGTTTCTCCAACAGAAGTGTGAAACAATTACTCTTATGAGTTAGGGAAGATAAAGGATGGCCAGATGGCCCAGACATAAGCAAAGAGTCAAGATTCAAATACAACAACTTATTTAATGGAAATTATTTCTCTTCTACAAAATCCACATATAACAGTTCCCCACCTTGAAACAATAGGCTCAGAAAACACACTCATACTCCCAAAGTCATAGAAAAATATTATATTTACTTTAAGTGTCTTTTAGGGATTTTAATTATGGAACAACAGGATCCATTTTCTCCATCTGGCATGATAATGGCATCCACTGGACATCAGACTGAAAGCCAGGTGATTGGCGATGACCTCAGAACATTTGGCAAATGATCAAACATATGTGCTGGAAATCTGATGTTTCTGTTTCCCACACCTTCTGCTGAAACTGTGGTGTTAAAAGGAAAGAGGGTAAAAAGAAGAAAAGTCATGCTTTAATGGTGGGACAAAGTTTTGATTTAAGCAGAAATGTATGCTTTTTCAAATCACGCTACTCTTGTACCCTTTGAGGGGCTATTTTGATGAAAACCGCTGTCACTGAAGATAGCACTACAAGGGAAGCGACTATGGAAGCTGAGATTACTGTAGAGATTATAGTACAGTGGTGCCCCGCTAGACGAATGCCTCGCTAGACGCAAAACTCGCTAGACGAAGGCATTCGTCTAGCGGAAGGCTGCCCTGCAAGACGAGTTTGTCAATGGGGCTGCCTCGCAAGACGAATTTTTTTTTCGTCTAGTGAAAACCGCGGTTTGCATTGGTGCTTCGCTAGACGAAAAAATTGCTAGACGAAAATACTCGCAGAACGAATTATTTTCGTCTAGCGAGGCACCACTGTATCGGACTAGGAAGACACAGATTCAAATCCATACTCAGACTTGAGGCTTACTGGGGCAGTTACTGTTTCTAAGCATCACTTCTCTGTCAGTGTTCTTGTAAGGACAAAATGTGGTGAGGAGGATGGGGAGAGAATAACAAATTGTTGCATATGCCACTCCAATCTATGAGTGGTGTAATATTCCAGGGGGTTCCAGGGTTCGGTTTCCTTGGAATGAGGGACAGTGGAGACGGTGGTTTATTTACACATAGATACAGCCTGAGCCTATGATGTAGGGGCTCATGGTATCAACACCCCAGAAGGTCTCACTTCTCCCATTGCTACAGCCTTGGATTCCAGTAGAAATACAGCATGGCTCTCACCCTCTGCTTTTAGCTTCCCTCCCCCTCTCACATCACTCTGGCTATTGTGCTTCTCACTACCAGCCAGGTGAGGGAGGGGGCCTACCCATATTCCCTCCGGCACAAAGCAACTTCCTTTCTTATACTAACAACCCATACTTAGGACAAGCACATTTTTTTCTAAAAAAAATGTTTAGGGATACTCTCATTTCCCTACTTATATTGAAATACTGCCCCTCAATGAGGCCAAACTTAGATTCACAAAATGTTTAGGGGTACGCATCCCCCCAGAAAAAAAACTGCTTAGGACCAAGTAACTCGCCAAGAAACCTGCCTGTCTCCTTTAGCAATGGAATCCTCAAACTCACACAAATTGTGCTGCCTTGAACTGCCTGGTGGGAAGGTTGGGTATAAACACAACAAATAAATTAGCACCAATAGCAGCTTCCCTGCTGGGAATAGGGATTTTCATTAGGACTGCAGCATGAGGTGCCGGGGTGGGGTTAACCGCTTCCACCCACACACCAATCTCAATCTGACTAGCTCCCCTCACTGATACACACACACACACACACACACACACATATGCAACTGCAAGGGCACATTTAATGAACAGTTTGGCGCTTGAGGCTAATGAAAGGCCTGGAGAAGGAACCATTTGGAATTCCAAGAAAGCATATGAGATTATTTACGGGTAGATAGCAGTGCAGGCATTTGGCAGTTGTTCCACATCCTCTATTGTCTCCGGTAAGGGAAGGCCCTTTGTCTCCGGTAAGAATGTGACCAGAAGCCCACATAGAACAGAAAGTATACCTGTCAAAATGTGAAAAAGGAAACATACAGTATGTCACATGGAGTGAGAAATAATATTTAACACTACAGTTTTAGATAGTTCAGAGTCAGGGAACAAGAAAATGTGGGGGAAGCCCTCACTAATTGCTGGGCAGGAAGAAGTGAGTGGTTTATGTGTATATATGTATGTTTATGGGTGGATGTTTACGAGTGGATGCAGCGGCACCAGCTCTTGGGGGCACAACCCTTTTGGGCCCCCCAATATTTTTTAGGGGTGCTCCCCATGCTCAAAAAAATCAGGGCTAATGCAGAGCCAAGCGTGGTGCAGTTTCAGTGGCTGGCTCCTTCTCCTCCTGCTTCTGCCATGGAGGGGAAGGAGGGGGAAGCAGCCCGCAGCCAATGGCGGCAGTGGCAGGAGGAGGAGGAGCCACTGAAGCTGTGCTGCCGCCATATTCAGCTCAGCCCCTTGGCTCCTCCAACATCCTGATTCGATGTTGGGACATCACACACACAACGTTCCCCCCTTCCCCAATCTCTCTCACAAACTAGCGCCTCTGAATGGATATTTTAGATGTCATGAGGAACACATCCCTCAGGCTGGTTATTCTAAGGGCTACTATTTAACTTTAATAATTGGTGCCTGAGTTAGCTTTTTTCTCTTCCCTACCTCTCCCCCTTTCTCTTTTGTGCCATGTCTTTTAGACTGAAAGCCTGCAAGCAGGGACTATCTTGTTTTTATTGTTATGTAAGCTGTTTTAATTGATTGTGTGGGAGACTTTTTGGCTAAAGAGCAGAGCACAAGCTCTCTAAATAAATAAAAGTAGTATGTAAACAAACTTCATGATGATATTGTTAAGGATTTCTATTACCTACAATACAGTGTTGGTACCTATCCAGCAATTGCACATAAGGAACTGACCACTGCTAACAATATGTAGTAGCCTACTTGTTCCCCTGACAACTTTCCAAAGGGCAGGCCTGTTAGATGCTTTCAGAAGTGTAGAGTCAGTGTGGATGGTATCACAAGGGTGATCTGAAAATTCAGTGGGAGAAAGTGGTCATGGGAAGTGGCTCTCAGCATCACACTTTGCTTCGGGCCAGGGGTGGTGGTAATTGTATGGCAAAATGGAGCTGCCAAACAGTAGTGAGTGTGGAATCCCAACCCCAATATTACTTCCTGAAATAATCAGAAAAAGAAGAAGAACCATCTTTGAAAAGAGATCACTTTCAAAACAATATCTTACAATAAACAATCAGAGGCAGCTCTGACCAGTAGGCTGCTAGCCGGTAGAGAAGAAATGGGGCTAAAATGCCCCCTATGTCACACAGTCCTGAGCACAACGAAACACCAAAGTTTCTATAGGGGAAAGAAAAGAAAATATATTACTCAGGATTTATGCACTAAGCTTCCAAGATGATATACTATACCTACCGGTACTTTGCACATGATACCTACATTCCACTCTGGTTTGCTTTCTTTAACTGAACTCCAGATTTGGCCTTTAAGTCAGGGTATAAGAGCCTATCAACAGGCACTTGCAAAGGTGATGATATCAAGAATGCACTTTGTTCTAGACCACACTTCCCCAACCTGCCGCACCCCAGATATTTCGGATCCCAACTCCCTTCTCCCCCAGCCAGCATGGCCAACAGCCAAGGCTGATGAGAGTTGTGGTTAAACCACATTCATATACTGCTTTTGGAAATGTTTCTTTAAGAATGTCCTAGACCTAGACAATATTGGGGTTCCTTTGGCTCTTTTTATATGGGAATGCTAAGGAGACCTCATTGGCTTCTTCAAACCACTGGAGAGCAGGGCTGTGAACTGAGGATTTTTAACAATAAATTTTAGACTCTGAGCACACTGCAGTATGCGACTGCCTTGTAAGTGGTTTTCTCTATCATTTAACCAGTGCTTTTTTCCTTAGAACTCCTACCTTTTTTGACGGACAACTCTAAGTCCCAATGAACTCAGTGGGGCTTACTTCTGAGTAGGCATGCATAGGTTAGCAGTGCATATCTACGAGCCACTTCACTGCTTGATGTAATCTGTCAGATTAACCATCATTTCTGCGTCACTTCTACTTCCTCCCCCAACCCAAGCCCACAACTATGTGGATTTTTTTTCAAAGTGCTTATTCCATTTACCTGAATATTGTAGGATACAATTCAGAATTCACAAGATAGACAAGCTCAAAAGTTATGGTGATCCCCAGTCTTGCCAAGATGGCACATGATGTACTTAGCCATCGTATATCTGTGGAGGGTACATGCAGATGAAACACTAAAAGGACTTATTTAACCTAGGAAACCACAAATCAAAATCCTTTTCATGATGCATTTCACAATGAATTCGTATCCTTCTCATCTAACCCCTGTTGCTTCAGCAAAGCTTCTTCACGGACAAATGAGCAAAAGAAGTGCTGCTATGTTCTACTCAAATGAGGTCAGAAGTGGAGAATCATTTGATTATGAATGGACAAAATGGAAGTTTAAAAGAGATATTATTTATTCACCATTGGTACCTGCCCCAATATTAAGGGAAGGTATTTAATTTCAATAAATAACAACAAATGAGCTAGAAATGCAACCTGCAGATTTGAAAATATAATTAGCAGTGCTACTCACATTTCATATTTACCAGCAGGTGGCACTAAAAAACTACTTTTCATTATGCAGCTGCCAGCTTAGCTTTAAAGCAGAGCAACGTGAAGCAATGCCAGAGATTCCCCCTGTTAGTTTTCTAGGGTTGCCATAGTCCAACCAGTGAAAATCTGGACAGTTGTTGAACTTTTCTTTGGGGTGGGGGTGGGGTGGGCAAAATTGTTGGCAAAATTGCAAAAAAAAAATGCTGTTTTGAGCTTTTTTTACGGTAAAAATGGCACGGCTGACACATGTCTGGATTTTCCCGGACATTTAATCTGATTTCTGCCTGGGCACTGCTGTCAACTGCTGTATTCTGTGCATGTCCAGGAAATCCTGGGCATATGGCAACCCTAGTTTTGCTCATTCGGAAAGAAAATGAAAAGCAACAGCAGCACAATACCTATCATTAAGACTCAGTATAAGGTCACAAAGCAGTGTGTGCAAGCTTTTCTGGAGTCTGCCATTATTTCCAAGAAAAAATGCAAGATTATATTTCAGCAAGCTTCCAAAATATGGTGGGGGGGGGGGTATGTGTTTCACATATTTTAAAATGTGTGTGTGCACGCACACACGTGTGGTCCGCCTTGAAAGACGAGACGGGTGAGTTAGCAACTAAAACAGGAGTCAGCAACCTTTTTCAGCCATGGGCCAGTCCACCGTCCCTCAGACCATGTGGTGGGCCGACTAATTTTTTTTTTTGGGGGGGGGGGGAATGAACTAATTCCTACGCCCCACAAATAACCCAGAGATGCATTTTAAATAAAAGCACACATTCTACTCATCTAAAAACACACTGACTCCTGGACTGTCCGCGGGCCAGACTGAGAAGGCGATTGGGCCGCATCCGGCCCACAGGCCTTAGGTTGCCTACCCCTGAACTAAAACAAGCAAATAAAACCGAAAAGGTTACCTTTGGGCAAGAATGCGGTCATTAAGCACGCAGCACCTGCCACGAAGGCACTTGTTGCAAAGAGAGGGCGCCTGCCAATGCGGTCAATTGTCAATAAGATTAGAAAAGCTGAAGGCAATTCCATCAGTGCCGAGACAAAGAACTCCAAATACAGATTTCCTTCTATGATTCCCAGGCGCAAGACAAGCCCTTGATAAACCACTGCACTTGTGAACCTTAAAAAGGAAGAAGAAAAAAACAGCTGCAAAAGACTCAAAGCAGGCCAGCTTGCATGGCAAAGGACAAGGGGGGAAAGCCACAGAGGCCACACAGATGGGACTCACCAGGCATACATCAGGATTAGAGTGAACTTTCTCATCTGTGGAGTTCTAACCAGTTCAAGGAGAGACGGGTTGCTAACCTCCTTGTCGGAGAGACTGATCTAAGTAAAAGAAACAGAGACCAGAACCCAAATAACTTCAAAGGAATCTGTACATGTAGAAGTGGTATAGAAATAAATATGCAAAGTACGGGTTTATGGCAAGTGGAGCGAACCAAGATTTGCTGCCTGGTGTTCCGCATGCTCTGAACGATTCATAAAAAAATTAAACAAATAATATCATATAAAAACTTGGGGAGGAGGGGAGATACTTGCATTATATCTACCAAATATTTTGCTTACTTTCAGTGAACAATATTTATTACCCTGTTTAAATACTGCTGTCAAATAAGACAAGGAGCCTTGGGCTTGAGTAACTAGGGGCTACAGCTTATCAATATGCAACCCCCCCCCCCAAAAAAATATAAGGGTGTTAGGCATTCAGATCAAAATCCAATGTACAACCAAATGAGTTTTCATTAAAGCATTAATATTAAACATTAAGTGTTATTATTGCCTGCCATATTTTTTACAGAAACTATGAAACTATTTGCATAATACTGCAAAAGCAGAAAAGCAATCTAGCACAAATTTTTTAAATGTTTTTTTTTTTTTTTTAAGGTTGGCATTCTGGTTTTTTTTTGCAAATACTGTAACTTTTTGATTTTGCTAGGCTTTTACTATTTGGGGAGTTCTTCTATTTGAGTTTATTTCTGTTTTTATTTTGTTGCTTTATGATATGTGTGTGCGTATGTGTGTTTAATTGTACTTCTAAGATTTCATTTATTATTGCGATCTAGGCTAGTAATCTTTGTCATTTAAAGGTGGAACAGAAACAGAATAAACAGGAAGAAGTATAGACAATTATGTGTGATGCTGCCTTAGACTGAGTTAGAGGACTCAGTTGTCCAAACTGTCCGGTACTGTTTTAATATGCACAGCAGCATATATGCACACACGGCAGGAGAAGCCATGGCAATCAATCTACCTCCTGACAGCTGAGCTGCTGCTGTTTTTTGGGAAGAGAGACAGCAGAAGGGAGATCAGAAGGGTTCGAATACAGTGCTAAGAGTGCCAGATTGGCTCCCTGATGCATTGGCGCCATTCTGACCTCCCTGCCATTTCCCTCTTCCCCTCCGAATAGGCAGCAACTCTCAGAAAAGCACAAACAAAAATATTTTGTCAACCTTGATAAACAAAAAGAAAATACTCATGCATTTTCACTTTTTAAATTCAAATCAGCACTGATTTTGCTCACTTCTAGCCTTGGGCCCCTCACCAGCTCTCAGCCTAACCTACCTCACACATGGCTGTAACATTAAAAGCTTCCCTAAACAGGAAAATGACTTTTAAAAAAAGACTTAGTGCTTCTGTCATAAACCTCAAACTTTGATTCCTTTAAGCAGAGTGATGCATCTTTGGACTATAAAAGGCCATGTTTTTCTCTCCCCCCCCCCCCGGAAAATAAGTATAGCTCCAAGGCTTCAACCAGTCCTCACCTCTCCCCCCACCTTTGTTGTTGTTGGAGGAGAAGCATGCTCTGTTGTACAATGTAAAGAAATTATAATGAAAACAACTCTACAACACCACACCGTTCAATGCCACACAGCTTGTCATCATTACAGCAGGTTTATCATCACCAGGGCATTGGCATGCCTACAAGAGATACAATACAGCAAATTTTCTCAAACTCAGAGCTTCGCTTTGAAAAGCAGAGCTATGTAATCTTGGAACTAGGAACTCCACTGAGAGTACAGCCTGTGAAATGCACTTGACCCTCCCATTATCACACTTCCGGGAGCATCGTGCTCTCCTTCTGGGCGTAGAATCAAGAATGACTGAACTTGTGTATCCAAAAGGATCTGGAACAGTTCCGAAGTGCAGCTTAGAAGCCTTAGATATTACTGAGGGCTAAGCAATTGCAGCTGTGAATAAATTAGGGTCACCCAGCTGTGGATACTACTTAAAAATATAGGCTAAGATGTTTGGGAAAGATGAGGAGAGAGTAATACTAGCCTGGATACCAAGGTCACCATTCTAAAAATAGTGAGATGTTGAACAAACTGAACAATCTGAACAGATGGACACCATGCAGTCCGCACATTCCCTTGTCCGTAATCTGATCGCATGAAAATATTATCTTCACAATATGGTTGACAGACAACGCATTCGGAAGATGTGTGGCAAAAGCAACTCTTTCATGTATGGCTGTTTAAAAAAAGAAATTTGCGAAAAACTGCAGTACCTCTTTGTGTTCATTTACATTGATATAGTATAGGATCCTCTGATTTTTGGGAAGGAAAGTATTTAATTCAGCATGTGCTTACTAAGTATTTTGAGGGAAATGTCCTCAAATGGGTAGATTTCCCACAATCCACCTGAAGAATACTGCTGCTTTGGAAGAGCCCTGACACCTGCCTGAGCAGGCAGGGGCCTGCAATTATTGACAGGCCTCTCACTGGTGGTAGCCAGCGTAGAGTTCCCAAAAGGGGTGTTTTGGGATATGTGGAGGTTTGGGCCAGTTACAGATCTGCTGAATCCTTTTTCTTCTTCTTCTTTTTGCCCATGAGGGGCCTGATTCAGACATCTCTGTTGCACCAGCTGGTGTAGTAAAACCACCCTGACCAACAGGAGTTTGGATGGGGTGGTGGTTCCACTGCCCACTGTCCTGTTTGCATAGTTAGTATTTCTCTCAATAACTAATTGGCCAACGCAAATGTTTTCAAAGCACCTACAGCAATTAAGTGCAGGACATAAGACAAATGAAAGAAAGATAACCTGAAAGCCCTGCCATCAAGTTTCCACTCCCAAGAGGCTAGGATCAAACAAGCATGCAACAGAATGGGTCTCTGCAGACTTTCTTCTTTGCATATTCGCTATACAAATGGTGTGCAAGACATCTGACACCTGACTTACCTCCAATATGACATATTCTAATCGCACATGTTCGGCACAACACCTGAAAGATAAGCAGGAGTGAAACACACCCCAGAGAGCAAGCCCTTAATACAAAAAAGGTATAAAACAGGGGAAATCATCTCCTCCATACTCCAGGTATCAGTTAGACAGCTGTAGGGTGAAAAACAGAAAACCCAACTGCACAAACTGAACGTGCCTTGCTCGCACCATGATGATGCTAAAAGTGGTACATTTGATGCTTAGCACATATATGGTGATTACCTCAGTATAATGTGGTGGAAGACATTTGCCATTGTCTTTGGCGATGGATTGGATTATCTTTAGGGCTTTTTCTCCTTTTTTACGTGTCAGTAGCCACCGTGGAGATTCAGGTACTGCCCTGAAAAAGTAGAGACGCTGGTAAGGATGTATCTGCAAGTTGTGTTCAGAAACCAAATAGATTTACTGCCTGTAAGAAGGCAAGAAGCTAATCAACATCCCTGTGTGGTTCTCCTGCCTTCCATTTTTTTCCTGGCAAGCTGGAAGCTCTTTAATCCTCCTGTGTGAATGTGTGTGTGCTTGTGTGAAGACTGAAACAAGCATCCCACAGAGTCAGCAAGCAATTCGACACTGCACACAGTAGAAGCCCAGTATAAGTGACCCACATAATGCTGATGATTCTGTCCATTCTTTATACATAGTTGGACAAAGGTGCACATAAATTATGTGGATGACTTGTAATATGATCCCTGGAAACTAGTGAAATGCAAACTAGATTCTAAAGGGAATGCTGCATAGTCTGGAAACTTTCAGAATTGATTGTAAATTCTGAACTGAACTGACAAAACTTTGAGTTTACCGTGAAGAGGTAGATCAACTCTTTGTAAATAGCACTCCTATTTGTCCATATTTTACACAAACTATATCTGTGGCTTGTGGTTCTATATTCAGCCATAACTCATTTCAAATATGTTCAGATAGGTATACTGTTTATAGATGTGGGCTTACATGTAAAAAGGGACAATTTGGGGAGGAGGTTACTCATGATAACTTTCTGTGTTCTTAAACAATGTATTTTGTTTACATTGTGCTTTAGAGTATTCAAAGCACTTCAAATGCATATCACAGCAATCCTTATAATTATGAATGAAGGTCAGTATTATCGCTCCCATACAATTTAATGAGCTGTGAGACAGACAGAGGACTTCTCATAATTACTAAAGCTCCCAGTTTATCCTATAGGACCTCATACTGTGTACTATGTAATTATTCTAAAGATACAAGAAAGAAAGTAAAATCAAATTACCAGTAATACAACAGGAAGAGGAAGTTGGGGAGTGTTGTAGCTAGCTGAATCTCTCGCCATGTGGGAATCAAATAAGCAATTCCAGGAAGAATCACAACTCCAAGGGTGAAAAAGATCTGAATTACAATTCCAACAATCCTTCGCTGATCTGAACCAACTATCTCTGTCACTGAATACAGAAATGCACAAAACAAAATACATTGAAAGGAAACAGCCTGCTCATTATTAAAACCATTAACAGGGTGATGATAGCAAGTCACTGTTCTGTGGTACATGTGGAGATATTTTGATTTGGTATCGCTGACTTCTTTACATACGTTGGCAGAAGAAAATTAATGTCACAGATGTCTCATGTTATGAATCTATGGCCTGGTTCAGACATAACTATCTCAGCTAACAAACCATTGTTTATTAGGCTAAGAACAAGTGGTTAGCCTGGACATTCGTCCCTCCCTCCTCCCCTTTCATTCCTTCTTTTGCACAATGTATTGCCATAAATCACACTTTCCCATTACATCCAGACTTGGAAACTGGTTTAATCTCTGGCTACAAAAGTGGGGCATCAAACCAGATGGTTCAACAATTGACAGAAATCCTGCCATTGTTTATTAAGCCAAAATAATTGTATCTGAATTGAGCCCATAGCTCATTCATTGGTGAGATAGTGCATGTTGGTATTCTTTGGTCTTATTACTATTGAATGAGCACCTGTGTAGCTTCATATGTATAAAAATGTACTATAAAGAACACATTTTTCTTCTCCTGAGTGATGCTGGCTTTTGCTTACCTTCACTGTAAAACAGGCGGATGTACATACCAACAATCTGAGTGATGATTCCATATTCTCCACCCCTTTAGTTTTGGGATTTAACTTTTAAAATTCCACATGCACACTTCTCCCAGTTAAATGTATAATTATGTGTCACCCCACCTTGAAAACCAGAAATGGCTCATGGAGTGTGGTGGTAAATTAGTGGTGAATTACTTTCCTTTGTGCTCAAAAACGTATGTCTAAAAAACCCAGCCCAACCATGGTGACTGCATTTTTTAAAGCCAGCTCACCACTCAAATTAGGTACATCTCTGTGCATTCTTAAATTTATAAACCATGGACTTATTTAAAATCTGGGTCATATTAGATCGGCTTGTGACCAAACTATACACAATTCAGAAGCCATTATTGTCTTCAATAAACTTAATGTTTTCGCAGTCCCTGAGGCAGATAACAAAAACAGGAGAGCTATTGAGCCTCTGGTCAGCTGCTGCACATGGATCTTGTGTGGAGTTTTGCCTAGTGGGTCATGAACTTGGGTCAACTGAGACATGACCTGGGGTTAAATATGTTGCTGCATTTCATATGCATGTTTGTTAACATTCAAATAGCAGCTGCTGGGGATGGGATTGATAATTATCAGGGCTGCAGTGTGGCAGAGAGGGAGAGATTTGGAACTTGTATTAACGTAAGGAGGAAATCACCACCAGCACTATCAGGGGGAAAAAATGTCTTCAAATGAACCAATCCCTGCATAATCAACCCTCCCTTTCATGCAGTAATTTAGCAATACTCACAATGCAATCCATCGATTTCATGTGCAATGTGCCTACAGTATAATAATCCCATTCAAGAAATCCCCCTTTTTATCTAGTATCCCACATATTACATGCATAATATGAAGAGGAAGAATGGAAAACACGCCGAGTCTTACCGATGACAAAGCTTGTCATCCAGGTTCCCTTTCCAAATACACCTTGTAGAAAGCGAAATATCGAAAATACTACAATATTTGGTGCAAAAGCCACTATGAGGCCACATAGTCCTGCCCCAAAGGAGGAAATGAGGTAAATGTTGATTCTGCCATATCTGTCAAGAACAGAGAGTGTGAGAGTAAAACAGAGAGAATAGGATTACCTGGTGCGAAACGAGCTTTTAAGGTCTCGGCCTTTCTTCCTGGGCAATGCCTGGTTAGCAAACCAGCTCTGGGAATGGTAGGGATGCTCTCTCTCCCACTCCCACCCCTCACTAGTCACCTCACTGAAGCCAGACTGAACATATTCCTAATCTTCACACATAATGGCATACAAAAGTGCTGTGCCGAAAACTCTCCTCCAATTTCAATTTTGTTCCTTTACGAAAGAGACTTCTGCTGTTCTGCCTCATTCAAGGGACACTTTATAATTTTGGTGGGTGAGGACAGGGCTTTTTTCCCAGCCAGAACTCAGTTCCAACACCTCACAGGTGGGCGCCATTGCCATTCTAAGAGAATGAGGAAGGTGTTCATGGTGACTTTTGGCACCTCTATTTCTGGGAAAATAGCACTGGGTGTGGAGTTGAGTTTACTTTATTGTGTCAGTGAGTGGGTCAACAGTGGTGTGTGTTTTTTCCCCCTTTCCATTAAACACTCTCCCATATTTCCTGATCTGAAAAATCTCCATGGGAAGAAGCTGCTCATGATGCCTCCTCCTGCCTAAAACTGAAGCTTGGGAGGCTGGGGTAACTCGCTTCCAAGTGCCTGCTTCCCTTTTGCTTAAAAAACACCAATAGCTCTCTGCAATTATGTCTCTAAAAATAAATATGCAATCTAATAAAATGATCAGTTGTCAGGGGCATAGTAGACAACCTCTGCTTCCCCTGCTAACAGGAAAGGCCAACTGAAGACATCAAATGTTCTTCAGGAAATGTGGGCACCTGGTAAGGCTGCAGAATGTAGAAGGAAAGAAGAGACACTCACAAAACCTCTTGGCCACATCAAAATAATTGCAACAACATTTCATTCATGAAAATTTCACTGAAATTTTCTTTCACCTTTGACAATTTTCAAATGCTTTCTCCCCACATGAGTTAATGGAGAATGGATAAAAAACATGGAAGACGCTTTGGGTACAGTACTAATACAATGTCAACACTCACTCACATAAGTAAAGTAACGTGTGAAGCAGCCCTGTCTGCAGTTGAAGAATGACATGTAAAAAAGAAAATTTTACCTGTCTGAAGCGTAGCCTAGGTAAAATCCTCCTACCAAAAAACCGAGATTGAGGAGAGACTGTGTCATATCTATTAGCCATCTGTCCTCACAAACAAGGTTGTACTGTGGGAAGAAGAAAAAGATACAGTAAATTTCCGTAGAAGATAAAGTTTTTATTTGACAAAAGGGAGGCTGCAGGAGAAAGGGAATCACTGTAAAAATTGCCTCCCTCCTTTTTCCCTTCACAGAAACCTTCACTGGCGCAAAAAGCCTTCTGTGACTAGAGATACACCTAGTATTTTTTTTAAAGGGAACTGAAACATTAGAATTGACAGTCTCTATATAAACTATTCCAGGTTTGTATAGAACTAATGTTCAGTTTTAAGAAACATAAAACTATTTAGGATCATATTTTTATGGTGGCTGGGCCTGTGAAGTCCTACCCTCTAGAGATGTCATAAAAGAATCTCATATGAAGTTGAGTCCAAAACATCTTTGCTGCCTGAGGCAAAAGACAAGATGGTGCCTCCCCCCTCCCTGACATTCCATGTACACAAGCCAATGCTGGTAATGGGGCAGCGTCCTCCACCATATTTGTGGTCAGCAGGCTAGCTTAGAAGGTGAATGGCAGGTCTAGTAGCACACAGAGCTCTGCCCTTCAACAACTTGCTGCTGCTCCCCACTTCAAGCACCTGCTGCTTGAGGTTGCCATCTTCCTGTCTAATGGTAAGGTTGGCCATTGTTTTTCAGAGGATCATCCCTGGAAGGCCCCAATGAAAATATAAGAAACTAGCTGGCCCGGCCACACGTTGCGGTGGCTTTTTTGTGAAATGGAAAAGGAAGATCTGTATATATAAAAATGTAAACTGCCCATGCCCACAGCTTCTCCCGTTGAATTTCCACCTGCCTCCTCTCCGTCTTTCCCCCCGTTTCTGCCTGCTACCTTCCCCTCCCCCGCACTTTCCCTGGTCACCCCGAAACTCTGTTGCTTACTGCTGTATAATTGCAAATGGAGCTCGTGTTCTGGAAAGCGGCTGTTGATTGCTGTGGCCTGGGAAGACGCGCATGCACATGCAGACGGCTCCTTCAGGGGTTGGTGGCCTCCATTTTTGCCCTGCATTACCATAGCAACCTGGTCTCGCAACACCGCCTGGCCTCAAAGCCCGGCTTCTCTCCTGTCTCTTGAGGTTTGGTCGTGTAGTAGCAGCTCTATCACCCCACCCCACCCCGCTCCCCGCCTCTCTGCGAACAGCTGCCTGCTTGTTATGCGTTGTTGGGCCCCTTGAGGCGGCGGCTGAAAGTTAGGCCACAAATGGCGGACAGCCATTTGAGGAGGCGGCTGTAAGTTGTCGCCTCGGGAGTTGGGTGGCGCCTTTCTATTGGTTGCTGGTTGTGATGTCAGTGCTGTTGCTGGTGACATCTAATAGGCGCACCAATTTTTTGCATTTATTCTTTATTTTAGGTATGTCAGGTGTGGGTTTTTTGAAATTTAATTATCCTATGTTATTCCCTGATGGTCATGGAATGCTGTGTCCTAATTTGATGCTGTTTGGTCCAGCGGTTACGGAGCAAGTTGGTAACACCCATGCACGCAATGGGAACATTTTTATATATATAGATGGGGGCAAAATGGAGGGAGTGATAGGTAAAGTGAAGACAGAAGGTGACAAAATGTAACTAAAGAAACAAATTGTTAGCACTCAAGTCTTGCCTGCCAGGAACAAGATATGGCGGAAATGCCACTTTGAATATAAAACATCAGGCTTTGTCAGTCCTTGAGCTATCTTTGGTTGATACCATATCATCTACATGATAAACGTGTCTTAAACTCTGTTGTACTTGTAAGACGTCACAGATAAACACTGTTCGTTCTTCCAGTGTTCAACAGCTATCTCCTGACTTAGTGCTGTGAGTGAAATGGTTCCATCTTTTTGAGCACATCCAAGAAAAAGAAAAGCTAAAAGAGCTAAACAAATCTCCGTCTCAGTCCTCTGATTTGTAATCCTGAAGATTTCATGAAATAACTTTTTGAAAGGATTTAACCCAAATCTACTTCAAGGATTGTGAGTTGGTCTGTGACCATAAAAATAAATTGAAATTCAAATTCAAATACTTCAAGGATTGCAGTGGGATAGCCTGATTAATACCAGTTGTTGTAGAGAACTAGAGACCTCAGTCTCTGAAAACTTGCATTAATATAATAAAACTAGCATTAGCAATAGATAGATTTTGGAGAATGCATAATTATTTAGAAGCACGATTTTTGCTTCATCAACATGAGAAGAGCTTAAACTCTTCAACACACTGTTGCATCCTTGACTGAGATCACTAATTAAAATAATAAAATAATGAATATAGGCCTAATTAATTCCAACACTGATTATCTGAGGAATTCCAGCAAGAATTAACTCCTTTTTAGCACTGCATAGCATTTTATTTATTAGTTGAGGCTCCAGTACTTTGGCCACCTCATGAGAAGAGAAGACTCCCTGGAAAAGACCCTGATGTTGGGAAAGATGGAGGGCACAAGGAGAAGGGGACGACAGAGGATGAGATGGTTGGACAGTGTTCTCGAAGCGACTAGCATGAGTTTGGCCAAACTGCGTGAGGCAGTGAAAGATAGGGGTGCCTGGCGTGCTCTGGTCCATGGGGTCACGAAGAGTCGGACACGACTGAACGACTGAACAACAAAAGCATTTTATTTATTTATTTATTTTTGGTCTCACATTTAAACAGTCCCATCTTTTTAGTAGGGCCAGTCCCCATGCTGGATTACTCAGTTTTTTTTAATTTGGTATGTTAGGGTGTTTTTTCCTTAAAGGTGGTATCTGATATATAGAGTAGACCCACTGAAACCAATGCATTTAAATTAGCCATATTTGAATGCTACATTTTAGCATGATAAGATCCATACATGGGATAGATCTGCACATTAACTTTGTGTATTGTACATTTTTTGCATATTTTTTGGTATATAGGTTATATATGAAGAAGGGTTAATCATAGCTGTCAACATTTCCCCTTTTTAAAGGGAAGTTCCCTTATTCCGAATAGGATTCCTCGCAAGAAAAGGGAAAAGTTGACAGCTATGGGGTTAATTGTAGGTGATGTTACAATCAACAGATTTTTTTTAATCACACATGGGCCTATATATGTACCAGGAAGAGAATGTAATTCACAGTATGTTCATTAGAATGGGTAGAAATGATTTCAGTTAGCATGGAACTAGGATTGTTTATGATGGGTTAACTTATTTTCTGAAGTTAAATGCTTATAGCCTGAACATGTGCAAAATAAATATTATCTAGTCTAGTGAGAAACCATAAAAATATCTAAATGGGGTACCAAGATTCCTTGCCAATTGTTTATTTATATTAAAACACTGACACAATCAATATTTTGAGAGGGGTTGCTGCTTTCTTGTATTTGATTGACAATTGATTTATTGCATTTTGCTGTCATTTTATTGTATTAATAAAAAGGTTTGAGGACCTCTGGGATGAAAAGTGGTATATACATGAATGGATGAATAAATCCTGCGTGTCCTTAGAGCTAAGTAAGGTCTGTGTATAGATGGGGAATGTAGTACTTGGCCCTTAAAATAGCTTCAACAGCAACAGTAATGTTTCATATAGGACTTTATTATGTTGCTGACATCAGTATGTTCTAAACAACTGCATTTCTTCTTCTTCTAGGAAACCAATTATCTTCCCACAAAAGGCATGTAAATCTGGCAAGTGTTAACTTGGCAGACCAAAAGTGTATGCAGGCAGCGGACCAGAATGTATCCTCCATGGAGGACCAAGTGTCAAGATTACAACAAAAGCAAAGCAGCTCCAGGCGTAATTTGACCTGAGAGCTTGGCAAGTACTTCCAGTATTTGACTCTGGATTTAGGGGAGAAACACCCTGGGGCCTGGATGAAGAACCTTCAGCCCTTCATACTTCGTTGGACTTCAGCCACTAGCCAGAATGGCCAATGGTCAGGGGTGGTAGAAATTGTAGTCTAACATCTGCAGGGCCACAGGTTCCCTATCGCCGCTCTAGAAGCTCTCTGTGCCCTCTCCTGGAGGCCTGCTGCTGCTCTCAGAGAACTGCCATCTACTGACCATCTACTGACCAACCAGCCAGCCAGCAATCTAGTGGGGTAGTTGGCTTATATAACTAGATAGATAGCCATTAACCTCAGAATGCACATAGGAAATCATTTGCTGTCACAACACTATGATTTTCTTGACTGCTTTTTTTTTTTTTTAGTCAAGGGTGGAGGAGGCAAAACTTCATGCCTAGGCTATGGACAAGGCTAGGCTTCAGGCATGAGATTCTCCTTGTGCTAGGAAATTGGGGCAAGCCTACTCCTAAGCTAGTCATTAAGGCTGTGCTTGCTTACTGAGGGCTAAGCCCCATCAGAGACAGCAAGACTTACCTGAGTAAACATGCATGGGATTGTGCTACATATTGCAATAAGGAAAAACACATGCAGAGACTAAAGAGTTATAAGAATGTTAACAGTCTGGATTGGCAGTTATATCCAGACAGCCATATTGTTTTCATTTCCATAAAAAGTTGATGTGATTGCACCCCAATGGTCATCATCTAGATTCATAGTAACACTGCTTGAAGGAAGAAATGTAGCATAGTGGAGCAGGATTTTCCACTCCCAAAGTAAGCAATAAGAAATACTTGTTACAACAGTAAATGTTTCCTCCACATGCATCATTTGCCTCTGGTTTGGCAAAAGGTAGGAGGGCCACTGGCCACAGGTACAACTGCTGTCATAATCCCAGCCCTCGCATGCTTTGCAAACAAAAAGTCCCTGATTCTTGCTCCATCTGCACTATGTATTTGAACATGCTACTACAGTCATGGCTTCCCCAAAGAATCCAGGGAACTGAAGTCTGATGAAATTGCTGTGAGTACTTAGAAGACCCCTGTTGCCCCTGTAGAGCAACAGTTCATTGGGAAGAGGGATTGATTGTTAAACCATTCTGGAAATTGTAGCTCTGTAAGGGGAAAAGGGGTCTCCTAACAACTCTCTGTGCCCTTAACAAATTACAGTTCCCAGGATTCTCTGGGGGAAGCCATGACTGTTTAAAGTGGTGTGATACTGCTTTAAATGTATAGTGCAGATCGGGCACCAGTCTCCGGTATCTCTTAGTTATAGTATAATAAACAAATATCTAGTTAGAACAGGGAAAGGTCCTTGTCTGCAACCCTGGAGAGCTGCTTCCAGTCAGCATGGAGCATTTGTCTTCAGCTCGTGGGTTGGGACTAGGGATGAAAGAGAGCTGCAATTCATTGAAAGTGGAATTTATCCAATTTGCCCTTTCCAAAATACCATAAGAACTGAAATGCACCATCCTTCAAAATTCACAATTATCCTAATTTTGCGATGTTGTTCTTTGATCAAAGCTTAATACAATGCATTTGTTAGAGGAAACAGTGCATAAAAACATATATATTGGTGAAAATAACATACAAAATGCATAACATTAGGAGAAATTGCTTGCAAAAATGTGAACATTTGTCAAAACTGTTTCCAATGCTGTGTTGATTAGGATAAATTTGCACTAAAATGCTGAAGAATTTTCATGAGGATTTTTTTTTTTTAATCACAGAAATTTTGAGAACTAAAGACTGGAAAAATGAGAAACTATGGGCCCATCCATACTTTCATTTGTTCCATGATTTCAAGTCAAGGGTCCAATTTTAGATTTTCAACTTATCTCTAGGATTTAAGATTACAGGAGACTGCCTTGTACCAGGTCAGATTATTTGTCTCTTTAGCCCAGTTTTGCTGACAGGCAGAAGTGGGTAGAATTAGTTCCCATCGCTGACTATCTGATCTTTTTTGCAATGCCAGGGATTAAATCTAAGACCTTCTGCACGCAAAGGATGTGCACCACCAGTGAGCCACACTCCCTTCCTAATGTATTATCGAATGATAAATGACAAGAAATTTATCCTGAGAGATGATACACTGTCTATCTGAATTGGTGCTGCCAATTGGTGTATCACCTCAGTTTCCAAGAGGAGTCATTTATATATATTCTATTAGCCCATCCATTATCTAAAATGCTATAGCTCTCATTATACTCTTCTATCTCAAAGAGTCAGTAGAAATGGCTCAGTTTTGGAATTTGCTCACATATTAAGCACATTAAACACTGGTGCTGCTGTTTAAGGTTACCTATGAAACTTTTCCAATTGCTGTTGTGGAGAAGATTTAATTATCTGTGCCAACCCACCATAGTTTGCACTCCAGCCTTCTACTTATATGAATTTTATGGTCCTGTATTGCTAATGAAAATATGACTGGAGGATGTATTTTGAATTCTCTTACCTCGCTGGCAATAGTTGAATGAGGTTCTTTGTAGAGCCAGCCATCCCGGCGGCATGTTGTAAATGACACATTGCTCAAGCTGTTGCTGGTAAGATGAGACAGTGGGTTGGTGCAGCTAGAAGAGGTGTTATACCACTCCAGGTCATACTTCTTGCACTGGGAAGAATCATTCGCCAGACTTGAAGCTCGAATGGTAACGTTGTACTCCTCTTCAAATGTCCACCCACATTGCTTCCTTAATTTAGATGCATAAGGAACCCTGCACCAATATTGCTCTGGGTCCCGGCCAAGGAACACAACACCAACAAATAAGAAGGAAAAGGTTATACCAGTCTGGCAAAGGAGGAGGAAGACCCGCTTTTGAAACCTTCCAAATTCCCCAGCCTCTTTTAGAAACTCTTCAAAAGACGGCATTGTAGACAGTTCCTCCCCTCCCCCAAGTCAGATGAATCCAAGAGGTGACACAGCGTCAACAGCTCTCAAACTTTGTGGCTGTTGCCGGTGCTTCCTATAAATCATGTACGCGCAATCTCTCTCTTCTTTCTCTGTCTTCCTCTCTGTCTCCCTCAGCTACACACACATGCAATCAAGTAGCAAAAGCAATGTCGGGGCAGAGCAAAGTCACACACACACACACACACACACACGAGTTGTACTGTCAGTTTGGCACAATGCTTACGCACAGAACTGTAGGATTTCACTATACACTTGGCACACATGCTGCCCCAAAGAAGGGGGCGTATATTTTTTTTTTTCTGTCTACCCAAAGGAGAGATTATGTAATCAAACTGGTTAACTCTTTAGGGACATGCAAACAGCAGAATATAAAGCAGAACTGTAGACATTTCCCATAAAAATTAATCCAGATTTGTCACATTAAACAGAAATTATGGGAAAGAATCCACTTTGTTAAAATCCACTGAACTTCTCCCTCCCCATCACACTTGAGTTCTTGCTACTGTGGTGGTTAATCAACTTATTTCAGTTGGTAATTTGAATAGATAACCACACAGGTTACTGCCAATAGGTTATAATGTGGGTCCAGTGGTATGAGGGGGAACCAGACACAGAGAATTTCAGCTGCTGGCAGTTAGAAACAGTGGAAATGAAGAAAAATGAAAGAGAAAAGAGGTGAAACGAAAAGGTAGCTAGAAGAGTCACCACAAAGAAGATGAGGAGCAATCATGGGCATCCACAAGAAATTTTATGGAAGGGGCAAAGTAAATACTCCAAATCAATAAATAAACAAACATGCGTAGTTGAAAAGTGAGAGCAGGCAAGTTTTTCACTTTAAAAAATGAGGAGAATGGTGCCTGCACTTTTTGCCATATAGCTAAAAAATGAATCCTGGAAATATGGGAATCGTGGTTCATTTGGCGGCACAGGAGGCTGTTCTCCTCCACACTGGACACCCATGCAACCAAGCATGGAACAACAGAAACTTGAAGGGAACGTTCAAGTCAGGCTGACCGACTGTGTCCTCCAACCCATGATAGATAATTAGCAGTGTTGCTAATAAAAAAATGGTTTGGGTGTGTGTGCTCTATCATGTTTTTGTTTTCTCGTGTTTATGCTTCTTAATTAAAAGTTGTTCCTGTTTAACTAGAGCAGTGCACAAATGAACCACTCAAAATTTCCCAACCCTTTCTGTGGGCAGGAAAACTGTGGTGCATGGGGGGGGGCAGGGAATATTTTAGTAAATTTGTACAAAGGAAGGGGAGGAGAAAAGCTCCAACGATTTCTCGGGTGTGGGGCTTGCAAGTGGTAGGAGCAGAGCTACTTGCTTGGTTCCTCTAAAGGGTTTCTGTTTTTGCTTGTGGCAGTGGCCACAACTGTGGTTGGAGGCCTGGCAGACATTTTGCACCCTCCACAATGCCCCAAATTTAGCACTGTTCCAGGACATTAAAGGGGGTGGGAGCGGAGAGACACCAGAAAAAATGGTGGATAATATTTAGGCAAAGTTCTGCAATACTGCCTTCTTTTGAGAGGGAGACAGGGCTCTACTTGTCTTATAAAATATATAACAAACCATGGCAAAGTCACCATGGACAGGCAATGTAGATAGACCGGTGGTTTTCAACAAGTGTGCTGTGGCACCCTGGGCTGCCTGGAATGATGGTCAGGGGTGCTGCGGGCAACACTGGCCTCTGTCCCTCTTTCCTTTCCTCCCTCCTCTGGTGCCCTCTCACATCTCTGCCTCCCAAAGGCTTGCACAGCTGTTTGTTGCAGCAGCTCTGGCTACAAGCTCCCCAGGTGAATGGTGCCTCTAGGGCTGGCCGGAGGGTGCTTCCCAGGCCCCTGTGGAGCAGTGGAAGGAGGACTCCCAAGGAGAAGGGAGAAGAGAGGAGGCCGAGGGAGCACTCCACAAAAGAGGGTGTTCGAAAAGGGGTGAGGGGCTGCCAACTCTGGAGGCAAGGGGTGACATAACTGGGCTCCTGAGCCCCACAGAGGTGCCACAGAAAGAATGTAGCTGGTCAAGGGAGCCATGGACTGAAAAAGGTTGAAAAGGTTGCTTTTGCTTCTTTTACGCCATCACTTCAATTTTCTTCTTTCTTCTTCTGTCTTTTCATTTCTTTTCCAAAAGGTGGCAACACTGGATAGACTTAGATATATCCCACGCCTAAGGGTCAGCATAACAACTTGTAGATTAACCCGAAGACATGGGAAATGTCATTTTTCCATCAGCTGTATCCACAGGGTTCCCACCTTTTGAAAAGCATAATGTTGTTATTTCCATGGATTTAAAGCTATTTTTAACCATTCCATTAGCTGATGTAAATACCAGCCATTACAGAATAGTAGTAATAACAAACTTGCTCTGTAAAAGGACAGGAATCCCTGGGCACATCTGTAGGCAGAAGGCTAAAATGGGAAAGAAAGATAAAAGAGAGTCAGGGATTCAGTGTTAAACTGATGTTAGGGAAAAGAAAACTTCAATTAAACGCACTATAAAAGACCCCAAGAATGTTTTGTCTGATAATATTGTTGTCAAGTCATTACATTCCAATGTTTTCCATCTAATCTTCCTTTGCTTTTCTAAAAAATAAAAAATAAAAATGTGTGTGTTTTTAAAACAACCAAACACCACTGCAATGACAGCCCACACAGGCACCACAATTATGTTAAGCTATTTTTAAAAAATGCTACAAATGAGACCTTGGTGGTGGGGACCACAGGAGAAAAAGACAGAAAATACTGGAATGTCATGGTTTGGCAATCATGTTATCTAGATCTTCTTTTGAAAATAAGCAAATGATGGCAATTCCAGAGAAAAGAACAAGCATGGGATTAAACCACTGTTTGACTACCACTTCAAATTCTCTGCCTGAAACAACCTTAAAATATTTCAGAAAGAAGAAAATAAGCAGGTACAAAATTTGAAATATTGTTTAAAAATACAATGAAGTAGGAAAACTTAAACCAAACACCCTTTTTGTCCCCATATTTCCAAATAAGGAAGTTTAAAAATAAAGGTCACAGAAGACCCTAAGCCACCACCACCCCCCTTTGGAAAATAAGATCGAATAACCACACAAAAAGAAAAGAAAAATGCTGCTGCAAATTTAGCTGATTTTATATTAAATATGAGAGAGAATTGACCTTATGCCTGGGAAACTGACATTGGCAGCACAATCCTACACATGTCTACTCAGAAATAAGAACCAATGAGTTCACAAGGGTTAATCCTAAGTAAGTGGATATACAGTTGTAGCTTGACTGTCCTCTCTATCAAGGAACCTGGAATTGAGTCCATTGTAAGGCACAGCGATGCCAGAACCAGGAAACCAGGTGTGTGATGCTTCCTCTCCTTGCTGGCTGCTCCCGATGGGTATTTGGCACTCATTAACGATGTTTCAGATCCTGCACAAGCACGCAAGAGGAGCAATTTAAAGTGTACTGAGTATTGGCATTTGATCTACACAAAGCTGCATTTAATTTGTCAGGCAGCCTGTGTTGGGGAGCTAAAACTGGTTAGATAGGCTACATTGTGGGGTAGCAGGTCACATCAAATAATTCAGACTCTGAGAAGGAGTGTGTGTGAAAAGAATAAGGATAAATGCTAAAATGCCATGTATCTATCCACTTGCACATTTTTATATTTTCTCCTGAACTAGTTCACCTGGCCACTGAGATCTTAATTTGAGGCTCCCCTCTTGGTGCCCTTCCTGCATTATATTTGTTGATTTATTGAACTTGCATTACTTTCAAGAAATCGCAAAGCAATTTCCATATATAAAAACACATGCTTTTTAATATAAAAATCAAAATTCCAAATACTACTACTAATACAATTCATCACATTAAGAAATATAAGCAATAGACCTGTACACAATGTACTTAGGTAAAATAAAAAACAAAATGCACATAACAAAATGTAGCATATTTATTAGCAAGTGACTACTCAAAAATATGACAGCAAGCAGGAGGTCCAGAAGTCAACATTCCAAGGTAGGCAAGGGGTTCATAGCTGACCAAAAGCAATGAAGATTTCCTGACAAGTCATCATAGTCTCATACTCATTCAACAATCACACCACATCACTCCATTCACTCAATTATCACTTCAGAAAAACTGATCAGGCAAGATAAAGGCTATGTAAGGTGTGTGATGATGACTGGAGCTACATTTTAACATCAGTTCGCATTTTTTAAAAAAAAGTTATCTCCAGATGTTAATGAATTACAACTCCCATCAGCCCCAGAAAGCCTAGTCAATGGACAGGGATAATCAGAGCTGTAGTTCCACACCATCGGAAGGCCAAAGGTTTTGCATACCTAATGTAGAGGAGCAGGGCTGTGTTGTTGTTGTTCAGTTGTTCAGTCGTGTCCGACTCTTTGTGACCCCATGGACCAGAGCATGCCAGGCACACCTATCTTTCACTGCCTCCCACAGTTTGGCCAAATTCATGCTAGTCGCTTCGAGAACACTGTCCAACCATCTCATCCTCTGTCGTCCCCTTCCCCCTGTGCCCTCCATCTTTCCCAACATCAGCGTCGTTTCTAGGGAGTCTTCTCATCTCATGAGGTGGCCAAAGTACTGGAGTCTCAACTTCAGGATCTGCCCTTCCAGTGAGCACTCAGGGCTGATTTCTTTAAGGATGGATAAGTTTGATCTTTTTGCAGTCCATGGGACTCTCAAGAGTCTCCTCCAGCACCATAATTCAAAAGCATCAATTCTTCGGCGATCAGTCTTCTTTATGTGTACCAATCCCCAACATACCCAACTCATGGGAGGGAGCTTTAGCCCAAGAGTAGCCAACCCAATGCCCTCCAGATGTTATTGGATTCCAGCTCTTATCAGCACCAGCCAGCCTAGTCAATGGTCCGGGACAATGGGAGCTTAAGCCTAACAATATCAGGAGGGCAATACCTTAGCTAACCCTGCTTCAAACCTTCATGTGTTGAGTGCAAAGATATGAAGGGAGATTCTTACTGTGCTCAGCTGAACATGCTTAGGGGGTTTTCCACATCAGAACAGACCTTGCCAATCACAGGGGAGATTCTAAGCATGCTCAGCTGAACACATTTAGTAGAATCCTCCTTCAGACCTTCACACTAAACACTCCAAGGTCTAAAGTGGAGCTGACATGTGTGGGGACACTGGGGCTGAATGGACTTAGAAGTCTGTTTCAGACCTTCATGCTCAGCACACAAAGTGGAGCCAACATACAAGGGGGTGTTGGGGTTGATGCTTTCATGCCCTGTGTCACTTTTAGCCCTGATGCATTCCATATAATGCATGAATAGGGCTTACGTTCTGCAGGCTCTCTTTCTTAAAGTATGTCTTCAGCCATGCTGTCAGATAGAGCAAATGGAATGCATTCGTTTTTTGGAAGTTGTTTGCAAAAATGAGTACAAAACATTTTGATAAACACCCTTGGTAGAGTGTAGTTTCCCTCCACTTTCCCCAAGTTGAAACCTCTCATGGTTCGAAGAGCTGCAGAGTCAGAGTTGTGTCCAGTCTGCTGCTGTTACTATGGGATTTTACACAGTTTTCGGCACCTCTGCCCCCTATAAATTAAGATTTTCCTGGCATCCAAGATATAGTTCTGAGCCAGGTTGTGGTTAGTTCAAAAATATGGAAGCTAAATCTTGTTGGAAGACAGCCACACACTTCTGTTCCTGACAAAGTTGAGTAATTCACATGTTCTACTTAATTTCATTCTTGATTTCCTAGCTGCTTTTACAGAGGGAGGACATTAATTCTTCCCCGAACCATCAAGTTCAGCGGAATACCAGAAAGAAGCTGTGACAAATAAAAGCCTTATGGCAACTTAAAGATGTTAAATACGTTACAACGTAAGCTTTCATGGTTTAGAAAAGGAAAGGGGAAACTTTTAAAAAGTGAGGAGGCCACAACCTTCCAGGAATCCCAAGGGCCTTCTTCCCAAAGGAGTCCAGGGCAGAGATTACTGATATCAGACTGTAAACTTTAATGGTTACTTATTATATTTATATTATGTCATTACAAATGTATGAGGTGCATCACTCCATTCTCTGTGGCATTTCATTAACTGTTCCTATAGTCATAGTATTAGAATATGAAGCTTCTTCTGATCTTCAGAATCTATTAGTGAGTGTTGCTGTCTTTTTTGCTTCTGTTCTAAATACTGATTGCTTTATGTAGCATCATCAGTATGCACAGAATTTTACAGACGACAAGTCCCTGTGCCCCAAGAACCTTACAATCTAAAAACTGATATAGGGGAAACATCAGAAGGTGAACCGGTAAGTAGAAGCAGGCTAGAGGAAAAGGGAGAAGGAATAAGATTTTGGTTCAGTTACACAGGCTTATGTTTAGTTACAGATGGGTAATGGTATGTGGTCTAAACCACTGAGCCTAGGGCTTGCCGATCAGAAGGTCAGTGGTTTGAATCCCTGTGACAGGGTGAGCTCCCATTGCTCAGTCCCTTCTCCTGCCCACCTAGCAGTTTGAAAGCATGTCAAAGTGCAAGTAGATAAATAGGTACCACTCTGGCGGGAAGGTAAACGGTGTTTCCACGCGCTGCTCTGGTTCTCCAGAAGTGGCTTAGTTATGCTGGCCATATGACCCAGAAACTGTACGCTGGGTCCCTTGGCCAGGAAAGCGAGATGAGCACTTCAACCCCAGAGTCGTCCGTGACTGGACCTAATGGTCAGGGGTCCCTTTACCTTTACTAGCCCCACTTACCTGGGAATAAGCTCCCTTGAATTCAGTATGACTTATGTCTGAGTAAGGGATGGAGAAGAAATTTGATTCAGTTTGCATTTAAAGACAAACTTACCTAATTTGCACTTTCTGAGGGGAGGGGGATAGGAAACAGGAAAAAAGAGCCAACCTTAGAACTCAACACTTCTCTGAATTTTGCAGTACGGTTCTTTAGCCAAGTAACAGGTATAAAAAAGTACATACTTGAGCAAAGTGTGCATAAAAATGCATACATTTGTGAAAATAATAGAGAAACAAATTCTGTTAGAGAAAATTGCTTTGCAAATTGCTTTGTGTATGTTAAGCAAAATTGCATGCAAATGTTAGGAAAAATTCACACTAAAACGCTCATGAATTTTCGTGAGGATTTTTTTATTTTAAAAATCCACAAATAGATGAGGAAATATGAAGTAGACTGGAAAAACAAGAAACCAAACTGATATACTTGCTCATCCCTATTTTGAGTACACAAGGATTAGGATCATACTGTTATATTACAGCTTTTGGCTGCTACTTTTCACACTTTTATTTCTCTTTGCACATCCAGAAACATGTAAGTTTTTAAAGAAGCTTTTAAAGGTGATTATTGTTTCTGGCTCACAAATTACTGTAGCAAAGGCATTACAGCAAGAAGGCAGGTTGTGGAACATCCAACAGGTATCTTGGTCCCAGGCTGCTAGGTCTTGAAATGTCAACAACGAAACCTTGACTTTGGTTTCATGGCTAATAAGCAGCCAGTAACAGATCTTTCAACATTGGTGTAATTTGTATAAAGCTGAGTGTTCCACTTAGCCTCCTAGCATCTAAATTTTGGGATAGTTGCAGCTTCCAAGCCCCACATCCAGTGCTTTCCAGTAGTTTAATTATGAGGTTACCAATATATGGTTTGCAGGAAGGAAGGCTAAACAGTGGGTGGACAGTTTCCTTCAGAAAAGGCTGCCACCCCTTTCATCACATCAGCTCAGGATGTTGGGATACACAGTGTTAACATTAATAATGAAACCTGACTTTTAAATCTGTAAAAGCCCTACGAGAATAGACCTACCACATGAATCCCATCATTGCAATTTCTTCTAATAATCTGGAGGACATAAATGACAACTACAATGCATTCCTGATAGAGTCGCACTTTATAATTCCAGAAAAGGACATGTTCTCTGAGGCATAACTGATTAATTTTGTTTAGATTTGTGTTCAGCACTGGAGTTAAGTGACTCAGCTGGACAGCATATGCTGGAAATGGAACATGATAAAAAGGATCTGAGTGACTGACTGGGTCAAAATGGTGGGAGCAAAGACCATATAAGAACTCAGATAATTAATCTAGATGTATCTATTCTGTCCAAAGCAGATGTTTTCACCCACTTCCCATTGGTATACAGTACTAAGATGTTCTCATTCTTTGTTATTCCTTCTGTAAATCTTAATTCTCATAAATAGATTTTCCAGAAATTGGGATTAAGATATTGTAGTAAAGATTACAGGATTCATACAAGTTCTTATGCTAGCAAATCCTGTAGGTCACGATCCAGATCCCATTGCTGACCATGGAAAGGAATGATCCATGAACATTAACAGTTCCATTGAATACAAAAATCCCATATGTCTTCCCAATACACTGCCACTAGATTAACACAAAGCAAGAAGCCACAGAGACTGGAAATGTCACAGCAATTGTCTGTATTGATTTAAAATGTACACATTCCCAAGCACAGACATTAGTCTTATTCAAGGCACCAGCATACAGTCTCTGGTTGTTTTTTTACATTTTAGGGCAAATGTGTAACACAAGAAGTATCATGTGATATTATTGGTACATTTAGCTCTGGGTTAAAGAAGCTTTGGCCTTCCAGGTGTTCTCCCATCAGCCCCAGACAGGATGGCGAAAGGCCAGGGATGATGGCAGTTGTAGTCCAACAACATCTGGAGAACCACAGGCTGTACATCTCTATCATAAACTCTGGTGTAAACGCAATCCCCATCCCTTGGAAACTGACAGCATCTCTCCAAGGTTGCAGACAGCTTTTCCCAGCCCTATCTAGAGATGTCTGGGATTGAAACTAGAGACACCTGGAGAAGCCATGGCTTGAACCTAGGGGCTTATACATGCAAGACACGTACTGTACAGCTGAGCTATGGCCCTTCACCTGGAGGCTGTACTCAGTACACAATATTTTCATGTGGCAGAATTAGCAAAAGCATACATACTGTTTCTCGAAACATTACTCATGCAAAAAGCATGCCTCATGTAGATCAAGCTGATTGAGTTGCAGCGTAACTCAACAAAGGGTGAGAGATCAGTTCTGATATAGCTTTAAAACATAAGAATATAAGAGCTGTGTTGGATCGGGCCAAAAGCCCATCTGGTCCAGCATCCTGTTCTCCCAATGGCCAACTGGAAGCCTATGAGAAGCCCGTAAGCATGACTTGAGTACAAGAGCCCTGTCCTTACTTTCAGTTCCCAGCAACTGGTAATCAAAGGCATACTGTCTCCGACAGGGCAGGTAGAACACAGTCAGCATTTGAACTCACATAGCAATCCACAAGAGAAGCAAGACAGAGTGGACAGCTTGATCTAGACTACCCCCTACACACAGAGAGAGCTCAAATGAATAGTTCCAGAAGAGATCAGTCAGCATCCATCAGTGCTTCCATGTTGATGTCATGAGGCTCATCTAAGAACATAAGAAGAGCCCTTATAGCTGTTTATGTAGTGCAGTATCTTGTTTCTCACAGTGGCCAACCAGATTCCCCATGGAAGCTCACAAACAGGAAATGAAGCAATAGTCCTCGGTGGCTGCGGCGGCTATTTCCAAGCAACTGGTATTCAGAGGAATGTTGCCTCTGATCCTGGTTGGAACATGTAGCCATCTTCAGGGTAGCTTCCTCTATTATTAGTAGACTATATTTGCTGGAAACTGAAGGTGCAAGGACTTGGCAAAGGAGGTACATTTTCTATATAAGCATAATTATCCTTAACCATCCTGACTGTATAGCACACATCACAGGCGCTGGAAATCACATGAGGAGAGAGTGCTCTACTGCTCAAATCCTGCTTACAGGCTTCCCATGGGCATCTGGTTGACCACAGCGAGAACAGGATGGGCCACTGGCCTGATCCAGAAGGCTGTTCTTATGTTCACTGATGGGTAGCAATAGGTCAGGGGTGCATTGAATGTGCATTCAAATTTTAGGGATTTAGTGCTCCCTCTATAAATCTCATTCAATTGTCCCTGAATGCCTTTTCCTGAGCCTATGCCCTTCTTTTTTCAAAACACTCAGTCATGCTGATTTCAGCTCTGTGGGAGAAATTCCACAAGCGAAAAAAGCCGCTGAACTTACTATTTTACGTAAATTCATTTGATTTATCTCCTCTCCCCCAACACACATCATAAAACATAACAAACTCTGTTGTGTAAGACCAAGCAGGCAAGCACTCTCTCCTTTTGTGGACCCTTTGTAGAATGTGCAAAAGCTATTTATTTAGTTAGTATCATGTATATCCTGTCCTTCCTCCCCAAGGAGATCAGAGTGGCATACAATGAAAGCTTGTAAAAACAAAACGAAAGACAGCAGACAATAAGAAAACAATAGCAGCTGAAATATCTAGGAGTCCTCTGATTAAAGTCTGATTAAAGATAAAAGTTTTAACTGCTCTCCTAACCACAAACAACAATGGGGCCATTAAATCTCCCAGGGAAGGGATTTTCAGAGGTAGGAGGCTGCTACACAAAAGGTCCTGTGGCACATAGGTCTCTGTGGAAGATCTCTTGGGTAGGGTTATATGGAAGAAGGCGGTCCATTGGGTAACTTGGTCCCTTGTCCTACTTGTGGGCCAAGTTGGCCCAAACACGAGGCAAGGTGAGATGACTGCCTCAGGCAACTGGATCCGTAAAGGCCCTAATGCCCTTCTGCCCCTCCATCACTCCATGATGTTGAATTTAGGGGTGCATATTTCAAGCTACATTTGGCACCTACCACTATTGCCAGTTCTGGGTTTGGGAGGGCTTTTTGAGCGATATGCACTCAATGGATACCTTCCACGTTATATGCCCAAATCACCTTCCCATGACCACGACCCATTTGCTTGCTTTTTCCTCTGGGCCTAAACAGCACAAGCTCCAAGACGAAGAGGATAAGGCTTGCAAATGTTCTTATTGCTCCTTTTCCCTGCTTCCACATTAAGAGAAGACAGATATATAAGCAGCAGCTGAAAGGAGGAAGACCAGCAAGGCTAGGACACTGCAGGGCCTGAGGGGCTTGGGAGATGCTGTGGAGCACAGGTGGGCAAGCTGTGGCCCTCAGCCCAATTTCACATGGCTATTGGCCTAATTTCATGTGGGGAAATGGTGGCAAAGCTGGAGGAGAAATTGAGAAAAATTAGCGGCAGAGAGAAAGAGAAAAGGGGAAGCCTCACCCACCTTTGGCTTTGACCCTGCTAACTTCAGGCTCTGGCCCCACCAAGAGGGCTGAGCTGCCCTCAACCGATTAACCAGTCCTTGACAGAAAAAAATGTGGCCTGCAGATCCATTTCAGATGGGGCTGGGTCTCCTCAGTGGGAAGACAGCTTGATCACTGAAATGGATCTGGAGAACAAGAGTGCAAAGCCCGCTTTCCCCAGAGTTTGTCATGCCGCTAGTGGTCAGTTGCTCTCTGTATATGAGCTAAGGCCATCAGGGCAGCCATGGATTGAAGGAGGGGTCAAGTGGTTCCTCTTTCAGGAAATAAACATCCTGCAGATGCTAAGAAGGATAGGCCTAAAGTCAAATTGTTGTGTGGATAGCTCTGATAATTATCAAATGCAACGGCAGTGTTTACTCATCTAAATCTAAAGTGAAATCATTGACATTTTGGATGATATTTTAGAACCCCAAACAAAAAATTCTTGTCTTTAGAGTAACTACCAAAAGGCGAATTTCCTCTTGTATAAGCACGTATCACTTTTCCCTGTCTTAAAAATGAGTGTGTGGTAGATTCACACTCACACCCTATTTTTCCCTTCAAAATTATGCCCAGGGACGCAAATAAGGGGACGCAAATAAGGGGAAACAGGAGGAAGTCCGTAAAAGATGATAAGAAAATGGAGTTATTTTTAGTATGATGATGTATTTTTTCTTTTTGGGTTTATTTTTTGATGTTTTTCTTTTTTATTGTGTTATGTTGTTTGTTGTTGTTAGTGTGTATTTGTAGATGTTTTTTTTTCTTTTTCTTTTTTGAAAATACAATAAATATTATTTGGGGGGGGGGGAAATATGCCCAGTCTACAGGAAACTCAGAGCCAAGGAAGTATGTATCATTTAAATATATGGCTAGTTTTTACGTGTGCTTGTGTGGCACTGCAAGATGGTATAAATCTTAGAAATGAAAGTGTTTGTGGCTGCAGGGCAAAGGTGTTGATTTGTCTGCAAAAGCTGTAGTTTCTCACCATTTCTTGCTGAGAGCAGAACAGTGGGACATTCTAGAAGGCAAATGATGGATGGTGAAAACACTTCCCAAGTCACTGAAAATGAGAGACAACATTATTAAGCTGCGAACAAACACACACAAAAACCAAGTACAGGCAAATGTTCAAAGGTGGCATTGAAAATCTTTTTCTTCTCATCCCTCTAACTACATACCTTTTCACTACAAGTTTTGAAAAGAAGGATTTGGCCTGATGCTAGCTTTCCAATTAAGCTAACTGGGGAAGGGAACATTCTAATTGGATTCAGGTAGCTGCAAACAAGTCTTCTTGGCAAGCTTGCACAAAACTCTTAGCTGAAAGGACAAAAGTCCCCCAGAAGTTCACAGATGGGTTTGCATAACACGTTGCTCAACAGACCAACCGGTAGCTATGACTTCAGTGGGAATCAAACTAGATGGATGGCTGGTAAAGAGCTGCATACTGTGCTAAACATAATTGTAAAGAAGAACTGTGTGAATACAAACAGAATTTCACATAATTGAATCCCTTTTAAAAGGAAAAGAAAAAGCTCCCGGGATGGGTTTTAAGGGCCTACTAGTACAGACTTTAATAATTAGATCAAAACAAGATTTACTAATGAAAAGGAAGTTCAAAATGTCTTCAAAGGCAGGTCAAGTTTTATTTTTTACATTTCGGAGGGTGTTTAGATCTGTCACTCTTGAACTGTGTTTATTAAAAACTAAACACTAAAGAGCAATAATCTCCTGCCCCCAAAATGATAGAGCTGGTAGGATTGGGTCATGTTCAGGCACAGTGAAATCTGAATTGAACCTAGGTCATCCCTGATGGTAATAAATTAGGTGAGACAAGGTTGACAACAGAGGGTTTTATATGATGTTTCCATTTGCTAAGTTACTTATCACATAGTTTGAAACTTGCTTCTTTCCAACAAATTTTGGGTGGTATCCAAATATCCCATACCAGAGGCGCAAGAATGCTCACTTGTGCAATGCAACTCCCCTCTCCACCCACCGCATGTCTTCTAAATTTGTTATGAGGATTTCTCCCAACCCTCTGGAACAGATATGGGGAGGGGAGGAGGTCTCATGGGGAGAAGTGAGTGAGGGTGTTTTATTGTGCAAGCAAAAATCATTGCACTGATGGAATGAGATAGTGGGATACCACCCACAGAAACCTATGTCTGAAGGCTAAATTTCTTGATGGAACAATGTCAGCAAGCTATTCAAGTGAGCCTCCAGAAGTAGTAATCAGTTACTTACTTACAGTACAGAAGTCTCTTTGCAGATTATTGCTCAAACTCAGAAAAGATGGGTACTGCTTAATCCTTTAAAGCACATCTGCACACTCTTTTTTCCTTTCAGTTTTCTTGCCAGTAAATGTGTCTCCTGGTGAAGTTCATAAGTCTTCATTGGTGATTCTGTGTTAAAATCAGATTTAATTATCTGAGAAGAAAATTCTCTGCTATTTCAAAGTAACCCAGGACATACCATTGTTATATGTTGTATCTGTCTAGTCTTGTGGACTCTCATTTTTTCGGGCTGATGGGTGTGCAGTGATTCTAGCTATTATAGGCTACATTCAGCGGGAAAAAATGCAAAGCCAATCAGTTGTAACAGGGATGTGGAACCTGCAGCCCTCCAGATATTGTCGCACTCCGATTCCCATCAGTCCCAGCCAGCATTCTATTCTGTCAGTGAGGCTGTTGTGCTTTCTGCCATTGAGCATTTTGTACCTTGGCTACGGCTCTCTGGCGCAGCCTTTGGTCTCCACATTCCTGACTCCTATGAGATCTTGGCTCTGGGCTCCTGTCTCTATATCTGCTGCTAGCCTTCCTTCCTGCTCCAGATCCCTGCCATCTCACCTGCTTATGTTGTCTCTACTGCTAGTTCTCTCGTGAAGTCTTCATCTCTCACATTCACATCTTATCTCTTATTCTTCCCCACTGCTGGTCTGGCTTCATGGATTACAGCTCTGCATCTCCAAGCCTCCACTGTGATGCCTGTAACTGTCTGCTACTGTCGTAAATGAGAGTCAGAGATGCACTTCCGGAAAGAACTAAACTGTTGTTGTTGTTGTTGTTCAGTCGTGTCCGACTCTTCGTGACCCCATGGACCAGAGCACACCAGGCACGCCTATCCTTCACTACCTCTCGCAGTTTGGCCAAACTCATGTTAGTAGCTTCGAGAACACTGTCCAACCATCTCATCCTCTGTCGTCCCCTTCTCCTTGTGCCCTCCATCTTTCCCAACATCAGGGTCTTTTCTAGGGAGTCCCTGATGTTGGGAAAGATGGAGGGCACAAGGAGAAGGGGACGACAGAGGATGAGATGGTTGGACAGTGTTCTCGAAGCTACTAATATGAGTTTGGCCAAACTGTGAAAACAACCACAACTGCAAAAACAACCACAGCTTTAACTAGTTGTAGGCCTACAATAACAATTGTCAGACAAATTGGCCGGTCTGCAGGTTTTTGCCTACCTTATAGCAAATGTCACAACTTTGATGGATAAGATGTTGGATTGGATCCTTAGCTGATTAGGTACCCCATTAAAGGAGTCCAGGAAGGGGTGTTTCTGTCCGGGAGTCCACACAGGGACCAATGGGCTATAGTACCATTCCCAATGGTGGCCCTGGTACATAGCACCTGGTACATGTCAGGGGACAACCCCCCTGTGAGGGTCGACAGGGTCAACCCCCACCCTACTTATCAATCAGCAGGTGGTGTACTTGATACCAGACACATGCCCAATGCCTTGACCAAACCTACTTACAACTGTAATCAAGTTGTGGCCTAGTTCAACCCAATACCAACCCCCTACTTCTTATTTCTGGTTGGACCCTCACTGGGCCACAAGCATCATGTACCTGAGTATGCAGTCTAGACACTATTTCCCCAAATATATTCATTTTTATGCACACTTTGCCATAATATATGCATTTTTGTGCTCATTACTTGGCTGGAAAAGTGTGTTGCAGAATTCAGAGGTGTGTGAATTTTGAAGAATGACTGTGTTTCCATTCACATATTGTTTCAGAAAGTGCAAATTAGGTCAATTCACCTTTCAGTGTGAACTGAATCAAATTTCTCCCCCATCCCTACGGATTTGGAAAGAGGCACTATTTCCATTATCCAGGTTCCTAGCAGTTGTTGTTATGGTTAATTTAATTATGTACCGCCCTATACCCGCAGGTCTCAGGACAGTTTTGAGCTTGAAAACATTTTTTGGGTTCACTGAGATGTCTCACGGTAAAGATCATAAATATCATTGGTTATCCAGCATCAAAGTCACATTTGCTAATTTGTGTGTGCAGGGCTTATTTTAGGCAGTAAAGCATCTGAGTCTCCACTCACAATCCGAAATGGAGCAGCTCATCCACAGATATGCTGTGTGCAGTTTCCACTGACCTGTTATAGTGCCAGAAGTTCAGAGTCCAAAAGTCCTTATGTGAACTTTGCGTGTGTGTGGTGACATACTTTGCCACAAGTGTGAAATTATGCCATTTTATAAACTGAAAGGTTACTGATTATACAGCAGTAGAAGTGGCCCCAAGGAAGGATTTCTTCATGTTGGGAGATCTTTATTTATTTATTTATTTGCTTGTTTTAAAAAAGGAAGAAGAGAGGCCCTTCTTCAGTTTTTAAACTTTTCCAAATACATCTCAGCATTTTAAAATTGCCAGGTGAAATACAAGGCTATCTGGTATTTTATACCTGTGTTTGTTTTGCAACTTCTACATATTATTCTTAGTTCAATCCCACTTCAAAGGTTCAGGATCATTTGCCTTATAAAAGTAAAAACCCGAAAAGAGTCCCATTGGACCTTGTTGAATCATGACTATGGAATTCAAGATTTACATTGGTGTTAGTAACACAACAGGATATTTATCTCTTTATGACTATTATTTTCCTTCCATCCCATCAGCCTCCAGGGGTGAAGTTCAACCACTGCATTAGAAGCACTGAAGTGACCTCCCCTGGGAGCAAGCCTGGGCAGTGTGTATGGAGATCCTGGACTCCTCACATGACAAGATCCCCCTCTCGGCCTCAACAGGTACCGCAGCACAAAAGGAACACCAGAAATCTAGACAAAACCATGAGCATTGTAACCAGGAAAAACTAACACAACAAAATCCACATCTGAAAATAACCCAAGACCCCAAAGGGGTGATACCACTTAGAGTAGGGCAAGATGGACCACAGGTATGATGGTTGGAAGCAGCTTCCTATTTTCATTAGAAATACACTTGATCCCATACCTCCATCTTTATGAGCTCACTTGCAAAATGCATCTTCCTTCTTTTTGCTTAAGGCACGTTTACCCCTCTCTTTAGCTGAAGAGGCAGCCAGTGCAGCTTACAGTGATTGGTTATAAGACAGTCTCTCCCCTCAGGGTTACAGACTAAAGGACACTGCACAGAAGGAAAAAGGACTGGGAGAAAACAGGGGGAAACAAACAAACGCAGGCACTAGTTCCTAATTACAAAGCTTTTATAGTAACCAGTTGAAATAGAAACAGATCAAGGAGAGGAGGAGCCAAAAGTTCCTGGTCTCTCAGTTGTACCAATAGGGTGGTCCAGCTTCTCTTCCCTCCATCCTGCTGCAGCCTGATGAGGGTGGTTGCTAGCAGGTGGGAGAGGAAAAACTTGGGAAAGCTAAGTTGACTGAAGTACCACGTGGCCTCTCCTCTACCACTCAGCTTGATAGTGCCTTCATCCTAACTAGGCTTTGTGGGAGTTTTTGCAGTCAAACCAACAATGCATATTTATGCTAGTTAGTAAATGAAGGGGTTAAGGACCACAGAGCTGTAAATTTCTAGAGAAGGCATGTCTAGGTCACACCCCTCACCTTTGTGGAGAGAGGAAATAGTGCCAGTTTCCTGTTCCCTTCTCTCCCCTCCTCCTGTTTGAACCATGTAGCTGAGCACATGTCTGAGGCTGGGACCACATGTTTGAGACTAAATTTTATATTTTGTAACCAAGAATACCTTGGCTGTGTTGTTTCTGCTATAGCATTGAACAATGCAAGAGTGAGACCTGTGATGACTAAAGTTTGTGGTCTCTTCACTCCAAGAGATGTAGAGAGGGGAGGACTGTATGTGGTTAATACTGAGAATTTAAAGGTACAGTGGTACCTCGGTTTACAAACACCTTGGGTTACAAACACTTCGGGTTACAAACTCCACTAATCCAGTAGTAGTACCTCAGGTTAAGAACTTTGCCCCAGGATGAGAACAGAAATCGTGCGCTGGCGGCGTGCCGGCAGCAGGAGGCCCCATTAGCTAAAGTGGTACCTCAGGTTAAGAACAGTTTCAGGTTAAGAACGGACCTCCGGAATGAATTAAGTTCGTAACCAGAGGTACCACTGTATAATAACCTATATTTCCCACGTTTTGCATACATTGGGTTTTAAGCTCTGCTGGGGGCTGTTTTGGCTAAAGAGTGAGTCAAGCCCTGCACATTTTTTGAATTCAGGCAGTCAGCCATTTTGTTGTTGTTGTAGTAGTAGCTCCACATGCATGTAGGACTTCAGGATTAACTGGTATCTCCCAGTTATTTCCCAACACAAGGTTTGGGTGCTATAGACTTGATGGCTAAATGAGACAATACATGCTAACTGAAATAGTGGCTCTCGCATATATAAGGGATAGTGAGAAATAACCCTGAATTTTGGTTGGATTGAATAAGTATTGGTTATATTACAATATTATAGTTTAGCTGTCATGGCCTCTAAGAGCTGATCAATAGAGATGCAGTTTTCTTAATGAACATAATGTTCCCAGGCTGGATAACATGGAATAATCAGTCAACCGGCCAGCAGAATGTGTGAGACATCATAAAGAGAATTAAGATATTGTGTGAAATAGCCCGTTAGACTGTGATGCATGGTTTGTCAATTTACAAAGTGAAATAGCTGCTTCCCTGCGACTTTTGGCCCGATTACATGCTGTTATTTTAAACAGCTTTGCTGCCAACAAAATGCTGAGAGGCACACATGAGATTGTTACTTTCAATGAGGTGCCTCAAATGCAAGAATGCCAACCTTAGATGACATTTTAGAGCACATTGGAGAGTTTGACTTGTACCAGAAAAGGGCCTTTTTTGTGCTGTGTTTGCTCTCTGCTGCCTTCACACCCATCTATGTTGGCATTGTTTTCCTGGGTTTTATACCAGAGCACCACTGCCGGAGTCCTGGAGTTGCCCAGTTAAGTAACCGTTGTGACTGGAGTCTTGAGGAAGAGCTGAATTACACCCTTCCAAATGGGGATACTTTCACTAGCCAGTGCAAGAGATATGATGTCGACTGGAACGCAACTGAGCTGAGCTGCATAAATCCACTAGATTTTCCCACTACTTACAGGAACAGAAGCAGTATTCCTCTCACTGCATGCCAAGATGGCTGGCTTTATGATTTCCCAGGATCATCCATCGTGACTGAGGTAAGAAGCAAGCAGCTGTTTTCTAGAAGGCACTACCAACATTAACAGCTGAACCCTAAAAGGATCTGTATGAGTCTGCTCGGCAGCTTAGAGAGTCCTTGGAGGTCCTTCATTGAGTGTCATTGCCAACAGCAATAGCTGCTAGAGTGAAGGGCTTCTGGAACACAGGAATCTGTCTTCTACCGAGTCAGCATTGTCTGCTTGGACTGGCAGCAAATCTTCAGTCTCAAGCAGAAGTCTCTCTCAGCCCTACCTGGAAATGGCATTTGGCAAGGATCAAAGCAGGGGCTTTCTGAATGCAGAAGCATGTGCTCTGCTGCTGAGCTATGATTCCCCATCTATAGATGCTTCCCAACTGTGAAACTCTTTCCCCCAAGGCATTTATGCCTGGCACCGTTGGTATTTACCAAATAGGCACTAAGCAAAGTCTGCCCAGTTCATTTGGTGGGCAATTTAATATTACTTGCTGTGAATAGTTCTTAAGCCCCTCACCCATGGCAATTGTTTTCAGGACTGATTTCAACAATGCTATTAACATTAAGCTTGTTCCAAGTTTAAGCTAGTTGCACTTAGGTCCCATTGAACTCAATGTGAAAAATTGGTCATGACATTGATTTCACTAGGAACCAAGTTCTCCAGCCTATTTTTTGAAAGCTTTTTGCTCCTCTTTGTTTGTTAATGGTTTGCATATCTGATTTTTAATTGTTATTTTTAATGGTGTTCTTTCACTTTATGCTTGTTCACTGCCTTGCATACTGACAGTGATATAGCGGTGGCATTGAAATGTTTTAAAATTAGCAAGCATAACTCCTACTCAAAAAAGCCACTCTGCTTAAGTTATTGCTTGTGTATGGGGATGTTGGAGGGTGGTAGTTGAAATGGCCATACACTTTAGAATGAAATAGTCCTGAGAGATGCTCTTCAAATGATTTGGAATTACAGTTATCTTGAAATCTCACTCAAGGCATGGAATGTTATTTTATTTTTGCATTGTCTCTGACCAGGATGTGTTTTGTTTTAGTTTAACCTGGTGTGTGAAGATGCCTGGAAACTGGACTTGTTTCAATCATGTGTGAATGTGGGATTTTTTGTTGGTTCCATAAGCATTGGATACATGGCAGACAGGTAGGTCAAATTTTATATATACAATTGGAGTATTTATTGTTGTATAGCCACAGGCTATATAAGAATGCAGCATAGCTTTGCTGGAAAAATATTGTTTTTAACTGAACTTCAATGAGCTGGCTAAAATATCTGAACCGATTACTGGCCTCAGCTGCATATGAGAATTGGCTCCCTTCATTTTGTCTGGTGATGTCCCAAGAAACTTGAACTCTTGTATGTGCACACCATTAACAGCTGGTTTACAGCACAACCCTAACTATTCTGTTTAGAAGCAAGTCCTGTTAAATTCAATGGCAGTTTCAAGACAAGTTAATTATGTGGCACTCTGATCCCAAGAGGTACCAGGGCTGCAGATTTTATAGGAAATCATACTTGTTAACATTGTTAATTGGTGAAGATGTGGAAAAGCTGCTTCATAAGCATTGTTTATAGTGAAAGCTCAGGTGGTAGAGCATGAGGCTCTTAATCTGAGGGCCGTGGGTTCAAGCCCCACATTGGGCAAAATATTCCTGCATTACAGGGGGTTGGACTAGATAATCCTCGTGGTCCCTTCCAACTCTATGATTCTATAATCTTTAATCTATTCAATCCTAAAATAAAAGATAAATTTAATGAACAAAATAAATTCTTTTTTAGCTTTGCCCAATAGTAATTTAGCTTATTTTTATAGTTCCACAGCAGAACATATTCTTTGCATGCAGAAGGCCCCAGCTTCAATCACCATGTGAGCTGGGAGAGATCCTTGTCTGCAGCCCTAGAGAACTGCTCAGAATCAGAGTAGACAATTCAGAGTTACATGGACCAGCGGACTGCTGCAGTGTGAAGCAGTTCCACATGTCCACATGCCCCTCTCGCCTCTTTAAATGTATAATATTGACAATTGTCATTTTTCTCCACAGGTTTGGGCGTAAATGGTGTCTGTTAATCACCATCTTAATAAATTCCATTTCTGGTGTTCTCATGGCTTTTGCACCTAGCTACACGTGGACAGTGGTTTTCCGCTTGATCCAAGGATTGGTTAGCAAAGGGGGTTGGCTAACAGGCTACATCCTGAGTAAGGCTCCTTAGTTATCTCTTCTGAGAATTAATGCAATAGGGATTAAACTTGAAGAAGGTTCATACCTCAGTGGTAGACCCAGGGCGTCTTAAGTAAATCCAGCGCCCTGGCGCAACGGGCAGCCAGAGGGTGCGGAGTGGTGGGTGGGGACGCCAAACTCGTGCTCCTCTGGGCAGGGCCAGGTACAGAAGGCAGCTGGAGGGCGCAGAGGGGCGGGTAGGGGCACTGCCAGCTGTGCTCCACCTCTGCCTCCGCCTGCTTGGCCGAAGCGGCGGTGCGGCGCTACCATCCAGGGATGGCCTCCCCATGTCCGCAGCCCTAGAAGAGGTGGGCGAGAGCAGTGCAGGCGCTCTCCTCAGGCCGTGGCACCTTGCACCAGTAGCCTCAATGGCTAAGACGTCCCTGGGTAGACCCATCCACTTTGCATGCAGAAGGTCCCAGGTTCAATCCTTGGCAATTCCACATCGGGCTTGAAAAGGCTCCCTCCTGCCTCCAATCAAGAGATCTCATGCTCATTCACTTTTTTCCTAGGGACAACAGGAATTTCCAGTGATTTGATGGAACTGATAAGGTTGCAACCTTAGAATATTATCAGTCTCTCAGTTGATCTCTTGGGTCCTGAGAGATCAACAAATGATTGGATGCTTTTGATTTCTAAATAGAAATATACTTCCAGTCAAGGCTTTCTTCCATCCAGAACCCACGGGAACTCAGTTCTTAGAATTGGCATGCTAAGAGAACAAGGGAGGTGTTCGTGATGAGTTCTGGCACCTCTTTTCTAGAAAAATAGCACTGCTCCCAATCACTCTGTATAAGCTTAGCTTTGAAAGATCTACAAGCATCCGTCATACTCCTGTGGGTGTTCTCTCAGTCAGCAACAAGGTCAGGATGACAGGCGCAACATAAATCCAGACAAATCAAAAGTACAGAGAATCAGTCTAGGCCCAAACCATGATCCAGAGGAAAGGCGAGCATCAAGAAGATGAGGCAAGGTAGAATACAGCAGAGCACACAACCCAGCCTCATCAAAACAAAAACAAAAAACCCAGCAACTAGAAGACTCAAGAGGGAGTCCTTATATACTCTGGCATGAACCCCTGGCCTACCTGGCAGCAGGGTCAATCCCTGTGTCCAAGGTCGTGCAGCATCCCAGCTGAGGTTTGTCAACATGGGCAGTTGAGAAGACACCTCACATCAGCTCCCTTTTGTACTTTACATGTTGATTGCAGCATCTGGGCTTGAAGAAGCATGTGACCCTCACCTATACCAATCCTATTCCATCTGAGGAATCACAAACCTCCCAGGGCTAATAAGCCTCACCTGGCCAGCTAGGGAGCTGGGCTGTGGGTCTTTGTCTGCCTCAGCCTCCTAGAGCACCCCACCTGCTGCTCCCTATGCCTCAGAGCCTGCTGTGTTCGTGGAGACAGGGGCCCCTCTGGCTCTGGTGATGCGCCCTGCTGCTCTGGTTCCTGTGCACTCACCCCATCTCCTCGTCAACCTCTGTTACTCCATGAGTATTTCCTACACCAACCTCTCCTTTCCCATTCCCAGCTTACCCCGGTGTGTCCCAGTCTTGGCTACACCTCTTGCCAGGATCCTGTTCCTCCTCTTCCTCTTCTCTGTTGTCTTGCCAGTTCCTGACAGCCTCCTAGACCACACCCTCACTTCAGCTTCTGGTAGTTCAAGCACTTCAGGGATTGCTTACTCATGAGGAAAGTCCTTACTCAGAAGAAAAGCTGCATGATACCCTGGGTCTGTAGATGCATGCTATGTTGTTACTTTTTGGCTTGGACCCAGAGCTTTTGGCACAGGCATTCTCAAGGACTGGGTGGTGGTGGGTCCACTGCCACCTCTCACAGCTCCAGAGGTTCTTTGGAAGATCTCCCCATGGAGAAAATTTAAAGGGATATGCATCTCTCAGCTCTGGTTCCCATGCACCTTAAGGTCTTCACACTGCACCTTAAGGTCTTCACACTGTGTGTGTGTGGGGGGGGGTCTGGTTCATCCTTTGAGGACTCCCTATCTGGTACCAGGTCAGGGCTAGACATGACAGTGGCTTTCAACAACAGCTGTGTCGGTTGAGGCTGATGGGAGTTGTCGATCAAGAGTTTCCCTGGCTAGTCGGCAGGGAGGTGGGATGGGATGTGGGAATCTACTAAGATTTGAAATATATGAAGTTCAAGATGGCTTGATAGATGGAAGATCTAGCGTGAGCCGTTTTCAGATCATTTCCCGCACCCATTTGCTTATGTTAATGAAGTTTCTCTACCCTCAAAAAGTCACAGAATTTGTTGGCCTGAGCTACAGAAGAACCGTCGGCATTGTTTACCAGGTAGCCTTTACCTTTGGACTCCTTGTGCTTACGGCTGTTGCTTATGCAATTCCTCACTGGAGATGGCTACAACTGGCCGTTACCTTGCCAAACTTCTTCTTCTTGCTGTATTACTGGTAAGCAAGATTTCCATTACAGCCAAAAAAGTCAAGGCATCTGTATAATGCCAGCATGGAAGCTTAGCTAGATATATTGGAAGGTACCCAACAGGGCCGATGTTCAATTCCAGGAGGCCTTTGGCATGATGCTGCTAGAGGGCCCCCACTCCTCCACATGACACCCAACACACAAACACATCAGCTCCCAACACAGTATTTTTCTTCCTCTTCTTCCATTCAAGAGAGCCACTGCTTCATGCTCACCACCAAACCAAGCAAGGAGGATGGTGCATTGGAGTATGTTGACTCAGCTGGGTAAGGTTAGTGTGAGGGATGCTTTTGAGCCCCTGGGCCCTTGACCAGTGCCTGATCTGGCTGGCCACTGGGACTGGTATCCAGCATTTTACCATGTAAAAGAGAACTCACAGTGTAGGATATTTGGCATGGAGGTGACAGTCCTCATTTCAAATGTCTCATGCAACTCAGGCCAACTTCCATATGGCCTTATCCCTTTTTTCTTTACTAGTAATGTTTTTACAGTGTCATGCATTTTGCTACCATCTAATAATGCCCCATTTCTTGCTGTTCTAGGTGCCTTCCGGAGTCTCCAAGGTGGCTGATAGCCCAACAGGAAAATGACAAAGCCCTGAAAATTATTAAACGCATTGCCAAGGGAAACCGGAAGAAGCTGCCTCCCTCTATGCAGGTAACCCGACCCATTTTGCCTTCAAAGTTACATAAGGCACGCCAACGCAGTTTGTATATGGGTCAGAAATCCAAACAGAGGCCATTTTGGCAAGCCTGAATACGGGAAACATGGAAGTGTTTGTAAACTTCAAAACCAATTCTGGTCCCAAATGCAATGAAGCTGGGAGGGGTGATAAGTGGAGAATAACTGTTGTAGCGTGGGGATAGTGATTCAGCAAGTGACTTCAGCTCTCTGACATAGCAGGCAGGAGACAGCTTCTTCATGTAACACTCTTTATTCAAGTAAACAAGGCTGGGGAACTGAGGAGAGGGAAGCTACATTTATAGGGACAGTAGAGGATACATTTTGGAGGGAACAATCTCAAGCAATCACAAAGCTGCCTTTTGGTGGGAACCAATAAGACTGAAGATCCAAATGCAGCAACTTGAATGAACCAATAGTAGCTGTTCCTTCTGGAACAGGAAGGCAGTTACTTTCCCCTAATGTGAATACAGACAATAGTAATACAGATATGATAACCCTTGAATCAATACACAACAATAACAAGGAGCCAGGTGTTGGAGTAAAATAGGCCACAACTTTATTGATTATGGGAGAAAAGGCAAAGGCATGAGCATGGATCTGTTAATCAACTAGGCTGAGTACTGGCTGATATGCTGTCGACCAATAGATGGGGTTGGCTGATGCTGGGATGGCCCTGAGCCACTATGTGCTATGGCCTGTCAATCCCTAACTGGGCTTCTGGACAGGACATGCCACCCTCATAAAGGGGATCTCTTGATTGCATGGAGCAGAGTGCCCCTCCCCTGTCCCTGCTTCCTAAAGATTCAGCTCAATACCTCTCCCACCATCACAAGTTATTAAGAGGTAGACAAAAACTCACAGGTCCAATCACTGGCTCCCCCGTGGCTGGTTCTGCCCCACCCTCCCACATGGCTGCCCAAAGGATGTGAGATGCCATTGGGCCACAGAAGAGAATAAAGACACTGGTCACTTCCCACCCTGAACCAGCACAGGGCTGCAAACATGGCTCCCTGATAAGTCAGGGAACTAGAACTTCCTGTAGAATAATTGTCTTCTTAGCCCACTGTGGTTTGACGGTTATATCTAAAATCAAGCTGCACATGTGATTTTTTTATAGCTGCTTCACCCATTAAGGTTTTACAAGAATCCCTGCAGCTATGACTGGAAACTTTCAAGCTCCATTCATTTTGTTTAGATTCCTTCCTGCTTTGCAGGGGTTGTACTAGGTGACCCTCAGAATCCCTTCCAACCCTACAAGTCTATGATCCATTTTCCTGCGCCCCCCCCAATGCCCCAATGATACAAACATTGCTTGTTTGCCCTTCTAGGATCTTCAGTCTGAGGAAGAAATGGGTGACAAACCAATCCCTTTATTTCTGGACCTGGTGAGAACACCACAGATAAGGAAACACACCCTCATCTTGATGTACTCTTGGTAAGGAAAGTCCTTGCAAAACTTTCTATTGAAGCAATTTCTCTAAATCATTAAATTTCTAGGGCACAATCTCCTCCCCTCTCCCCTAGCCCCACCCATCCACATGCAACTCCTAAAGGACTCGATGGAACTCTTTAATTAGCATCATTGGTTGGTCCACAAGCACTTTCCACTGTGCCAGTCCTCCTCAGGGCTGCCTACATAGCTCCAATCAGGTTCCATATTTAATTTTAAGCTGCCCTACATATTTGGCTAGAGCTATGAGAAACAAAAAAACAACCCCAACCGAAGGAAGAGCCTGGCTTCACCTGGCCTCTGTTTTTTTGTCTAGGTTCACAAGCTCTGTGCTGTATCAGGGCCTCATCATGCACATGGGAATTGGTGGCGGCAACATTTACCTGGACTTTTTTTACTCTGCTCTTGTTGAATTTCCAGCCGCCTTCATACTCATACTCACAGTTGACCGCATTGGCCGCCGCCATCCCTGGGCTGCAGCAAATCTGGCAGCAGGAGCTGCCTGTCTCATTACAGCCCTAGTGCCTGAAGGTGAGCAAGTTGTGCGCTGAAGTGGATCTACAGTATATGTTCTCTCTTTTTTTCTGGCTTTCTCCATATAGGGCAAAATATACAGGAACTGGGAACTTGGTGGGGATTCTGAAAGGAAAATGACTGACAGGGGAAGGATTGAGCTCCCTCTTTCTCATCCTGAGTGTAGCTGAATCTAGCAGCAAAACCCAGTCATCCGAATGTATATGTGCGCTCAGAATCGATGCCCCAAGGGCAGGGAATCTGTGACCCTTCAGATTTTGCTGGCAAGGCTAAACCAAGACATTTTGGCACCTGAGGTGTTCACCAAAATGGCATCACTCCCCCACCAGGGAAGAAGAGCTAAATCAGGAAAAAGAAGGGGGGGTATCTACATTGGGAATGGGGGAGGGGATAAAGATTCACATTGGAAACAAGGGTAGGAGGAGACCAGCAGTTTCTCCTATTTGCCAAGAGGCCACTCTAGAGGTGGCATTGGGTGGAGGCTGCTGAGGAGGCAGCAGTTCTGGCCTCCAAGGAGCTTGCCACTGCTATTGCTGCCACTGCAGCAGCAGCAGCAGCACCACCACCACCAATGGGCGATGTGTTCCTTGAACGTCAGATCTGCTTCTGTGGATTCTTCTGCCTGAGGCGGTTGCTTCAGCTTACCTCATGGGTGGGTCAGCCCTGGTTGCTGGACTACAACTCAGTGAGGAATGAATCCAACAATATCTGGCAGGTTGCAGTATCTCTATCCCTAAGCTCTCTATATCAAGTATGACTTCACCCTGCTGCAGGGCATTGTGTGTAGGTGCTCTTCACTTCTATATACCCAACGTTCAGATAAGAAAACCCTATGGCAGTCATTTCTGTTAACTGGTTTGCACCAATCTCAAGAATGCTGGCTACATATTGAGATGGTCTTCCCATAACGGCATCCATTCAAGGTTTCATCTTGCAAATACACAGGGCAACTCCATTTCTAATTCATTTTTTCTGTGTGTTTGTGTACCTGTGAATGTTGATTCATTACTTCCTGACAAAGACCAGGTGCCACAAACACAAAAGTATCGTGTGCAGTATTTGCCCCATGAAATACAATTTCTAAGAAGATGTAACTTTTAATACCAATTTTGCAGAGAAAACCTAAGAAGCCGCAAAAGCTTTCGGCTTCTCAACAGTGTGTGCAATGTCTTTTCAGATCTCTATTGGCTTAAAATGACTGCTGCTTGCATAGGCAGGATGGGAATTACAATGTGCTATGAAATGATTTGCTTAGTCAATGCAGAACTATACCCAACTTTCCTCAGGTGAGTGAGCCATCTTCTGATACTATAGGATGGGCTGGTGTCCCTTTGTCAAAAGGACCAGTTGACAGTAAAATGCAGAGCTCTCTACTTAGGCTGCGGGTGCAATGATATTATCTGTTGCTTTTCATAAGCTGGTGAAAAAATTGTGAAAGTTTATTTATTAATGAACATATCTGTAGACAATTTTCTTTTAAAAATACTCAAGATGCCTGTCTTGCAGTTATGAAGTAAAAAAAAAAAGTACAAACAGAAATAAAACAACTCTTTAAAAATCCTCAAGAAAACATGATAAATAAGTAGGAGCTAGCATGGAATGTGAATTTAATAGCTTTTAATGACACGGGTGGCGCTGTGGTCTAAACCACTGAGCCTAGGGCTTGCCAATCAGAAGGTTGGAAGTTTGAATCCCCACGACGGGGTGAGCTCCCATTGCTCGGTCCCTGCCCTTGCCCACCTAGCAGTTTGAAAGCATGTCAAAGTGCAAGTAGATAAATAGGTACCACTCTGGCGGAAAGGTAAACGGCGTTTCCATGCGCTGCTCTGGTTTGCCAGAAGCGGCTTAGTCATGCTGACCACATGACCTGGAAGCTGTACTCCGGCTCCCTTGGCCAGTAAAGTGAGATGAGCGCTGCAACCCCAGAGTCGGACACGACTGGACCTAATGGTCAGGGGTCCCTTTACCTTTTAATGAGAGTGTTTGACCTGCTTTAATTTCTATTTTCCACAAGTGGCTGGATCTCTGGGGCACTAGGGTAACTGGGCAAAGGGGGTGATATTAGATTCTCCACTCATATAAATAATGGCTTCCACATTTATTTTTACAGGAATCTTGGTGTTCTTGTCTGCTCTTCAATGTGTGATATTGGTGGGATCATAACTCCATTCATTGTCTACAGGCTGGCAGATGTCTGGCATGAACTTCCACTTGTTGTCTTTGGTAAGAATATGAACTACTTCTTTTATGTTGAATGAGGGTAGATTATTCATTCTCGGACAGGGAGCTGTGGTTCTCCAGATGTCACTAAACTGCAGTTCTCACCTGCCCCAGTTAGAGATGGGAGAGAAATCAAATTTAAATGTGAACCTAGCTAATTTTCACTCTGAAACAATATGCAAACCAATGCAGCCATCCATTGAAATACACAGTTCTCTTAATTTTGCAATGCCATTTTCCAACCAGCTTGGTCAATGACCAAGGATGCTGGTAGTTGTGGTTCAGAAATATCTGGAGGACCACAGGTCCTGCCTCTGAGGCATTATGGGGAAGGACCTGCATCCATAGGTAGGCATAGCCAGATCAAGCTCTCATCCATACCACTTTTGAATGCATTCAGTCATAAGTCTGTTCCATGCTCTTTCCACATTATTCTCCAAATTCATACTCAAATATCCCTAGCTAAGGTAGGTATACCTAATGGTGAAGAGGATCAGATAGAAACTGACAGTAAACCTGCAGGCAGCTCCTATAATTGAACAAAGTATCCAAAGAATCCTGGTGACCCAACTCCTGTACACTACTTGAACTCGTGTTTGCTTTTCTGACAGCTGGGCTTAGATTTCTTCCTTTACCTCAGAGGTTTCTTGGCAAGACATTACAGCTACATTTATGTAGTTTTCTCATGATAAAACAAACCCTAACTCCTGCTGTCAAAAACAATCCACATCATGCTATTCTGCTAAACAATTCATTTTTATCAAATTATTGTGTAATGTTATTCTCCATTGCAAATCAGGGATAGTTTTAGAATGGCACAGAGAAAGGAGATTAGGGTTACGGAGGAGCATAAAGGCAGGGTTGCAAACGATAGAACCAGTAGGAATAGCCAGGGAATGGAGCAGAGCAAAGTTGCCCTACCCTTTTGAAATCTGGCAGGATAACAGCCCTGCCACCTGCCTAAGCATCTCCAAGAATAACCCTTTCCAGGCATTTGTTTCTGCATACGTGGCAACAGCATATGCACCAGCAGTGTCCCCAGCTGACTTGGGATCAGCTCAGTCTGGAGGGAGCTGCTTCAGCATCCGTAGGGTGGATGTTGGAAACTGCCCAATCAACTCCCTTCAGACTGAGCCAATCAAGAGTCATTGTTGAAGGGATGAGTCTTGTTCCATGTATTCCTGCTGGCAGCTTCACACAATAGGTATCTGTGGGTACCAAACACCTAAGTAGGACTTGAAAGAGTTCAAATGTGGGAGCTGTCAGTCTTAGAATTCTGAAAACATTCTCTCAGTGACAGAAAGATACTCTTCGAAAACAGTGGCTTCAGAACACATTATCTGCATACTCACATCCTTTTAAAAATGCCCTGAGATACATTCAGAGGAAATTCAGAGGAAATCATCTCTGGACATTTGAAAAAGGATGTGAGTATACAGAGATACTCTGAAATGTAAGTGATACATTTAATCTGTATTCTCACTGTAGTGAATTCCTATGAACTGCAGCTGATTCTCCTAAGGAGGATTCTGGAGAAAAATGAGATCACTCATAAAATAGTCTGCAGGTGGGGGGAGAGGAAGAGAACTTGCATCTACATGCTGCCATTTCCTTTAATACAGTTCAGCAATGTCTTATTGGCACGACCTACAAATTGTTATAGTGCCTTAGTATCATTTCACATAGGGTGGTCTGTCATTGATCTTTTGTTTGTGCCATGTGTCTGAAGCTGTGATTGGTCTCATTGATGGTGGCTTGGTTCTGCTCTTACCTGAAACCAAAGGAAAAGCTTTACCTGAGACTATTGAAGACGCTGAAAATATGCACAGGTATGGTCCTGTATAACTTATCGTATAGAGAAAGGCATTCTTAGTGAATGTGAGCTCTAGCTGGGCGTTCAGCAGTGCCGGGAGGAAGGGGGAGTGCATGGGGGCATGTGTTCCACATAGGTGAGCTGCCTTGATCTTCCTGTGTTGAGACAGATGTGATGAGCTCTGAACAGAACTCCTAATGACTTTGAAGGAAGGTGCTTAGAATGCTGATAAGGCAGAACTCTCAGTTGAACTGCATCCAGCAGAGAATGGTAAGAAGCCCACTCCAGGCCTTCAAACTCAGCCTGTGAAGGTCTTCTGTGTGGGCTCAGTAGTTGGAAGTGGAGCTCGCACTCAGAACCCCACTGCCCTTTTCACACATTCATGTTGCATACCTGAAGAATCATAGAATCATAGAGTTGGAAGAGACCACAAGGGCCATCCAATCCAACCCCCTGCCAAGCAGGAAACACCCATCAAAGCATTCCTGAAAGATGGCTGTCAAGCCTCTGCTTAAAGACCTCCAAAGAAGGAGACTCCACCACACTCCTTGGCAGCAAATTCCACTGTCAAACAGCTCTTACTGTGGGTAGGAACGACGTATGGCCAGCAGGAGGAATTGTTGGAGAGGAGCAACCAGAAAAAACTAAATTTAATTTGGAGAGTGTGATTTCCCATTACAGGGGCAAATGAAATCAGGGTAGGGGGTGGTCACAGCTGGAGCCTGAAATGCATGATAATGTGGATGATAATGTCCTATTGGTCAAGACAAAGGCAGAAATTAGGCTCCTAATATTTATACCAGACCTGGCCAATCTGGAAGCTTCATTGTTCCTGCCAATCATATTGCATATGTCTGCTTCTTCCTAAGGTTCTGAGTATAGATATGGCAGTTAATCTTTGGCGATCACTCGTAGCCCAGTAAGATTGTCTTCCATAAACATGGTTTGAAACAATGAGTCCGTAAGTGACTGTGGAGGCCAATTCTGGATCCACACGTCCTTCCACAGTGGGGACATAGGTTTCCACGTGGGAGTTGGACCACGTTGTGGATTTGCCAAACGTGCCTTCCTCTTAGCACATTTCTCCCTTGCGTCCTGAGTTTGAGTGTCTTCAAAGCCCATGACACCCTTTGGTAAAGGCTGTTCTCCAGTTGGAGCACTCGCAGGCCAGTGTTTCCCTATTGTTGGTGTTTATATTACTTTTTTTTAATTGACCCTTTAAATTTTTTAAGTGACCCTGCATGGGAGTATGAGATTCCTGATGGCTTCACTCACAAGGGTCATAGGAATGTGCAAGCCCACTCACAATGACAAGGTGATGATTCAGCGAGTGAGGGCAGCTAATGGAGCTGGTAGCAACACCCAGCACCCTCAGGCAGTCCCCTTGGGGGCAAGTGTCCTACAAAGGCCTATTAGAGGAGGGGATTTTAAATGGAAGGCAGCTCACAGATGCATTTCACAGATTGCTGTATAACTGCCCTCACTAGTAGGCTTGCCAGGAGGAGGCAATGCTGTTTAGGTTAAGGCCCAACAGCTGCAATGAGGCTTGTGACTTTCAGGAATGAGAGGGGAATTTTAACTCTTTATCTCTAACCACAGCCCTAATGAAAAAGCACCCCTCCAAAAGCTGCTGTTCACATCAGGAGGGAAGTCTTTATTGGAGCCAAAGGAAACTTCGAACTTGCTGCAAATCACGGGGTGGGGTGGGGTGGGGTGGGGTTGTGATCACAGCAGGTTCAAACTCTCCCTCACTCCAGCATTCGCACACCTGACTGGAATGTCCCCTTCAGCTGCTATTACATTTAATAAAAGATTCACACAGCTTGAAGAGATGTATTTAGTGTAATTTGGACCCAAAAATCATGATTCTCTTTCCTGTTCATGTTGCTCTTCCGGCTTTGTTTCCACAGGCAAGGAAGGCCAAAAGAAAAAAATTATATATCTCCATGTTCAAACCTCAGATGCGGCAACTAATTAAGAAGAGCCATTTTCTGCATGATTTTCGCTTGATTTGGCATTAAAGAACAATGGAAGAGAGCAAACACATGCACACAGGCTGTCGTAATTTTTTGAACTTTCTTTATCCTCTGTTTTGGCACTCTGCGAGACTGGAGGGAAGTCTATCGATCAGGGATGGGAAAACTAATCTTCCAAAGGTTGTTGGACTCCAAATCCCATCAGCCCAAGCCAGCATGGTCAATAATCAAGGGTGATAGTGGTCATAGTCCAGCAACATCTGGAGGGCTATAGGTACCCTTTCCCAGGGGACTTAATCAGTACACAATATGACCAAACTACAGGTCCAGTTAAAGTGTGGAGAAGCCCTAGATCTTCCCTTGATTGCACCACACTGGACTGGGCTATGCTAATAATGGAGTAAGAGCACAGCCACACCAATCCTACACTCACATTCTTTTACTAGATAGGACTAGTGGAAGATAAATCCCATTAAATGAATTACTTTCTTTGGAGTAAACATTGGACCAGGCTTTGGAGGACTACAAAAGATAAATAAATAGAAGACTTGTCAAAGTCCATTATGGCAAAGTTGACAGTTTGTGTTCAAAGGGTTGAATGAGTAACAAGAGATGTGGAAATCAGTTTATGAGAACGAAACTTGCTTCAGAGTTTGGCGATGTTTTCACAGAGTTTACAGCCAGAACAATACTAGCAAGGGAAAGACTCAAACCCTACATGATGAAATTCTGTATGTGGTTTGGAAACAAAAATGAATGGAAGAATTCATTGCATCAGCCAATACAGTTTCTAAAGAAAGGGGAAAGTCATTACATCATTTTGCACTGCATTCAATATTTAGGAGGACCGATACTGTGCAACAATTCTCTTCATAAAAATTGTTCTGATTCTGGCTATCTAGTAGTTCACTTCACCTACAGACTTTGGGTGCAGTCTGGCCCAATGTAAGTGTATTTTAATCCTCACTATGGAGTTAGGCAAATACTTAAATCAGGAATGAAAGACAAAGAAAATTCTCGAAGTCCTTAATTTGGTCAGTTCTTAATGTAGCCTTCTGTGTGCCTCATCTCATGTGTTCATGTGTGTGCACAAACCCCTTCTTGTCCCCATCTTGTCCATCCATTTCAGGTATCTAATGATGTAAGCTGTTTTCTCAGCTCATGCCAACTTCTCAGTGCGTAATTCCAGGTGTTCCAGACACTCATCCAGGATTCATGTTTCCTTTGGGAATGAGCCACTGTGAAGACTGTGGTTTCTTTATGCTATATGGTTTCTTTACACATATATACAACCTGAGCCTATGATGGATGGGCTCACACCATTAACACTCCAATAAGGTCCTGCTTCTCCTATAGCCACAGCCTTGGATTCAAGCAGAAATCAAGCATTGTGCTCTGCCTCTTAGGTTTCCAGCCTGTAACTTTACTTCTGGGTCACATTACATCACTTTCAACTCTAAACTCTGGTTTTGTCCTCACTTTATGCAAGTTGGGGGAGCCCCACCCATTTGCCATCTCACACAGAGCCCTTTGCTTTCTTAATGACTCATGACCTTTCCTTTGTTCTCTTAATGACCCATCACCCTGCAAAAAGAATGCCTCTCAGAATAAATATTCAACCTAGTTTGAAGATAGACAGATGGCCAATCAAAATGTATCATCACAACATAATTTGAATTAGGGTCCTTTCTAAGAACTATTTTTTAAAAAAATGTGCACTATGGGCTACCTTTGCAATACTCATCCATTTAACAGATGCACATACCAGACAAAAATATATATATTTATTTTTTAGTACTGTATCATGACCTTTACATAAAGTTAAAGTCCTCACAGTTTTATTTCCTAGACAAGTTGGCCAATTCTCAGAGCCTTTTATAAACAATAGTTGAAAGAATACTGACTTGCAAATAATACTTTCCATTTGCTTAATTGAGCTGCTTAGCACGGTGCCGATGAAAGTTTTCTACGTCCTCGATGGGTCTCAGGCAAAGTTCTCCCTTTGGTCTCGGGCAGAAAGAGCACTGATCCAGCAGCAATCAAACCAACTGCAGCTGGCAATGAAACACATAAAAGGCAGTTAAGACCAAACATATGGCAATGTACATTTTTAAAAAAACCAGCTCACTGTAAATCATGAAGATAGTTCAATATGCAAAACCACCCCCTTGAATTTAGCACAACTTAATTCTAAGTAAACATGCTTAACATATATATAATGCCTAATACAGTACAAGCGGTGACCATTTCGCGTGGGGGTTCCATTTCACTCCTTTTTGCCTTCTTCCAGTTTCAAAAGAGCCCACGCATCAGTGATCGGCAGCCAGGGAGTTACGCGAGGCTGCTGTTCATGGATTTTAGCTCTGCTTTTAACACTATCCTCCCCCATAGACTGGTGTCCAAGCTAGAGGCGATTGGACTTCTAACTCCATTTGTCTCTGGATTTGAACTTTTTTGTCAGATCGTTCTCAGAGGGTTAGAGTAGGGTCACATGTGTCCACAGCCCTTAGCCTTAACACTGGCTCACCACAGGGTTGTGTGTTGAGTGCCCTGCTCTATACCCTCTATGACTGCACAACCATCTATTCCAGCAACAAAATCATCAGGTTTGCTGATGACACTACTGTGGTGGGGCTCATTTCAGGAGAGGATGAGTCCACCTATCAGGACGAGGTGGAGCGTCTCTGTGTTTGGTGTAGAGAAAATAATCTGGCTCTTAATACTGCCAAGACCAAGGAACTGGTGGTGGATTACAGGGGAGGGAAAGGCGAATATTCAGCCCCTGCATATTGGCGAGGACTGGGTGGAGAAGGTGGCAGTATTACCGGTAAGTTTTGGGAGTGATTATCGAGCAGGGTATGACTTGGAGTGCAAATACTACTGCTCTGGTAAAGAAGGCCCAGCAGAGAATTTATTTCCTCAGACTTTTAAAGAGGAACAATCTGAGTGAGAGACTGCTGGTGTCCTTCTACCGAGGCTCCATAGAGAGCATTCTTACATACTGTATTTGTGCTTGGTTTTCCAGCTGCACAGCCAGGGAGAGGAAGGTACTACAGAAAGTCATAACCACAGCCTGAAAAATTATTGGTCATCCTCTCCCATCTTTGAAAGAACTATACAGTTCCCTTTAAAAAGTAAACAATATTTACAGGATCCATCTCATCCGGGATATAGTCTTTTGTACCACTGCCTTCGGGCAAGAGATATAGAACAATTAGATCAGGAACAAATAGATTGAAGAATAGTTTCTACCCAAGAGCTATAACCATCTTAAATGCTGTGGGTGTGTATGTATGTGCATGTGTGGCTGACAATGTGTTTTCTTTTTTTGTGCTGTTTTTTGTTTTGTTTTTATGGGATGGCATCCAATTTCATTGCACTTGTACTGTATGATTTGCAGTACAATCCTATGCACAACTACCCAGAAATGTCACATTAAATTCAATTGGTCTTACTCCCAGGTAAGCATATAAACAATTCAGCCCTAATGATTATGCACACTAGGGAACACCCATGGTCAGTGTCTCCACTGGTTAGAAGTCAGTGACTAGAACTTCAATGAAGGCTGCATGGCTCTTTGGCTTATGATCCTTAAAATGGACCAAATAACACAAACATCCTGCAATAGAATATCAGAGGCAAATAAGATTATTAGTTGCTTGTACATATTAAAATGCTGGTGTACATATTAAAATGTTGATTAATATTCATATAGATTTAGGGTTTTTTTTAAAAAACTAATGTGAAAATCCAAACAGAACTGAAGACTGGGAAAATCAAGAACTCAGAAACAGGACTAGGAAGTGCTGAACAAAACTTACGGTTATAACTAATAATGGACAGGATAGAAAAAAAGCAAACTGAGTGCAATACAGATAGAGAGAGACTTGTTTGGTGACTCAATTTCCTTGGTAGTTGGTATTCAGCCTACTTTAGCTGGAGGTGTGGTCCTCTTTAAAGAATAGGTTTGCAGCTTAGGAGTGCAGTTTCTTTATGGCCTTTTGACTGGACGCTCTGCTAATGTCCATTGGGCCAGAGTTTTCCCACCAACTTAGGCTAATGTGTCAGTTGTGGTCCCTGGTGTGCTTAGACAGCCTTGCTCTAGTCCGGGGTCAGCAAACTTTTTCCGCAGGGGGCCAGTCCACTGTCCCTCAGACCTTGTGGGGGCCGGACTATATTTGGAAAAAAAAAATGAACGAATTCCTATGCCCCACAAATAACCCACAGATGCACTTGAATAAAAGCACACATTCTACTCATGTAAAAACACTAGGCAGGCCCCACAAATAACCCAGAGGTGCATTTTAAATAAAAGGCACATTCTACTCATGTAAAAACACGCTGATTCGCAGGACTGTCTGTGGGCTGGATTGAGAAGGCGATTGGGCCGCATCCAGCCCCTGGGCCTTAGTTTGCCTACCCATGTTCTAGTCTTGCAACATCAATGTACAGTACTGCAATGTTTTAACATGGGAGCTGTAAAGCTGCTCAGAAATTTCAGCTAGTTCTAAACATGACAACTAGATTTGTTATTGAATGTGCCTGTCTGAACATATTTCATCCATGTTAACAGAAGTTTGTTACTTATCAATCTGTTTCTAGGCACAATTCAATGTGTTCGTTTTGACCTTTACAGGCTAAACAACTTATAACTAGCATATTTCTTCCACAATTCTTTAAGATTTGCTTCAGACATCCTCGCCTTTGCATTGTCTTCAAAGGGTTAGGTGGCTGGGTCTTTGCAGAGGTGGCACCGTATTTGTGGAAAGTCTCCCTAGGTAGAAAAGTGGCATAGAGATATTTTGATTTTCATTAAAAGAACAACATACTCAAGCAACTCAAAAATAGAGGATTACTTACTAAACCTACAAGAGGTAGCTTGGGGCCAGATTTCTGTTAGTCATAGACCACAAATGGGGAAATTATTCCACCGAAGTCACACATGGATGAACAGACCATCACACCAAGGTTTCTGATACAAAAGAAAAAAAACCCACACATTATATTATAAGTTTGTGCGTGCGTGAATTCAGAACTCAAAGCTAGCATAAAACTTTATCCTTATCAACTGTGGTTTTTCTTACAGAGGAGAAAGAGATGCCTACATTCCAACCATTTTTGGAGCAGATACGAAGGTAAATATTTCCATAATTACTGCTTGGTTACAAGAAAAATTCAGCTCATCCCCAAACCTTTAATTCTAAGAGGTCTTCTTTATCAAGACCACCATGCTGGGGTGTTGGGTGTTCCCAAATTCCGTTTGAAGCGAAAAATCCAGAGATTTGTTCACACATTATGTGAACACTGGTATAAGCTGTCTTTCTACACACACGAAAGTGAAAGAATACTGTATATTCATGTTGATTTGTATAGCTCAGGGGTGGCCAGCTCCCAAGAGACTGCGATCTACTCACAGAGTTAAAGACTGGCAGTGATCTACCCCCTTTTGGAGGCTTCAGGTCAAACTTGTTGAGCTTCTTTTAGGGAGGAGGGAAGGCACGTTTTGGGGGGGGGGTGAAAGGCCAAAATGTTGAGCTTTTTTAGGGAGAGCCAAAGTTGTTCAGCTTCTTTGGGAGGAGCCACTGAACTACCAGTGATCTACCACAGACGTCCAGTGATCTATCTGTTGGACGTGCCTGGATAGCTCAACTATTGTGCAGACTGGTACACAGATTATAAACTTGTTGAATATAACATATGAAAACCCCTCAAGGAATAGCAATACAGATTTCATTTTCTTTTCGGTGAGAGTGCACAGGAGAGTCTTATACCTGTAAATCTGTGATAATATGCATTAATCTATATAAAGCAATTTCAGAAGTCACCTTTCCTTTGGTAGTCAAAAGACCTACCTGAGAAATGTTGGGTACAATTCGGTATTGACAAAACAAACCATTTCAAATGCCATTGTGACTCCTAATCTGCCCATGCAAGCTGTAATAACCTTTAGCCAGTGCATATCTGGAAAGGAAAGATTAATTTATAATTTTCTAAAGGCTCATTGAAGGAAGGCAATTAATACTGATGACATAACAGATTATCATTTTCCAGAGAACTGGTGTAAATAAACCTCTGATTTCTTAGCAGTGAGAAGTTTCAAGGACAGAGCTAATATGTCGTTGTTGAGCTCTTTCCCCCAAAGTTGTTCACAAAGAAGTTGGGAATTTTAAAGCTATTTCTGAGGTAAATCAGCAAAAATGACACTGCTGACATGGGCTGCCTAGACACTGCTTGTGGCTGCAGTATTCTGGATATGGATGAGAGCACATTAAAGACTAACGTACCATACCAGGGTGAAGGTGTCTTCTTCTGTTTGTCAGTTTCAGGTTACTGGCTAGTTTTTTCTAGTAGGGGTGTTTCCCATACTACTTGGTATCATTGATCCATGCTTACTCCTGACAGGTCTTTCCAGTGTCTGGTTATGATCTTTCTGGCTGCTAAGAGTAAATGGATTATGAGTTATTTGTGTTGTAAGTGGGCATTATTGTCTTGGAAGATGTTTAGTAAGACCAATTCTGGGGTGATTTCTAGCACTTGCTTGGTTATCTTGGTTGTTGTCCAGAATAGTTGGATTTTGGGGCACAGAATAGTTGGATTTTGGGGCATTTTGGTGAGGTTCTGAGTGCAGTTTTTGAACAATAAACTACTTCATGGATTACTGCTTGCAAAAGTCAAGTAGTGCTCAACATCTTGTGCAAGACTGTGGGGAATGTGCAGTGCAACCTGTAGTTTTACTGTAGCATCCTTTGTAGTACAATATTAGAAGGAATACCTAGTTACTTCTTGAATGACATGGTGCAACAGCTTCCATTGGCCGTATTGACTGAGCGTTTATTACCACCTTACATATGGAATCTTCAGTGATTTCTTGGAAGGGGCAGACATATCCCACAACAGAGGAGAAGCAGACAGGCAGAACTGAATAAGGACCCTCTCTTCCTGCAGGGAAATGGATGAATTGACCAACTTGCCTTCTGGGGTGAAAGCTGCAACAAGGCAAGCCGCTCCTGCCACCAGATTTGCGGTAGCCCAGGGATAGCGGCGGCCCATACGTTCCGTCGTGAGTATGAGTATGAGGGCTGCTGGAAATTCAACTAGAGACGAGTAAAAAAAATCCAGGTAAACATTGTCTCCAGAAATTCCTAGGTGTATGATGAGTCCTTGGTACATGATGGCACTTGTGAACCTAGGAAAATAAGAACCACCGTGTTAAATGTGAAACAATGTGTTCGTCTAAGAGGAGACATGTTCCTTTGAGAAATTTGAGACAGATATCCAGGAACTATCACTCAATATAGGTCTCAAACTGTATTGCTAACCTTTGAAGTTGATATATGGTGAGGCTTTATCTGTTAATTTATCTTTCTTCCCTTTCTCATCCTTCTCCCTTCTTTCTACTGGGGACAAACATCTGAAATGCAAACTGGGATTGGACAAATACTGTAAAGATACTTTGCTTTCTGTTAGTCCTCTGGGCTCTTTTGACTAGCTCTAGCTCTAGATTATTATCAATTCTCTTTCTCCCTTGCCTCGATATCAGTGGGTATACTTTGAGAAATCCAAAAGACTGGGCTAAATGGGAGGTGAGATTTGAGACGTGATGAGTGCATGACATGCTTGGAATGGGATAGATCACTTCTCCTGACATGGGATAGTTCATTGTGAAGACTGGTAGGTTATAGGAGGAAGCCTCTGGCCTGGGCACCCTTCCCCCTTCCATCTTGCCTATGAATTGGGACATTCAAGTAAAAATGACTACACAAGTAGGTCTCACTAACTATGAGAAAGAGGTGGGCAGACTGTGCGAGTAAGGCCCGCCTAACTCACTGCATGAATCCAGGTTGTATTCCAAGTTCCCATGTGTGCTGATGAACGACATGTGGACTTTAGGCTTATTGCTATACCCTGTTGCATGTTTCACCTTAAACACAAAGGTCATGAATAAAATGATCCTCAGTAACAATGTGCATGCAGGGGGCAGTCATGTATTAAACAAGCAAGGAAATTAATAATGAAGTTAAGGCTCTCTTACCAGTTATACATCAAAATAAAAGTGTATTTTCTCATCTGTGTTGTCCTCACAAGATCCATCAATGAAGGCCCCCGGTTTTCTTTCTCTTCTTTCTCTTCTTTTTCTTCTTCAAGGTTTATACTCTAGAAGATAACTGTTGCAATATTAACCACGGGTAAAGGACCAGGGACATTTTACAGTTTAAACAGAGAGATCCCAGATACAAATTGCTTCCCAGAATGCCCCTAGAATGGCCTCTTATTCCCCTTACTAGGTCAGAGTTTGTGTGTTGCTTTGGCCAGAGCATTAGAGGAGCTGCTTCTGCTGGAGAGGTAAGCTGTGGTAGTCTATTTCCCTCCCCAATGTTGGAATTCCGCCTCCAATATTATAGGGATAGATTTGACCTAACCAATGGCTCCAGGGATGCCAACTTGAATAAACTATGGTGGGGTAGGTAAGCCCCGCCCCACATAATTGATCACATGATGTGGTGCACACACACCATTTGAATGGCAATGCCCATCAACTGGGGGGGGGCAGACCTCTAAAAAATTGGGGGGGTAAGACCCCTTGGCCCCTAGGAGTTGGCTCCTGTGAATGGCTCATAGGATGCCCTCCCAGGGAGCATATAGTTACAACAACATACTAAGGAAGCTACTACTTTGTATGCATAAAATTCACCTCAAAACCGGCAGGCATGACTTTCCCATTCTTTTTAGCAATATCGCCCATGATTTCCATAGCTCTGACATTCTGTCCTTGAGAGATCAGCCACCTGGGAGATTCCGGCAGGCACCTGCAAACAAAAGCAGGATTCCAAAAAAGCAGCCTTATTAGGTAGGCTGTTGCAGGAAGACTCGTGGTAAAATCAAGGTGAAATGAAATTCAGCCATGCAAGTCCTCACTGCTTCTCAAAGCTCGTCCTTTTTGTGTCAATACATATTGCCAGGCTCCAACAATGCGCCGTAATAGAATGCAAAGGAAGCTATATTTTGCGGCGGTGCATGATCGGCACCAGGCAACTGTGCACTCATCCAGGCAGATATGCCCAGGAATGAATGTATGGATAGTATGAACTCATGTGCTTGGCAGGGGCAGGGGGATGGAAGCATGGCTGAGATGTGATACCTGCACACCTAAAATCCTCTTAGGGTGTTGAAAACTGGGTTTTATAGAGATGGCAAGTACTGGCACTGAATCAGAAAACAGAACATAAGCAAACAGCACCTTACCAGTAGTAGAACAAAATAAGGAAACACGGCAGAGTAATGGCAAGTTGCAGCCATCTCCAGTGAGGAATCGCATAAGCCACAGCATCAAGGATGAGGAGGCCGAAAGCAAATGCTGTTTGGTAAAGAATAGCCACAATCCTCCTGTAGCTTGGACCAACAATTTCTGTGACTGGAAAATAAATGAGTTGATCTCACAAAGACAGTTCTGAACTGAAATCTAGCTTTATTCCTGTAGAAAATACCGAGCTAGATGGACCAGTGGTCTGACATTCTGCTTATTATTATTAATATTATTATTATTAAAATATGTATACTGCCCTTCATCCAAAGATCACAGGCTGGTTCACAACATAAAAATACAAAATGAGAACACAAAATACATAATAAAACAAAAACAAACCAATAGCCCCCCACAAACAGATTTAAAAGGCCATAGAATGTATTATTAGCAATGTACTTTGAAGAACAAACACATGCAAACAGGATAATGAACAATAATGCAAGTATATTTTCATTTTTGTGGGTCTTATTATTGATTGTGTTTCATACACAAGGACCCTTATTGCACATTTTACAAACTCAATATACAGAAGCTCCTTTGTGCCCAGGACAAAGAGAGTGAGTGCATATGCACACAGATTTAGAACCTGTGGCTCTCTGAATGTTTTTCCCAGCATGACCCCAACCAGCATGACCAATGGAGCTGCAGTCCAACAACATCTGCTTTGATCCAGTGACTGGGGAGATTATTTCATCCTCAAGTTACATCAATGTCACACTTACTTAGAATATAGCCTGCTGTCCAGGCGGCTTTGCTGATTAGTCCTTGGATGAAGCGAAATATCACCAACCATAAGTAGCTTGGTGCCAAGGCCACAAGAACTCCTGCGATGGAAGTGACCAGGGTGTTAATTAAGAGACTTGTTTTACGTCCGAACCTGAAATGAGGGTGAGTGACAGAAAAGATACAGAAGGATTTTTTCCCAAAAAAACACATGCAAAATCATGCTTTCATTAATGCATTAAGAACATTGGAATATAAGAAGTCAGCTGGATCAAGCCATGAACCATCTAGTCCAGCATCCTATTCTCACACTGGGCCCCCTCAAGCAAGACCCAAGCACAAGAACACTCTTGTGATTTCCAACAAATAGTTTTCAGGAGCGTTACTGCCTCCAACTATGGAGGAAGAGCACAGTTATCATGGTTAGAAGCCTTTTTGTTGTTCAGTCGTTCAGTCGTGTCCGACTCTTCGTGACCCCATGGACCAGAGCACGCCAGGCACGCCTATCATTCACTGCCTCCCGCAGTTTGGCCAAACTCATGTTAGTAGCTTCGAGAATACTGTCCAACCATCTCATCCTTTGTCGTCCCCTTCTCCTTGTGCCCTCCATCTTTCCCAACATCAGGGTCTTTTCCAGGGAGTCTTCTCTTCTCATGAGGTGGCCAAAGTACTGGAGCCTCAACTTCAGGATCTGTCCTTCTAGTGAGCACTCAGGGCCGATTTCCTTGAGAATGGATAGGTTTGATCTTCTTGCAGTCCATGGGACTCTCAAGAGTCTCCTCCAGCACCATAATTCAAAAGCATCAATTCTTCGGCGATCAGCCTTCTTGATGGTCCAGCTCTCACTTCCGTACATTACTACTGGGAAAACCATAGCTTTAACTATACGGACCTTTGTTGGCAAGGTGATGTCTTTGCTTTTTAAGATTAGAAGCCTTAAATAGCCTTTATTTGTCCAATCCTCCTTTAAAGCCACCTGGGTCAGTGGCCATTAGTACCTCATGTGGATGAGAGTTCCATAGCTTAACTATGCACTGTGTGAAGATGTACTTTCTTTTATCTGTTCTAAATCTTCCAACATTCAGCTTCATTGGATGTCCAGGAGTTCTAGTATTCTCTCCACTTTCTCCATGGCATGCATAATTTCATAAATGTCTATCATGTCACACAAATGCCACAACCTTTCCTCATAGGGGAATTGCTCAATTTCCTTGATCATTTTGCTCGCCCTTTTCTGAACCATTTCCAGCTCTACAATATCCTTTTTGATGTGAGGTAACACAGTATTCCCAATTTGGTAGCACCGTAGATTTGAATAATAGCATTATGATATCAGCAAGGGATTCCCCTCCCCCCATTCCTAGCATGGAATTTGCATTTTTCACAGCTGTCGCACATCAACCCATCTTCATCTAGCTATCCACTACAAACTTAAGATATTTCTTGCCATGACACGAATCACTTTACACCTGTTTACATCTTACTGCCACCTTACTGCCTGTTCCCTCAATGTGGAGAGGTCCTTTTGAAGCTCTTTGCAATCACTGTTGTTGTTGTTGTTGTTGTTGTTGTTGTAAAAACCCCCAATTCTGAACACTTTAGTATGATGAACAAACTTGGCAATCTCACTGCTCACCTCTAACTCCAGACCATTTATTTTAGCCCTTTTATACCCCTCCATTCTAGTGTATGCACACTCCTTACAGCTGTTTAAAATGTATAAAATATTAAAATATATCATACAAGCAGAACAAAACAAGATTGAGTGGAAAGACTTTGTAATTGGGCTGAGTGAAAATGGCCTCTTAAAATCTTCTGCGCTGTGGAAATGCTTCCAGGTTCAGGCCCCAGCATCTTCAGGCAGGGCTGCAAGTGTCCCCTGCCTGAAACCCTCAAGAGTCACCGCCAGTCATTTTGTAGACAATACTGAGCTAGATGGACCAAAGGTCTGACTTGGAATAAGGCAGGTGTTATGTTCTTGCTATTTGTAGGTGGTAAAATGAGGGGAGGGAGTTTGCCAAATATTCTTGAGGGGAGGTGATGGTCTTCAACAGTTTCCCTCTTTTCTGAGGAATTTAGGCTCACTTAATGCTGAATGAGACTCCCCATCTTGGTAGCAGGAGGAAGCAGTGAGCTAAGAGAGGAAGACTGGAAGGAGAAGCAGAGGAGGGCCCGGCCCATTGTTTCATTCAACCATACTAAAATGATATTAAACAATTCCACTGATTTCCCATCTGTGTTGTGGCAATTCAGTATACTGATTGGGCAGTGGGTGGGAAAAGGAGAGAAGGTATCAATTTTGCTATGTGAAAAAAAATCACTTAAGTAATAGAACAGTACCTGCTATGCTGGGTATTATTAATAAAACATCTTGCTTCCTTTTCTTAAAACTGTGCATGCTGAAACCTAATTCATGCCCTGTAGTACCACTGCCAGACTTTTAAATAATAATCTCAAAGTTGTCATATGGAGGTTTGATTTTGCAAAAAGCCTTAATGGGGATATTATTCTGTACCCAAAGGGGCCCGTATGTATCAGATCTAATAAACTATTAAATCCTGAGAAGCTTACACCAAACAGGAAACTGAGAAGCACTCAGTAACACAGTGGCATATAGTATTTCTAGGATTCAGCTCAGTACATAACAATATTAAATTAGCAAACATTTCTTAATTATTACTTAATGACTTTCTGCCATCCATGCATAGTATCAGCAAAACGGATCTGATGTTAGTTACTTGAATTTCACCTAATCATTCTGCACCTACCTGTCTGCTATGTAGCCAACACATATGGATCCAAGAAAATACCCAGCATTTACAGATGACTGAAATGCGTCTAACTTCCAGGAGTCTTCGCATACTAAATTAAACTGTGGGGACACAATTAGGAATAAATGACAAATTAGTTCTAAGTGCTAGAATGCAGGGATGACCAGATCGCAGAGGAAGCTACAACATCCCCATAGTCCACTGCCATTAAATACTTTCTTCCCTGTTTGCTCCAACCACATGGGTGCCAGTGGAGCAGGACTTCTTTTTCTGAGCTAGACACCTTACCTTTGCATCCTCTCCCTGGTTTCTACTTCTCAGCCACCTTTGTAGTTTTCCTTTACGAGATAGTCAGGATCCTTGTGGGAAGCACAAGCCAGTGTCTCCCCAAAAGAAAAGCGTGTTCTATTTTGGAACTGTATTTAGACATCCAAGGAACCCAGAGTTGGATTGGATAAGAGTCAAGCAAAGCCTGAACCTTATTGAGTAGTGAGGAAAGCTCAAAACTCATAATGAATAAAATCTGTCCTATGAGCACCAATGAACCCCCTCCATGTAAGAAGCCACTTAGATTTTGCCACCCACTTCCTGGACCCAGTTACCTTGGACCCCTAGGTCATAGTGAAAACCTGAAAATTGCTTCTCTTTGCTCTTCCTTCCTTAGGACCACTACATGCCAGTTGTCTTGCTTCTCTTCACCTTCCTTATTTCACAGGTCTTGCTCACTTTTAGCTTTTGTGGGATCTGAACCTCAGCTTTGTGGAACACCTTTCCAGCAAATGAAATCCTGAGTGTGGTCTCATGCCTGCTTTCACTAAAATTATCAGATGTGGATCATCAGGATCCAGGCTTTTAAGAGGCATGTAGTTCTGCCTGGTCTAACATGCCTATATTGTGGCTTACTGAAACAGTGGCAACATTACAGTGGGTCACATGTTGGACCTCTTTCCACATCTTCTCTGCAAGAAGCAAAACTACAGGGAACCAGGCAGAGGGCCTTCTCGGTAGTGGCGCCCGCCCTGTGGAACGCCCTCCCATCACAGGTCAGGGAAATAAACAACTACCTGACATTCAGAAAAAACCTGAAGGCAGCCCTTTTTAGGGAAGTTTTTAATGTTTGATATTTTTGTATTTGATTTCTGTTGGAAGCCGCCCAGAGTGGCTGGGGAAATCCAGCCAGATGGGCGGGGTACAAATAATAAATTTATTATTATTATTATATTATTATTATTATTATTATATTATATCAGTTTTCTTAATTGATCCAATGTTGAATGCATGGGTCACACCTATGACCTTGTGAATTGTGACCTGGAGGCCTGAGCTGTTACAGCATGTTAAAAAGACACACCAGTCATGATAATGCTACAAGAGCATTATTCTCTCTCTTTTTCTTTTCTTTTTAAATGTATTTTTATTAAAGATTTTCATGTGCAATGTCTCTCTCTCTCTCTCTCTCTCTCTCTCTCTCTCTCTCTCTCTCTCTCTCTCTCTCTCAAGTAACTCCTGAGCGCACTCAGATGTGATCAAGTCACCTAGTGACTAAATGATATAATGGCACAGTCCGCACAAGGGGTGACCTTTTTAAAAAAATTAAGGAAGTGGTTCATAAGTACAGTAGTGTAAAAGCTTTGAACCTCCAGATAAGAGCTTTCTGGGTATATGTTTCTGATGCTAACAATTCATTGACACATAAATATACAGAGGCATTCAAGTTTGGTGATGGAGTTAAGACATTGGAAATCACACATTTTACATTTGTTTCTTTGACATACCATGTGGAAATGCGGCAACTCCGCCTAGTGAGATTTACAGCCCAACAGAAATGCCTGTTGCTTTCACAATCACTACTCAATCCACCTTCATCTTGCTAACCACCTTGCTAGCTTTGAGCAGTTCCACATTTTTTGCACCATGTAGTTAAAACTCATATTGTGCCCTCAAGTTATTTTGCACTACATCTTTCATCTTCCCCAGCCGGCATGGCTGTCCTGGTTGAGAATGGGGTCCAAAACATTGGGAGGACACCAGGCTGGTGAAGGCCAGCCTCATTTATGCGAACTGTAAATCAAGCTGTATGATTATTTGCTTGAAGCCGACGTTTTTCAAATTTTAAAACAGAGGATGGCCATCACAAAAAAGTACTGGATTTTTCAGGAAACAAAAGTGAATGCTATTGATTTCAATGTCTACTCGGCTTCCAAATGAAGCATCAGAATCTGACATGAGAGCTGGCAGCATTAATGCAACCTAACCTGTTGTAAAATGATTGCTTTTCCTCTATGTGGAATGTTGTTGGTATTTTTCTGAAGCCCACCTGTACATACCACAGTGATACCCCACATCATCATCATCCTCTTCCCAGTTTTAAGCTATTCACCAGAGCATCCTACCCCACCCTGGTGACGTTGAGATGTTTTGGTCTACAGCTCCTATCATCCCCCACTACTGGCCATGTTGGCTGGGTCTGATGGGAGTGGTAGCCCAAAACATATGGAGGTCATCAGCTTGGGGATGACTGTACTAATAGACCAAGGGAGAGCATGGGAAAGGTAGCAGCATGACCTTACCTCACTCACAATGGACCATATTGAAGGATCATAGACCCAGCCATCTTGGCAGGTTGTAAGAGAGAAGTTCTTGTTACTGGAAAAAGCTTCCAACGGTTCTGTGCAGCTCAGCTCAGTTGCATTCCAGTCCACATCGTATCTCATGCATTGACGGGTGAAAGCCTCTCCATTTGGAACCGTGTAATTCACCTCCTGTTCAGGGCTCCAGCCACACCTGCTGCTTAACTCGGCAGCTCCAGGATTCAGGCAACGGTGCTCAGGTATAAAACCAAGGAAAACGACTCCCACATAGATCGGGGCAAAGGCAACAGAGACGAAGCAGATGAGAAAAAAGGCTCTTTTCTGGAACAGGTCAAATTCCCCAATGTGCTCTAGAATGTCATCGAAGTTTGGCATTTTGTTCAAAGCCTGTCATTCACAACACTGCTCCTAATTGCGCCGAGCAGAAATATGCTTAAACAACAGGACAGCTGACCCCCAGTCAAAGTATTAGTTTATAAATTATTAAGCCACCCGGGGAAACTTTTATATAAGTTTCATGGGGGGAGGAGGGTAACTAAACCTGAAGGCTAGCATTCTTCAGTGTTAAAAGCAGTGGTATGCACAAAAAAGATGGATTTTGCTTTAAAGAAACCCAGAGGTCCCCTTTTCTCTACCTTGCTTCAAGTGAAGTCGCCAGCCATATTTCGTCGCAGACATGCAAATAAAAGGTGAAAGGTCACCAGTGCAAAAGACAACTGTTGCCTTGTGACAAAGCATTTTGACAGAGGTCAACAAACCCCTGGCTGATAAATCTGTCCAGCCTTGGACATTAGAGCTGCTTTTACAGAGAGAGATTGTGTGCTTCCTGCAGTCTCTCAGATGCTACCCCACTTCACCCTGTTGTTGATAATACCATTGCAAAAGCATTGTAGGTGGGTGTAAGGAGTCCTGTAGGTGCAACGCACCTCAGGATACTCCAGTCCACATGGGACCCCTGCCATTAGAAGGTGGGCCACCCCTGTTGGGTTCTGCCCCCTCTCTAACATTATCCCCAAATACTGAACTTCACCATTCCTTCCCATGGGAGAAAGCAGCTATTCACTTCTTTGGTGGAAAGTTAAAAGGTGCACTGAAGAGCATCCTGGGCAGGAGACAATGACTAAATATGCCTCTAGTAAGCCCAGGCCATGGGACATGGGTGGCGCTGTGGGTTAAACCACAGAGCCTAGGGCTTGCTGATCAGAAGATCGGCGGTTCAAATCCGCATGACGGGGTGAGCTCCCGTTGCTGGGTCCCAGCTCCTGCCCACCTAGCAGTTCGAAAGCCCGTCAAAAAGTAGATAAATTGGTACCACTCCGGCAGGAAGGTAAACGACATTTCCATGTGCTGCTCTGGTTGGCAAAAGCGGCTTTGTCATGTTCGCCACATGACCCGGAAGCTGTACGCCAGCTCCCTCGGCCAGTAACGCGAGATGAATGCTGCAACCCCAGAGTCGGACATGACTGGACCTAATGGTCAGGGGTCCCTTTACCTTTGAAGCCCAGGCCACATTCACACCATTCATTAAAAGCACTATGATACCACTGTAAATAGCCATGGGTCATTCCCTCCCCCCCCCCGATTCCTGGGAAATTCAGTGTTCCTTAGGAAGAGGGATTGATTTGTTAAACCATTCTGGGAATAGCCAGTCCCTCCCTCCCTCCCTCTGGACATACATTAAATTCATGGAGTGTAAATGCACAAACGGCCTTTATGGCAACTAGTATAGCAAGACTAGCTTTAGGATTAGACAAATTCATGGAACCAGATCCTGTCTATTTTGGCCTGCATACCCCCAACTTGTGTTCTCTTTATTTATACGATGCAGAGAATCACGGAACTGATATGGAGGATCACCACAGAAGACAGGTTTTCCATTTGCAATGCCCATGCTACAGAAGGGCAATAGATCTCTATGAAGATAATTAACATCATCTTCAAGGCCACAGCATTCATGGAAGATCAGTGGCCTCGTCCCAAGAATGTTATATTCCAAGACCTTCTTTTTTTAAAAAATGGGTAAACTAGGAATGTAAAGGTGTTGTATGTAAACTGAAGTCCAGTGAATAACAGGAGTACTGAAGCAGAAAACGGCTCAGAGCTAGTTAATGTATAGCTCAGTTGGTTTGGCCTGTGTTGCCCGTGTTTGATGCTCCTTGTACAGCCACACTCTGCTGGGTTACTTTTCTGCAATAGCACTGGAAGTGCATCAGTTTGCATGTCTTACGTTAAATCTTCAAGGATAATTGTGTACTAATTGGGTGGGGGTGGGAGGTGACCATATCAGGATGAGGGCTTCTCAAGAGTATCTGGTCTTATCTGGTAGGGCAGCTGCTTCCTATGTTTTTAGATTTTGTATTTGTAGATATTAGTGGTGTTCATAAAACTCAAGTCTCACCTTGCATCAGTTTTTGTTTTTTAAAAAAACCATAGTTGCTGCCTGTTTTAAGTTGTAATTTGTTGTGAGTTGCACAACACAAAATGAAGCTCCAAGACCTCAAATCCCTCTTTCTGAGAATCTAAAAATTGCTGCATCCCTATCTTCCCCTCTCAGGTAGATTGAAAGTCCATGGGCTTTCATGGCAGAAGTAAAACTATTTCACTTTCCTCCATAATGGATAGTAGAGTGGTTAACTTTATTAGGTCAACTAAAACAAAACAAAAAGTGTCATGTTCATATTCCCAAGGGGGAGTGGAAATTTGTGGGGGTATCTGAAAACATAGAGAGAGATTGAAGGAAAGTTAACCTGGTCATTCTTGGCTGGGAAAAGGCCACTTGAAACATCTGGGAAGTGAAGCAATAGTGACAAAAAGAATGGAATATGGCTGACTCAGTTTGTTTATTCTGAGTAAAAGCATTCCTACTCCACAGAGCATCTGTTGGAATCTTGTATGTTGGTATCTTGGCTTGTGTTTAGTTATCAGTGTGCTTCTTGGAGTGTGTGTAGTTCATACAAACTTCATGGATCCTATGTTCCATTACTACCATTGTTTTTCAGGAATACAGATAGCTCTGGGCCAATTAGTTTGACTGTACTGGTCAAGGTCTGGCACAGAAGGGGCCAACTGAATCTATACATTGCTAAAATGTCAGCAATTCTGAGCAGGTAACCACAGCAGCTTTGTTGCGCACTGATAAAGCAGTGCAATTTGAGCCCAGTTCTGTACCACTCCCTTGCATGCACTAACTTTTTATGTTATTACCCTATTAAACCACTTGTGAATTAGGGATAAGTGCCTGTGACTGCTTGGAATCATCAGGGGTAATGCTTGTTGTACAGGTATGCAACTCTGTGACATTGTGATGCACATTTCAATGAAGTTCTCTTTACACATGGTAAACACGTGTGCAAGGGTATATAACAGAGAAGACAAAAATAAAAAAAGCAGATTTAGGGCACCGTGGGGGGAGAAACAAACTAAAAAATGGTTATGTTCTGCTGTTAAGCTTCTTGACTACTAGAGACTGCCAGTCATCTGGGTGGTCTTCAGATTTGTGGACCAAGAGAAAGCAGAAAGACGTCTAGAAGAGCAGCTTGGAGAGACATGGAAGCATTTTAAAAAGAAAGAAAGAATACCTCAAAAGGCAAATCATATCTGGATTAAAGCCTGAGAAAGTGGAAGGTAGTGTATGTAGTGGTAAGTTCCCACTTCCCCTGAAAGATCACTGGGTAACCTTGAGCTGTGATCATCGCTGTTGCCTTACCTATACACAAGGTCTGTTAAAAGGGGGAGTTCCTTGGGAAAAAAGGTTCCTATCACACAAGGTCTGTTAAAAGGGGGAGTTCCTTGGGAAAAAAGGTGAGATCGAAAAGTGAATAGGATGGCTTTCTCCAGGTGTCTAAACAACAGGAACAGGCTTCTGTGGTAGTAGTCTGGCAGATCTTTGGAATGTGTACTCAGAATTGTACAGAAAAGTTCTCTACATCTCCATCTCTGTTCTGAGACCCATTACAAGGTTATTTAAAATTACAAAAAAATAATCTTATATAGATTCTTGGGAAACATAATTTAGTTTTTATTGAAATCATTTGAACACTTTTTGTTACATTAAATCAGATTCCTAAGTGGAAGCCAACCTTAAGCAAACCAGTGTAAATAGGAAAAGGTATAAACAAGGAAGAGCTTCTAGCCAGTGTTAAATACTGGTGCATTGTCCATAGAAACTTGCTGTTTGCCTGTGAGATCCGTCAGAAACAGTAGATGTCAATAGGGAGACTCATTCAACAACACTTTAATTTCAGTGGCCCCAGCAGGCAAAACTGACCTGGAAGTTCAGTGATATTACCCAAAAACATTTGTTGCCTCTCAGTGTCCACACACAGTGTCTACCAAAATTCAAGTTTGTGTCTGTGCAATTAAGGCTTCTGTTGGCCTGTGGCTTTGAGCAGGCATACATCTCCCAGGGCAGTGAAGCTGATGTTCTAGAAATTCCATAGCTTGGCTTGGAATAAATTAGTTCCATATGGTAGGGTTAGGAGACTCTTCCAGAAGGGCCATTTCCCAAAAGGGACAGGGTTCCCTTGCCTTCTACAGCCCCTGAAGCAGGATCACATTTCAAAAGAGGTACAGTGTTCTCTCGTCACGACAACATTAGGAGGAATTACAACAGTGAACATCTCCATTCCTTACTGCTCTTCAAAAGAAACAGCAAAGTTAAAGGAGAGCTCTGGGTTGTTTCACCAAAAGTTTTGTAAATACTGATGAATGACTTAATGTGATTGGCTAACCCCACCCCCCAAAAAGAGACTCAACATGCAACGAACAGCCACTGTTCAAGGCTAAAGCTATGAAGATTTGTACCTTCCAGTAAAAACACTTCTCAAATTATAACGCATTTTAAGTTAGGATACAGGAAATCAAATGTACAGGCAAGTTTAAACAGACCAGCTCCAAAATGTACATCAAAACAACCCAGCAAACATACAGATGACCCCTTATCTCCATTTCATGTGATGGGGTGAATCTGTAACACAAACACCCTGGCCTGCAGGAAGAGCAAGTTGCTTCTTATTATTTTCATGAACCTGAGTACCGAGAACAATAAATAAAATAAGAGTGTTAAAATGCAAGTCTCATCTTGAAGGTGAGGGGACTTCATTCAGATCTGAGCCTACCTTTTGGAAGCATTATGAAGCCTCTACAATCTACAGAGCGGGAGAGTGCAAATTGTGGCTGAGGAGAAGAATTGCCACAATTCATTCTGGTGGATGCTAGAAATCCAGTAATCACTCAACAGACCATTGTAAACAACTAGGATTGGCCCTTCTTCCTCCCTCCCACCTTCCCTTTGAAACACTCCCTTGCAAAAGGCATCTGCAGCTAAAGTCTTCATATTTGGTTGGAAGTATTTTGTTTGTCCCATCTTAATATATATATATATATACATATATATGTACACACACACATGGAATTTTGATTAGGCACAATGAAGGTTAAACGTTTAACAGGTCCTCATCGCTATCATCATGAAAGGAAGCTGTCTTCGCTGAGTTCTGTAGCTTCCGTTGGCCAAAAGCGGTGCTGCCTTTGCTATCCTTGTTGCCATTGAGCAGGCCAGGCTTATCGCTGCTTGGGAGGTTAAGGGTCTTGTCATGATGAAGCCTACTAGACTGGACGCCCCTCGCTGAATGTATCTTCACCTCTGGTATTGTGAGGACTTCATCCTCGCTGTCCATATCATCCACATGAAGAGAAGTGAGAGCATCTGACTTAACTACTTTGCTGGTGATGTGGCCGTTTTCGTGCCCTTCGTTTCCCGACTTCTGGTTGGGTGCAGCTACCTCCTCCATGAGCCATTCCATTTCATTCTCGTTCAGTTCTTCGGTGCTTATCTGTCATGTTCAAGAGGGTGCAGTTAGCAAACAGAATTTTTAAGTCTTTGCACAACCATTCTATGGATCCCAAGATAAACCTCATCTTGGAAATGGATCACAAGCTCAGCGGCAAAGAACCATGGAGAATTCAACCTGGCACCTCCAGTTTAAAAAAAATCAAGTAATAACCAAGGGAGGATATTAGGAGCAAGTGATGGGAAAGGCCTCTGGTCTGAGATCCTGCTCCCCGTCAAGTCGATAATACTGAGCTATATGGACCATAGGTCTGACTGAACAAGGCATCATCTTATGACCTATTTCATTTTACTTTTCCAATCTGCAATTTCTTCTTACATGTATATAAATGTATAGCTGAAACAACTCCTATTCAACAATTTTTAAGGAATTAATACAAATTGGTGTATTTCTTTGTCAAAAGTGCACCCTCACCTCCACCCCAGGCCCAGTATGGATTTCTATTAACTCTGTCCCCTGAAGTTCATATTGGGAATGGGAAATCATTTAGGAAATCTATGTACACCAAAAGGAGCTGGATTTATTCATTGTAACAATATGCTTTTTTCTTGCTCCCAAGCTTCTGCACTGAGCTTGAAAAATAAGTTCAATTCTCAGAGATTTGGCTTAAATCCCTTAACACAGCCATATTAGAAAGCCCAATGTTCTAAGTATTCCCCACACCAATCAAATATGAAGCCTGGACATATGGAAATTCTTTCATAGGATTCTTCAAAAACTGGAATAGGACAGGAGGGGATAACCCTGACTCTCAACAACTGAAAGTTATGAATAATCAAGTTGGTTTTTTAAAAAAGAGATTCTATAGGACTTCAATTGCTAAGTAAATCTACTTTATATTATATCACAAGTAGTCCCTGATTACATGGAAACAAGTATGATTCTAAGCAGAGTTTGCAACCATGCATACAGTTCATAGTCAAACGGAGCAAGCCCTTTGAGTCATACAGAGAAACAATTACCTTTGTATACTTATAGGAAACATTAGATGTTCTCCGACAGCAGTTGGCTATCTTTTGCTTCATGGTGTCTCTACAAATAGTAAACATTAGCATTACATACTTTGAGTAAAATGCCACTTACAAATTCACTACTTCATTCACGTCTATTATTAACTGCTGGTTTAGAACCTACCTCAGCTTCTACAGAAGGGATGGGGAACCTGTGGACTTCCAGCCACTGTTGGACTTGGATCAACCCCAGCCAGCCAACAGGTCCAGCAACATCTGGAGGGCCATAGGTTCCCCAGTCTTCCCATTACACATGTAACTCAAATTTCTGACATCTTAAAAAGAAAACATGCAATATTTTATGTGGAAGGGTGCACTAGAAGGAGCTTGCTCAGAGCAAGAGCACCCACTAACCTTTTCATACTACCCTTTGCATACTTCCCCTGCACACCACCCCTCTTCAGTTGTTAAAGGATTTAACAGGATGTCGGCAAGGGAAAGGAAGAGAAGCCTGGTGGTCTGCTGAAAAAGTTAACTTGGGGAAGGGAGGAAGGGGGGAGGGAGGGAGTGGATTGGTCACAGTAGAAAGCATGGAGGCAGGAATGGGAGAATGACCATTGTACTAGTGCAGGCACCCCCAAACTCGGCCCTCCAGATGTTTTGGGACTACAATTCCCATCATCCCTGACCACTGGTCCTGTTAGCTAGGGATGATGGGAGTTGTAGTCCCAAAACATCTGGAGGGCCAAGTTTGGGGGTGCCTATACTAGTGCTTGGGAGTTTCAGCAATGAAGCACGTAATCATGGATGCCTCTGGACACAAGGTTGACTAAGAAGAGTTGTGCCACACAAAAAACAAAGTATCCCAAAGCGGAGGTCATACAGTAGAATCATAGAGTTGGAAGGGAGCCAACCACCTGCAATACAGGAATATGCGACTGTCCCGTACGAGGATCAAACCTGCAGCTTGGTGCTACTGTTGCTGTTTGTGCACTGCCAATGGACTAGAAGTGATCAACATAGCCCCTGCGTGGATTTGCGAAGACTGAATCCTTTGTTCCGAATGCATGGCACTCACAAAAAATTGCATGGGGGTGAGGACCAGGAAGTTATTGCAAAACTGGAACCCCATTCCATCCATCCTTACCGTCTTTCCTTTTTATGAAGTAACAGGATAACTAGGCATGCTGTAAGGACCACAAGGAGCAAACTCAATATGGCACCAACCGCTTGGCTTCTTCCTGAAAGGCCTTTATAAATTTCTTCCACAAATGTTTCGTTGTTTGTTGGCTCGGAGCTTCTGCAGGCAATAAGAAGAAACAGTATTGAGGGGGAGGGGCCTGAACCCAAAAGGTTATCTTCTTACATGAGTGTACTTTTTGCTTCCAAACCCAATTCAGGATTCTGCCTGTGATTTTTAAAGAACTTCAAGGTTTACTAGTTTTGGTTTTATTTTATTACTTGAGTTTCAGTCTTTTATTGTTTTAGATTTCATTAGTATTGTGTACCACCCTGGGATGTTTATGAATAGCAGTACAAATGCCTTAAATTTTAAAAAATAAGCTGTTATACTAAGAAAAGCTAGAGACATCCAGAATAAGCAGTTAAATCAGTGGATTCTAAATCTTTTTTTAAATATATATATACACACTAGGGAGACTCAGAAATTTGTCTTTATGTGGGATCCATTTGCCAATCACGACACCTCTTAAAAAAAGGTAGGTGCTATCTAACACACATGACTGCAGGATTACTATGGCTGCCACTCTTGTGTGGTTATTAGGTGTTACTCAAGATTCCAACATGGCTTTTAGTAATGTAGAACCCCCCTCTGTTATCCCATAGGGTAAGAAGTGACATGTTTCGGTGTTATCACTTACACCAATGGACAGACTGCCGAGGTGTACCAGGTAAACAAGTACTGGCAATCTGATGACTCATGAAGGAATCGAGGGACGCCTTCCTTGGCCTGTTGGCTGCAGTGAAAGAAAATGGTTGAAGATGCAAATTTTGTTTTGTCTCTGCCACATTGGGACTCGGAGGAGAACACGACATCCAAATCACCATCTACAAAAAAGAGAGAGGAAAGATTCAAAGTTCCTAAGAAATTACAATTTACCTATTCATATCCCAAACCTTTTAGAGAGAGGACAGTGTTAGATTTGTTGCAGCTATTTGGATTAGGAAAAAAAATAAGGGAGTTCCTTGGGGTAAACTAATGTTTGATCTATGCTTTCCAGTTCTTAAACAAGTTTTCTCAACAGATGCTGCATTACCAAGACATATCGCTAAGCATATTTGCTGTAACTCAATAAGTTAATATTAGAATCCATAGGTACTTGCCCTGAACATGATATTTAGCCTTGTTAGAAGATCCAATTTTCCTAAAATGGGTATCTGAAGTTTTAACTTGGCATATGTTGGCTCCAGAGCACTGACGGTGCTTTGAATCAGTGATGGCAGAAAGCTGAATTTCATAAATGTAGGTGTCACCATTTGCTCTTATATCACCGGAAGCATTGTATAATCTGAAACAGAGTAAATTCGTGGTTTTTAAAAGACACAGGGAACAAATATAATCAGAGTTAACAAACAAACAAACAAAATATTCAGTATGCATTAGTTACATAAAGCACCTCTTCTCAGTTGATTGTTAATCAAAGTTCATATTTCAAGTTCAGTTCCATTTAACAAGGAGACCAGCACAGCACATCTCCAACTTATCCATGACTCTTCCAAGTAGGGTATTCTTCTAAGTATATTGTGTTATCTTGTGTTATTACTTGATGCAACCCTATAATATGCACTAATCTTATTTGGTTGCCTCCAATCACGTCTGAAGCAGCAACTGAGTGGCTGGAATTTTTGTACCCCTGCCTTTTCTACCACTTATTTTACACCAGGAGAGTATACTTACTTGTAATATATATTGCCCAGACTGAAATTCTTTCCTGTCACTGGATTTATGATTGTGCCATTCTTCATTGTTACTTCCTGGGGTTTCACAGCGCAAGCAGCCCGAGTTTCCCATGTGATGTAGTAGGCACAGTTTTCTTCATCAATCCTAACAGGAAATATTGAGAAGCAAGGAAAAGGTTTACCAGTAATAAGCATAAATGACATGATGGTAGAGGCCACGTGGTGGAGAGGGAACAGTTAAGACTTATTTGTTATTTACTGCATATCTGTGACTGTCTTCATCCAAGTATTTCATTTCAAGTTTATAAAACTGTGCCCCCTTTAGCACATTTCTATGAATACATCTAAACTTGGAAATCACACCAGGTGTATCCACCTATCATCCACATGCTCTACAGCAGAATATCTAAAAGAATAATTTGTGGCCCACGAGCAAGTTGTGGAACAGTTGGAAATACCTGTTCTAGGCTCTAAACTTGATTTAATTGTTCTGGTGGAGAGTGAGACCATTTTGATCAGCACCAGATTATCATTCAGGCTGACAAGGCTCTAGCTCTGAGTCTGTGATTATCTTAATAAGCACTGGTGTGCTATAATTTCCCGTTAGAAAATCACCAGTTAATCTGGCCCTTCTTAGCAGCCTAAGGCCTGTGATTTTTGTAACACAGAACTGGTTTTGATAATTTAAGTGAAGGGGAAATAGGTAAGCAGCCCCCAAGAGACCCAGGAATTAAGCTATCCACACAAAAAGTATGAGAACCATTGTCCTCCAGCAGCTGCTCACTTGATAATAACTCTCCTCAGTAGACAGCAACTCATGACACCGTTCCTCCCTACCACAATCCCTGCATGGACATCATATACTCTTCCAGAAAAACCTGGTTATCAACAAAAGAACAAAACTGCTACATCTCATTCTAGTGCTAGTGTCCCATAGAAACATCTTCCAGTTTGAAAGAAGAAGAGTTTAGATTTGATATCCCGCTTTATCACTACCCGAAGGAGTCTCAAAGCGGCTAACATTCTCCTTTCCCTTCCTCTCCCACAGCAAACACTCTGTGAGGTGAGTGGGGCAAAGAGACTTCAAAGTGTGACTACCCCAAGGTCACCCAGCAGCTGCATGTGGAGGAGCAGAGACATGAACCCTGTTCACCAGATTATGAGTCTACCGCTCTTAACCAGAACACACATTTTTAGACCATCAACACCACGGAGCTGAATAAAATTACACTTGACCAGGAAGGAACAAAAAGAGGATTACCAGCATCAAGACTGGGAGCGAATGCAGTTGCATGTACGCTGTCTTTTAGAAACAAAACAAGAGGAAGAACTGGGATAGAAAAGAGAAATAACTTTGCAAAAGGAGGCTCCGAAGAGGATCTGGAAATATGTGTGGCATATTATATTTATGCATGTATTCTACAGCCCTCAGCCATTCAGCGTGGCCAAATTGCATAATGGTATCCCAAGATTCTTGTAAGAACAATGCTTCTGACACTGAGTACTGCAGATAGAAGTTTGCAAAGATAGACAGGAAAGCTCACAGACACCAGAGTTGTGCATAAATCTAAATAATGCTGATGCTGAGCTGCTCAAAGCAGGCTTCCAACTCCCTCTTGCCTGAAGGCTTTATTAGAGATCTGGCAGTAAAACTGGCAGCAGAAGTCTCCAACAAAGAACTGCTCTTTATAGGAACATTTCCAAGACCACGTGACAGACAAGACAGAACAAGGAAAACATGGAGCCTTAGGTAAGCACTAATGACATGGAACAGCACCTCCTAGTGGTTGGTGGTGTTGCTTATATAATTAATATTCCATCCCCACCAAGTTGCTAACAGACAACCTGACGCAGTAACTTTTCTACTGAGCCCAAGGGGCAAGTTTTAGTTAGTGTCAGGAGCATCAATAAAAAGAAAATGACTCAGGAAAAGTAAAGCAGAGTGTGCTTGTGAGAGAGAGGCCTTGCCAAGGACGCCAAGGAAGTTGCGTGGGAGAGGGCTGAGCTCAATGGAGAAAAACCAACACTTGGAGAGGAACCACCCACTAATCCATGTAGAGACACAGAATGTGCCACATATCAAGGCCTGGAGAAGACTCTTGAGCCAATATAAAGCTGGCACTGTTATTTAGTTACATTTTTACTTCAACTCATGCCTGTGGGACACTTGTGTTTGAACAAAGGAAAAGGGGATGTAATACAGAATGAGCTGATTAAGTGATAATATGCTGTAATTCAAATATCGCAGGATTTATGCATCTAAATACTGCTTCATTTCTTCCTTCCTCAGCTTGTTACAGGTCAACCAAATTCAATTTCTGTTCATGCCAAGAGCACAAATATTATTCCGTTTATGCTGTTTTGTGGCAAAACTTGCTGCTAAGGCTACTGGTCACCCTAAAGATACCAAGGTCAAAAACTCCACCCAGTTGCAAGTCTTTTAACACAGGCCACTTTAACATTCACGGCTTCCGCCCCCAAAATCCTGAGAACTGCAGTTTGCCAAGGGTGCTGAGAGCTGTTAGGAGACCTCCCCTCTTCTCCTCACAGAACTACAGTTCCCAGAGCTCCTAGGGAAGAGCGACTGATAAGCCATATTGGGAACTGCAGGTCTGTGAGAGGAATAGGGGCCTCATAACAACTCTCTGTGTCTTTAGCAAACTACATTTCTGAGGATGCTCTGGGGATAAGCCATGCCTGTTGAAGCAGCATAACAGTGGGGATGTGGTCACAGTGCCAAGTAGCCTTGGATCCCAATCTTATGAATGTGTGGTGGAAAAAGGTGGCAATTCTCTCTCCCCTCCCTGTCAATTCAAGGAACACTGCAGATACTACCAACATATCTGAGGTGTACCCATTAATCACAGTAACATTCAAGAGGTCCTCAACTACACTACAGCAGCCAGTTACTCTTTACACTTTACCTATTAAACCTTGGCATGCCAACTGTTTTTCCACATTTCAGTTCTATCACGGTGGTTGCTTTTTTGTTCCTCTGTGGACACTCGTGACCGTTGGAGTAACTGACAAGGATTCTATCGTCTGAAACAGAAATATCACTTTCTTATAAATTAAAAGGCAAGATACAATGTTTTTTGGAACCAACACAAAAACACAAGCAATGCTTTGCAACCAAAAACGAACCAACATTTTAAAATCATGCCAGCCAACCACCCCCACCCCATTTTGATCTTGCATTAGTGACATTTCCTTCAATGTAATTATTGGTTCTTATATCAGAAGAGCTCAAGATTTTACAGCTAGGTCAAATGGCCCAAAATATATCAGAATGTTTGTGAATTTAGTTTTCAAAGATTAAGAGCAGCTCTTTCATAAAAGGTAAGGACCAATTGTTTAAAGAGTATTTGTCCTTTGGGGAAGGTTTTACCAAGTATTAATGGCACTTCTGCACAGGCCAGCATACTGAACAGCAGGCAGAATCCACAGCCTGTTGAGGCTTTACAGATAAATTACTATCTAGTAATTAAATAGGGGCTGGATTACACTAATGAATGTTGGGTATTAAATGTTAAGATTTGTCTATGCCTCAATAAAAAGTCTACCTTAAGCAACCCTGATGAGAAGAAATACAAAACTAAATATATATAGATTTCAGAGTTTAGAGTAATAAATGTAAATAGACACATTTTCCATTAAAATATTTATTTTAGTTGCCCTTTTTAAAAACCCATGCACTGTATTTAGGTACATACCTGTTACATTTAGTTTCTGAGTATGTACTAATCCCAGAACCTGCACAGCCCCATTCTGACTTCTCCGGCAAACACTTGCTCGTTCTGGGCAACCTGTGGGTCCTTCGTGGACTCTTTGACAGAGATTCATGTAGTAACTTTAAACGGAGGAGGAAAAGAAAACAAGTAATAGATCAGCCTAGTATACAGGTGAAACTCAAAAAATTAGAATATCGTTGAAAGGTTCATTTCTTTCAGGAATTCAACTTAAAAGGTAAAACTAATATATGAGATAGACTCATGACATGCAAAGCGAGATATGTCAAGCCTTTATTTGTTATAATTGTGATGATTATGGCGTACAGCTGATGAGAACCCCAAATTAACAATTTCAACTTTGGGGTTCTCATCAGCTGTACGCCACAATCATCACAATTATAACAAACAAAGGCTTGACATATCTCACTTTGCATGTCATGAATCTATCATATATTAAACTCCAGTAGCTAATGAAAACAATTGCTTACATAAATGGACTTTTCCACAATATTCTAATTTTTCGAGTTTCACCTGTATGACTGCATATTTACCATAGCTATGTGTACTTTAGGCTAAAACATTTAAATTCTGCACCAAGAAAAACTGAATGCGGCAACCTGCATAAATTGTGTAAACTGAATGACCATATTTTTCTGTCTATAAGATGCCCCCTGGTATAAGATGCCCCCTATTTTGGGGGACTCAGAATAAGAAAATGGAGGGAGATGGCCCAGAGTATAAGACGCCCCCTAATTTTTGACATTATTTTTTAGGGGGGAAATCTAGTCTTATACACAGAAAAATACGGTAATTTGTCTATTTGCTAGTATCTTCCATAATTTTGGTGTTGCGTGTCACAGCAGAGTTCTCCATTTTTCTTTTAATCATTTGGGGACAACTGCCATCTCATGTTTCCATCTCTTCTTCTACGTTAAGTGGACCAAGCCTTTCCATTCCCCTCGTACTATTTACCTTTTAAGTCTTCTATAAACCTCGATAGCTCTGTACTGAACCTTTTCCTGTTTGGCAACTTCTGAAATCATAGTAAGCCCAGTAATCCAATGACACTGGGCAATGCCAAGTAGCAACACCATTCCTGGCTTAAGTGCACATCTGTTCTATTGGTATACATTGTTACCTTGAGATACAAACTCCTCATGCATTCTCAAAGAAATGAGATCAAAAGACACAAGAGTGCAAAACCAGTTAAGCACAGTCCCAACTGTTTCTGTGTGACATTGGCAGCCTCTTGTCTTCAACAGTTAACACCAACATTTGCAAGTTGGCTGTACTATCCTTCAAATAAAATGTACTGGGAATATGGTTTCCATTAGAACTGTAAAACAGACTCACGAGCTGGTCTTGTCAGCAAAGATCCATGATCCCGTGAGGGAGGAAAGCACTCTCAAATCGTAGGTTTTGTGCTTCTCAATAAACTTGCACTCCATTTTCCTGGGCGGACACACAACTTGCGTCTTCCATTCAAATGTCACTGCACAGCCACTTGTCTCACTCAGTAGTTGAGGGCTCCCATCATCAGCGTTGTCATCACACTTGAAAATAATAGTTGATTCCCGGCGGCCATTTCCTGCAAGACACAAGCGAAGGTTTCACCATCATGAGCAACTGTAAATCCACACCCAAATTCTGACCACCGTCCCACCACAGTACACGGGCTGCAACCATGTAGCATTTGAGAAACCTTTGCAAGCACAGGGAGCATAGCTGGCACCATTATATTCCAGGTTTTGCAAAAAGACTTTAAAAAGCTAGACAACTTTGGCCAAAACATGGCAACCATAAGTAAGCCTACAAAAGTTGTTAGTTCACAAAGAGGGATCATTTGTAGCACCCTAGTGGCTGGAGAGGAAACTAATTCTTCCCATTGCCAATAGCTTTCCTGCCTAGACACCTGGAAATAAAACTCATCACAGGTGTTTTACAGGTCTGTAAGAATGGAGGTAAGCTAGGCTAAATTAATGGTTGAGTGCTGAACACAGACTCTCTGCATGAGGCCATGCACAATTCAATGCAATGAAACCACAAGAGGGTGGTGGAATTAAGAAATCTAGGACAACTCTTGTGCAAGACCATTAGCAATACCAGAGAAGGAATCACAAAAGCAGCAACATGAATTTTGTTTGATCTACATGTTATCTTTCTGAAAGAAAAACTGTATATTTCACTTCAATATTCTCATTCTAAATGCATCTTCACCAAGGTAAATCATTCTGATTTGGACGGTGTTAACGTGCAAGCTTTGGATTACAGCCTCATATTAAAATTTGAGTACCAGTGTGGTGTAGTGGTTAGAGTGCTGGGCTAGTACCTGGACAGACCAGGGTTCAAATCCCCCTCAGCCATGAAACTGTGACCTTGGGCCAGTCACCATCTCTAAGCCTAACCTCTACCACATAGGGTTATTGAGAGGATAAGAGGAGGAGGGGAGGGGAGAACATTTTGTCACCTTGAGCTCCTTGGAAGAAAAGTGGGACAGAAATTTAATAGAAATAAATAGATGTATGAATAAATTTTCCAAAATATGTTTCAGTACATCCTGAAACAAACTATTATGGGGAGGAACACACACTATTTGTTACTGCCCATCCCTGACACTGCATATTTTCCAACTCAAAATCAAGTTGGTCATTCATCAATAGGCTAATCTAATGCTCTATGCAAATGACTCTGGTGTCGATTGGGAGACTGCCATGGGTTAAGAAGAAGAGTTTGGATTTGATACCCCGCTTTATCACTACCCGAAGGAGTCTCAAAGCGGCTAACATTCTCCTTTCCCTTCCTCCCCCACAACAAACACTCTGTGAGGTGAGTGGGGCTGAGAGACTTCAAAGAAGTGTGACTAGCCCAAGGTCACCCAGCAGCTGCATGTGGAGGAGCGGAGACGCAAACCCGGTTCACCAGATTACGAGTCTACCACTCTTAACTACTACACCACACTAGCTCTATCAGTCACTATCAGCATTCACCCTAACTCAGAGCAAAACATCTGGTTGTTTGCAGAGTTTCTAAAATGTGTGCAGAAGTGCTGTGCAGGCTGCAGACCAGAGTGTCTGTTGCCTTTCTTTCCTGTGGTTGCTGCTCTACCCCTAGCGACCAACTTGTTCCATCTGAACCTCCCCCGAACTGCATGAGCATTTTCCCAATGCTTGCTTACCGTTGACACAGAAACCCCATTTTTTGTCTCTTTCAAAGTTATTTGTGGTGGCACACCATGGCCGCTCTTGTCCCTCCTGAATGCATGTGTCGTACGTTTTACCATTGTATTGGAAAGGGAAGACACAAAGCTCGTCCAGATCAGTCACTGCAAGTGAAAGGAAATATCAATACACGCAGAGAGAGCCACAGGCTGCACCTTTCATGAGCAGGCGATTCCTGCAGACAAGCACACTGGGTAGCCACTGCCACTCATAATTGAGGGCAATGGCTTGCATCCCATATTAGTTCTACTCAGAGTAGACCCACTGACATTGAATGGCAAGCTGAATATAACCCCATTCATTTCAATGGATCTACTGCCAGGTCTAACTTTGCCAGATAACCCATTGATCCACAATGACTAGTTATGCGATCATGACTGATAACTTCATGGGGGAGACTGCTGTTAACTGTGACAAACTGCAATTATGTCACAGCTACCGTGCTAATTCCTTTCAATTATTATTTTTCCCCAATATAAACTGTGTGTGTTTAATACACACATATGGAGGAAGGAACGATCACCACTCATCATTCAGCCCGGACACTGAGATCCAGCTCCAAGGGCCTTCTGGTGGTTCCCTCACTGCGAGAAGTGAGGTTACAGGGAACAAGGCAGGGGGCCTTAAACAACTACCTGACTTTTAGAAGACATCTGAAGGCAGCCCTGTTTAGGGAAGCTTTTAATGTTTGATGTTTTATCGCATTTTTAATATTCTGTTGGGAGCTGCCCAGAGTGGCTGGGGAAACATAGCCGGATGGGCGGGGTATAAATAATAAATTATTATTAATAAAATTATTATGCACGATTTTGAATTTGCCAGAAATATGAGGTTCAGGTCTACAGGCAGGCACAAATAGAGATTCAGCCTTAGAAAGATATGCAGATCTGGTGGGTTTTGCCCACCTTCCTTGTCTTGGCATTGATACAAATCAGACAAGAAACAGCAAGCTGTCCCAGGAGAGTCACAACTTTGTGCTTTGCAGAAGCTCCACTTCAAAATTTCCCATGGGCAAGTACCCAGGGCTACTACAGTCTGCTTAGCCTCGGCTATGTTACCTCTCACTCAAAAATGAGAACCTCCTTCTTGCAGCGGGCTGCTGCGAGGGTGAATGAGCTGCGGAAATAATGTTGCTTTGAATTACCCTTTGGCTTAGAAGCTGGTCAAGTCTAACTACCACATGGGTGTGGGCTTAAAAACCTTCTCAAAAGTAAAGGCTCTTGCTAGCTTTAGAAGGCCTTACCTGGAGGGCACTCATCACCACCCGTATACTGCAAAATGACAGCTTCATCTTGATGCCGGTAGTCCATTTTCCTTTCATTTCTGTTGCCAAACGAGACGGCACTGTTGCCTGAGACCAGGCACACTGCTGCATCTTTGCACTTTCCTTGGGGCACACCAGCAGCACCAGAACACACCCCTAGGTGGTAGTTCTTGGACCCAGCAGAGATCTGTATGGGCAAACACCATGGTTAAAGTGCAAATAAGAGTAAATGAAAAATGTTAAACATGTCTCCAATATGCTGACGACATCCAGAAGACTGGGAGCAGAAACATAGCACAGTGTTACTGTCATCTTGGTTTGTCTAGTTGCTTAAGAGAGAAAAAAGAAGGAGCACTGTGAAGACTGCCATGGGAAATATTTACTTTGGCTGCTGCTTGCAAACAGATGGTGGTCTCAGTTTCAACAAGCAGTAAAACTTCAAGAACATAACAGCCCTGCAGAATCAGAATAACAGGTCCACCTAGCCAAGCATCCTGAACTCATGCTGGTGAACCAGAGGCCTTTTGGGAAGCCAAAAGCAGGACATGTACGTAGCAGCCCTCTCCCACATGGGTCCCCCACCAACAGAAGCATGCTTAAAAAATAAATACTACTGGAACCACTGACTTAAGTCAGTCTCCCACACACCCCAATTGTTCCATGTAACCATTGTTTACAAAAGGTTTTTGGGTCTTCCCCTGAAAAAACCCTGAATACTCCAACCAGAGTTTCCATTCTGGAAGAATTGTATTACTAGTCCACACTGTGAGATCACCTAGGGAAACACCCCATGAAACACCGCCGCTTGAACTTTCGAAAGCCTTCAGAACCGAATAGATGCAAGTTACACATACACACACACACAAAGGAGATGGGGTAAATCAAGTGACAAACGCAGTGGAGTTCACAGCAGCACAACTGGATCCTTTTGGGGAAGGGGAATAACCAAAGCTGGCATATGATGCCATACCAACTGAACTGGAGATGCTGAGGATTGAACCTGGGACCCGACGCATGTAAAACACATGCCCTGCCGCTGAGCTACGATCCGTCGCTTAGCACAAAGCTTGAATCAACTCCTTTCCCCCCACCATGATAGAAATAAGGTTTCAGTTCAAAGCATCCAGCTCCCTCGTTGGCCACAGCACCTAAAGTTTGCAGCACATCACCTTGTAAGGCTTTGCAGAAAGTCTGGATAGGTTGAAAGTGTAGTGCAGCTGCTCATCAGCCACCGAGCAGCCCGAGACGTCCACTTTATCAGGGCAAACAACAGGAGTGCTCCATTCAAATATGTATTCGCAGGTGGACTGCCCTATCATTTTGGCTTTCCCTGTCACCAAAACACAAACAAGAGAAAACAGAAAATTGTTTAGGCTTAGCTTACTGCAACCTTCTTATTTAGGAATCTGATACTCAAGAGCAAACTTTGGGTTAGCACTGTGATTCGTCAGATCAAAACAAACCATGGTTCTGGTGCAACACTAAGCCTGTGATAATGATTGGTTGCTCATGCTCATGCCAGAGGCAGCTGTGTGTTCACAGTAAGCCACTATGGTGTGCAAATGCTGCAAGTGAAATTAATCCCATTGCATTCAGTCTGTTATAAGGTATATATCATTTCTTCATCTGGACAAGTACTGGGTAAGGTTGTAGGTACTGTAGCTAATAAAAAGCTGATCTGCCACCATTATTCCTCTCCACCACTACCTCCTTATGGTGTTTTAGGCAATGGCTCTGACTTCCGAGGCCCATTCTTATGTAACCTGAACAGATGCTTTTCACGTACTCTGGTAGTGCAAGAAGCCAGAGATGATACGGGAGGCATCAGCGATGGACTTTGCAGGAGTGAGTGGATAACATCAACTCTCCGCCATGTGATTAAGGTTCACAGGATAACTGAGTAGCACTAGAAATCTCATCCTGCAGAAACTCTTGTGCCAATGAGGCAGAATACAAATGCCCTTTCTTCCCCAGGGTTTGTGCTGTCTACACTGAGAATCACTATTTAAACTGTTTGATTTTCTATCTATTTTAAACTGGAAACATGCCATGCACTTAGACCCATTAAGCAGAAGAATTTACCTCTGTGATGTGGGGCTTGATATAACATTATGGACACAGTGTTCCTGCTGTCTGCGTAATTTGCTGTCAGCATCCCTCATTAAATTCATATTAGGATCATCAAGACATTTAAAAAAAGCAGGAATAGCCTTTGAAGCTAACCACACACATCTGCTAAGACTTGCAACATTTTCAAATGTACACAGAAATGTAGAAAAGACATTAAAGGTCAGGTATTCTGACTGTATGTACTTCCTATGCAAGCATGGAACTTGCTAAGCACACACACACACACACACACACACACACACACACGGATTCTAAGAATCCCAGCTTTCCATTCAAGATCTTGTGAAGAAAATCTAGCAAATACTCAATACCTTCCACACCCCAAGAAAACTGGCAGTGCCTTGCACATCCCTGCCCTTCTCCAGTAGCAGCTACTCCATTCCTTAACCCCCACCCTAAACTTTCATGCCCTTCCTATTGCCCATTGCTCAACAAAAATTGGACTACAAAAAGATTTGGACACCTGGATTTTGGAAGAGCAACACGTTATATAAGCTTCCTGTTTTCAGAATTCAGGTCTACATTCAAACTCTGCAATGGTGACCTAGTTATAGAGTTTAGAAATAACTAGCATCTTCTATGGTTGAGAGTTCATCACAAGTGTTATTTGGGTGAGTTGAGGGTCAAAGATGGTCAGAGGCAAAATAAGTATTTCCCACCTCATGTCAAGGAAGATTTTAGTACCGAGTTTTGAGTTTTTGTGGGACATGAGTATAAGGCACTTTGAAAATCTCTGCAGCAGATGTACAGGCTCTTGTGGCACCTTGCAAATTAGCATTTGGAACAGATTTAATCAACCTTCACTCAATTCACTTTTGTCCTTTTTCCCAAAAGATTCTTCTCTTCCCCACCGCCACCCTTGATTCAGGCTTGGCAGTACACAAAATAAGATGACCATTACCAGATTTGTCCCTCTGCTGCAATGGAACACAATGAGAGAAGAATACTTGAGACTTTTATCTTCCGGACAAGGAGTGCTACTGTTAAAAGCAATGTAAACTTCATGTGTTGCAGGGTTGAGCTTGGGAGGCGCAGTAATGCGGCCGATATCCTAAACGAGAAAACACAACATATTAACTTGGTTGTGACACTTTCACACAAAGCACTGGCATGATTTTCCAGTAGTGCCAACGAGCCCCAAGACAAGATGCAAAAAAACCAAGAGAGGATTCCATTTCACATGGGGAATGGCAATGAACACTGGAAACTGCAAGAGCAGCTTCACAAGTAACGTGGAACAAGAAGGCAGTGTTCTTGGGTTGTACAATGATGGTAGACTAAAGGCAGGGTACTGGATTTTTGAAGGCTGAGTCACATTGAAAAACCTAGTAACACAGAGAAGAAGTTAATCTAAACATTCTTCCAGATGTACCAATTTATTAAGTAAAAGGAGCTTTCACCTAACGGTGGGCGATTCAACAACGCACCTCCCCTACCTGCAGCCTGAAGGGAAACAGCCCAGAATTCCACCACCTCATCCCACATGACATACAGAACAGCTATAAGAGTAAAAACAAAATAAAATAAAAAATTCCTTCCAGTAGCACCTTAGAGACCAACTTCTCTAAGGTGCACCTGGAAGGAATTTTTTATTTTTTTGTTTTGACTATGGCAGACCAACACGGCTACCTACCTGTAACTGGATTGTCTCCTTATATGGAGGCCAGGCGGCTAATTTAATGTATTACTCATGGTTGTCCCATCTTACTGTCTTTGGTCTGCTACCTTCCTCCATTGTCAAAGATGGATAAGCAAAGAGCATAAGCAACTTTAGAAAGACAGTTAGGACCAAGAAGTCTGCATTTCAGTGCTGCAAAAAGGCAACACAACTAGCACATGGCCCTAGTATCCAAAGCTCCTTTGTGTCAGGCAGGGGGGGATTTGAGTTGAGCAGGTGTCCCTTCACCTGGCCCTGCCAGGCTCTCCTGGCTACAGCCTGCAGAGTGATGCCAACATTGCTCCTTAGGCACAAAGTTCCCCATTCTGCTCACAGAACAGGCAGACAGGCGGAAGTGCCACCAGAAGGTGCTCTACTAGCAGCAGCCCATGCAAAGCCCCAAGAGGGTGGGAGAGGAAGGCACTGAGCTTGCCGAGGTCCCACTAGATTTGCCTGCCCCCACCAACCTTCTGCCCTGGTTGGTGTGAGCGGCAGGGCTGTGAACCCAGCGCTCTGTTAGGCCCTGCCAGAATTTCAGCTGCAGTCTTAGGACAGCATCCAACAGAAAGTTGATCCATTATAAAACAATCTGGCAAAATAAAAACATTTCCACGTCTTATTTCAGACTTTCCACAAAATAAGATGACCACATTGTTTGGGCTGTAATACGATTCAACGCTGCCTGTTTTCCTAATTTTTATGGCTTGTTTTTTTTCCTTTGAAAGAAGACACCGCGCTCTCCCACAGACCACATCACAAATTGATTTTGGAACACATCTTGAAATAGGTTTGCCATGAGATGTGGGGATCTGTCGCTCAAAAAATAGCCCCAAAGCCTTGAGTACAAGAAAAAAGCTATGCACTTCTTTGGATACAGACCATGATTTGGTAAGCAGTCACTTCTGGACAGTACCCCCCCACCCCAACTGTGAGGGTGGGAGAAGGAAGAATGTACAAAGGTATCCCTCTTTCCTCAGTGGTCCAGACCACATGCAGTTATAACAATAGTCACCATGCAGAATCAGTGACTTGTCCAGAGAGAGGCGACCCTCAATTCACCATAAGCCAACATACTGGTTATGAATTACGAAAACACTAACACCTTTGCTAAAGAGGATTGTTTGATACCTAGGGATAACTTACTATAGGAGGACCAGTAACTGGAACCATGCAGACAGCTGCTCCAGGTGGGCAGTTGACATCTTTGATGGAATTCAACGGGCGGCAAATATTTATATAGAAATCTGGAGTAAGGTCAGAGGAATCATCGAACGTCTCATCAAATGCCTCATAGGAGCCCGTCCGATGTATCAAAGGAGAGAGGTCAATTATTGTGCTGCCATTTGTAACTGAGCATTCCACCTGTTTGCAGTGGGAGGAAGTTCCACAAATCAGCACGTGCAGCTACTATTAGCCAAATGTCAACAAGGAAAAACTAAATCTAATTTAGCGGGGTCTGTTCTTTTCTGAGTGCTCCCCCACCCCCTCTACCGCACTGCAAGTCAATGTGTTCATTTCATCATGTGTTCAATCTGATCCCATCCCACCCTGAATCTCCCTTCAGCCTCTTTGTACTTCTCCAGCAGAGGTCACTTCTATCTTGGTCCTAGATCAGGCATCCCCCAAACTTCGGCCCTCCAGTTGCTTTGGACTGCAATTCCCATTATCCCTGACCACTGGTCCTGTTAGCTAGGGATCATGGGAGCTGTAGGCCGAAACATCTGGAGGGCCGCAGTTTGGGGATACACTTGATTGAAAGCAAATACCAGTGAAATGACACGTGTTCCTGGGCTGAGCCATAGGCACAAGAAGATCAACTTTGCAGTTTATTTATTGGTCAAGGCAATAACAGCTAAGGGCCCTGATTAGCCTCTCCCTTCTTGACATTTCTGCTTCACAGCAGTTGCTGATGCTTTGAGAGCATTGCTAAGTTGTCCAACACACAGTGATATATTAATCTCAATGGAAAGAGAGGTCTCCATTGACCTACCATTGGGATTCTTCTCCTCTTGATTCTTCTTCCGGAACTGACATAATGCTACCCAGTGTCAAGGAACTACACTGTGGGACTGTGAACTCCTTCATCCCCTCTTTCCTACACCCTTGCATGCAAATTTGCTCTGCCCTCCATGCCTGGGGTGGAGGGGGGTTGTGACTGACCATTAATGATTTGGTTAAGTTTAATGTGAATTCCGTTCCAGATATCCTGTGGATATCTACTGTTCCCTTAATCAAATGTAGAATTATGCCTGCACTGTACCAGAGTTATTGGCAAAATTGCATTACTTGGCAGGACTTTCAACTTCTCATCTGGCAACACAATTATACTGCCTCTGTTCTACTGTTACCTAAACAGAACACATCTATTCCTAAACAAAACAAAACCAAAAAGCCACCAACTACCCCCTTCAACAAAAGATACCACAAAACATACCACAAATTTTATGGCTCTGAGAATTTTGTATTGCCTCATTAAAAAAAACAACACAAAACCAACATCTGAAACTGGAGCATTTAAACCCATGCCTTTTCCAACTTAAAAATATTGCTTGCAGGCATTGTTGTTACTTTGACATTTTAGGTAACAGGAGCTTGATAAAATTGCCAATTCACTTACTGGACTCTCTTCTTCACAAGCTAAAGCCGTATGCCAAGAGAAATAATAGGCACATGCCGCCTCATCGAAGGAGACAAGGAAGGGCTGGCTACCTGGCCCGGCATCAGGCCTGCACACAAAGCTGAAATAGCTTGTATACTTCAGGTCAGGATTTGCAGGGCAGGACTCTCCTCCACTGTAGCTAAGTTTCAAAACTCCATCTTCATAAGTTAATGCTTTGGTCAGTCTTCCAGCACTGACTGGTTGCTGATGGCCACCAGTGACACAGACACCTATTAACAAGTTTAGAAGTGCAATGGGTAGGTTATGACGGAAGGAAGCTTGAGTTAAGCAGCTGTGCAATCCACCCCTTGGGCTGTTATATATTTCAACAGAACTGAGAGGGATCACATTAGTTACACCAAGCAGTTGAGAACTTTGAGGACTTCGCTCAGAAAAAGGAGGGTGTGAACAAAATATTACAGCGTGTGGAAAGCACTCGTTCTTAGAACACTGGGTTAAAATTGTTCATTGACTCTCTGGGCAGCCTTAACACAGTCACTTGCTCTCAGGCTCAGTTCCCAATCTATAAAATGGGCAGAACTGTGACCTACATTTAGCTTATGCAAGGAAATAATAGAATTCAATGTTAGCCTTTTTAATGTAGGTGAAATTAGATGATTCACTGGGCCACTTCCCACATGCTGCAGGGCATGATCCTACACCTCCTCTTCTATCCACCCAGCATTTCCATCCTACCAACAATGGCAACAGCCATTCAAGTGTGCCCACAAAATCCCAGTCTGTATGGGCCCAAATCCCAGTTGACATGCCAGATGAACTATGCAATCTGATCAAGAATCTTATACCCATATGCATGGATGGCCAGTCATATTAGAAGTGGCATAGGTACACAGAGTAGGCAGGAAGGAGAGCTGTACAGGGTAAAAGCTATTTCCAATTAAAGTAGTAGTATTGCTGGTTGTATTAGCTTGGTTATAAGTACAGAGACAGTTTCATGAGAACTCCACAGAACTTCCATGAGCTCCACTGAACACGTTGCTGACATACCAACTCCACTGCCACATGGACCTCTGGCTTCATCACACACACTCAGCCGCAATATTCTCTGGTTCCTGTAATCAGGGACAGTATAACCATCCTGCCTCTTTAAAGAATTAAGGTCAAAGAGATGGCCTGCAAGAAAAGGGAGGGGGGAGAGGATAATTTAGCTTTCTAGCTTCCCTTTAAACCACAAGATGACCATCAACTCAGACTGCTTTCAAAGGGGATTAGATAAGTTCATGGAGGATATTGTCCTTATGACTATGTATTACCTCCAGGATTGGAATACCAGTTGTGGGGAAACACAAATTGGGTGAATGCTGCTATTGGGTATCCTACGGGACCCTAACTGGGCACTGTCAAACAGGATGCTGTACCATATGGGCCTTTGATCTGATAAAGCAGCACTCTTGTGTACTTAGTCATACACTTAGGAATGTGAAACATGCACATGACCCATACAGGTACATGCACCAGAGATATGTGACTGGTTGCAGCACCTTGCTGTGCACATGCATACACACTAAAGGGAGGTTTACCCAGTGTTGCGTGTGAAGTGGCCCATAAAATGAGGTAGCAACCACTCTCCTTCGAATACAGAAATCCACAAATAAATGTGACATTATTGGTAGCTTATGTTGTTTGCCCTCACAGAAGTATTTGTGTGTTTTGTTCATATAACCTTCTGTCCTACTAGTGGGTATTTGGCATCTGTTTTTTCTTCACAGAATAAATAGCTGTATCCTGCACAATTGCATTGTAGCCCCAATGCAACCTTCCACTTGCATTTTATGGGTTGCATTCCTGTGATACAATGGGAATGACATATACCTGCAAGGTTTAGGAGTTAGGGAAGGGCTCTTCCTTACATGGCTCAATCCCAAGCATAATCCTTGGCATATTCAGGTGGGGCTGGGAAAAAGTCCATCTGAAACCCTAGAGAGCTGCTGCTGCCAGTGTTGACAATACTGAGCTGGATGGGCAGACAGCCTGCCTCAGTATAAGGCAGCATTCTATGTTCCACCAATGGAGATGAGCAAGAAGAGTAACTATCGCTGGGGTTCTTTCACTATTCCTACATCTAAGAAGTAGCTTGATACTGTAGGGTGTAGGAGGCTCCTCCCTTCAGATTAGCCTGGGGTCTCCCAAGATGGTTATTGAGAGTCCTAAGTCCACTACTGTAGGGACGCAGGTGGCACTGTGGGTTAACCACAGAGCCTAGGGCTTGCCGATCAGAAGGTCGGCGGTTTCGAATCCCCGCGACGGGGTGAGCTCCCGTTGCTCGGTCCCTGCTCCTGCCAACCTAGCAGTTCAAAAGCACGCAGTGCAAGTAGATAATAGGTACCACTCTGGCGGGAAGGTAAACGGCGTTTCCGTGTGCTGCTGTGGTTTGCCAGAAGCAGCTTAGTCATGCTGGCCCATGACCCGGAAGCTGTACGCCCAGCTCCCTCAGCCAGTAAAGCGAGATGACCACCACAACCCAAGTCATCGAAACTGGACCTAACGGTCAGGGGTCCCTTTACCTTTTAAGTCCACTACTGCTCTCTCCCATGGCAGAATGATTAGAGGTTGATTCCGGTTACAGCTACCCCGACCAGGCCCACGTGTGTGCCAAAGGCTTACCTGTAAGAGGGTTGGATACTGTGCAATTGTTGTGCACATTGGTTTTCAGAGGACACGCAGCAGCCGTAACCATATAAAAGTATATTCACAATCCTGAATGGCTGTTATAAGTTCAGGTTTGGAATCCTGGACAAAAACGGATTTGAAAGAGTCAACACCTGCAAAACTTCTGCGCTGGGGTACTGACAATATTTCTTGCAACACACTTTACCCTTCGGGGGAAGGCAGCAGGAATGTTGACCCCTGGGTAGCAGCCTACCTTCCCTTCAGAAGGTCTTAGCAAGGTTATTGTGGCCAAAAGACATAAAAGTATAAATCCCCTTGGACATCCATCAGTGTTAAGCTTCTGTTATAGAACCCCTCGTCACCACCCAAGATTAATCTGGACCACACACTGTTTGTTTCCTTCCCAGAGAACTACTCTGCGACGAGTTCCCCAGGGCAGCACAATTACTGCCTCGTCCTGCCAAGTGTAAAGGAGGAGTTTAGTACCCACAGCTGCAGATTTTGGGGTAAATTTGTCATTTTCATGCTATCTAAGATTCCGATCCAATCCCATGGTCCATTATTACCCCCAGGAGCCTATGCAATGGCTCTTCACATGGGGGGGGCATTAAAAATCCGACCTACGGAGGCATACTTACAACTGCATTTGCATCACACTTGAAGCGGATTATTGTAGACTTCTTCCTGATCTGGTCTGGACACTTCTCACCATTGATGTATTTAATAACAAAAATGCCATTTTGCCATTGGATTCCTCAGACACCTCACCCAAGTTTATATACTTGGACCCATCCATTAGGCAGGCTGCAGAATCCGGTGAACAGAAATCTATGTTTGTCACCAGAAAAGAGGGGGGGGGGAGAGAGAGAGAAAATAAAGGGTTTAGCATTGCCTGATAGCCTAGCCCACATTCTCTTGGTGGTGGTGGTGTTTTGGCACAAATAACATATTTAAGAAATGCTACCCAAAAAAACTTTAGAGTCAATTGAAGCACACATTTCTGAGGTCGTACAGGGAAAAATTGGGGCTTCTGAATGGGCAAAATCTGTATTTTTCAGAAATTATTTCGACGTTATTTTTCAGGACCACAATACCTCAAGGACTACTTCTCCCAAAATGAACCACCCTGAGATCATCATCTGAGGCTCTTCTTTGTGTGCCTCCTCCATGAGAGGTCTGGAGGGTAGCAACATAACAAGCATTTTCTGCAATGGCTCCCATTTGTGGAATGCTCTCCCCAGGAAAGTTCATCTGGCACCCTCATTACATATCTCTGGGCACCAGGCAAAAACGTTCCTCTTCTCCCAGGCCTTTTGGCTAAATTAAACTATCTATGGCCTTTTAAAGGTGTGCGTGTGCGTGTTTGTTACTATGTTATGTATTTTTGTGTTTTTTATATTGTAAACCACCCTGTGGTCCTCAGATGAAAGGCAGTATAGAATTTTAGTTAACAACAACAACAACAACTTGCTGGTGTGCCAGCAAGGATTTGGCCACACTGGGTCAACTTTAGACAAATACCTCCCCACATAAATTGAGATGGCATAGTTCCTGGGCAAAGAAACAACACATATAATTAGCTCTATGTGTCATTTCTATATATACTCAGAATCAGCAAAATCTAGTAATAAAATTTAGAGTATTTAGGTTATTATCTGCCATCTTAATAGTAAGATGTTTGGGGTGTGCCAGGGACAAATACCTTATCATATTAACCTTCAATTAAACAGGGAGGTATACAACATTACAGTGGTACCTCTAGTTACGGACTTGATCCGTTCGGGGTGCCGTTCGCACCCTGAAAAGTCCGTAACTAGAGCGCCGCTTCTGCGCATGGTGCAAAGCGCGCAGAATGCTTCTGCGCACGCATGTATGGCGAAATCCGGAAGTATACACTTCCGGTTTTGCCACGTTCGCAAGCCGAAAAGACGCAACATGAACCTAACGCACCACGAGGTATGACTGTAGTCATATTCAGAGCAGACCTATTGAAATAAATGGGTCTACTCCAAGTATGTCTTGGTTTGCTGTTATCCCCAATATAGAACACATTTCCCACGACTATTCAAAATAAATACCAGGGTTAGGAAAAAAATATTGCAAAGGCATAGGAATCAAGGACAGTGTGTTCACAATCACAGGTAGGAGCTGTTCCATTTACTACTCTTTTACCATGTAAAAAAACCCCTATGTTTGCATTCACAGTGGGTTACAACAGTGCTTTTAAATCTCTTTTCTGACATCCAACTCTTTGGACACCAATGTTCCCAGTGTCTAGGAAGCTATGTAGGTCATTCCTCCCTTGCTTCAGGGTAATTTTTAAGACAATGAGGCAGAACTGGTATGCTGTTGCACAAACAGAACGCTAGAAGAAGAATCAGATTACAGGATGCTTACAGCTTTCACTAAGCCTTAAATAGGACAGAGCAGGTTTCATAACACAGCTGCAGCCATAAAAGAGTGAAGATAACATTCACCTGCCCTCTCTACATGGAGCAGCCCAATATGAGAAACAAGACGGAGCAGATGCACAGTGGATTGCCTTCTTCATAACACTCCAGTTCCCAATATATAGCTTATCTTGCAAGCAACATCAAATTTTGCTATGCTTTGCACCTGGTGTCGAGGCAACAGACAGGATGCTTAGCTGTGAGGTAAGTAGGGATAGGTCTTAAGGGATCTTGGGGCTCCAGTCACTCTGCTACAGGATCTAACACTGACTGAGGACGAATAAAGATGTATGTATGTATGTATGTATGTATGTAACACTACTGCACAAACACACACGTTTGGGGTAGCAGCAATGGGAAGAGCTTGAACTGTCTGTGGGTGTGGCTTTCCGCCTTCTAACAGTTACCCAGCAGGCAGTCGAGACCATGCACTTCTAACAGCACATGGGTTTGCGTAAATGCCTTGCTATGGTGAAGTGGTCCCCAACAGAGCTGTGGCCTCCCTTCTTTCCTGTCCTGCCCCAGTGCAGTTCAATCCCTCTACTCGCCCCACTCCTGCCTGCGGCCACATGCAGCCTGCTCTGTCTCTCCAGTTCTTACCCGCTCCTCGATGTGGCACCAAAGATTTACAGACGTTAATGTAGTATTTTTGAGTAGAGTTAGGTGTTGAAATGGCTTCCCAGTTTCCTTATGCCGTGTCAGAGAAGAGAGATCGTATGAGTTGCCGGTACTGTCTCTGCAACAGAAACAAAGGACGTTATACAGCAAAAAAAAGTTAACAGGAGGACATCTGCGGAAAAGCACATCAACAGCGCAAGGAGTGCCATCAAAATCCAAGCAAAATTTCCTGTCCCTCCACATAGCTTATCTAGCGGAACGACCGGCATTCTTCTGTTAACTACTCTAGCCGCGCAAAAGCTCCTCAAGTATCTAGGGGTTCAGTATCTGAGAATTTGTACACAAGATGGTCTTTCGACATCCGCCATCCTCACCACCACCCACTTGTTAGTTGTTTCTGCTGATGGCTGGGAAACAAGAGGTCTCCCCCACCCCCCAAAAATCATCACACCGAATAGCTGCTTTAATGGCCTAGGCATCACCATTTAACACAGGCGGGACAGGAAGCCCTAAAGAAGGCGTGGGGAGGAAATAAATTTATTATTTCGACAGCCAGGTGAAGTCAACTTACTTATAGGAGCACTCGATGGACCTGGAAGGTAGGCAGGCAAGAGGAGTGTGCCACTCAAACAAATAGGTACAATCCTCCATTTCCTTCAGAAACACTGGCTGAGAAAAGAAAGGTAAAACCCCCCAAGACCCGTTACATACAGAAGCCGACAATACCAGTAGGGCTGAATGCAGACAACCCTACCCCATCCGAGGTCTGGACTACGGATTATGCGAAACAGTAACCATCTGCAAAAAGGTGACAAAGCAGCTTCTGCTCCAATGCACCATCTACATCTTATACTGGGGAAATGCACTGTGGTCCTATTCATACAAAATTTAAAACAAGACCAAATGGATTGTAATCAGAAGGGTGAATTTGAAGTATTTTGGCTAACATAAATAATGGATTCAAGCTCATCACTTTGGCATGTGCTGCTTTCACGCTACACTTTATTTGCTCAGCAGTTTTTACCTTTTTTTAAAAAACAAAGTGTAATTTTGTTACTAACAAATTTAGCTGTCCTAACAATATTTGGGTTTTCAGTACTTTTGGCCCAACCTACTTACCTGGTTCACATGCTGCATATAAATAAGCTGAATGAGAGCAGAATGAGGATCTACCTGTGCAATTATGATTGTTGCCACATAAAATCAGTGAAGAGGGAAGGGCTATGGCAATTATGGAATGAACTTGCAGATATCAAGCTGTATGCACACAGGTGCATGGTGGATGTAGTGTTCATGTAGGGCCCATCAGGTGGGCTCAGGGGCTGGGCATGCCTGTGCAACCCTCATCTCCAACTGCACATATGGCCAGCAGGGGCAGAACGTACCGTATTTTTTGCTCCATAAGACGCACTTTTTTCCTCCTAAAAAGTAATGGGAAATACCTGTGCGTCTTATGGAGCGAATGGTGGTCCCTGGAGCTGAATTGCCCAGGGGCCAAAAGCAGATTGTGCTTTTTATTTTACAAAGAGAAAAGGGAGTGTTGAAAGGACCCGCCTCAGCAGCTGATCAGCAGGAGATCAGGAGAGAGATAAGAGTCCCGGCTCCCTTTCAGCCCCGCCCTCCATTGTTGAATGTGCTGCAGAGGGAGGTTGTTTGTTTCCCCAGGACATGTGACTGGCTGATTAGATTATCTGTCTGAAAACAGTAGAAATGGCTCCCTTTCCTTAAGATTTTTCAGAAATGTGAGTTAAACCCCATAAAAATGGGGCTTTTCCTCTTTGCTTTTCCCCCTTTGCAAAAGGAGCTTTGCTTTTTCCCCCTTTGCAAAAAAAGCTGCAAAACCTTTAGCTGATCCTCCAAAAAAAAAAAAAACCCAAACCCCAGGGCTTTTCCCTTTGCAAAAAAACCTGCAAAACTTTTAGCTGATCCTCAAAAACAAAACAAAAACAAAACAAAACAGGGGTTTTAGAGGAGGAAAACCAGAAAAATATTTTTTTCTTGTTTCCTCCTCTAAAAATGAGGTGCGCCCTATGGTCCGGAGCGTCCTATGGAGCGAAAAATACGGTAAATCTGAGAGATGTCTCGCTTATTCACAGTAGATCAGTAAGTCCCTGATTCCCAGTTGTTTAAAAATACCAGCACAAAAATGACTCCTTTTCCTCCTCTAAATTATACAGCTGAAATGAAGAAAGCTTGGCGGGGCCGGGGCAGGGACGAGATCAAGAGTGGGTTTTTTGTGCATAGAAGTATTGTGTCTCCACTCCAGCCTGGCATGCAAAGTAAAATTCCTAGATTCAGACTATTTTTATTCAGACTATTCTTTTTCACCAGGCTCTGGAAGGTGGATCTCTAGGTTCCAAATAACAACAACAACAACAACAACAACAACAACAATAATAATAATGCCCAAGCAGATGCTGCAAGTCTGATGTCTGCCCACCCAGGCTCTATGGTTACAGCTGTGTGTGCATAGAGCTTATGGCTTTCCAGGAAGAGAGTTACATAAGGGGTTTTGACAATCACATCTGAGACTAACACCCAAGTCTGCTTACCTGCGAATTACTTTCAGGATCACAATAGAACAATATGGCTGTTGACCGCTGATATATCTTGTGGCATGTCTCCCCACTGGTGTAGTTAATTTTGATTAATCCATTTTCGTATGTCAGCTTTGTAGTTTTCAAACCTGAACAGAGAGTATATTAACTGAAGGCATAGGAGTTTTGTACTGCAAACATTAGCCATATAGACTAAAGCTAATTCGGCCTGTGGGCCAGTGGGTTCCCCAACGCTGCCTTATTTTGTCACAGTCAGCTTGCAAAGCACACTAAGGAATGACAGCTCCAAAAGAAAAGCTTAGACTCATCCCATTTCAGTATCTAGTTGTTTTTTAATAGCAATTTCAGCCCCACCGATGTTAAGACTGCAGCTTTGTTGAAATTGGGGAGGGTGGGGGGGTATGCTGACCTGAGCATGACCTGGGACATGATCTCGGCCCTTTCCCATCTCCTCTTCCTAGTGTTCCCACTATCCAACCCAGTTTCCACTCAATACACTACAGAAATGCAATGACAACATCTCCAGAAGGGCTCTACAGGCAATGTGACTCAGCACTCTGCGCATACACAATGCCTAACTTGTTTTCAGCCTGCCCAACAAGAACATAAATAGAAGTCAAAACACATTATATAATAAATTGCATTTATATAAAAATAAAGGTGTGCATACACATGTACTTTATTTACAACCCACTCTGTATGTTTAGTTACAGTATGCATACATGTGCATGTCTAGCGCCTGAGTGTGCATGTGTTCATACACAGAATCTGAGCACTTAACCCCACAGTGCTTCATCTGATCAGAAATTGTGGTGGAAGTATGTGGAGGGAGATGCCATCTCCAAACTCAACTGGGTTCTAGGTTATTTTACAAGTTCTGAACTGTGTACTTCAAGGTCAAATGATAATACTAACCATGGAAGACAGGTGAATGTTAGCTGTGGGAATAGCATACAACAGCCATCACAGCTACATGATGACTTAGCTGGAAATCTCAGGAAGGTCAACAGGTATTCCTTTCACTAGACAGAAATACTAGACAAATGTGTGGCTTTTAAAATAAAACTACTTAGATAGACATTTGCTCTGGAAGTACACCTTGGTACTTCTAGCATCCTCCCCTCTGAAGCCAGGCAAACTTCCCCTGATAAATCCAAGCCGCTACATCCCAGAATGACATCTTACCTGCTATTTTTTTAAAGCTGGGGTCTCGTTTCTTAATTTGACATGCCGACACAACACCTGCAGTTGTGCTTGGTTCTTTGCACTTCCCCGGTGTTAATCCATCACAGACTCTGAAGTAGTAGTCATACTCCTCAGTGCTCACTTTCACATCCTTCCCACTAAGCGGTGTCAGATCATACACATGACCATACCTTGGATCTTTTACTTGACAGTTCTCACCTTAAAAGAACACCAAACCCAGGGGAATGTTATTCACATGCACACAAAGCCTTATTCCCAGGTCAACACCTCGGTCCAAAGATGGACCAGAGATAACAGAGCATCATTTTCCGAATATGAATTTGTGCATCTGTTCATTTCAGAACGTTGCAGGTATTTCCGGAAAGTTGTTTTGTATGAGAAAGGAGTCCATTTGCAAACTTTTGCACAATCATTCCATAACAAAAGTTATGTATGATTTTCTTATTTTCTACTCAAAATGCTTTGCAAGTTAAGATCAGCTGTGCCATGTATCTGGAATCACAGATAGATAATTTAAGGCCATCTGAATTGTCTTATTTCTTCTTGCATTCCAATTACCGTATATACCCGAGTATAAGCCGACCCGAATATAAACCGAGGCACCTAATTTTCCTACAAAAACCTGGGAAAGCTTATTGACTCGAGTATAAGCCGGTTCACCTTTGCCGCTGTGGAGGAGGAGGAGGAACAAGCAGCCCGAAAGCAGCCCTTTGGGCTGCTCCTTCCTGTTCCTCCTTTGCCAAGTTTGCATTTATGCGAGCAGTTCAGGAATGGAACAAGCTGCCTGGGGAGAGTAAAGAACCGCTGTTCTTGTATGCTTCTTAAGGAATGGTTGACTGGGGAGAGCGGGTGGCGGCACGAGCGGAGAGAAAGGGCTTCTTTCTTGCCGCCCCCACCGCCCGCCTCACTCAAGTATAAGCCGAGGGCAGCTTTTTCAGCACAAAAAATGTGCTGAAAAACTAGGCTTATACTCAAGTATATACAGTATGTACTACTTTTTGCCAAGAGCTTTAGACACATTAGTTAAATAATTTTATTTAAGTACAAATACTTACCCTCAACCCTGTGCACAGGACAAGCTGCTACTGTTCTCCAAAGAAACACAAACTCACAGTCGTCTTCATGTTGAAACACTGGTGATCCCTAAGCAAAAAGGAGGAGTTTGTTGTCAGCTTTATACATAAAAGTTCTGTTTATCTCCTTATATAAACTCAGTATATAAATTCACCCACCATTAAGTTATGTAACCAGGATTCAAACTGATCCAAATTCCTTGTGGTGAGAAAACCTGTGAATCTAAGATACTTGCTATTCACTGATCTGTGCAGGGGTATTTTATATACCTGTTATGTGGAAAATCAGCCTGGACAAAAGTATATTGCATAATTAGTGGTCCCTTTACCTTTACCTTTTTAACCCTGAAGTGCGACTGAAGGGTCTTTTTCAAGCTACAGGCACAACTTTAGGCAAGAACTCAACATGGCCGACACTTCAAGCATCACATATTGTTTGCCTACACAAAGGGATTGCCATGTAGAAAGTTGTAACCTGTTGTTGTTGTTGTTGTTAATTGTTACAAGAATTTATATGCCACCTTTCATTTCAAGAAGAAATACCAAGGTGGCTGGCATGAAATGAAAGTACTTGCTTCCATGAGGAAACAGCAGACTTTTGGACTTGGCACAAGACACTGCAATATTGATGCAACCTTTTCAGTTGTGCCACACAAAGCAATTACACAGAAATGTTTTAAGGAGAAATTACCACTATATTGTAGAACAACAGACATAAGCAATGAGAGAGAAGAATCCCTTTTGAAAGCCAAATCTGTCTTCTCCTCAGAGCAAGATGGTTCTTGAGCAGGTGGCAGTTGGGGGAGTGAAAGGCTGCCTTAGCTGGAATATGAGGAGCCAGATGATGGCACCACATGTACATGTGTCCCACATACTTACAGCTTTTAGAGGGGTCTACCTGGGACTATGTTAATTCACCATAACGATTTGAAAGTTCAAAATGTCACAAAAAACGAGAGAGTTATTGCTTGCTCAGGAAACTGGAGCACAAGAATGAATACTGCAACTCATTCGCAATACTGAGGTGTGCTTCTCAAGTAAATGTATATTCCATGTCAAAATTATTAGGGTCCTTGAGGTCCGCTTTGTAAATAAGCTGCTATATGCTTTGCAAATAGAAGCAAGCTTGATCAGCTATTCTGGAAAGCTCAGCTGCTTCCTATCACATAACCAAATAATGTTGCTAATTCTAAAAATTTGAATTCTCTCCAGATGGGGGAGAGGAAGAAGAAAATATGATCAAATGTTAGTGGCAAGTTACAAGGGTACCTATGCCACACCTTGTGTGGAGAACTAGCCTCATGCCAGGTAGGGGTTAAATGTTCTGACAGTTAGAACCCTCAGGGGCGGGCTCAGCCTGGGTATAAAACACCCCTCCCAGTGGTCAGTAAGACAGTTGAAGTTAGAGTTAAGTGCGGGGAGTTGAAGTGTGAGTCAAGAGATAGAGCTGGGAGTTTAGAGTCTTAGGTGGATGTTAGCAGAGAGGATAAAGAGATTGTGAAACACATTGTTATTGATATTTAGTTTACTATTAGAGGTATTAGGCCGGTAATATTTAGAGGTATTAGGCCGGTATAGGACAACTGTTATAAGCTTATTGAACAACCTTTTATTTATCAGCAACCATAAGCTTTGTACGCAATAAACATCTTTTTAGTTCACAATATCCTCGTCTGTGGTGAATGAAGTAAGCAGGATCCAGCTAGTAGTCTGAAGGGCGGCAGCTGGGGACTGTTTGTCGTTGGTGCAGCACTCATAGACCGTAAAACGTCCGGGGGTGGGCTGTACAGGGCGAAGGGCCCGCGACATTAAAGTGGTGGCAGCGGCGGGACGAAAGATAGACATAAAGTGGTGGTCACATCAAGATCAAAGATAGATCTAAAGTGTTGGCAAGAAGTGCCAAGGTACATGAAGGATTTAAGGGTGACGCATTGTGTGAAGTGTGAGGCTTAAAGAGGATTTAAGCAAACTTCTGTGAGACTCTACAATCTAGTCAGGAAGGGGGATCGCATACACCTGGAAAGGGAGAAGGGGAATTCAGAGAGGAATTACCTGGCCCTAGGGTGTGGTGTGATAGCGCCTAAGACTGTGAGATTGTGAGAGAGTTACAAAGATACTTTGCGTTTGAAACTATTTCAGGCAGAAAGGTTTATAGTGAGAGGTCGGAAAAGTACGCTGGACAAAGTGCACTGAGGTAACTTTAGGCGTGACTTTGGACCTAAACTGTGGAAACTAAGCCTGGAGAAATAGTTTAACTGAAACATCCTTGATTTAAGTACAGAAATAATACCACCAAATAAATAGAAAATGCCACCTAGAAAGACTAAAACAGCTCTTAGGGACTCACAAGTAGAAAGCTCTGAAGAAGAAAATGGGGTTTCCCAGATTGAGGAAACCAGTACTGAAACAGTTAACAAAAATCCTGCGGAGGGGACTAGTTTTAAAGCCTCAGAGGAATTTGAGAAATGGAAACTAGAACAAGAATATAAACTGAAGGAATTAGAAATGAGATTGCAAGCTGAGGAAAGAGAGAAAAAATTACAAGCTGAAGCAAAAGAGAGAGAATTAAAGTTACAAGCTGAGGCAAAAGAGAGAGAATTAAAATTACAAGCTGAGGCAAAAGAGAGAGAACTGAAAGAGAAAGAAATGACCTTAAATATTGAAAGAGAGGCAATAGCACTGAAAGAGAAGGAAATGACCTTAAATATTGAGAGAGAAAGAGAACGGGAGGAAAGAGAATATTTATTAGAAATGAAAAGACTTGAATTATCAGCTGTAGATAATAGAAACAACAACAATAGTTCCACACAAAATCCTAGCAGGGTGGATTTAAAAAGATTCCCTGACTTCAGAGATAAAGACGATCCTGAAGCGTTCATCATTTCTTTTGAGAGGGCTTGTGAAGATTTTGAGGTAAAAGATGAGGAGAAAATGCAAATACTGAGAGCGCGTATTAGTGGAACATTAACAGAGATTTATTCTCAAATGCCATCTGATCAATCTAAAGATTTTGAAGCATTTAAACAGTTGGTTTATGTTAGATTTGGAATTACTGCAGAACAACTGAGACAAAAGTTTAGAACAATAAAAAAAAGTGCGTGAGGAAACATTTGCTCAACTAGGAGCTAAAACTACAAATTATTTAAACAAGTGGCTAGAACAGGAGGGTGCCGATTCTGTGGCAAAAATAAAAGAGGTGATCGCATTGGAACAATTTTATGACACGATTAATAGTCATCTGAAGTATTTAATTAAAGAAAGACGCCCTAAAACCATCCTGGAAGCTGCTAATCTGGCAGATGAAATAAATGAAATCCGAGAACACGCTTATGATGCCCCAAAATATAAGGACAAACAGTGGGAAACAAATAAGTTTAAGAGAATGCAACAGCCCACAAAGTTTACCACAGAAACTGCCAAGAAAATTTTTCCCGCCAATGCAAATGTTCCCCATAACACGCCTATGACAACGGGGGGGACTGAGGGAAAAGTAATAAATATAGTGAGGGTAAAAGGCCTGAATTAATCTGTTGGCAATGTGGGAAAAAAGGCCATAGACAACTGGACTGTAGAACTGAAATCAGAACTAGGAGTGCAAATACTATCCCTCAGAAGCAGACATATTGTGTCCAAACTGTGGAGACAGAGCCAACTGCCAACATGGTTGCCACGACAACCGAGGCCCAGTCAGAGGCTGATGAGTTACCAGTGGCCCAAGTTGTGAGGTGCTATATAATTCAACAAGATGACATGTTATTACACAAAACAGGAGAAGAAATTTGGGTGAATGGTAAACCATATAAAGGCTTAAAAGACACAGGGTCTCAGATTAGTATTGTACATCCTGATTTGTTAAAGCCAGAAGACTTTATTAAAGGCAAAACAATCAGTTTAAAAGGAATATCAAAACAGCCAGAAATCTTGCCAGTCGCATTAGTTAATCTGACATATAAACAATGGTCTGGAAAATGGCAAGTAGCAGTTTCACCAGAAATCCCAGCTCCAATGTTAATCGGGTGGGATCTCCTTGACCATGTACAGAGTGCATTTGTAATAACTAGGGCACAAAAACTGCGACAGTTACCTCAGGAGGAAAGGCCTGATACAATTGCTGAACTGACACAAGATACAAGTATAATGCCAGTTACAAATAGTCAAGCAGCTAGTTTTGCAGCCAAGCAGAAACTAGATACAGATTTACAGAAATATTTTCAAGCCACAGCCGTGAATACAGTATTAACCCCTGAAAGCCCGGAGCGGTTTATAGTCAACAATGGGTTGCTATACAGGGAGATTCTTTTAAAGCCTAATAGAGGGGGTAATGAGATCCACAGGCAACTGATAGTACCTACTGAATTCAGAACCAAGATAATACAACATGCACATGGCAGTATCTTTGGAGGTCACTTGGGAATCACCAGAACCAAACAAAGGGTGTCCCAAAATTTCTTTTGGCCTGGGATGGGCAAGCAAATAAAGTTATTTTGTCGAACGTGCCATACTTGCCAATTACAAGGACATGGACAAGATATTTTATTAATCAGATCAGTAAACAGTGACAAGTTACAACTGACGTGGGAAGGTCCTTGTAAGATCATTTCAAAAATGAATGATATAAACAAAATAATTCAGCATGGTGAAGGGAGGCGGGTCATGCATAAGAATATGATAAACCCAACCCAGTCACTAAACCATGAACCCAATCTAAACTACAGTAGTCACGTTGTTGAAAGAGCCTGTGATATTGGTAAAGGAGTGTCTACCTGCAATGTGACACGTGACCTATCTGTGAGATCAGTTAAAACAACTAGTCATAGTTACGATAAACCATTCATCAGTTGGAAAGATAGAAAGAAAGACGTACTGGAAGTTATAGCTGGCAAGGGGCCCTATCGACTTTCTATGAAAGTGAAAGTGTTTCCTACACTAGAGATTGTGTGGTGGGAAGATGGGTACCCTGCTGCTCATGCAACACAAATAAATGTCCAAAATGAATGTAGTTACACAGCATTAACAGGGCTACCACGTCAAAGGCATAAAAATGTAGTCTTCAAATTGCTCGAAGTGGGAACTGATAAATCAATACAGACCAAAGATGAACTGACAACAAGGGAGATTGCTATGAGCAATAAGCAATCAGAGCTTTTTAGCCTATTTTCATTAAGTGATCACGCTTGTCTAGAAAGCTTCAGCAAGCTGACTAAAAAAGAAGATATCCACAAACTTCTGAAAATAGTTCCCAGTGCATTTAAAAGCCAGACAATCAGTGTTTATGCAGCTTATGATGACCTGGAGATGTGTGTACAAGTCTGCGAGCTTACACATTTAACAGAGATCCTGAAGGAGGGAGAGGTTGAACTAAGAGAGCTTTTGACCCTGAGAAACAAGGACTCTACCCAGCTGGGGATCCACAATCGTTACAGACGCCTCGAGTGCAGAGATCGGAATGGGACGGTGTCATCTGGCCGGGGAAGACAGCTTACATCCCAGCACGTATGGCAGAGAAAAGACTGGTGCCCAGAGAAAGATACTTCTTGCGACGGTTAAGGACGATAAGGAGCGTAAAGGATCCTAAACATCATCGCAGACGCCTTATAATGAAGACCCAAAGACAAAGGTTAATGGACAGTTACGGCTTTTCTTGCAATAAAGACCTAATGCTGCATGAACTATTGTATATAATGTTCACAACTATATGTAATTTTACTGAAGATGTAATATTATGCCATAGTTAGGTAATATAGGTAAGAGTTATAAAATGTATTGTTTATATTGATGTTTTAAACTGTTGTTTGTATCAGAGGGATACTTTGGCTAGTAACTCCTCTGATACAAACCTAAAAAGGAGGGAGGTATGTGGAGAACTAGCCTCATGCCAGGTAGGGGTTAAATGTTCTGACAGTTAGAACCCTCAGGGGCGGGCTCAGCCTGGGTATAAAACACCCCTCCCAGTGGTCAGTAAGACAGTTGAAGTTAGAGTTAAGTGCGGGGAGTTGAAGTGTGAGTCAAGAGATAGAGCTGGGAGTTTAGAGTCTTAGGTGGATGTTAGCAGAGAGGATAAAGAGATTGTGAATCACATTGTTATTGATATTTAGTTTACTATTAGAGGTATTAGGCCGGTAATATTTAGAGGTATTAGGCCGGTATAGGACAACTGTTATAAGCTTATTGAACAACCTTTTATTTATCAGCAACCATAAGCTTTGTACGCAATAAACATCTTTTTAGTTCACAATATCCTCGTCTGTGGTGAATGAAGTAAGCAGGATCCAGCTAGTAGTCTGAAGGGCGGCAGCTGGGGACTGTTTGTCGTTGGTGCAGCACTCATAGACCGTAAAACGTCCGGGGGTGGGCTGTACAGGGCGAAGGGCCCGCGACACCTTGTTTGTCAGGATGAGCAGTAATCACTCCAAAATGACCATCTGGGTAGCAAAAGATGCAGCTACATGGCAGCTCTGTATGTGGTACTCACTCACTCACTCACTTGAAGGGCTACTGGTCCTTTCAGGCTGGAAGTTGGGGAAGGACCCTGGCAGTGCATGCAAACACAGCTCCAGAGCTGCAGACACAATGGGAAGGGGGAACTGCAGCTATGCAGGCAAGCCCTTCAATAAGCTTGCAAGGTTGCTAAAGGAAGTCAAAAAATTTTTACATGCAGACCATTCGGCATCAATAGACAGATCCAAAATACTTACCATACTTTGATCGCATTGGAAGATGATCCGCGTTGAGTACTGCCTGTTACCTTTGCACGTGTCCCCACTTGTGTACACGATACTAAGGGACCCATCAGCAGCAGCCTGAGGACGCATGTGAATCATGCCAAGACTCTGACCTTTGTTTGCGTATTTCACACAAGATCCAATTATACCACCTGCAGCCAAAAGGAACACTTAAAACATGTGCTTTTAAACTCCACTAAAAACTTGCATTAAAAAGGTCATAAGTAATTCATAGCACTTTTCACTTTAAGAGTACTGAAGCCAGCAATGTCTGGGCTGACCACCAATTGCACTTGGGGATCCTGTGAGTAGAGCTCCACCCCTGGGATGCTCCCATGAAGATCAGTAGAAGGACTATTCAACTGATTCTTTTCCCCTAAAGCCCCTGAAAAACAGTTTCAAAGAGTTCAGGAGCCCTGTACTTCAGGCACAATCACTGTAGTGGGAGTCTCTACTGGATCAAAGTCCCTTCTGTGAATGGAAGCAGGTCCTGCTCTAAGAAGGTCAACTCTGGATACAAGTCAATGAATTACTGAAGTGGGAATATTTCCCCTCAAAGTTATTAAAAACCAATACTTTGTAATCAATTTCTTTTTAGTAAAAAGAAGTTGCAGTAAAAGCTCTATCTCTGCCTTTTTGTTAACAGCTTAAGGGTGCTTGTCCTGGCCATAAAGCTCACCAGCTTGGCATTTTCACATAAGATTCCCTAGCAAAATATAAATTGAAAGTTTAATCCAACACGAGCAGGAAAATAAGAAAAATTGCATGCATCCTGCACACCAGCGTGCCTCCCCATAACATGCCACAACACCCTACACATAGCAGTGACTATCTCCGCATCTATCAAAAGGCTCAGAAACTGTTCACCTGGATTTCACCAACCCTCTCTTAGTGGCAAGTTAAAGTGCAAGGATTGCCTTTATTAGAGTTGGCTCGTGGGTGTCTGAATAATTTGAATGCCAAGTTTCTCTAAGCATTCAAGTGTATCGCCAAAGCTACCCAGAGGGGCTATGACAGCTCTGCTGAGCAGTATCAGGGCAAACTATCCAAAGAGGTGAAGCAGACAGAGACTGCCAGGAGTGAGCAAGTCAGAGAAGAAGAAGGGGAACTGAGGTGGTGGGATATAGTCTGTTGCACTGATAGCCCCTCAGTTCCCATAAACCAAGTCTAATGCTTACCAGGGCACCCTGGTATGGGGGGAAGGCGCTTGCAAACACTTAGAAAGAAAGTTCTTCCTTTTGCATCTTTTGATGTATCCAGGGCAACCCAAGGCTCACTTGCTCTGCTTAAGTCACTCAGGTCATACTCATTGCCAGCTGAATCTGAAAAATAGTAATGCCAGAAACCACAAAATGCTTAATTAAGCTAAGTCCAAAATATTCAGTTGACTGCAGTTTAAAGGATTTCAGTAATCCAAGCCAGGCAGCCAAGATAGCAAAATGCTATGTGATCATGTAAAAACCAAGAAGTATAAAGCAAAGACATAAGGGACGCAGGTGGCGCTGTGGGTTAAACCACAGAGCCTAGGGATTGCCGATCACAAGGTCGGCAGTTCAAATCTCCGTGATGGGGTGAGCTCCCGTTGCTCGGTCCCAGCTCCTGCCCACCTAGCAGTTTGAAAGCACGTCAAAAGTGCAAGTAGATAAATAGAAACCGCCGAAGGTAAACGGCGTTTCCGTGCGCTGCTCTGGTTTGCCAGAAGCGACTTTGTCATGCTGGCCACATGACCCGGAAGCTGTACGCCAGCTCCCTCAGCCAGTAACACGAGATGAGCACCGCAACCCCAGAGTCAGACACGACTGGACCTAATGGTCAGGGGTCCCTTTACCTATAAAGCAAAGACAGGCTGAACAGCTAAAATCACAATGAGGCACAGAGAGGGGGACCCATGACTTGTGGGAGTGGAAGAGCTTCTGCCAGCATAAAATCCAAAATGGAGGGCAGAAGACAGCCTACACAAGGCAGACAAAAAAGGAGAGGAGAAACAGAATACTCAACATCTCCAAAACATACTGAAAACTCAACATGTGTTGGCATGAACATTCTTCAAGGGCACTTACTGAGAAGAGGATTTTTTCCACCTCTTTAAAGAGAGATGCTGGTCTAGTAGGGTGGAAACCCTCTTCTTGGCAAACGCCCCGAGGAAGGTTCCTATCAACACTTCACCTGTCAGGTACTCCATTTTGTATCAGAAAAATAGTTTCATTACATTTTTTATAGAGGTTGCCTCTTTATGTTTGCTGTGCTAGGGCAAAGCCACCATTGAGACAACCCAATGTCACAATCACCATGCTATTAAGCACATAAACAGAACCTTTGGCTGGAGCAGCCAATGGATTTTGTTTAGAGTGGAATGCCTTTAGTTTCAGTGAGTTGATGGTGGTCAAACACTTCAGGTGTTATAAGGCAAATGCTTTTAAAGCAACCCAGTTTTAAGCTAGGGAAAGGTGAAGTCAGCTTTTGTGGGGGAAATACTAATTATGGTTTCTGTGGACGACAGAGTAATATGTGGCAGGGGGGATACAGATTTCTCTACGCTCTGTGTTCTTTAACCGTCTCCCACCCACCCAAAGTGCATCCTAAGGGGAAAAGAAACTATGAGTGTGTTTGAAGCAAGTCATAGCACGTGCTGGAGAGAAGGGGGAAGGAAACATGCCACCTGCAGGACATTTCTACCACTGAAGCAGAGTCAAGTGACCTTTCCAATGAATTTCCCTACATTCATTTACTTACCAGTAACTTGACAATCAACTGGAGAAGGTGGGCAGGCTAAGGCCGTGTGAAACTCAAAGAAAGTATTATAAATTCTACGGGCAGAATTAATCTCTTCATGCACAAATCTGAGTTCTCCGGGGTAGGAGGATTGATTGCAGATAAAGGTCACAGTGAAAGTGTCATTGATTCCTAAGGAGTGGAAATAAAAACATCAAGAAGTATAAAGGAACCCCACATGAGTTATTTGACAATAAAGTGGGAGCTCCAATTAGCTGCCTTTTTTAGAATTTTGCGTCTACTGAGAATTCACCAGCTATGGCGGGAAGGCCAATGATGCATGCCATCGCTGCACTTTGCTTGAATTCAGAAAGAGATGTTTTCACTCTGTGACAAACCCACCTGACAGGAACCAGAGAGAACCTTCCCACTTAACACCTCCTAAACCTATTTTCCTGGACTAAAGAAGATGCCAAGCATTGCCTTTAGGCTAGGTATTCAATCTAGCAAGCCCAAGGGCCCTATTTGACTGGGTGCTTGCTTTGCCCTTGTCAGAGCCCTCCTGCAAACACATTGCTAAAATGGGAAGCCTGAACACAGCTTGGTCTCCATTGCCCAAGGGAATGTTGCCTATTCCCTCACCTCAGTGGGCCCCTTCCATCTCCCTGTGTGAAATGTGAAGATGCTGGTGGGACAGTGAACACATACGCCGTGTCAAAGATTTGCTGTAAAATTGCTACCTTTGGTTTTATGCAGCTTCTGATCTTACTCCATTATCTTGATTCCTTTAAGAAACTACCTTTGATGAGAATCCTGGCATTGATGATAGAGCTGATTTGAACACAGGCTCACCCAATGTCTAGCTGCTTTGCCTAAATTATTGCTTGAAGTGAGAGGACTCAGGTCTAGCTCTACCCTCTTAAAGATATCATACACCTGGAAATCTACATGCCCCGATTCAGGAAACCCAATGGAGTAGCCACAGCTCTACCTGTGCTTGTGTTGCATGAAAGGCCTCTCTCAGCTGCCCCTACCTTGCAAGGAGGGCGGAAGCAAGTGGCTCTTTGTAACAGGTCGCCAAGCAACTTTACCTGTGTATTTAAGAGACAGTTCTCCTTCGGTAGACAGCTGAAGAGTTTTGTTCAGTTTCACCAAGCGAATGTGTTTCAGATCTTCTGTTTCACATCCACCAATAGAGTCAGCAGCCGGCAGGCTACTGTTAACTGCACATTCCTCTGCTGGTCCACAAATGTTTAGCTAAGAGATTCAACATACAATAAAATATCTGAGATGCCATAGAATTACTAACTTGCATCAAAAAACAAAAGGCATGAACTCAAAGGACATGAAGTCTTGTGTTTGGAAAAGAAAAGAAAAAAACATTACCATGTAGGACTTTCCAATTCCCATGGCTATGTATTTTTTTTCTGAAGCCAACGGTTCCAGGTTAAACACAAAGTCACTGTTGGGATCTTTTACAGTGCAGCTCTGTAGAAAACAAAACCATTTATCAAGAGGAGAGAATAAGATATGATAGATATGCACCATCAAAATGCTTTGATTTCCAAGTCAAGAAGGCCATCTTCCATACTGGTTAGACACAGCTCCTTGGAGACCAATTTTAAGCTCTTCTCAAGTTTTCTAGACCAATGGGTATCAAGCAAAAGATCAGAACTTGCTTCAAGGAGGATTATGGTGCCCATATATATTAACTCCTTTTACAGCTCTATTATCAGAAACAGTGCCCTGTTAAGTCACACCCAGTTAACCTTGCATTTAATTGTACAGTTGTACCTTGGTTCTCAAACGGAATCCGCTCTGGAAGTCCGTCCCGACTTCTGAAAACATTCGAAAACCAAGGCACAACTTCCGAAGGCACTCAATCGGAAGCCGCATCGAAGTTTGGCTTCCAAAAAACGTTCACAAACCGGAACACTCACTTCTGGGTTTGTGGCGTTAGGGAGCCAAAACATTCACAAGGCGTTTGAGAACCAAGTTATGACTGTACTTTCTATGTCTCACACTTCTCACTACAACCATGGGAGGTCAAATAAAAGCTACCCAACGATGCTTAAGAATTGGATTTAACAGTTTTGCTTCCAATTAAACCTGCATTTCTTTAGGGACACTTAGAAGCTAGTGAGAAATAGAAGAAGGGTGTTTGCAGAAGGGAGAGCCCCTGTTAAGACACTTTGCAAGTAGGCTTTGAGTCCATCAGAAATTTGCTCATCGTAGATCTCAAGCAGCCTCTGCTGTGCCCTTTCCCAGTTGAAGGCCTCCTCCCTGGTGGGCTGGGGGTAATGGCAAGGTGAGGGGGGGTACTTTTTTGTAAGAACTTGAGCCGGTGCTCACAAAGATCTTTGAGCTTCTTCAAGTGCTTGACTCAGGGGCTTACAAGAATGCAATAGTTCTTAGGTTAAGCTTTGGGGTGCTCATGCATCTTTGCCTCAAGCAGACATGAACAGCATTGGGTTGTAATGATGCCTGCTTACCTGTTCATATGGCACATGGGTAAAACCCCCACAAATGTCTGCATGTGTTTTCTAACCACTCACCTGAGCATCCCCTGCTGCAGTTGTGACTGGACAAGCAGCTTCCGTTTCCCACAGGAAAACTGCAACACATTCTTTCATCTCAATGAATCTTGGGCTACTACTCTGAAAATACAAGTTGTCAGAGAGTTATGACAAGAACGCTTACAAGCAGACTCACTTCAAGAGCACGACGGGGATATATTCCAAGTGTGCTGCAAATTTTCCATCCAATAATTTGGGATGGTAGGACTTCAGGTTCTTTGCTTGTAAAGCAAATGTGATCATTTTATTGCAAGGCATTAGAAATTTTCCCAAGAATAGTTTACCCTTTCCCCCCATTCAACATACACCAAGAAAAAAGTGGTAGTCAGCAAGTCACTGCCTAACACAAGGCTAGCAATTTCCGGGGGGTGGGGGTGGGTGGGTTTGAAACCGACTCTTAACAGTTGCACTGGGCAGCCTTTAAAATCATGCTTCAACTGCCAGCATAGATGAGTAGCTTTCACTCCATTTTGAAACAGTTAAGCAATTGGGCACTAGTAAGATCATTCTGCATTTCATAACTAAGGCTATTCAAGGGAGACTTGGGTATTTATCCACAAATGCTCTGTGCTCTTACATATTGGTGGTCTAATCAGATAACATTATGACACCACACTGAGAGGAGAAGCAAGATAGCTGGAAACTTACGAGAGTGGCCTTGGAGCAGACGAGATGGACAAGGCTTGTGAAAGGCTCACTCTTACCCTCCGCCGTGATGCACAGAGAGCCACCGGTATAATTTAGGAGGATTTTGCCAGGGCCTTCAACCACAGGTTCTTGTTTGGCAATCCCCAGGTTACTGATGGAAACCTCAAGCGAATCACTCTGAAATTAGAAAAAGGAAAGATAGAGTGTTTTTTATGTATGCCACAACAGCTGCTAGAATTTTGATTGCTAAAAACTGGAAAGGTGAAGAGCTCCCAACAGTAGAAGATTGGCAGATGAAGTTAATTGACTTTATGGAACTCGCAGAACTGACCGCGAAGCTCCGAGACCAGAGGGAGGAGAAGGTGGAAGAAGATTGGAAGAAATTTAAGGACTATTTGAAACATCGCGAAAAATTGGTTTTTTGAAGTGAAATCAGAGAAAGATAACAGGTGATAGCTAGTTAATGTTAGAGTAGAATAGTAAATAAGAAAGTAAGATATGGTTGTTTGCAATTAAAGCAATTAATGTTTTGAATACATAATTAAGTTTATTGAGATAAGATAAGATGATAGATTGAATTTGAAGAGTTAAGGTGAATGATTAATAAATAGTTACAAAGTTACTAAAGTAAATTAGAACTGAACGCTGGAGAGAGGACGGGGGAGGTCCCCCTAAAGAAGATTTAGAATAAGATTAAGATATTTGATAATTGTTGTGTTTTATATGCTCTTTTTCTGTTTTGTATTTGTTTGTATTGTTTTTCTGTTATTTTTTGTTATTTTGTAAAACCTAATAAATTCTTTTTTAAAAAAACAAATTAGAAAAAGGAACATCATTCTGAAGCAAAATAATTATATGATGAATTCAAGAACATATGCAATCATGCAATGAAGAGCACCTGCTGGACTGACAAGAGAAATCCAAAATCTAACTAGGCAGTGGCAGGAGTGGTGCTGCGGCATGGCCACCATTATATCCACAGCACATGCTGGCTAGGGTGGAACCTGGGCAGAAGCAAAAGCCTGTTCCTTTCTACCTGGAACTGAAACAGCAATTGGGCCTGGCTCAGATCCAATGCTGTCAAGTGAAGGCTGTAGGGCAAGCTCAGGATCTCCCTGCTCAACCCTGTTTATGGGCTATATGCAGGCTCCTGCTGGTGGGAAGCCAACAGGCTACAAATACAATTCAACCCAGCTGCACTTATGCAGCCAAAACTAGGAGCCCTGTGCTGTCCTGGACTGGGTGAGGGGAGACCTCTGCCCCGTTCAATCCTCCCTCACCAGCACAGCAGATGGGGGCTTCGACTGCATCCTAAGTCAATCTTTTAAAGTTTAGGAAGCGCACCAGTTAATTAAACACTTGGGAGATTTGCCTGCAGGAATAAATTAAGATACACAAGGGAAGAGCAGAATGCAGGCCAAATAAAAGAGTGAACAGGAACTCTACTGATACAATGCTCACCTTCTTGTATGTCATTTCACAGACAGATGCCCGCCTGTCACAGCCTGAGATGGGGTTCAAAGGTCGGCAGACATTTATGTAGTATATTTTGCGTGGACCCTGCTCAGAATTGTCCACTGCATGCCAATTATCCCTGTCTGCAGACAATGATAAACTGAAAAATGTGCAAAACAAAAATACTGAGTTTGGATACATCAATTTGTATTTTAACTTATTTTTAACAAGTTATTATCAATGGCGCAGAATTTCTTCATTCATTCATCTCATTGCAATGAGCATACTAAAAAAGTAACTGAGTTACACTGATCAGTTTTAGAGCACAAAATGAGGAAAGCAAGAATATACATACACAAACACATATTCAGGAATACCAATTACTTTATAACAAGAACTACAAATGGACAATCCTTGGCAGTAATATGTCCACACCCTCTTCCCTTCTTTATGATCCATTTGTCCGAAAATTTCGCAACACAGCAGCAGCACTGCTTGTTCTATCCATGATCTATCCATGACAATGTTAAGTACGAAATGTAAGTTTCGAGCTTTGGTCAGGAAGAACTTGCCAGCTGAGCGTTTCCACCCAGATTTTACATTCACCAAATTTTGTTTTGCTTACCGTGAAAGATCATATTGCTTCATGGTCTGAGGATCTGTGACAACACATTCTGTGGGTATTTCTGGGCAGGCATATTGAGTATACCACCTGAAGTTGTAAGTGAAGTTGTCTTCTGCCTAGATTACCATAATCATATATACACAAAACAAAGAAGTTAAAACTGCAAAAGGTGAGTAACAATAGAGTTCTTTTTTAAGCTGCCCTTTTTAATTTCAAAGTGGTATGATTCTGCTGTCACACATGGAAGCTTAACTTTTACTGTCAGAAAGTCCACTCAAATCTATGTTGATATATCCAAATGTACAACATCAGCTGGCAATGTTCTCTAACACACACTTTTCATACCTGCCCCTGTATATAGAGCTCCTTCTCACTACAGGGATGCAAGCCCTCTGCACAAGACCACTGAAATGACTGCTTTACTGGAAAACTTTTAATGCAGATTTTTTACCATAAGGGTAAAATCTATTATGGAAGTTTCCAAGAACTATCTGTTGATATTAAGCAAGCCTTCTGATGCTACTAACCATCCCACAAAGGAAGATCTAAAAAAGCAGTGTGTTATACCTCTGAAATGGCATTCCCCCTCCCCTTAGAAGGGTTTAACTTCTCATTATGTTAAACTATTGGGGACTTAACTAAGGATGTGATGCACAAGAATTATCCACAACTGGCACTCACCTGATATTCAGGTAAACCTGCGCCTGCACCACGATCACACAGGAAGGTAATATGGGTAGACCGCTGCATGTGCTTCTCGTTGTTGTACGGTGTGCCATTTCGATAGTTCAACTGAATCATTCCATCATAATAGGAGAGCTCAGAACTGGGCAACCCCAGACTCCATGTGTCTTTACCACTAAAAATATACATTAATGCAACTTCATATAGGTTTCCTTTAGGGATGCAAGTACCCAAGTACAGTACCAATGAGTTTGCATGGCAAAAGCCAATATAATGCCCTAAAGGATACATGCAGTGTCTGACAGTCCAACCTTATGGCTCATCTTTTGCCCACTGTATGAAGGCAGGAATGCCTGCTGCTATTTGCACCAGTGCTCTCTACTCAAAGCCAACTTATTGTTTGCATACTGGACCATTGCCTACATTCTTCATGATGGTACTGGAGAGTCCAACTGGTTATGCAACAGCAATTCATGGGACTGGGTTCTTGGAACCATTTCCCACCTAACATAAAACCCACCAGCAAAAATCAACAACAGGCTAAATCCATTCATGTTGACAAGGTACAACTTAAGGCATGATGTCTTATTTACAACTGATAGACATGCTATCGTCTATACAAATAGCACCTACATCAGGGGTCCCCAAACTACGCGCGAGCCATGCGCACAGGCCTCCGCAAACCCAAAAATGTGCCGGAAATGACACTTGCGCATGCGCACAAGCGATTTCCGGTGCCACGCCAACCCGGAAGTGCGCCGAAAAAAGCAAGCATGCATGCGTATGGGCACACGCTCCCCCACCCTCTGGCCCACTGTGCGATCGGTGCCAGAGGAACCAGCCTGAGGCCGGGTAAGTTTGCCAACCCCTGACCTACATGATGTGCATACCATTGAGATTATACGTTTGAAGGGAAGTGCTAACTTATGCACGTTCTAAGGTACACTATTATCTATAGCTATACTCTAGTTGATCAAGCTTAAAATATAACCCGGGTTCCAGAATGCGAATCGAGCAAAACTGTGTGCCCAATAAAGCTTTTATACTTGCATTCCTTGAACAGCAGCATCCCCATCCAAAGCTTCAAGGCACAATAATTTTGAAACAGGGTTGAGCTAAAAAGCAGTTTTGACAAGTCAGGAGTGGGGCTAAACCAATTAAGAAGTCAAACTTCCCATTGGCACAAGCCCTCAAAGAAGTCATTTGGACCCCAGATGACGTCCCTATTTTCCTTTCCTTTCAACAGTCTTCCTCTTATGTGACTCTGTTTAAGGCCACATCAAGCTAGCAGAATCTTAGCAGTCAGAAGGCTCCTAAGAACATTTTCTCAAAAGTAAGTTCCATTGAATTTAATGGGACTAACTCAATAACGGATTGCAGCAACACAATGCAATCTTGGGCATAAGTACTAAGAAGTTACTCTCACCGTGTTCAACAAAGTGTGCAACTTAATTACTACTACTACTATTAATTATAGGATAGGCGTGCCTGGCGTGCTCTGGTCCATGGGGTCACGAAGAGTCGGACACGACTGAACAGCAACAACTATTAATTATTATTATTATTATTATTATTAATTACCTGTCCTTCACCCTAAGGTTCCAGGGCAGGTTCCAGTAATTTAGTCACTATTGCATGGGTTCCTCAGGAAAGGCAAAGGACCTCTGGACGGTTATGTCCAGTCAAAGGCGACTATGGGGTGTAGCGCTCATCTTGCTTTCAGGCCAAGGGAGCTGGTGTTTGTCCACAGACAGCTTTCTAGGTCCTGTGGCCAGCATGACTAAACCGCTTCTGGTGCAACAGAACACCAGAATACATGGAAACGTCGTTTATCTTCCAGCCACAGCGGTACCTATTTATCTACTTGCACTGGTGTGCCTTCGAACTGCTAGGTTGGCAGGAGCTGGGACAGAGCAACGGGAGCTCACCCCATCGCGGGGATTCAACAAGCCCAAGAGGCTCAGTGGTTTAGACCACAGCGCCACCTGTGTTCCTCAGGACACACACAGAGCAAGAGAAGGCATAAACAACACTTACTTTTTCTTCACTTGACACGCCGCAGACTGTGACGCACACAACTGGTTTGACACGCTGCCACAAATACTGATGTAGAAAGTATAGTCACTTGTGTCTGCTAAGTAAGTGTGATGCATCAAAGGTGACAAGTCAAAAGAGAATCCTAAGCAGAAATGAATGAAAATCAATTGTTCAGCACCAAGGTTTTAAAGACTGAGAAGTAAGATGGGCAAACATGATTTAATAGACTCCATGTGCTACCTTAAAACAGTTGCCCATAAATGATTCTAACACTCAAGTTTCACAAAGTATACACACCCCACTTCAACCTACACTTGTGGCAGTATGCATGCTTAAGGACACATAACACCAGGTTTTCAATTTTCATTGCACTAGTGTAGTTGGATTTAAGAAAATACCAATGTAATGTTGCATTTTCAAGACTCTGTCACTGGATATGCACCAGCAACTTGCAATATACCTTCTGTTCTAGGTAACAAAATGTACTATTTTTTAAAGCATAAATTATGTTTAATACATAGGGTACAAAAGCATTTGATTGTTTTATTTAAACTATTTATATGCTACATTTGACTTAACTCTTTCACGGCAGCTTACAATAAAAACAGAACAAAAATACTCATGAATAGGATTCTGGGAGACCAGCAATAGAGGCAGCCCATCGCAAAATATAAATCTAGGCCAGCAACAAAAACAGGCGTTTTTTGTATTAAAAAACCACACCAAAACTTCTGGCGAAAACCAGAAGGGAAAAGCCAGTATTAAAGTCTTTCCAGAAGGCCTCTGGCAGAGCACGACAGGCAATGAATTCTGAAGTTGTAGGATTCAGTTTTGTTTTGTTTTTTTTAAGAGATGGAAACAATTCTATTCCTGCTACTTTGGGACAAGTGATGCTAGATGAAAAGAGGCAGTTGAACTAGAAGCTGGAAATTGTGACACAGACCGAAATCCCATGCCCCAGTTGCCGCTTTACCAGTTTCAACAGGTTACTCACCTGCTTGAGAGTCAGAGACTCTGCACTGGTCACCTTTTGTTTTAGACAGCACACAGGCAGCAGCAGTGTGCCATTCGAACTCATACAGGCACCCGTCGTACCCAGAACTAATCAAAACAGGAGCACTTTCCAGGTCACCTGGGAAGATACAGATAATTATTAAACGGAACCACCAAATAAACATTTGATTTTTCAAGAGACCAGTACATGTTCAGATACACAGATTAGTTACTGAAGCAAGCCAAGTGCATTACCTCAGAAGTGCCATTTTTGCATGTCCTTACACCCCCTTCCCAATTTAAGAAAGGGTGCAGGTATCATGGGAGATCTGCATGTATAGTAGGCACAGGGAGCCTCAGGCCAGAAGGCTAAATGTACCCCTCCAGGTCCTCCTCCTGCCCCTTGAGACTCTTCCCCCTAACCACTCCCCAGCCTCACATCCCTCACTGGTCTTCCCTCATACCTTCCTTTAGTGTTTTTGCCCTGCTGGAATGTGTGCCTGAACTTTGTTAAGAACTCTTATTTGCCTGAACAGGAAGATAGAGTGTGGTGGTGTGTGTGTGTGTGTGTGTGTAGAAACTAGCCTACCATACAAAGGTAAATTTTACATTTATTGTTTTGACCACTTTTGCCTCTGGCCCCATTCACCACTGGCATGCTGCCTCCAAATGTTGCCCAGCAAGAAATGTGACCCTCAGGCTGAAAAATGTAGCCTGTCCCTGACTTATGGACCTTACCACCACTGCCTTCGTATAATAAAAGCCAGAGTACTCACCTGGCTTGCATATGAGGAGTATCTTTGTTTCAATTGTCTTTTTTGGTCGACACTCATCGCCACCCGAATAGTAAAGCTGGATATTCTCTCCAACTTTTGTGGGAGCAGACATAAATGTCCCTAGGTTTTTTGTGCTATTGTCTTCACCTAAAAAGAGCCACACACAAAACAAGAAATACAGATACTTGTTTTAGTGAGCAATCCAACGTATGTCCTTTTAAGGAATTATTATTTTATAAATAGCACATACACCGTTGTATCCAACTGTTGAATGTGGTTCTTTTAACGTGGGGAACTCATACAAGGAGGTTACTCACCAACTGAGCAAACAGATGCCTCCTCTGAACAGTTCACTGCCCCTCCTTTCTGAAGTACTTGGTGACAGACGTTTATGAAAAAACGTTTCTTTTCTGTTTCCACAGGGTTACCGTCTACAGCTTCCCAATTCTGCTCTAACTCTAGAATTAAGAAATTGCATTTTAGATGAACATTCCTCTAAAAGCCATATTATCGGCAAATGAAAATGATGGACTATATGGAACTCGCAGAACTGACCAGGAAACTCCGAGACCAGAGGGAAGAGACGGTACAGAAAGATTGGAAGAAATTTAAAGAATATTTGAAAATTCATGCTAAGATTAGTATTTAAGAATTGAACTGGAAGATTAGATAGGCTACAGATATGGAAAGTATATAAGACAAAGAAAGATAGAAGTATGATAATGAAAATATAGATAAAGAATAAGATTAGATATAAATGATGATTTTATAATGTTAAGAAATTACTAGTGATGATATACAGTGAACGCAGAAGGAGAGGATGTGAGGAAGTCAATTAACAATGTTAAGGAATAAGATGTATACTGCAATTTTTATATTTTTCCTTTTTGTATTGTGTTTTTTTGTATTTTTTGTTAGTATGTGTAGTGTTTATTAGTAATGTTTGTGTTTTTTCTATTGTTTGAAAATTTAATAAATTCGTTAAAAAATAATAATAATAATAATAATAAAAGCCATATTATCTGTGGTGTTAAAATTACAGATTGTTCCCCATCCCCTGTCTAACGAATGAATGGCCATGTAGAAACTCGACTGCAGGTCAAACCACATATTACTTCTAATATAGAGAGTTAGAAACCACATTGGGTTTTTAATTATTTATTTTGTAGCAAGCACAGCCTCCTGCATTTTCATCAGGGGCCTGAAGCATGCAGGGAGGAAGGGTTCCCAGAATGCAATCCCAATTAAAATCTCTCTCCACACACACAGAGCGATTAGTATTAAGGGAAAGTTCCCATTGCCACCAATGCAGGTCTTTTCCCCTAAAGGCCAGCTGCTGCATTCTAATTTTCACCAGAACTTTGACTGGGAAGGAAAGGGTTAAGCCCCTCCCACTCCCCACACACACACACACACACACACACACACACTACAGTCCTGTTGAAAATTTCTCCTTTCTCCATGCTTGCAATGGGGCAGATTTTTGGGTTTTTTTTAAAAGCCCAGTGTACTTGCTAGTCACATACTAAAAAACCTAATACAGTGGACACTCGATCCGTGCGGGAGACGCGTTTGCAACCAGCAGCGTCCATAACCTGCAGTGCCGCGTCTGCGCACAGGCGGGTTGCAATTCGACGCTTCTGCGCAAGCGCGAAGTGCAATTTATTGGTGTTGTGGTGTTTATAGCGTAAGCAAAAATCATGTTCTTATAAGTGAGGGGATGAAAGTCACCCAGGAAAAAGAGGCTGAGAAGCATTAGTGTTCCTTGTAAGCTGGTTAGGGGTTTTGCAGTGCTTCTGAGCCCATTTCGGTGCCTGCAAAGACAGGCAATAGCACTGGCCAAGAGTGTGTTTAAATGGAGTTGTAGTGAAAAATTCCACAGACAAACCTAGGAACTGATATAACCCCAGACTTTTACTACTGTAATGCACAGATTCATGAAGTTTAAGCAAAAATGGCAACAATCCCAAAATATGGTAATTTTACCTCATGGCAGGACCAATCTGCCAAAGAGCATATTATATAAGTGCTCTAGCTCCAGGATCTCTGCTGGTTGCCTGATAGCTTAAGAATTCCAACAGATTCACTGCGTTCCAACAGTCAGAACATACAAAGCCATTTTCTGCCGATATACCACAATTCTGAACTCCGACTCTGAACTCCTTTTGATTTGGAAAGTCACCAGCCTCCGATCTGTGACTGAACAGGCTAACATCCCACGGTATTAACTTGCCAGTGGTGTAGACTTCCCTTCACACAGAGGGACTTCCCCTTCCTCTCCCCAGCAACGCATGTACCCCAAATCTGTACTGGGGGGTTGGGGGACGTTGCTAAGCAAACTGGGGTGGGCGGGTTACGGAATGGAGGAGAAAAAAGAGAATTCTCACCACCCACAGTCACCACATGGAAGGAGTATAAGCCATTTAAGATAACACTTAAAATACCCCTATATTTACTGTTTTCAGGTTTAAAACATTACTGGACATCTGAGATAAGGCAAAATGAACAAAGGTTTAAAAATGTAGCGCAATAGCACATATCTTGTTGATTTTTTTTTTAATTGCCATACCAGAATGACGAATCAATCGTGTCAAGTCATAGCGTTTCCTTTTGTCTGTAACCATACAAGGAAGATCTTCTTTTGCTACACATGCATATTTGGTCTCCCAGGTGAAGAAGTATGAGCAGTCTGTTTCTCCTGTAAACACTGGGCTTCCTTTGCCATCATTGTCTTTGAGAAGTTCATTAAAAAATATAGGAAGATTAGGATAAGGAAAATATAAATTACACAAATTAAAGCATTTATATCCCACCTTCCGTTAAAATATTCTCAGAGTGCCTTATAACTTATGATTACAACAACAGCACTGGCAGTTTACACGGAGCAGCTGAAAGCCAGTCAAAAATCTACTAAAAACCCAGGGACACCCAATTTGGTGCTGGATTAGCTGGTGTGGGGAGATACGTCACTAACCTGTTAGCTAACTGTCTCACCACAAAGAGTGAGGGCACCCAGAGGTTTGACTACTCAAGCTAAGGGTGTACATTAAAGTACTGGGTACAGAACCATCTATGGAATTTTAAGACTCTCTGAAGAATTAAGGGTTGTGCACTATAACATCTGATGGGTAAGAATGCAAGAACGGTGTTGGATAGTTCAAAGAGCCTCTCTTGTCAGTATGTCTCTGAATACCAAATGCTGGGAAATCATGCATGGAGAGAGCATGTTGTACTCTGGTCTTACTTGCAAGCTTCCCATAGGCACCTGGTTAGCCACTGAGAACAGCACACCTAAGAGCCTCACGAGCCTAAAAGCAAAGCCACCTGCTGCTTTGCTCCCAATATCTGAACTCTCAAGGAACATGCTGCCTCTGAACAGGAACGTTCTATTGCTCTCATAACAAACACCCAGTTATATACCAATCCTCCATTAATTAGAAATCCTCTTCCCTACCCACATTTCTTAAATGCTTGTATAACTTTTAGATTTCAGAACAAAAGGAGCTGCTAGCATTCAAGTGGTAGAGGGCTGCGGTGGGGCAGCTGCAAGTATTCTTGGAGGACAACAGAATATTGCTCAAAGCGATCCATAGATAACTAGCATGATCATTACCTGCCGTTTGATTGCATTCAAAGTTTATGACAGTCATTCGCTCAAATCCAGAGCTGCAAGGATCTCCTCCTGGGTATGTTAGAATGAGGTCTCCATCAGCATACCTGATTTCAAAAGCCAAAATGGTGAATGTTTAAATATATCTTATCTAATTTAAGGAACAGAAATAGCTCACCAGTGGCCCACACTCAATGAAAACCAGAAAAAGGTTCATTAGATGGGTATCACAGCTCAAAAGAGGCAAACAGATTTCTAATTTGGAATGTTATCCATTTTAGCTCTACATCTGTCTAAAAGATCTTTGTCTTGTTAAGGTCTTCTCTTCCAAAACTAAGAGCAGAAACTTGACAGTAGAACCAGAGTCCAACAGGATTGTCCTCCACAACACACTTTGAATTAGTTGGTTAGAGCGTAGTGGCAATAATGCCAAGGTTGCGGGTTCAATCCCTGTACAGGTCCATATTCCTGTATGGCAGAGGGTTGGAATAGATGATCCTCAGGGTCTCTTCCAACTCTAAGATTCTAGAATCTAGAATTGCCAAGAACCAACACTGCATGCAGGAGCTTTAGTTCCTAACAAATACTAACCCTCAAAGACTGTTTTCTAATTAAGCACTCACCTCAGAGTTTGATGGGTAAACCTTCCTGCCACTTTCTGCTGAAGAACATCTGCATGTTTGACCTGGCATGCTGAAGCATCGGCATCACTGCAGTAACCTCCAGCTGCTTTGCCACATACATTCAGATAATAGGAATACTCTTCTCTGTCTTTAGCAACGTAAGGTGTGACATACGCTAAAGAAAGGAGGGTCGGAATGATTGAAGCACATATTTGGTAAAAGTATTTAGGTGACTATACAGACAGAAATACACATTTACAGCCACAGAACCTGTGTGATCAGTTTACAGCCCTGTCAGTGAGCTGCTTGTGTTGTCATCTCATGCCCCACAAACTCACAGCTGCATCGCTGTTCAGCTCTTTCTTCAGAAACCCATGCAAAAACTCCAAAGAACTTTCAACCACAATGTGACACAACACACACATTTGGTTTATGCAAGTTAAGGATTGTAACTACGGAGGCCAATGCAATCTACAGCTCTCTTCTTCCTCACCGTCAGATTTAGACAGAGGCTCTGCCAACAACTCACTAATCATGGTTTCAACATCTGGTGAGCAGAATCCAATTCTGAGGTTTTGCAATATTAATGTGGGCATGTTGGTACAGTCCGCACAAACTGCATCACCTCTGGGTGGAGGGGGAAGAAACAGTCTCCAGCCACCATGAGCTAAGAAGCTGGGTATTAGGGACTTACAACCTAGTTTTCTCCTCAACAGCTCAGCTCTGGGGTCCCCAACATGGAGTGTGTGGGCAGCACAACACTCTCAGACAACTACTCGTGGTGCCCACCAAGGCCCTGACTCTTCAAATTTATTTTTAACCAGTTTTATTCTTATTTCTTTTTGTTATGGTAGTTGTGAATTTTTTTTGGGGGGGGGGGGTTGGTTTTTTAGGTCTGAGTTTTGCTGTGGGCATCCGGGGCAGGAGGTAAGCATGAGCAATTTTCTTCTGTGGAAAAGGGTATTTGTGTGGTTACCAAAATGTTGGCTTGATTCCCAAATGTGCCATTGTTCCTAGAAAATTTGGCGACCCACGTTTAACTTTTCCCGTGCAGCTAACTATTTATACAAACTACAGCTGTGCCCTGGATTCAGCCACATCGAGCAGATTCAGGGGAATCTGGGCTTGGGACAAGTGAAGTCAGGCTGAAACAGACCCAGGCCACACAGAGTAACCAGGGGTGGAGAATGGGGTGGGAAAGCTGCTGATTCCCCAGCACATTCTCAAACCTCTGGGATGCAGGTGCTTCCTTTGCAAGGCTCTTCCCGTCAGGAAAGTAGCTTGGAAAACAGCACCCCATAAGTTGTGGGCACTATTTTCCAAAGGTGCCCTGCAGAATTCCATCTTTCTCCCACCTCTCCCCCCCTGCCCCCCTTACAGCCTGCTCCCAATGATTTATTGCCACAGCAACTCCCTGGGCCAACTACTACCAGCTACACCTGGGCTGTAGAAAGCTGGTGATGCTGGTACTATGGGAGGAGCAAGCAAGGAGCCATGGGAGCAGAGCATGTGGTCCCTGGGTTGGGGAGGCTATGCACAGCCCTACAATAAGGAACACTTTCAACACAGACCAATTTAGAAATGGTGCAACTCTATACAGGACTATACCACACACTAGCACCAATGTTGTAGTTGCTTCTTCCTCTGCCATAGCTACTAACTTGGCTTATATTGGTGCCACTGCCTCACCAATATAAGCCAAGTTAGTAGCTATGGTAGAGAAAAAAAAGAGGGTGCTTACCTGGAATTTGTTTGAGGGGTGTCAAATTCACATAGATACCATGCTGCTTGCTGGTCAGGACACAGTTGTTACTCTCTAGGTAGTCTCTGTGACAGGCAGACTCTGTAACCCATTCAATCTCGTACTGGCAGTTACTTTGAGCAGTGAGTCTGGGACTTGTCACCTAATACAAAAGGGAAAAAAAAGTGTGCCCCGAAGGGTGAAGAGAAACTCCCTTGGGTTGGCTCCAAGTTATAGCCCCCTATAAAGTTCAAACAGCTTATTTTGCATACACACACACTCGCACACACAAGATGTGCTGTATGGAGTAGATCCACAACAAAACAAGCAACAGAGCTTGTAATTTTATTGTGTGGAGGGAGGGGGGAAGAGAAAGAGAAGCTGCTTCCCTGAACTGCACCCCATGATGCTTCTAGACTTCTACCGCTTTGTGTTGGGCTAGGACCTGGGAGATCAGGGTTTAGGTCCCCCCTGTGCCATGAAGTGGAGTGACTGTGGGTGATCTTTGGCCTAACCTTCCACACAGGGTTGCTGTGGGGATTAAATGAGGAGGGAGAGAATGATAGAATCATAGAGTTGGAAGAGACCAAAAAGGTGAGAGATAAATGCAATGAACAAATAAATAATATCCCAGTTTTAACTAACTTTTGCTTAGAACAAGCCAGAGTTTCCCTAGTTTGTATGTTCACAGACTAACCTATCATTTAGTTCATTTAGGTCACTGTATCCATGTTTTAAATGAAAATATAGAATAATTGAGTTGGAAGCTGGCTCAAAAGTAATCGAACCCAACCTCCTGCCAATGCAGGAAATCCACTGCTACACCGTGACAGGGGGCCATCCAACCTCTGCTTAAAAAACAACTTTAGGGCCAGGATTTTGTCCACCAGTTTCTGTCATCAAGCAACAGGATTTGACACCCCAGGTATCAGTTACCTCTTTTTTCCTCCCCTCTGGGCACACAAAAGTAACAGTCACTGCTGGATCATGGTCACCACAGAAGTCAGGCCTCTCATTTTCATTGCTAATTTTGCGTTCGTATCTCAGGGAAAGCCTGGAAAAATGGGGGGGGGTGTTTGAGAGAGGAGACCGTGTGAGGCATGCAGAAACAGCAAGAGTGGAATTTAATACAGCTACCTTATACTTTTAGTTTATCAGCTACACTGGCTCCCAGTCCATTTCCGACTACAATTCAAGGTACTGGCTATGTATTTTGGAAAGCGGTTTGTTCATCTGTTCTTCCTAGATTTGGGTGCATCTCTAGATATCACTACAAAACTCAGCATGAGGGTTCCCAAGGTGAGGGAAATCATCTCTGTTCATGTTTGGATGCCGGAAGCCATTTTGAATCAACATGTTGGGCCAAAAGGTGACTTTGGTGTGTTTTCACTCAATTTTTGGCTTGCCAGGTCCAAACTCACAAATTATACTATCCATTTAAAAATCACAATATTTTTCTTCTTTTTTTACAAGTTTCTGGCAATGCCGGGCACTCCCCGCTAGTTACTTACAAAGCCCAAAATGTCTTGGGACCAAGCTGCATGAAGGACCACCTCCTTAGGTGAATCTCCATTTTTCCAGCTCAGCTGTTGCTGTGCAGTTGCTTTCTGAGGCAAGGTTGGTGACAACATTTGGGAGAGATCTCTGAGGTGGCCCTCCATATGTGTGGAATTTCCTGTCCCAAGAAATTACCTTTCTCTTTTTAATCCACCAGCAGATGGATAGGTAGATGGATAGGCTAGGTAGTCCCTCCCCTTACCTGGCCAATCCCCTGGCAATGCCTCCCCCAGGCAGGATTGGGCGCTTAGCTGGGGTAAGCGGAGACCCCAGGTATCCCTCCTGGGGGAAGGCGCAGCCAGTCCGAACTAACAGGTGTCGCCCAGGAGCTCAAGAGCTGCACGCGACCACGCAAACATCGCCCCCCATTTGATGTGGGGAGCGATCATTCTCTTTTTAATCCACCAGCGGATGAACATATTTCCCTTCATACAAATGGTTGGTTCTACTGCTGCTAAAGGAATTGAATGCAAGCGCCATTCTTCGTGTGCTTTTTACCGTTTAATTTGTTTTAATGGCTGGATCATTGTTGCTTTGTTGGTTGATCTCCTATTTTATTTTTTGCATTTTTAAAATTATATGCAGGTTTGTTTTAACAACTTTGATTTTTTATGAGTAACGGTATTTATTTTTACAAACAGATGTCTGCTGTTATATTTGTAATATGCTTTGAGCAACTCTTTTGTGGAAGTCAAAGCAGGACACAAACTTACTAAGACGACTAATAAAATTTAAATATTAAAAAAGTTTCTAGCTCTTATAAGCTTTACTGTCGTCCAGAAACAAAAACCAGCTGGATTCAATTATGGATTAAAGAAAATAAATTAAATGGAACTCTTAAGCCACCAGTATTCCCAACAGCAACAAAATAATTTGAGTGCTAAATGGTACACTGTACTTTACAGTAGACTACTTTTGAAATCATTTACTAAGATTGATATTCAAATACTAGACACTTTAAAGCAGAGAGGGGGAACTTGTGGCCCTCCAAATGTTGCTGACTACAATTCTCAAAATTCCTGACTGCTGGCCATACTTAAGGGAGTCAAAAATTACTGTAGGGGAGCCAGTTCCTTCACCCTGGTTTAAAATGCCATAAGATTGAAGACATACCTGTTTTTATCAAGCTGCTTGAGTTGTTCTTTAGGATGTCCCAGGTCAAATGCATGACCACCCTTTAGCAGGCAAGCTGAACTGCCCTCTGGACAACCCTTTCCTTCAACAGAGGATTTTCCTGTAAATATAATGTTTAATATAAGAAATAAGACCATAGGTAAGGTTTCGGAAGGATGTTAGGGCAAAGTCTTCCATTTAAATCTTTAGATGTAAACTTAATTTTGACCATGTATTGCATAGGAATAAATGGGCCGAGGAGACTGCTGGGCAGTCTGAAAAATCAAAGCTACAGAAATCAAAGATTATCTTTACATATAATACCCACTAAGCTGGAGGAGTAGGCAATAATTATCTTAACATCTTTATGGCTGCAGAAACATTCTAGAATGGCAAATGGTATTCTGTTCAAGATACCCAGAGTGGAAAAAAAATTAATTTACCAAATATCTGCATGCGCTATGCATATCAACAACAGTTCCTGGCTGAATGGCTCTCTAGAAACAATACTTCAGAGAATATGAACAGTCTTTTAGTAACTCTCGAGTTACGTCTTACTGTCATAAGAGGAATAAGTTTTACAAACTAGTATTACCCCAGTGATCTGTTAAAAGTTTGGAATAATCTCAACTCCACATATTATCCTTATTTGGTATTGTTTCCTAAAACTCGCAAGCTTTTATCAGCAACTTAAGATGGGCAAAGCCAGTTCTAATAAGGTGTATTGATCAATCTACTAATGATTGATCTATTATCTGCTAATATCAGAAGCTGAGCAGGGACATAGATGACCTTTTACTTCGTTTTCTTCAGCACTGTGTTAGAGAGGAAATGTCAGGACAGGAACTTGGAAAACTGACAGCATTTGAACTACAGAACCTATAACAATCATGTGCAAGAGGAAATCTGGGAATGGATGTAGTTCAGTAGCAGAACATCTTTTCTGATAACAAAAGGCCCCAGATTCAAATTCCCAGCACTTCCAGGTGTGGCTGGAAAAGACTCCTAACCCAAAACTTAGGAGAGCTGCTGCCCAAGTCAGCAATACTGAGCTACGTGGACCAATGGTCTGACTTCATATAAGACAGCTGCCTGTGTTCCACTGTTCCTCTAAAAAGCCTAACAAATCTTAATTGTTATATATATATATATACATATATATTATATATATGATGCAAACAGAGAATTTAGGAATGTTTGAACACAGGGGATTTGTTTTCTATGTCTCTTATACTGAGGAAGTCCACTGTAAAATTGTTTTTTGGGGAAGCTCAGTTGGCACAGCATGGGACTCTTAATTTTAGGATCATGGTTTGAGCCCCAACGTAGGGCAACAAGATTCCTGCATTGCAGGGGGTTGAACTAGATAATCCTCATGGTCTCTTCCAACTCTACCATTCTATGACTCTAACACATGGAGGCTGGAAAAGGGTTACTCAGGCATATCTTGGTTCATATTTGAAAGGGCTGAGGCAATACTCTTTTCTGAATGCATCTGAGGTTTGATTGTTCAGATGCATTCAAGATTCTGCTAGGAAAGAAAATGAGCTCTTAATCAATTAGAGATGTGAAAGCCTGGTGGTGTGGACAGAAAAATGGAAGGGAATCTCTGTTCTTAATTCTGACCTTAAGAGAAAAAAGAAGAAGCATCTCACTCCATCTATATAACCAAGGCAATGGCCCATTTGGAATATGTATCCCAAAAGCAAGTCCCCCCCCCAAAAAAAAGTTCATTACAGTCAATACAAGATCATGTAAAACAGTATCATGATGCATCTAATAAAATATCTTAGTGGCCCAAGGAGTCACCAGATACTGCAAAGTACTGACTAGCAAAATAATTTTCAAAAATAAATTAAGCATGCTTCAACCTGTTTAAAAAATATGTATCAGACTGTTTACAGGAAGGTGCGTTTCAAGTTTCTAAGGGGAAAATGTGACTCAGATGAAAAACAAAAAGCAGGCATATTAGACACACAATGTATGCCAAGGTTCAGACCTATGTTTCTACAGACATTGATGTAGAGCTCCACGTCATCATCCGAGTCCTCTACCAAGTATCCTCCAGAAGTTTTAATCAGTGGGTTCAAGTCACGTTTCTTCAAGTCTTCATCAAACACATAACAAGGCACCTAGAAATTAAATCATGCTAATGACATACAGAAGAGAAAGCATCACACCATTTCAGAGACCATTTCACACATTTCAGGAAACAATCCCGATACAGACACTCCCATTGGAGATCTGCCTATGGAAGAATCATGCTTCAGCATGTATAGCTGATGTAGATATTGCATCAAGTTTTCCTGAAATGGTTAGGTAAGTGCATTGCTGCCAATGAAAATTTGCATTAATTCAATGTACTGGTTATATAGCTCACCAATGGAACCAGGTTGGGACTAGAATGCTTAGAAGTATACATTAGGCTAGTCAAGGCTCCATTGTCCCAGAAGGGTCCATTGCAGCCTGGAGCCCTCTCTGACTGCTCTGTACTGCCATTATGATTTGCTCACTAGGAAAACCAGCAACAGGACTAAGGAGCAACCACACCCACCTCCCTGTGTTCGCCTGCCCTCTCCCTGTTCTTGCCGTTGCCACATGCTCTCTTGCGTAGCACTGAGCATGAGGTTGACAACTTTCCTTGTAATGTGGGTCCCATGTGGTTCCCAAGCAGTAACCCTGAGCAAGAGATTTTAACAGGTGGGCGGGACAAGCCACCAATCATGTGATGTCATATGATTGGCAGGTGGCATCACCACCCTCCTTTCAACTTTGGCCCATGAGACTGATCCTGATCAAGACCTGACATGTGGAGCCAAAAAGGTTCCCCACTCCAGCCTAGAACTTGAATTACCTCTTCAGTTGGTTTAAACAAATCTTTCTTGCAGGCCACATATGTCTTCCATTCAAAGTAGTGCACACAACTGGTTGAAGTCACAAATTCTGGGGAACCCTGATTAAGAAATTGACAAAATACAAAAGTGTGCTATCACTCATTATTAAACCAAAATCAGAAAGCTTAATCGTTCAAATGGGTAACAGAAACCAATTACCTAGAGCCAGAACAAGAACAAGAACACTCTAGCAGGTAATTAATTGCTGAATGACTTTTCATTGGCAAGTTGGCAGATATGGAATGAAGCCAGGAATATGAAAGTACATACACATAGTGTACCACAAACTAAGGTACTTGGAATAACAGGACAATTAATTAGAATGTTTGGGAGATTAATTCAGTTTCTCAGATGCCTTAATTAACATTCACTTTTATTTCCCGATTATACATGAAAAACATGCCCCAGTAGCCCAACTTTTTATAGATCACAATTTTAAGCTGCTCTGGCAGTCAGTTAACGTTGGCTGAGAAAACAGGTGTAACTAAAATACAATACATCTTACAGTCAGTGTGTGTGTGTGTGTGTGTGTGTAAACTGATTAGCTGTACAGCTACTGAGAAATAAAAACAAACATTTGGTTTGCGTATCCCTTCTAAATGAAGCCCATGCACTCCAGAAGAGCCAAGGAAACACAATATACAGATAGCTTTATAGCAGAAAGAATCTATAAATTAAAAGTAACAGATGCCGTATTAAAAGAAATAAAGCATATGAACTGACATTAATTCTTTAAAATATATATTTTAAAAATGCATTTCACAACATGTTTGTATTTGCATATTGTGATTTATAATTTTGTATTGGTTATCATGTTCAATGTTTTAATAATAAAACTTAGTTTTCAAAAACATTTAAAAAAATTCAGGAAAATATGTCCTTGCATATATTTTTAAAACAAGAAAGGTTTTTGGCAATAATGCCATACTGACCAGAGTCTTCCCACAATAGAAATTAATGTTGCTTTGTAATTTGTGCTCAGTTCCTTGCTGTGTACAAGTCTGCGTAGTGCTGAACTCCAAGAGCAGTTTAGAACTTCTCATCAGCGAGGAGTCCCCTAAACAAAGCAACAACGAAGTTAAAATATATTTATACCGCTGCCTTTTACTGTGTAAGGCTAATAGAAGCTTGGGCCAAATTGGTTTTGACAATCCACACAAGCCTTCCGGAATCCAATTTTAACCAATTCAGAACAGACACTTTGAAATAGATCTTCTGTAATTCACAGGGTAAATGCCTGTATTTCAAAAGCTTAGTACAGGGCATAATGTAGTTTAAAAAAAAAAAAAGCCCACCTGATAATCACTTACAGAGAAAACACATTTGTCTTGATTACCTTTATGTGCAAAGATTTTGCTATACATGTTTTGGGGTAGTATAACACCTTCATGAGAAATCCCTTTAGGTTAAGAATGGATAGAACAATACCTACTGCTGGAAGACTTAAAAGTCCCGTTAACCTGCTCTCATTCCTCTGATTACTTGGTCACCTCAAGCCCAGAGAGCAGCCAGCAGAACTCCATGCTTGTGCAATGGGGCTCCCCTACATCCATCCCTTACGAAAACCCTCAGCACCCAAAGCAAAGATACTCCCAAGGAATGAGAACCCTTTTCAAACGGTGTGGGATGAGGTACAAGGGGCTGCAGGGGGTGGAAAGCTGGGAAGAATTCTGCAGGGATACTTGTGCACACGGAAGGGTCTTGCCCTGCTTTGGAGCCAAGCCATATAGAAGCCATATAGAGCAGAACAAGGGCACCTCACTCAGCTAGTCCTTTTCTGTATGTGGATTTTGACCTTGAATGAGTAGGCTGGCTTGTGACTTAAGAAGCATTTTAAAAAACCAAAGAAACGTCTATCTCTATTTCATCTTTCTAGCTTTGAGGAAGTTTAGCTTTCGTGATGAAGAGCATCCAGTCAGGTGAGCCTCCACCTGCAGTCTGATGCAATACAGCTTCGCAGAGGCCTCTGTGCAAAGTAGGCCTCTGTTCTTTTTTCTTATTTTGGCATACAGCCAAAACATGAAGCTGGAGCTATTCACTCACCTATCTATATTGCACCTTTCCATTAAAGGTGTTCAAGCCAGCTAATGCAACAAATACAACAAAAAGCAATAAAAGGAAAACCCAAAAATAAGGATCTTAAAATCATCTATAAACACACACACACACACACACACACACACACTAAAACTAATTGAGACACACATCGTATGAATCAGAGGCCCAGCTAAATAAAATGTATCTGCCTAGCAAGCCCTCCATGAAAAACTGAAGCCTAGTTCTTCCCTAGCTGGGTCTAAGCACAGAGTCTTCAGTCATCTGACTACAATGCATTCTTAGTATATGGTCATGTATTCTGTAAGTGCATAGAAGACCCTGCTCGGTGAGGCAAATGTCTCATCCAGTCCAGCATCCTGTTCTCACCGCTGCCAACCAAATATCTGTGGGAAACTCAGGAGGAGGACCCAAGCACAAGAGCACTCTTCCCTCCTGTGGTTTCCTGCAAAATATATGCAGAAACATGCTGCCTCTGACCACAGAGACAGAGCATAGCTTTCACGGCTAGTAGCCACTGACAGCCTTATTCTCCATGCATCTGTCTAACTCCATAAAACTAAGAGCACAGTGTCTGTGGGCAGCACCCTATTTTTTAATTATATCATGGTTTTAGCAAATGCATATGGGAGGCATGATTTCTCCTTCGTGTCTCATTTCTCCATGTTAGTGCACACTGATATATTCTTATAACAACGCCGATGCATTTGCCAAGGAGTTTTGAAGAAGTCTTTAGTGTGCCACCATCCAGAAATACTTGTGTACAAGTTACTTCAATGAAATTCCCTCTCCTTTAGTCTTTTTCATTCTCTTGTGACTATGGCCACGTCCAAAGCCCGTGAAGATACTCAGCGGGACATAGCTAGCATCACTGCTGCAGCTTGGACTTTTGCCAACTCAGAAAGAGTGAAAATAGATTCAATTTTTGACTGGCTTTGCCAGGACTATTAGGAGTTGTATATTGCTTAAAAGGAAATCAACTCCTTTCGTTATTCCACAGTCAGGGGCAAGAGATAGAGACAGTCTGCGGCTATGAAGGTCAATGGCTCTCTTCTTCCCCATCCCTGAGAACAAGATACTGGCTCCAAAGCTCAGCTTACATTGACAAGTAAGAAGTCTAACCCTCTACAACAGCTGCCAAGGAAAGCCCTTGAAATAATCCAGAACTAATATTCTCTTGAGGCCTAATTGCGAAATTGGAAATGTTCTATAGGATGTGCTCTATTTGAAATTGAAGTCCAGAGGTTGGAGGATGATAATTTAATATCACCCTTACAGCCACCTTGGAGGTGGTGTGCCACTCATCTACTTTTAAAGCAAGTATCCCCCCCACTCTCAAGAGCATATTTTGGGGCGAAGTGGGAGCATGCAAGAGGGATGAAGGCAAAGTCTTGTTGCACAAGCAGAAGCCTGTTCTGCAGGCAGATCAACCTATGGTTCTTTCCAAGGAAGAGAGGGACAGAAAAAGCTTTTTACCCACAGCTTCAAGCTTTCTAGAACTTTTAAATCTTTATTTAGGGCAGGGAACATGTGGCCCTCCACCATCACTAATCAGCAGTTTAGGGATAGTGTGCTGCTCGTGTACCACTTTAATTGGCTCATGGCAGAGAGATGGGTTTTATGAAGCTTCTAGGCTGAGCTGGTCATGTCACACCCCTCTCTCTGAACCCATTTTGGGGAGGTAGCCAAGGTATGTAGAAGGAATAGCAGGAGCAAACCAAATCCTCGTTCTGAGGGAAAGCTAGATCACAAGGGTTGAGAAAAGCTAGCTGGCTCCTAGCATCACAAAGGTTATGAGGCAAATGAGAGACCAGAGCACCCCAAAACAAAAACTTTGCCCACATACCCTGCCTGCTGCTGCAAGATTTCATGTGCACAAACCATTTTGTCGTAACGGATTGAGTTATTTCTGCCTCCTCAAGTTGCTGGCTGAAAACAGAACCATACTGAACTTTAGGATGCCAACCCACATACACATGCCATCACAAGCCAGGAAAGAAAGAATAGATTCATTTTAAAGCAGTCCTTATCAGTTTAAGCCATTCTCCTCCCTTTGCACACCACACCCCAAAAGTCAACTGCTGCAAAGGGCAGGCGATATAGCTCACCAACAAGAACATGAAGCTTTCAGGACAAGGTAAGAAACCCTGAACACAGGCACATGGAAGAGAATTTGATGGGTGGCATTTCATATTTTAACATCCCTATAGCAGACAAACCTCTGGACTTACCTACTGAGAAACTGGCATTGCTTTTTACGTCGTATGCACAAATGGTACTCGACCCTCCACAGCCTGTGGCACTACCGCAGAGGTTTATTTTGTAGTGTACTTTATCTGGATCAACAGCTTCCCACGTATAACTGAAAAAGAGAAGCAGACAGGAGGTACAATGAACATGTGCTGCCAAACTACACATTTCAGCCCAGGCTACTCATCAGCTTCTTAAATCTAGCAAACCTTTTCTTCATATTTAACACACACACACACACACACACACACAGGAGCTTTCCAGAACACTGTCAGGCAATGCAGAGAGATGCAACAATGAACATGTTTTCAGATTATATTCTGAAGCAGTTTAACCAAAATAAAAATTCAGCTTCACTAAACACAAGCAAGCCATCTATTGTCACCTCAAAAACACGGAACAAACTAAAAGTTGTGAAGCGCCCTGTGATCTTCAGATGAAGGGTGGTATAATGATAATAATAATATGATGGTGAGGATGTATTGTTTTCTGAAATTAGCATTTAATGCTCAGGAACGCAAGACACTGCCTTCCATAGAGGTCCAGCTAGCTTCAGTATTTCAGTCCTACCTGGAGACACCAGGGATCAAACCTGAGAACTTTTGCATGCAAAACATATGCTCTACCTACCACCAAGCTACAGCCTCTTTCCCAGAATGTCATAGAAGATTGGCCATTAGTTCAGGGGGACACTTTTCCATCTGCAATTAAGATTTCAGTAACAAACTTCTAAGTATCTATGTACCGGGGTAGCTAAAAAGATGTTTGAGGACTAAACTCCCATCATCCCTAACCATTGGCCATGCTGCCTGGGACAGATGGGTGTTGGGAGTGCAACAGGCTTTGTACCCACCTAGTGGAAAACATTAGACAGAAGATTCAACGTGTCTTACAGAAGATAAAAGCAAATCGTTATTGAGAACTGAAGTGGCACTTAACACTTCCATTTTCACATGTGTGTTTATTGAACAACAGGTCCTGTTCCCCCCACATGCAAACATATTCACCCTTGGAAACATATGTATTTCTCCCAGTGCTGTCACCCATACAATATTCATAGGTGCTCTCATCTCAGGAGCCTTAACTATATTGGCCTGACTAACGACATGGGAGAAGCTTCTCCATGGAAAGCCCCCTGCAGCTGAGGTCATGTTTAAAATGACTCAACTAATCAGACAAGAACTTGGACCACACGAGTTTCAACTATGCAATCTGGCACGGATTAAACATCCAAAAGAAAAGCCGTATACTTTTCCTTTTTTAAAAAAAAAAAGGTTGGTGTTAACAGAGAGAAAAAGCTTTCAGTTTCCAGTCCCAAATCATGAGACTTTTAGTCAACTGGAATGTATTTGTTATGCCCATGACACAAAGGCAGGCAAAGGGAAGTACGGGCTACCTAATGCTGTAAGCAATACTACAGTAGTCATGGCCCACTTCTCACCAAGGGAGCCAACCTGACTCAAAGCAGCATTGCTTGTAGAGCTGGGTATTTGACTGGCTCAAAACAATTCAGTCAAGTAATGGTCAAAGTACTTAAAACAACATCAGAAGAGTATACTTTTAAATCAACAAGTCTGATACTTGTGCTCATTACAAAAGCAACTTAAATTGTTAACTGTTTTGCCATGGGCCCACAGATCTTAGCTAGCCCTGGTAGCCAAGCAGCGTCACCAAGTCTGCCAAGGTGCGTGGTCTTGTTCCCAGTCTCACATTGTGACAATGGTCACCATCCTTGGTTCCAAGAAAAGTATTTTCCCAGATGCTAGTGAGGCACACAACACCGATATTGGACCAGCTGCACTTCTGAGCAGAATTTAAAGTGCCTGTGCTGAACTTGAACCCACTGAATGGTTTGTGGTCAGGTTATCAGAACGAGCCCCTTCACTGGTACAAACCTGCCTGCACTCTGAGATAAATTCCAGAGGTCCTGTCTCTAAAAATCAAAGATACTGAAAAGGTTGTTTATCTGGAGTCTTCCATTTGCAGCCCCACATTTGTGGAAACTCCCTCCCAGGCACAGGACAAGGTCTTTCAAGTAGCGCGCGCACACACACATTTGTGAACTCTCACCCAAGTGATATACAAATGGCCCAAACAGTACAAGCTTTTGAAACTCACTTATTTCAGATTGTTTTTTCTTAATGGGTAGAAGGTTTGATTGCACCCCAAAGGCACACTCCTCCATTGTTTCCCGATAGCTATCAGCAACAACAAATGGTGCTGATTCTGGAAATCATTTTAAGTTGTTACAGCTAATACAATAGTCTATTGTTTTAGTTAGACTGCTATTTTAAATAATTTCAACTGAAATATAGATGACATTTTATACCCAAAATAAATTGTCATTTTAGGTAAGATGCCCTGTGAGGGCCTTGCCCAAGCGACAGCCTAGAAATGTTTAAATAGATATGGAATGTGGGGCTTTTAGGTGAAGCTGCAAAAGATTAATAAATGGGGTGCAGGAGACGAGGGCCTGTGCAGAGGTAAGGCGAGAAGTTATGGGAAGGCAGAAATGTGAATTAAGTCTAAAAATAGTGCACTAGGCACTGGAACAGACACAGTGTTCCCGTATGGACAACCGTCACTCTCCATCCACTCCACCATCCACCATAAGACCAGCTCTATCAGATTTCTCCTGCCACTGTCATCTCTAGTAGCCATTCCATCAGGCTATAGGACAAGGAGACATATAAAACTGCAAGGCCCCTGCTGTAACACCAACACATTTTTACTCCTCACCTCCTTGTAATCTTTCAATTCCTGCTAGTCATTACAATAATTCTGTAACTAACAAATGGTGCCCAAGATTGCTTTTCTGTCCTCCCTCCCAAACTGCATCTACTCCAACAAGGCATCTAACAGTGAGATATTTTTTTCCTTAATCTATTGCAAAGCACCATTGAACTGCATGAGGTCAGGGCTTAACTTTCTAAATATTCCCCCTTCAAAAAGCTGCAACCCATCCTAAATGGAAAAATATGATAGATGGCTCGCACAGATTGCCCTCCGTAATTTTTGGATATGATCTCTCTTCTGGAAATGCAACGTTAGTAGTGGCGTAAATCTGCCCATTTGCACTGTGTTGGATTTCAACACATTGTGGATAGTTAAAATTTATCAGAAGCATATATTGATTTTTTTTAATGTGGCTTTATACTAAAGTTTGTATATTGTTCACATCTTGCATTTAAGAAACAATGTTCTAAATATTTCAATACTCCTACCTCAGATAAGAGTATAATTGGAAAAATCCCAGACTCCACACTGAAATTTACCAAGGGAGATCATATTTAAAATGCTGGCAGGAAAACAATAAAGAACAGGACATATTCAAACAAAATACCATATAGATATATTTTTTTTAAACCAAGAAAATATAGTCATTTATGTAGGCAGTTGTGAAAGATCATGAAGCTATAATTGCAAGCTGACATGCAGAAGATTGACTAAGGTGAAGTTAAGTGTTGGTACCAGTGGTGTTGAATTTAGAATATTTTTGTATTTTCCAAGTTTCAACAATTTGTTTTGTTGTTGTTGTTTTGTTTTTGGTAAACATCACTACTTATATATATATTTTCTGAAAACAAATGATATTGATAAAGACACACATCAGGTCGTCACCAAGTCAGTTTTAATCTAGACTCAACTAGGCTTTTCGTAAACTTCTGCTCTATGCTCAATTGCAAGTCTGCAGGCATAGGTCATCTACATGCCAATATTACCTGCCATGTTCTACTTTATACAATGGCAAGGTTGGAATTGCTAGTACAGCACAACCCAACAGTTTAATAAATATACACAGAGAGAGAACAACCCACTTGCATTGGAATACTACAGAGATTCTCTAAAACAATGAATTGCTTTATTCATTGGGGAAATGAAGCAAAAACCTTTTCAGTGAAATCCTGCAGGTACAGCTCACCTCATTCACACAATGAGCCACTGTTTGTGTTGATTCAATGTGGGATGCATTTTTGCACACATAAAGAGTGCTTTTCCAACTTAACAGTAGTCCTGAACAAAATGTACTCAAAGTATAACCAATTTCTTCTTTTGGTTTAAAATTGTGTGTACAATTCAACATGAAAGCCTCTTTCCACTTCCACGCAAAAATCAACAAAACAGAAGAAACAGATTGTAGTGTAACATAGTGGCCAAAAGACAAAGCCAAGAATCAGTGCAGTCCCCTGATCCGAATGTCACTTCTGCCATGAACTCAATGGCTGACCCTACTCAAGCATTCTTCTCTCTCAGTCTGCGTATCCCCATTTGCAATACAGTGGTACCTCGGGTTAAAACACCTCGGGTTACAAACACTTCGGGTTACTGACTCCGCTAACCCGGAAGTAGTACCTCGGGTTAAGAACTTTACTTCAGGATGAGAACAGAAATCGCGTGGCGGCAGCGCAGCAACAGCGGGAGGCCCATTAGCTAAAATGGTACCTCAGGTTAAGAACGGACCTCCGGAACGAATTAAGCATGTAACCAGAGGTACTACTGTATGGGGATCAGGGTGGATTTGATTTAAATCAAACTGATTTAAATCACGATTTAAATCACTAGTCAGTAAGGCTTGATTTAAATCACAGTTTTCTACATAAAGACTAATTCTTGCTGGTATAACTTTAATATGCAAGTAGATGAAGATTTTTAGAATAACAACTTTTCATATTAGTTTTTTTATCCCGTTTAATAGGTTAATCATTCATATTTGGACAACTTTTCTGTTGTACTTAGGAAGGAGAAAAATAATCATTACCTTAATAATAACAATTTAAATAGATTTATTAGATCTATTCCACTCCAAACAATCAGAAAAATATTGTTTCTATTCTATTCACTGAACTTCTTGAAACTTAACACTGAAGGGGTTGATTCTGTATTCATAGGTTTGTAGAACAATAGGATTAAGGTCTTTTTCTCAACTCTGTTCATGTTATAACATTTTTGCTGTGAAGAAGAGGCATGTGATCTCTGCTGAGTCAAATTCAGTTTTGAGAACTGCTAAAGCAAACCAAGCATCTGTGATAATATCTTGTAGGCAGAGAAACTGCCCAATAATCTTACAAAAACCTCTGGAAGAGTATAAATGACATTGTGAATGGATTAATGGATTTTTTTACCAAAAAAATTAAACATATACAGCCTTATTCTACATAATTAAAAAACTAATCTTTATTTCATGATTGAATAACCTTTGGATGGTAATATATTTTCCTCAAAAAGCATTTTATTTTTAAAAATCCGATTTAAATAAAAAAAATCTGTGTTTTTTTTAAAAAAAAAACATTGATTTTTATCCACCCTGATGGGGATAATTGTTATAGCTGCTGAAGGCCATCTTTTATAGCAAGGCAGGAAATACTGACAAACCATTCTCTAAAGAATCAGTTACTTGCAAACAGTCAAGAGTTGCTGAAATTTCCACATTGGCAGGGAATTACAAAAAAATATTCTTCTGAAAAGACAATTCATCTACAGGGATGGGATCTGAAAAAATACTATTTAAGGATGGAGTGCATGGAGAAGATAAAACAAAAGGAAGCAAAGAGTTTACGGTAGTTGTATTGGCTTGAGGCAGCCTTTATAGGGCTACAGCAGTGATTTTCTGGGGTTGTAGAGCAACCTCAGCTAATTAAGACATGCCTAAACGTGCCTTGTATCAATGTAAAAAAATTATTAGACACCTAAGATGGAAAGGGTCATGGCTCAATGGTAGAGCATCTGATTTGCATGCAGAAGGTCACAGGTTCAATTCCTGTCATCTTCAGGTAGGACAGAATTTTCCGCATGAAACTCTGGAGTGTCTGCCAGTCATTGAGGACAATAATGAATACATGGACCAAAAGTCTGCCTCAGAATAAGGCAGCTTCCCCTGTTCCTTATTAGTTCCCAATGTTCTCCCCATCCAAAGTTTATTGTTTCCTTGGAGGGAAAGTTTCAATTAGCAATTAACCTCATCGGGCTTGGAATATCTCACCACTTAGTAAGATATTCTCTTCCACAACAATACAAAATGAGATACCGGTATGTAATGCATTTTGAACACCCAAAGGTGCTAAATAATTCTTTAAGAATTTTGAATAAATGCTATTTACAGTTTGCTTAAAGTAACAAGATGCACCACACTAACACAAGACATCTATGCATGCTAGGCTACTCCAATTACAGAGTTGCCTATGAAGGAGACACAGTTCAGTGATGTATGGAATGCTTTCCATACAAAGAGTTTCTGCCATCTCTAGGCAGAGTCAAGAAGGGCCCATCTGAAATCCTGGAGAACTGATGCTAATCAATAGAAACTATATTCAGCTTAAATGTATCATATCAGACTTTGCCTAAAACAGCTTCATACATTCATAAATGTTTGCATAAAAACATGACGGGGGCTAAGCCTCCTTTCCACAGAAAGCGAAACATACTGAGCTTTTGAGCGGGCTATCACAACCCAGGAGAGCAGGCAAAGGGTTAAATTAACAACTTCTCAGGTTAACAGCAGGAAAAACCTGTTCCGCATTGTTTCAAGCATACCATATGCAATTATTTTGATGGTGCAGGATCCAACCCACTGAACAAGTTAAGTACACAAGCACTAACTCTAGTTATACCTCCTTACAAAGAGGAAGGCCAGCTGAGATGGGCAATTAAGTTCATTTCGCAACATCATTCTCCCAAGAGAAATTTTATGCAAATATGTTTTGTCAAAGTGTAATTGAGTCAATATATCACAGCTGTGAAACACCTCAATTACTATCCAGACAAAAACTGCCTGGGAATGAAGACTGTTTTAACAGTTGATAGAAAGCTGTGGAAGGGAGCCAGTGCCCCTCACGTCCAGGCATAAAGGACACTGCTCCAGCCCAGTAGTGTAGTTTTATAGTACAGCAGATGGCACCCCATCTAAACTCCTTGAAGAAAGCGCTCCTCCTCGCATAAAATCACTTTAGAAGTTACAAAGCAGCCCCACTGCCTGCACTGATAACACGTCTGAAACGAACCCGAGCAGTTCCACCTATGGGCGGGATGGCATTAGGAGTTGTTGTGTCCTCTACGAACTAACATGGAAGGCGGCTTTTACCAGACACGCAAACGCACATTTTCCTAATACAACCGAGGGAATACAGAAGGGGGGGGGGTAATTAAAAGGTACGAAAAGGCTACTTTAAAGACTAAAATACGAGATGTCCCATAACCGTTACAAATGCACAAAAAAAGGAGGAAGCCTAGGCAGCGCTTATCTGAACGCTCAGCGTTTCCACCTGCGCGTCAGGCGCTGTACGGAAAGGGGAAGCAGCAACTCGAGTTTTCCAATTCCACGCGCCGCTCTTGGGCCCTGCCAGCTGTTCACCAGGGGCAGCTCCCCGGGACGGAGGAGGCGAGCTAGGCACGCACTCACCGGCACAGCTCCTGGTAGTTGAAGCTGCCCTGGGCCGCGGCGGCGGCGGCGGCGGCGCTGCCTCCCTGCTGACTCGGGAGGACGATGGAGAGAAGCAGCAGGACGAGAGAGAACCCGGGTCGAGCCCCAGGCGAGGAAACCCGGAGCGGGCGAGGCCCCCCAGCCGGGGCCCAGGCGTCGCGTCTCATGGCGGGGCTCGGGGCTCTCGGAGCAGCTTCCGGGGCTACTCCGCTGACATGGTCGAGAAGACGGGAGAGAACAGGCAAGCGGGTCATGTGACTCCCGCCCCAACACACGCCAGAGCCCCTCATGTGACCCGCCCCGCGCCTGTCACGTGGCGGCAGTCATGTGAGGCGGGGCGTGAAGAGCCGCCGGTCTCCGATGGTGAGGGGCGGGGGAAGCGGCGGAGCGGCCGAGGCTGATAGATAAGGCTGCTGCTCATAGGTTGAAGCTCACGCGGGTGGCTGCGTCCAAGAATGGATAAGTCCAGAAGAGGCCCCCGGATAGGAATCGTAGAACCGCAGTTGGTCCACACGTACGTGCGTGCGCCCGCTTCGTTTGATTTGCCGCCGGGGCTCAGCACTTCCGACTCACGTCTCAGCAGCCGGGTGGGCGGAAGGATTGCTGCCGAGAACGCCCTGCACGCGATGCGTTCGGTCTGCAATGGCTCGTCCACACGTGCAAGGCAACTGTGGCAGTGAGGAACATGCGTGCGTGAACCAGCCACAAGTGCCTAATTCCCGAAGAAACAGATACGGGGGTTCTTTTTGGAGGCTGTGACAGGTCCCCTAGAAACTTCCTTGTTACATGGAGGAATTAGAATCACGGTTTTACTCAGCAAGGGCGGTGGTTACAATGTAGGAAAGCCTCCGTGGGCTCTCAAGTGGAGAGATAGCTGCTGCACTCGGGTCCTGCTTTTGGACTTATATAGCTAGGTGTCTGGTTTGCCACTATAAAAACAGGATGATATGGACCATTTACCTGTCTCAGAAGAACATACTCTTCCTATGTTCAGAGAAATCTTCCAGGACTCGTAGAAAAGAAGCATTGGGAAAATTTCGTTGGGATTCTGAAGGAAATAAGGCATGAGACAGCTTCACCCAGAGTTTACTGGATGTGTGTTCAAAATAAACCTTTTATTTTTGCTTATTGAATACATTTTGCTTGATCTGTGATTACTTATTTATAGTGGGCTTGCAGGCCTGGTTCTCATGACACTTGGATCGTGTTCATCCTCTGGTCCTCCAGAGTCTTTTTAATCACTCATGATTACAGAGTTTAACCATGAGCCATAGTTTGAATGACACCCTAAGCCACACCTTGCCTTAGCTCTGTGTGGTGTGGAGTAAAAAAGACTGTGGAGGAGGAAGAAGGTTGCTTATTTGTACAGTTTGGCTTACCATGTCATGCAAACCAGCTTGCAGCCTAGTCCTACCCATATTTACTAAGAAACAAGCCCTGCAGAGTTCACTAGGGTTTGTTTCCAACTCTGTGTAAATAAAAGAGAGCAATCTTAATTTGAGGAGTACTTTATAATCTTTATTGTGTACACTCTTGCAATGAGCTTGTAAAGTAGACCTATGTCATCACCAGGTTCAATTGTCTAAGAGCAAACACTGGACAAAATGTAAACATTTGGGCCATAAAACAAATCCATTCCAGTCTTTTAAATAGTTAAAATCCCTCTCCCCAATCAAAGGCATCAGTTTATTTTTATTTTTTTAATGACATAAAAAGGTAAAGTTAGCTATGGTGGCCCATAAAATTTTTCCAGAATCCAGTGTTAAGCTGATAGCTGCATTAAGCCACCAAAGAACAATGTGATAGCTTTTGGGTTCTCTAGAACTCTTGGGTAGGTGGTGTAAAAAAAAAAAGCAAGGGTGCAAATGGTTAGTGGTGAAGCCATGTGCCCACATCTGGAAAGAATTTAAGATGGAATGTGAGAGGGCAGCAGACATTCAGATGAGGCTTTGCTGCGTCATGTGTAGGTTTCAGGTTGCAGCCATTGGGAAAGAGAAATAGAGAATGGCTGGCTCCCCATCTCCGTGAATAGTTCTCTATTCCTGTTTCCCTCCTACCTGTGTGTTTCACCTAAGGACAGAAGCACACCTGGGTAACAGCTGGCTTTGGCATTCCCCAATGTTCGCCATGTATGCATGAGCCAATCCACACGAAATGTTGAGGGATCATGAATTTCTGTGGTGCAGACAAGTGCTCAGCAACAAGGAGCCTCCCAAAATTCCTTTGGTTAGATGGGCTGTGTACCATTCAGTTTCCAGGCACCATGGGGAACAATTAGTAGTGGAATACATCCAGTTTAGTTCTTGGATTTTCTCTTCAGTATTTTTTGGTAAAAACATATCAAGCCAGATGTGTCCATTTTCCAGAATCCTATTCTTGGCTTTAGAACTCAAGAAATGGGTTCCTATGGACTCATTACACAGAGATCACTTTTTGATCAAGTCCTTATATGAAGCCTCCCATTATTGCTTACTTGTCAAGCTGCCCACTGACAACCTAATTTAGCCCTATTTGGACTTACTAGTTTCCTTCTTAGGGCTAGTGGACATCTCCCTTGCTGTGATCCCAGCTTGGAAGAGATAACCCAGCTGCTCTGTTCTCACTGTCAGCTTCACCATCACCTGCCCTCTGCTGGGTATTAATGAGCGTACTGGCCTGTGAATAAATACTATCCACCTCTTGCCTGGTGTGTGAGCAGTAAGTTAAATATGCACTTGTGATTCACACTATCTCTCCAACAAGTCCTGGATATGCTATTAGTAGGATAGAAGTAAATGAGGAAGGGACTTACATATCTTAACATTTGCCAATATTCTTTCTGCAAAGCAAAGGTTCCCTCTCGTGTGCTGTGATGATAAAAGCATGAATCGTATACTATTGCTATTTCCACTGGGTGGCACTATTATGCTGTCTAAATCTATTTTCAAAACAAAATATAAAATCAAAAAATCATTCCAGTAGCACCTTAGAGACAAACTAAGTTTGTTCTTGGTATGAGCTTTTGTGTGCATGCACACTTCTTCAGATATTTTGCGGGATCTAATTCTGAAATGATTGTCATAGTGATTCTCAGTATGGACAAGGGAACGTGAGCAAAATTGCATTCTTTTATTTTAGAATCACCAACCCACCCTGTAAATGGTACATGTAATCATTAGATTATATTTAAAAGGTAAAGGGACCCCTGACCATTAGGTCCAGTCACGGATGACTCTGGGGTTGCGGCGCTCATCTTGCTTTACTGGCCAAGGGAGCTGGCGTACAGCTTCCAGGTCATGTGGCCAGCATGACTAAGCCGCTTCTGACGAACCAGAGCAGCACACGGAAACACTGTTTACCTTCCTGCCGGAGTGGTACCTATTTATCTACTTGCACTTTGATATGCTTTTAAACTGCTAGGTTGGCAGGAGCAGGGACCGAGCAACGGGAGCTCACCCCGCCGCGGGGATTCAAACCGCCAACCTACTGATCGGCAAGCCCTAGGCTCTGTGGTTTAACCCACAGTGCCACCCGTGTCCCTTTAGATTATATTTAGGACTACATATATGAATGGGGAAATCCACCCAAGCGGGACAGTCCTCACCCCTAGGAGCAGTGGGTCAGAGAGTAATGATTGCTGCATCCAATGTTTTCCTGATTCCTGCTGGCCAGGGCTGCTGGAGGGGCCCAAGGATTAAAGCACCCACCATGACCAGCAGAGGTCAGTGGAGGGTTACTTCCACCATATCCTAATGCCTGCCAGGAGCAAATGCTTCGTTTGGCTGCAAGCCTGTGTACGCGTTTATTCCCCGGGATTTCTGAGTAGGTAGGTTTAAGGTTGCCCTGTTAAATATCCAGGTGTGGGGCAATATGTGGCTTGTGTATGTTTAGGTCAGAGCTTTTGAGTTTGAAAACCAAAACAAAATGGGGGGGGGAGATAAATTCATACATATAAGGAGATAAATATAACAAGCCCTTTCTGTTAGGAAAGGACAGTCGTCCCCACTATGGTGAGATGTGCAGCACTTCTCTTTAGATTATAACAATTATTCCTAAATTTAGGTAGAACTGCACCATCTATTGTCTTCATTTTTTGGTGACACATTTCTTCTTTAGCAGTGCCTGAATGACCACCTTAAGATAAAGTTAAGCATTAAACTATCAACCTAAAGCCCTTGGTTGCATCCATACACCACTTCTGGGATCTGCAATCATCCTGTACGTATTTGCCATACATACATACATACATACATACATACATACATACATACGTACGTATGTACTCACTCACTCTCCTCCCAGAATGGCAGACTTATGCCTTTTCCTTATTTTCACCAAATGGATGCTGGATTTGTACAATTACACCAAAGGCACCTCAAGAAAACTGATACAATTCTTAGAAAAAGGAGGAAGAGCCTAGAGGAGAGACTTTAATTCAGCCAAGAATCACCCCTGTTGAAATTGGCAGAGGAGATGAACAAGGGCTTTACAGAGAATTTCTGTGTGAGACTCGTTGTGGGATGCGGTGCTGAGGACCGTTTCACCTGCTCAAGTGTGGCACATCATGTGCAAAATTAGGGCTGCCATACACCCGGAATTTCCCGGACATAGCTAGGATTTGTCCGTCGAAAATGGCATCCGGGCAGAATTTTCGAAAAGCAGCAAAAATGTATGTGAGAACCCAGGTGCATAACAGCCCACGTTGGAAATGTTGACTTTTTGGTGATTTTTCAAATTTTGGTGATTTTGCAAAAAAAAAAAAAAAAAGGAAACAACTTTGGCCAAAAAGCTCAATAATGTTTGTGTCCAGATTTTCACTTTTTGAGATATGGCAATCATAGGAAAATAAGCCAATCTGAATACAGTCTTAATAATTTTATTGAGATTTAAATTCTCAAAACTTTATCCAGGTTACCAACATTCTTCCCAATCCAAATAATATCTGATTGTTGAGGTTTTGTATGTATAGTATTTCTAACCTCTGCCAAGAGAGTGCAGAAAACATTTAATAGACATAGCCTGTCGTGATAGGATCAGCATGAACATCTGACCAGATGTGTCATAGGCTTAGGTTTGGGGAAATATAATTCCATCTCCTTATATTCTCAAATAATTACATGTGTTTGTTTGACAGTCAAATTCAGTCTGCCAAATGCTGATAAAACTAATGGAAGTCCAGCAAGAGCGTTTGATTGAGTTGAAAGCAGATAACGTGGGAGCAAAGAAGTAACATCTTCTTTCTCCTGTTAGCAAGATATATTTTCCAGCTGTTAAAATTCTAGGAGACCACAAATCCCTTCCTGAATAGAAGGAAATATTTTGAAAGGGTTCCCTGGATAGCAATTGGTAAGTAGTGCTAATAAGATACATGCATTTTGTTATTATACAGCAATTCAATCTGCTCCTTTCAGTTAATTTAGATAATTGCCCAATCTTTAAAACCTGAATTTAAGGAAGCATGGCAATCTTTATTGATTTTTGGAAGGTTAGATACGAAATTAAAATGGATTACTTCTCTATTCTTTGATGATAAAGAAGGTTGAACAGAAGGTTAATAATGGCATTTCTGATATAAAACGGGAATGTTAGATTCATGTGTGTAAATATCTTTGTGTAATAATATAATTTAATATTTATGATTCACATCTAAACAGCTGAAGAAGACAGAAGCTAAAGCTTTTTGCTTAAGTCTATAATCTGTTTTGTTAGTCACTGTAATATATGAGGTAGTTTCCAACAAAGTTTTACTCAGAGTAGGCTCATTGGAATTAACCTAATGTCATAATATAAATTAATTACAATGGGTCTACTCTGAGTAAAAGTTAAGCCCTATCCTTGATTTTACCCATGATTGATAGCATCCTTCTAGAATTCAGAGAGCAAACATGGTTCAGGATTGCAACTTTCTCCCGACTTCTGTTTCCCCCAGGAACTGAGGGTCTGGCTTCTGAGTAGACTTGTGTAGGACAGCACTGACAGTTGCTCCAGGCATATTATAAGCAGTGCAGCATAAGGACAATTGTTTCTCTGCCCATTTCCTACAATTTGGCTTTTCTAGCTGCTCTTCAGATTCTGAAAATTTTGTCTGGCTTAAACAGCATGAAAACCGTTGTTTTCTGACTTGATGAATCTGCAAATGTTGATTATAATTTGTACGGATGGCTAAGGGGAGAGTCTATAGCCTAGTTGGCAGAGCATACACTTTGCATGCAGAGGATCACAAGTCCATGATCAGGCAGGTCCAGGAAAGACTCCCATCTGAAATCCTGGAATGCCACTGCCAGTCAGAGTGGACGACATTGAGGTACATGGATCAGCAGCACAGCACAGCTTCCTTTGCTCTAATGTAATGGTGACTGTTGGAGAAATAAAAAATATGGGTGCGCTTTTTCCTTTGAATACCTTTCCAGTGCCAGTTTTCCATTCACACACATCCAACACCGTATCATCTTCCCAGAAGCACTTCACTGGACGGCGTGGAGCCTCTATGCTCTCTTCCTGGCAGCTGGGCAGCTGTTATTTAGCGGGAGAGGGATGAGGTAGTAAGGAAATCACCTTACTGCCCAGCCGTGCTTTAATCAGTGGAATTGGCACCATTACAGGTGCCACATAATATCCCTTCCACATTTGCAAGAACTTGATTGTTTAATGTGGCAGCACATGCACTTTGGAACTCCCTGCCTGTTTATATCAAGCAAGCACCTTCACTGTATTGTTTTCGGGGCCTGATAAAAACATGCTTGTTTATATAAGCATACCCAGATATTTAGAAAATCTGTGTGCGTTTTACTTTCTATTGTGGTTTTAACTTTCTATTTGTTTCAAATTATTGCTGAAACTTTTTTTAGCAATTAATTTCATTGTTTTATCTTTTTCATAAACCACTTTGAGGTTTCCCCCCTACAATCAAGCAGTGTATACATTTTATGAAATAAAAGGATTAAAGAGATTGGTGCAGGTACACTGGCAGGAGCACCAAAACTGGGTCCTGCTGGTGTGTTTGCACTGCACCAACCTCCCTGCTACCTTGCTCCTCTCCATCCCAGCATGCAGCAGCAGTAGCCCACCTGCCAGGAAGCTGGCACAGCAACTCCATCCCACCTAGTGGGCTGCTTCTGTCTCTTCCTTGTTAGCAACCTGATCATGCTCTTAGAAACCATTCACAACATTCCCCACTTACATCCCTGGTTCACACAAGACTTGCACTCCATCCATATATAATCCCCCCCCCCTCTCTCTCTCCCACTCTCCCACACACCCTCTATTGATCTGCCTAACTGTACTGCTCGTGTTCAGGATTTCAGGCAATCAAATACACCCTCCAAGATACTATTTTAATAAATTCATTGTATTTTGAGACAGATGGAGGCCAACAAGTAACTAAACAAAAACAGCCAAGGCTGTCAAGGATGGAAGCAACGCGAGAAGGGTAGCAATGGAAGAAGAGGCAGACAGATAAATCAGGTGGGGAGTGGGGGCAAGACTCCACAAATACTTCTCCTCAAGGAAAAGCTTTTGCAGAGTCTCACCACAGGGAGGAGGCGAGATTCCGCAAGCATATTGAGCCTCTGGCCAGTACTGGGGTGTACGCAAACCGCTGCTGCGAGTGATGAGGAGGAGGTAGGCTTCAGCCACCTCTCATCCCTTGCAGCTTTAGCTTGCTTATGCTGCGGTACTGGCCAAAACCTCAGTGCACCTGTATCACCCCACGCCCTCTCCCCATAATGAACCTCATCACAGCACAGGCTTCCTAACAGTGGTGACAAAGTGCTGGTGCATCTGAGCATAGTGGCAGAGAAGGTCATGGGGCCTGCAGAGTCCAGATCTGCCACCCCACAGATCCTGCCACCCAAGGCAGTTGCCTCACCTGGCCTCATGGGCAGGCCGGGCCTGATATTGGTTGTGTTTGCCAAATAATGTGTCCATTTGAACAAGAGAAATGTGACTGCTTTCAGATTGGCAGAACCTTGTCCTCCAGCGGCGTAGAAGAAAACTGAACTGACATGCTCTTCCTTTTTTGGTATTGCTAAGATGTACAGTGAAGTAAAGCAACTGGTGAGGCTCTCTGGCTCCCCCCCCCTTTCTTCTACAGTACTCAATTTGTTTCACTGTTCATCAGATAATTTCCAACAGACTACACTGGCAGCCTAAGCCTATATCCGTATACTCAGAAGTAAGCTCCACTAAGTCCAATGGGGCTTACTCCCAGGTAAGTGTGCTTGGGACCATGGGTCCAATTCAGTGACTAAGTATTTGGCAGGTATAGACTTTATGCATAGCAATGGGCACAGCAGAAGTGTGGGGTTTCTGGCCATCGTGAAGCCTTTCTTTGTGAGGAGGCAGCTTCTCTTCTCTCCACTTGGTATTGCTGCATGCCACCCCCAATCTCCAAGTGGTACAAGATTCCAGGGGGTTCCTGGTGCTTTACCCAGAGTTCATGTTTCCTTTCAGGAATGAGCCACAGCGGAGACTGTGGTGTCTTTAGGATAGATGGTTTACTTACACATATATACAACCTGAGCCTACAATGGAGAGGTTCACAGCATCAGCACTCCAAGAGTCTTCCTTCCATAGGCGCAGCCTAGAATAGGATTCAAGAAGAGATTCAACCATCGTGCTCTGCCTACTGCAGAGTGGTCCTATAACTCCCAACTCCCTTCTCTAACCCATATTGCTTCTAACCTTAACCTCGCTAAGCTTTGGCTTTATCATCTAACTCTGAATAGAGGGAGGGAGCCCAACAATTTGCCCCCTCAAGGCAAGACCCTTTGATTCTTTTTCCTCTTAATGGCTTGTCCCCCCAGGTTATCACCTCATAAGGAAGTTAGCCTGGCTTAATTAGCTTTTGACATTTGACTTAAAGGATTAGACGTGTCAATAGCACACGGCCTAATACACAAGGCCCAATATTGGCTATATCCTAGTTTTAACATCACAAGCCCTAATTAAATTCTAACACCTACTGGACCCAGGTACTTTGGATGCCTGGCACCCACAAATTCATAACACCATTAAGATGCTTCAGAATTTGTGTGTTTTGTTGTGTGATAGAATTCAATTAAAAAAAAACTAGCAGCAGAACAAAACAGAAAATGCAGTCACGAAAGGAAGGGAAGGGAGAAAAGGATGCTGCACAGGAGTTGGGAGGTTCTCGATGTATATAGCTGCTTCAATCCACAAGAGGAGAGAGTGCTCTTGTGTTCAAATCCTGCTTTCCCAAGCCACTGTGAGAACAGGATGCTGGACTAGATGGGCCATTGGCCTGATCCAGCCGGTTCTGCTTTCATTCTTGTGCACAATGGGGGGGGGGGAAGAAAACTGGCACAAGAGCATATTATTAAACAAAGGAAAAAAGAAAGCATATGTGTGTTTGTGCAAGGAAAAAGAAATATATATAAAGGGAGAATTCCCTGGATGCCAGGAACCAAGTTTGAAGCAAGTATTCTGGTGAGAGAACCTCAGTAGTGATAGAAAACAGAGCAAAGCAAAGCATGGAAATATAGACTGTTAGACCTTTAAATATGTCTTCCCAAGCGAGTTCCAAAATAGTCCCCTATTCCCCTAGCATAGGAAAAGACCACATGTTTAGTAAGTTAAAAGTGGTTTACTTATAAACTCTCCAAAGGTCAGGTTCATGTGTTTTTCCACACATCAGTCAGAGAAGTTGCAAAGGCAGTAAAACTCCATTTAGTTCCAAAGTGGTGAAAGTTCCTAAATGATTAGCAAAGGAACTGAAAAATTGCTTGAGAGAGCAATGTGGCAAAGGAGGAGCAACCAGCTTAGCCTCTTCACATGCTGAACTTCTTATGTAGACTGAAGGGGAACAAAGGAATGGTTATCTAGTTCCTTTCAAGGTGAGCTAAGCTTTGCTGGACAGCTAATTCTATGGTCTCAACCCCTTCAAGCATTAATTAGACTTAAGCATGTTGGTTATATGAGGCTGGTTGTCCTGGAGGCTGGAGGAGCTGCCTTCAGCTTCATTTAGAATTGGGATCAGCAGATGGAGCTATGACACACACACCCCATCAGAAAATAGTTAAGTTTTTCAAATTAATAATAATCTGAGGAAGACAATAAGATCTGAGGTTGGGCTCTGTAAACATCTTGGAGTAATGTCCCTTAGGGGAGAGGGGGACTTTGGTTGGCTGTGCCTCCACCTATGCTTAACTTGTATATCTATAAAGAAAGGCAGTCAGTTAGCCTCCAGTGATCTCCTTCCAAAGGCAATCCAAACCTGGTAAGTACTGCATTCCTGGAACTTCTCACTTCTCAGGAAAGTTGGGTGGATATAATGGATTATGTACTCTTACGGGTAGCATTCCTTGCAGCCTCAATTTGGAAACACAAAGGAGACCCTGATGAATACTGTGCGTGTGTGTTTCAGGACCATATTGGGTATGCTCACTAAAGGATTCATCATAGCCTCTCTCTCTCTCTCTCTCTCTCTCTCTCTCTCTTTCACTGCAAAGTCCTAGCTGCCTCTGTTGAATTCCCAATGTCACCCCAAATTTAGAGATCAGTCTTCTGCTAAAAGTGCCTTGCAGACAGATGAGACTGGGAGAATCCCCATGGAATCATGGAGTTCTGGAGTTCAGATCAGGGTCACAGATTTCTCACATTGAATAGAGCAGCATTTCTCAGATAAAGTTTTGTAATCAGTCACGGAATTAGAAGCTGAAAAAAATGTTTCCTTGTTTGGTTTAAAAACCAGCTACACATATGTTTTCCATTGGGAGGGGAAGGCCACTACAGGGGGGGGGGAGACGAAATCACTTCTTGTGGCACATAACATATTTTGTATTTCTAGAACATAAGAAGAGCCCTGCTGAATCAAACTGGGCCAGCTTCCTGTTCTCAGAGTTGCCAGCCAGATGCTGCAGGGAACATACTGAGTGCTACTTTACAAAGGTGTTTCCCCAAGAGGGTTGCACTCTTCACTGAATTGCACTCAGCAGCTGTTGAGTTACTGGTCTCTGCAATGCAACTGTCAGTTGTTGTTGTTGTTCAGTCGTTCAGTCGTGTCCGACTCTTTGTGACCCCATGGACCAGAGCACGCCAGGCACGCCTATCTTTCACTGCCTCCCGCAGTTTGGCCAAACTCATGCCAGTCGCTTCGAGAACACTGTCCAACCATCTTGTCCTCGGTCGCCCCCTTCTCCTTGTGCCCTCCATCTTCCCCAACATCAGGGTCTTTTCCAGGGAGTCTTCTCTTCTCATGAGGTGGCCAAAGTAGGGAGGTGGGTATTCTCATGAGGTGGTCAGTAGGGAGGGGAATGCATTGTTTCCTTTTTCCCCTGTCCTCCTCACAATTAGGGTTTCAAAACCCCAATCAAACATTAGCCCTGCCCCCAAATTTAGTTGGAGCCAGATCAGGATTTCCCTGGGTTTGCCCAGATTGTGAGTATGAGCTTGGACCCATCATGCCAAAAATTGGATGATGTCATGCCAAAGTCACATTGTGGTCCACCATCTTGCTTTAAAATGGCTTCTGGCATCCAAATATCAACAAATATTGCAGTACTCACCACAAGAAACCGCATGCCAAGATAGTTGATGGTAATCTTGAGAAGTGGCCCAACCTATGCCAAAAAATGGGTGAGGTCACACCAAAGTCACGTTTCAGTCCCCCATTTTGATTCAAAATGGCACTCAATCTCCAAATGTCAACAAAGACTGCTGCCTCCACCTCAGGAACCCTTGTGCCAAGTTTGACAGTGATATCGCAAAAGGAGGTTGAACAATGATGGAACTGGAAGACAGACAAACCATTTCCCAAAAAGATATAGTAGATTTTCATACTCATGAAACCAATGTGAAGGGGGGCAGCGGTGAAATCCATGTTAAGTGCAAGCAATCTTATCTTTGTTTACAGGGTTTCATTCTTTTAAAGTCCAGGGTTGGCTAACTTATGGCCCTAGCCAGAATGACTAGTGGTTATGGATGATGGGAGTTGTAGTCCTGCAACATCTGGAAGGCCTTCTTTGTAAAATGTTCTTTGTAAAATGTTGGCTCATTCCTGCTTGATGACTCTCCCACTTCACCTTAAATAGACTTGTTTCCAGGACTGGACTTGCCATACAGCAAGGTAAAGCAAGCTGTTTCAGGGCACCATAAAAGTAGGCAGATAGAGTCAGGCATTCCAGTCTGAATGGTGCAACAATGCTTGCTAAAGTGTTGGTCCTGGCAGAGAGTGGATGGGGACCATTTGTGTTTTGTACCAAGAAAATGACATGGGCTGGCACTGCTTCATTTTAAAATTTTCTCAATATATTGTCCCCACATCACTCCTTGTTGATAAGCTAGACATTTCCTTTGTATTCCAAAAATACACCTCGTTTATCTTCTGAATATTGAACTAAAGTAAAATAATGTGAGGGTTGCCATACTCCTTCCCCTCTGCTTGGAGATGTCAATAATTGAACCAGAGACGTTTTGTAGGTAAAGCATATGTTCTGCCACTTCCTCCGAGTCATGGGCTCTTCCTTTATAAAAGCAGCATTGGTGAAGCCTCTTAAATTGGCCTTATATCTATGAGGACTTTTCTCCTCCATACTTTTAGGGAAGAAGAAAAAGAAGAAGAAGAAGAAGAAGAGTTTGGATTTGATATCCCGCTTTTCACTACCCGAAGGAGTCTCAAAGCGGCTAACATTCTCCTTTCCCTTCCTCCCCCACAACAAACACTCTGTGAGGTGAGTGGGGCTGAGAGACTTCAAAGAAGTGTGACTAGCCCAAGGTCACCCAGCAGCTGCATGTGGAGGAGTGGAGACACGAACCCGGTTCACCAGATTACGAGTCTACCGCTCTTAACCACTACACCACACTGGCTCTCTATATTATTCCCATGTGTATTTTCCTTGCTTAATATGAACACTTGGAAATGCCCATCTGCAGAACTAATACTGAGCAAACTAATAATGGAATTATTTTCATTTTTTTACAGGGAAGACAGCATTCTTGAACATTTGGGAAGTGTCCTGATAAGAACCAATCCAAAGGCTCATTTAATTCAATATTGTGTTCTCACAGTGCCCAGCCAGATGCCAACACAAGCAGCACCTGGGTGCAACAGCACTCTGATTACAGAGACAAGGTCCTTTTCTAATCATACTGATAATGAGACACAAAGTGGCACTGCCAGAGATGAAGTCATCATCACCATTGTGACCTTTATTTCTACGCCTGTCCTCATTTTGGGACTAATCAGCAACGGAGCCATTTTCCGGTTTCTCTGTTGTTGTGGAATCAAACGGAATACATACACCGTATATATACTGAACCTGGCAATTGCAGATTTCACAGTACTCATCTCTTACACGATATACATTGTTTTCAGTATGATTATATGGGGTGAACTCACTTTTGAGAACTACCTATATCCTGTAATTGATATCTTGGCTCTTTTTGGCTACAACACCAGTTTTTTCCTATTAACAGTCATTAGCATCGAGAGGTGTCTTGGTGCTTTTTACCCATTCTGGTACCATAGTAATCGGCCAGAACATCTCTCGGCCATATTATGTGCTCTTCTATGGCTCTTCTCCTGTGTGGTGACTGGGGTAGAATATTTCACCTGCTGGCAAGCTTATTTTTCATCTGAAGAACCATGTTACAGAAAGCATGCCATAGCAAATCTATTCCTTCTCACAATTTTTGTGATTTTTATTCCAATAATAGTCCTTTGCAGTCTGAGCCTGTTGGTCAAAGTATGGCGAAGATCTTCAGCACGACTTTCCCTTACCATTGTTATCACAGTTGTCCTCTTCCTCATCTTTGCATTGCCACTCAGGATCTCAGCCTTTGTAGTATACTGGCATCCAGAAAAAGAACTAAACGGGGCTTTCTTTAATATTTCCTGCATTCTTAATGTAATCAATGGCAGTATTAATCCTTTTGTGTACTTCCTTGTTGGAAGACGAAAACAGCAGAGGTCTCAGGAGACATTCTCTGCCGTGTTTCATCGATCCTGGAAGGATGAGACAGAAGAGGTGGTGGCACAACAAACACAGGTTCAGTGAACATTGCTCATGTGGGCTGGGGGCTGATGATGAGTGTTGGAATCCAGCAGCCTTTGGGAGGCCACAGGTTCCCCATCTCTGCTCTAGTAATGTGACTGAACTTATTTTTAAAATTCGTATTTCATTATATACATTAAACATACACCTAACCAATCTTATTACAAATGTATTGTGTTACATATGAGCATATTTACAACAGTCTGTAGATGAATGCACCTTATTGTGCCAGTGTTCAGTAAAGGATTTCTAACCCAACAGAGAACTGTTCCATTTCTGACTTCACTCTCACTTAATTTGGCAATTTACATATAACAGTATAACCTGCATCTTCTTGAAGCATGACTAAGTCTAGAGTCAATCTATAGTGAACAAAAGCAATAAGAACACTTGGCAGAGGACATACCTCTTAACATCTCCCGCTTGGACTACTGCAATGCGCTCTATGTGGGGCTACCTTTGAAGGTGAACCGGAAACTGCAATTAATCCAGAATGCGGCAGCTAGACTGGT